>NC_140069.1:77839259-78536881 GCF_964194135.1 Talpa europaea | reverse complement strand
CTCCCTATACTCTGGAGACTTTGTTGGCTTTATTTAATGATTTTATGGCCTCTAGCCTGTCTGTAACACCAAGAAGCATAATTCCCACAGAAACATTGCTTAGTTTTGCCAAGGAGAATAGGGAGCTAACCTACATCCCATTTAGCACGCATTCTATTTTTTTTATTAAAGGTCTTTTTGAGTTATCTTAGTAAATTAGACTTTTTCTCCTGTATTTCAAAGGACCTATATGGGGAAAAAAGGTTTGTAACAATATGGAGAAAAAATTATTATGGAGTATAACTTTGTAGCACATATACACCCCATAGCCACAGCTTAAAAAAAAAAAAAACAGTAGGGCCTCCCTGGTGGCACAAGGGGTTAAGACGCAACCTATGAAGCTGTCCACAGCCTCTGCAGCACGAGTTCGATCCCCGGCCAAGGAGCAACACACATGGCATAGCAGACCCTTTTTGTCTCGCCTGCTGCTCCCCTCAGCAATGTACTTCAGTCAATCTGCCTGTTCTGTTCCCCACTCAGTCTCTGGTGAATCCTCTGACCCCTGACACCTCTGGCCTGTGCCCTAGTTCTTGTATGCATAAATAAATAAATCTGAAAAAAAAAAACAAACAGTAAATACTAAATGACAAATGTCATTTGGACATGTCAGCAGAGAAAAGAAGAGCAATAAGGACCCATCAAAGCTAAAAAATGAACTTAATTCTTAACAAGCGTTCATGAAATTATAGAAACTCATATAAACCTTCCATTTGCTCAACTTTGTGCTACCAATTCTGGCAAACTAAGACTGCTTATTTTAGGAAGCACAGGTATTCTATATGCAAACAGACTGATAAATCTCTGAGTCTATACAAGTTAAGTAAGTGAAACTGTTACAGGATCTAGTGTCACATCACTGTGCCTCAGTCAAAAGCGGACCACATTTACAATAGTGGCCCCATATATGACCTAGGTGAGTTGCGGGCTAAGCCATCTACATTATGTAAGTGCACTCTATGCTGCTCACACAAGGATGAAACTAACAACACATTTCTCAAAACATACCTCTATTGGGGCCTTGCTGGCGGCGCAAGGGGTTAAGACGTAACCTATGAAGCTGTGCGCAGCCACTGCAGCATAACTTCGATTCCCCAGCTGGCCAGGGAGGTGACACACATGGTGCAGCAGACCTCACCTGACTCACCCGCTGCTCCCCTCAGCAGTGTATTTCAGTCAGTCTGCCTGTTCTGCTCCCCACTCCATCTCTGGTGAATCCTCTCACTCCCCATATCTCTGGCCTGTACCCCAGTTCTTTCATGCATAAATAAATAAATCTTAAAAAAAAAAAAACCTCTATCAGCAAGTGACAGATGACTATGCCTTGCTTCCTTGTGCCTTACAATAATATGTTCTCATGAGATAGTCTCTAATTTAACTGATCACAGTATGGGGCACTTGTTTATTTTTTTTAAGATTTATTTGTATTTATTTATACATATAAGAACTGGAGTGCAGGCCAGAGGTACGGGGTTGAGAGCACTCACCAGAGACAGAGGGGGGAGCAGAACAGGCAAATCTACTGAAATCCACTGCTGAGGGGAGCAGTGGATGAGACAGGAGAGGTCTACTGGACCATGTGGGTTAGCTCCCTTGCCGGGGATTGAACTCATGCTGCAGTGTCTGGGGATAGCTTGATAGTGTTGACTTTAACCCCTGTACCACAAGGGAGGCTCAGGACACGTGTTTATTATAAGTCAGTGCAAACTGCACATGTGGAAAGCCAGCTTCTTTAAAGCATTTTCCCTTTTAAACATGATAGTTGCAGCCTTGTTCTAACTTTGAAGAGAGAAATGTACTTCAACAAAACCTTCTTAATTTCAAAGATTTCCCACAAACATCCACAAGCTCTTCATCTTCATCATCTTTTTCATCTACAAGGAAATAGCAAAACACAAGTACAAAACAATCATTGGCATAAAACCAACTTCTTAGAAACAGTATGCTTGTGGGCCTCCCCTGGTGGTGCAGCGGTTGAGCACTGGGCTGAAAAGCTGCCCGCGGCCTTTGCAGCGCCAGTTGAATCCCCGGCCCCCGGCGAGGGTCCCATATGGCGTGGCAGACCTCTCCTGCCTTGCCCGCTGCTCCCCTCAGCAGTGTGTTTAGTCAGTCTGCCAGTTCTGTTCCCCGCTCTGGCTCTGGTGAATTCTCTCACCCTCCCGCCATCTCTGACTGTACCCAGTGCTTGTATAAATAAATAAATCTTTAAAAAAAAAAAGTTTAAAAAAAAACAAAACAGTATGCTTGTCTGGAAACAGGTCTATGGTTGCGATTTTACTTATTGCCATGAACATTTCTTGCTAGTTAGTCCCTAGTTCACATGATATTTCAAAAATATATATGAATATCCCACAGTGGTTTGCAGAGTACCAAATTTTCCAGGCAGATTCAATATCTCCTTATCCAATTCTATGAGGCAAGGATGCTGTCTATATTATTGCACCCTTTCCTTTAGTGCCTCGACTCAGTGCCTCAATAAAGCTCAATAAGGGTCTGAATTAATAAATCAGATTTAAGAAGTTTCATTCAAGCAAGGAGTCTCCTTGCTGAAAGGGACCGAAGCTCTGAAATACTTGTTATTCAAAAACTAGAATAAAAAATAACAGCAGTCTGATGTAAAAATAATATACATGTATGTTCACAAAACACTATCAACAAAAGAATTCCTTTAACTACAAACTACTGAAATATGCAGAATTTAAGAGGACAACCAATGTCCCACACTTTTGCATGACCCCTCCCCTATGTGTGCATATAATGAGGTATCAACTCCCATGACTATGTTATGTGATATGGCAATCCCACTTAACCCTGGATGGTTACATGTGACCTAATCAGGAGAGCCCTTTAAAAGCAGATAGTTTTTTCAGATAGTTGCAGAAGACCAAGAGTGGCTAGCTTGGAAGGAGGCAAACACCTCATGCTGTAAACCAATATGTATCCACAAGGCACAGAACTGCATGGGGAATGTCTTCAAGAGCTGACAACTAGCAGGAAAACGGGATAATGGTCCCACATGGTCCATAAAAAATTGAGTTCTATTAGCAACTAGATGGTTTATAAGAGAATCCCAAGCCCCAGATGAGAACCATGTCAAGGCCAATACCTTGATTTCAGTCCATTTGGACCTTGCTAGAGAAACCAACTATGCTATGCTGCACTTCAACCTACAGAAGCTGTGAGAGAATAAGTGAGTTTGTGCTGATGCCTTACACAACAATAGAAAACGAATATATTCATGTTGCTGAAATCACTGGAAGCACTTTGATATTTGAGCAGGATGTTCTTAGGAACATGTTGCAGATACCACTTACTGAATTTGATACCCTGTATCGGATCCAGGAGCAAACAGGAGATGATTCTTAGGGTTACTATCAATCAATAATCAGACATTCAGAATTTTCTACATGATGAAACCCCATCAGCATTATAAAGGCCACAAATAAGTTCTCCACATAATTAAGTTTATACACAATTCATGCTGGTCTCTACTTCTCCTGGACTTTGTGTGAATAATACCAGTGTCAGTACCAGCTTTGGGTACCCATCTTCATCCAGGAAAGTAATCTATACTTGAGTTTTCCACCTAGGGCAAAGTGGCTGTCCCAGAAAAGTTTCAAGTTTCCAATATTTGGGACAAACAACTTAAATGTGATCTGGCCCTTTCTGTTAACCATGAGCACATCAGATAGTTGAATCCAGGCCTTTCATAAAGGCATGAGGAATTAGTCTTCTCTCATGAGCTTGCCAGGCAGACCCCAGAGAGAAGAGGGAAGGGTGTACTTGAGAGAAGGACATGGGCAAGGTGAAGTAAGAATATGCTCTTTCTGCCTAGAGTTGCAATCTCTGGCAGCTCCTACGGTACTTGGAGAAGAGCGAGCAGATTGGAGTCCAAACAATGAAAGAGAGGGTTCTAGAAAGCAGATTATATAGCACTAGTGTAACTCTCCAGTGCCCAAGTCTTCATTTGAATCCTTCCATCAACCGTCACCAATCTAAATAAGCATTTCTCCTTGTCAAATAGAATCTGTCATTCTTCCTGTAACAAAATTTATGGTCTTCGTGCAGTAGTAGTAAATGTTAGTGACATATTTAACCTCATGCTACCAGAAAACTAGGGAATAGACATGTAAGTCAAATTGGAAAAAAATCAGTGGGAACTCATAAACCTCAAAATAGGCAGATTTTTCCAATGACCAAATAGTAGCCCTTAGATCCACCACTAACTTTATGTGAACCACTAGAGCTCAGATTTTGGTCTATGTTCCCACTCTCCACTATGAGAAAAGAAGAATCCTTGGAAGTTAACCTGATTCCAGTTCACAGAGCAGGAAGGATAAACAGCTGTGAAATATCCAGCTGTTGCTGGGAAACTAGCATCCTTTCAAAAATGCTAGAATTATAAATGACGATGCTAGAATTACAAAGGTATCTGACTTAAAGAGGCTCTGAGTAGCCAAACTATGATTAAGTATTTGAAGATCAAAGGGAAAATAAAATTATGGCTAAATGAAACAGGTTGAGTTATTGAAAGACTGTCAGTTTAGTATAATTTCAAGAGAGAAGAGTTAATAGAATGGGCAAATGGCAGTTATAAACGAAAGATGAGTACCACTGGATATGATACGGATGTTTTTAACACATAAAACGATGAGTAAGAAGTCAGGCTGGAAAAGAACAGGAAAGACTGATCAGGACCCATGAAGAGAAGGTCTGAGCAGCACGAGTGCAGAAGAAGCACGGGGTGTCCCGGTAATAACAGGCCATGTCAATATAACACCACAACAGACTTCAGGGTATGTGACATTGCCTAAACACCACTTTACAACAGATACATCTGGTAGGGATACATCAGGCAGCAAAGAAAACCTAGGTGAAACCAATAGGGAAGATAGGGAAGACTTGGGGGTTGGGGGTGATGAATATAAGTTAAGTTCTAATAACTAGTGAAATTAAACCCTTAAAAAGGAAACTCAGCTCCTAACCAGTGACTCAGACCTGATTTACTCTGAATAAAGCAATCCACAATCAACAACTTGGGTCCTATAATACTGACTATTCTGAGAAGACACTGTTTTACTTGTGAATTTGTAAAGATTACACAACCCCAAGAAGATTCAAAAGTTATTATTATTGAAACTCCTAGAAGTAATCTAAAGAAGAAAATTTATAATTATCAAAAGTTATAAAAAGAATATGGAAATAATAATAAAACTAAGCCCATGGTGTTGGTGTTTTAAAAGGAGATATAAATGTAGTAATATAATTTGGAATAATCATATTTATGAATGTTTCTTTGTTTACAGTACATGAAAAAAAGTCCTGCTAAATTAGTATTCGAAATTTAAAGAATTTAAGTAGTAATTAATGTTCAAATAGACTAAAACAAATTGGTTTTCAAAGTTATATTCATTAGCTACATATGTGTGTTTGTTTTCTTTTCTAAAGATGTGGTCACTTGGCGAAGTCTAGAGGCCACAAGCTATGGATATTCTAGGCACAGAAGACGCCTCCAGCTTTCACTGTCCTATACAAATGCACTCACCATTGCACAGCTTTTCTCCCACACCAAGCCATGGACCCACTACAAGATTCATCTCAAAAATTATTTTGCTGAGAAGCCCTTACTGACTACACCTCACCCACTTAGACTAATCCTTCATTAAGAATTCACTTCATGTGTAGAAATGTAACTGATTTTGTATGTTGATCTTGTCTCCTGACACTTTACGAAATTCAGGTATTGTTTCTCATAGTTCGTGTGTGTGTGTGTGTGTGTGTGTGTCTGTGTCTGTGTGTTTGTGTGTGTGTGGTCTTTAGGATTTTCTATATATGGTATATCATCTGCGAATTAAAAATTTTATGTTCTCCTTCCAAAAATGAAAGGATTCACTTCAGTGATTGTGCATTTTGTCTGCTCCGATATTTTGCATACCACACATTAGAATTACTTCTGTTGTGATACTGGTCATCTCTATGACCCGTTTGTCTCCTCCAAAGGGCAAAAATTATGTTTTCTATTCATCCAGTTGCCCCCAAGACCACTTTTTCCTTCAAACCTCAGCTTGAAAGGTCTAGTAAGTGTTTGTTTGTTTCACTAACTCAGAGAAAATAAGGGCCTTTCACAGGTTAAAAGCCATTTTCTCACAGGATCAGAAGGAAACATCCTTAGTACCTTTGCCCAGAGCCAATCACAGTTTGATAGCTGTGCTATCAGGACCATCTGAAAATAAGAGACATTGCAATACTAATGGGAATTAAGATAGGTTTTCTTTGTGACTGCATTTTTTCACACTTCCTTGTTCCATTTAGAAACCAAAGTGACAAAACTCACATAAGCAGGGATGTCTCATGGTACTTGAAAACAGAAGAAATCATCACAAATACCAAAATAAACTTCTGTTCTTTTTTATTTACAGTAAATTCAACAGAATCTAGAATTTCAAGCAAGGTTAGAGATGCACCCACATATTTGCGTGCTCATCTGAATCAATTATTTTGGTCCATTCATTATTAACAGGAGTCTGTAAATTAGCCGATAGACTCAAAACTCAGTAAAAATTGCTAGAAATTCGAAGTCTTGAAGGAGCCAAAGATCACAGTATGACCTAACATTTTTGCTTGGGCCTTTCCGAAATCCAGACAACTGTCTACCAAACTCACAGCAACAGACAGGAAAGAGGACAACTTAATTCAGTTAAGGCTAACATTCATTTCAAGTGAATTCATTTGGCCTGAAAATTGTCCCTTTGAATTAACCATTTTCTGGTGATCAGCATTTTACTGAGCTCAGAGTGTGATCTTCCCTATTTCTTCACACTCTTTGTAAGGGCAGATACTAGAAAACAAATTGATTCAAAAGACTCTAAGATGACCCATAGTGAATATGCATCAGCCCTCAACAGTAGCTAAGTCACAATCCTTTGACATTCATGAAAAGAACATCTACTACAGTGCAAAGCAAAAGTAAAATAAGCAAAAGTCTTGACACTTGACCTCTAATACTTGTTTTTCCCCTTGTGTGCTATCCTGTGGGGGCCTGATAGCTTCTCCTACTCAGTGTCTTTTTCAAAATCTGCTTGCTCTCAGTAAAAAGTGTATCATCAGTCACAGTGTTTTTGAACACTTACATCAGAGTATCGTCTCTCTTAGAATCATCTGAACTTAAACACAATAAAATAAAAAGCGCCATCCCTTGTAAAAGGAATTTCAGCTATTAGGGGATAGGCAGGCATAATATGGGGTTGGGGAATCATAACCCGTGATAGTTGCCTTCATCTCTAACTTAAACCTGCGTGTATGTGTGCACACATGTGGTTATATGTACAGGTGGCAGTGTGAATGGCTACATGGAACAAAGATAGATATGTATATAGCAGGACATTTGCATGAGTGTATTTTTACTTACAGCTCTATTTTATCAGAATCAAGATCTTCCTTAAAATCACTTCCAAAACATTAATTAATATATAGGCAAATGTGCTGCCCACATAAGTCAGAACTAAGTGACTTAGAACAAGCCACTTAAGCTTTCCGGTCTCAGTCTTCTCATCTGTAAAATGAAGCCATTAAAAAAGGTAGTACTAAGAAACTATATTCACATGAGACACCTTCTGAGTAGGGATCTTTCTTGTCAATGAAAAGATTTTCACCAGTAGTTCTCACTCACCAGAATTCAAAGTCAATTGTGATTTAATTTAAAAATGCTTATTTATCTACTGACTGGATTCTTTAAGATCTGACCTAATTTCATTGGAATCCTGAATCCACTGGCTAACAGACATAGCTGAATGAAGAACTCTTGAGGACATTACATCCTTTGATGGAGCTTCAGTGACTTTCAACCTTTACTGTGTTTCAATGCTTACACCAAGAGGCTTGATAGTTGTTTTTGCTAATTCTATTAGGAAATATATGGGTGGTATTCCCAGTAGTTTAAACTAGAATATATGCGGTTAAAATGACTTTATTTAGTTGATTTCTCTTCTGTTATAATTATATATTTGATTTGGATAAGAGACAGAGCTTTACTTCAAGGCTCACAGACAAAAATGCATATATTTACTGATCTCTAGATTCTTTTATTTCACCCAAATCATAATGGTAAGTTTAACATAAAATTTAATGAATACTCAGAGTAAGGGTAGAAATACCATCACTGTTATTAGTTGTGGGCTATATAGATTTTTCTGAATGTAGTTATCTTTAGGGATCAAGATTGCATCTGGAATATTTTCTCACCCCTTGCTGCTTGTAGACCAGCAACACTGGCAATTTCTGGCATGGCAGAACCCCCCCCCCATCCCCTAGTCTCACTGAGTTAGAACTTGCATCTTTAACAAGATCCCCAGGAGGTTTGCAGGTGGCAGGGAAGGTAGGAAGGTGAGGTCTGAGGCGCACTGTTTTAAATAAGGGAATGCCAGATTCTACAGCTATGGTCATATCAGGGACTGAGATTGTGAAAAAGGCCAAGGTTTTGGAGGTGATCTGAGTGGCAACCATTTGAATATTCCCTGGGTAATATTTTTTGCTCATGCTTCCCACAAAAAAATCATAGGAATTTCAGGAAATTAATATAAGAAAGTAATATAATTTTATAACTCTGAAATAAACTTTTCCAATAAGATACTCTCAATATATTTATATTGGGTACACCAATATATTCATGAATTAAAAAGATGCAATGAAATTGCCTAAAGAAGAAGAGAAAGGAGAATATATGTGTGTTATAACAGCATATGTGACATTACTTCCTGCATAGAAAATTAAGGATTTATGTGTTTCTAATACAGGTTGCCATTGGCGACCCTGTCTATTAAAACACACACACATACACAAAATTGTTCTAGAGCAAATTATTAATTTGCTGTTTAGTTACCGCAGTTTATTTGGTAGCTTTGAAAAAAAAAATTAAAAGGAAGTCACTTTAGGATCCACAAATGAAATTTTAGAAGGAATTTATACTTGTGAAGAGTATCACTTATCCTAAAACAAATCTTCCCTGAAGAAAAAAGCACTTTGCCTGCATGGCATAACTGAACACTTCCTACCCCAGATTGGACAAAAGACATGAACTCCTACTCACACAAGTAAGGACATGGTGATTCTGTGGCAATCTGGGTGAAACATCATTCAGTCACTGTTTCCACTAAAATCTTACTAAATATAAAAAAAAAATTAAAGGTCAAGGGGATAAAGAAGAAAATTTTCTGCCACCTACTTGATATCCATAAGCATATGCTGATTAAAACCCCATCATGGAATAAAGACAGTCAGGAGCATGGTGCTCAATATAATATAGCCAGATGTGCAGACAATGTTGGAGGTGAAATACTGGAATGGCCATCTATCTCGCTTCCCATTTATTGCCAGAGGGCTCAGAGTGAGCACATGAAATGAGAATCACACACACAGCAAAGGATTGGCTTGTTGAGACTTCACAAAGCAAAAGCCTATTCCAACCTACAAAATTCCCACTGCCACAGCTGGGAAGACGAAGACTCATTCTCCATGAAACAGAAGAACCAGGCTACAGGAAGTAGCTCACACCGCATGGCTAATTAGGTTATTCATCAAGACACTATTCCCTTAGAATTCCTATTCTAGAAAAGAGACAGTCTGATTCTACACATAGGAACTTTTCTCTTTCATAGCGTTTACAGATTTAAATATAGCTTTTATTAGGTTTTGTGTTGGGTCCGACCTAAAAAGGGGGAACCAGAAAGCATTTTCAAAGGACCCCACACCAGGCAGAGGTGTGAAATAACTTGAAAAGGCAACTGAATAATACTAACCACAACAATTTAAAAATGTCTACCATGTCAGAAGCACTCAGACTGATAAACCAATCAGGCTGAACTCAGAGGCATAGACAATTGAAACCAGTAAAATGGTTCAGGCCTCTTTCATCCAGACACACAAGCCTAGTGTCTGTGGGAGTTTTTTCATATCCCAAGGACCAGAGAAGCTGTCATTTGTCTCTAAGGTCAAACAAACAGTCCCAGGTGCATTCTGAATTCTGTTGTTTCTGAGTTTCACTGCACCACCCATAGCTTCTTTGTACTAATGCAAGCTAGTCTTTCCTTTGTGTTTATACCTTTCAAATATCTGTAGCTCATTATTCCTCTCCCTCATGAAAGATAAAGCATCCAGAAGGCACAAGAACATTAAAAATGGAAACTGAAAAGAGACACTACTGGAGCTACTGACTGATCCATTAGTACCTGAATTTCTTTCCCCTGGTAACCATATGAGCAACATTCAACAATGAAGATTATAAATATTTTTAAATTCCTTCCCTGAAGGAGAAATGGAATCATGTGCTATCTTCTTACTCTGAAACAGATGACTACATAAATACAACTTATACCTCTTTACCTACAATAACCATCTTTTTAATAAAAAATGCATTATTAATGCATGGATAATAATTTAGTGATTATGTCAGAGTGATGCCACAAAGTTTCAAAGGTTAATGTTTTTATTCAAATAAGATAAATCTAGAAACAGACTGCACCAAAGAATTCAGAAAATATAGGGCATCACTCAAAATACGATTGACTTTTGAAGCTCTTAAAATTTTCAGAGAATCATATATGGGTCACTAGCCACGTAGAGCTTATAAAGAGAAACACAGGGAACAATGAACCTTTGGGGGCAAAACAGAAGTGTCTTTCAATGTAGCTTTAATGATTGGTCCATCTGCTGTAAAGAGCTAAAATTTCAGCAATAATAAATGGGACAGCAATCCATTAATAATATACTCCTAACTGATTTCATGAGAACTGGTTCTTTAAACCTTTCCTATGACTGAGAAAAGTCAATAGTGAATCCTAACTGAGATATCCAAGATGAATAGAGCAAAGCAGTGGGGTACACACACCCCGCTGCTTGTCTGCCACCTGAAAACAAACCCCGGCCTTTCCGGAAGCATTTCACTGTCATCTTTGTATTTTTAGTGAGATCTCCTTTAGCTGAGGAATAAGTCACTGAGTCAAAAGGTTGTTGCAACCTGGGCAGAAGAGGAAGACATATAGAACACTGGAGCATTCTGTAGCATTTTCCTCAAACTCAGTAGCATTAAAAAAAATTTCGTATTGGGCCTCCCCGGTGGCGCAGCGGTTGAGCGCTGGGTTGCGAAGCTGCCCACAGCCTCTGCAGCGCTGGTTCGATCCCCGGCTGCTCCCCGGCCACTGGAGGAGGGTCCCACATGGCATGCAGACCTCTCCTGCTGCCCGCTGCTCCCCTCAGCAGTGTACTTCGGTCCTTCTGCCTGCTCTGCTCCCCGCTCTGGCTCTGGTGAATTCTCTCACCTTCCCACACTTCTGGCTATACCCAGTGCTTGTATAAATAAATAAATAAATCTTAAAAAAAAAAAAAAATTTCGTATTTACTCAAGAATCAAGCAAACTGGAGAAAGATCTTGGGTAAGAAATAATGCGAGCAGATGGAAAAGAGAGGTGGAAGTTAAGAATTTCTGGATGATAATGACAATAATGATGGTGGTGGCTTTTATTGGGCTCTTATTATATAGAGTTACTAGGAAAATGCATAAGTGGTTTCAAAATTAACCTCTACAACAACCCAATGGGGTAATATTATTATCCTGAACTTGCAGATGATTACATTAAGGCACACAAGAACTAAGTAACACATCCAAAGGGACTCATAGAGTAAGCAAAGGTGACAAGATTTATTACAAGATCTGACTACAAAACCCAAGCTCTTGACTACCAAGTTGTCTTCCTTATATGTCCCAAAGGAAATAAAAGGATAGACCTGATCTGCAATACTTTCCTCATTTTCTCTTCTCCTGATGGAAAGAAAAGCATTTTTTAAACTAAGCAAAGTAACTATTCTGTGATTTAAGGTTTCCTTACCCATCCTCCCTGCCTCTACCCCACTTCCACCACCCAAATTTGACAAGTTTCTGTCTAACGATTCTGAATCAGTCTCATATCAAAAGTCAAGCCTGGACTACAAAGTAGTTAGATTAAAAAGGAAAAGACTGATTGAGAGGATGGAATGACTCAGATATTAGATGCTGCCATATTGAATCTTTCTCTTCCATAAATGTTTGTCTCCTAGGTAGAACATTAAAGGTATAAAGAGAAACTGCTGAATGATGCAGTCTAAGAATCATCAAGTCTGTCCATGGGAGAGAAATGGAGAGCTCTGGGGGTTTTACTTTGACTTTCTAAAAAGAATCCTTTATGAGAAAAACCATCTGGACTAAAGAGAAGCAGTATCGTGGAGAAATTTGAGAAAGATAAAGCTATACTGATGAAGCCACGCTTAACTTTTCCCAATGGAAAAATGTTTAATGTGGCATCAAGCTTATACCATCTCTCATTCCTCTCTAACTCAGAGGATAACAGGAGTTCTCAGGCTGAGTATCCATGGAAAACATCAGTGTAAAGTGAAAGAAGGCTGGCAGTGGACATCAGAAAACTAATTAAAGTCTCACACACTCCTGCTGGCTGGATAAATGATGATGAGCCAATTAGATAACACAACTGCTGAAGTACCTGCCAGTTCTAAGAGTCTCGATTCTTAAAGAGAACCTCAACATATTCAGCCTTTGCTTATATAGTTAGAGTAAGGGACTAGAAGCAAAGTGGGTGACATTTAAATGTTAATGATGACAAAAGCATTTAATGTTTCAGCTGGCTGTTGCTCTTTATCAGTGAAAAAAATGACATGAAAATCTAAGTAGCCCAGTATAGGTCATAAAAAGGATCCAAATATAATATACCCATAGATCTTTCTCTCAGTGCATTTCTATTCCTCATTCCTCACCTCCTCCCCACAGTCGTTCATTTTTAGTGTCTCTAAATTATCTATTCTGGTGTCCACATGGGAATTTGATTTAGTGAAATCATTAAGGGATAACATTCTATAACCTTAAAAACATGCCAAGAGACATAAGTAAGACACAAAAGAACAAATACCATATGATTGCACTCGATATATCAGGTATCTAGAATAGGTAATTTACTATACGCACAAAGTAGAACAGAAATTACCAAGGGCTAGGGAATGGAAAATGGGTAGTTATTAATAGGTAAAGTTTCTGCTTAACAGTAAAGTGAAAAAATTGTGGCATGGATAGCAGTGATGGCTGTAAAACACGAATGCACCTAATGCGAAATGGACTTTATACTTTAAAATGATTAAAATAATGTCATGTTCTGTGTATTTTATACCACATTAGAGAAAAATCAAAACATATAGAACCTGCTTCACAATTACCCAAAATGAAGGCAACTGCTCAAAAATTTCTCCTTGAATTTTTTTAAAGAGATTGTAAGTTCCATGAGGCCAGGGAACCAATCTGTTTTTCTTACTGTTACACAGTTATACAGTAGAGGCTCCATATATGTTTAATAAATTAATTAATAAAAGGAAAAATTCTCATCTATGATAAAGTATAATGGAGCATATTCCTGAGGAAAAAAATGCCAATTCTATGAGGCTGCTTCAGGGAAGGGAGTGTATCTATTTCATCTCCATTTCCTTTACAACATATCTTGTAATGTCTTACACATAGTAGATGACTAATAAATGTTTGTGAAATGTGAAATAAAAATTATATGATTGTAAAATCAATGTCATATTGCTTCTCCTTTCTAAAAATTGCATACTTTTGCAAATGTACAATTGCTCTGTCAAAGGATGAAAAACCTTAGTGCATACAAAGTAAAGGTATAAATATATACACACACACACTCACACACACATACATACATATATATATATATATATATATATATATATATATAGAGAGAGAGAGAGAGAGAGAGAAAACACACATCTCTCCCAGAAAAGAAACAGCAAACATATCATATTCTAAATAGGAAAAAAAAGGGTTTTTTTTTTTTTCAAGAACAACTGAAATACAGGAAAAACAACATAGAGTCCATCTTGACTTTTTAGGAAATAATAGTCAAAATAAAAGAAATGTGAACTCTCTGTGGAAGGAAATCCAAATACTAGTTTCAAAAAAATCAATGTTCAACCTTTTTAATAAATAGTTGAGAGAATACAGAAGTATTATAGATCCCCTCCCATGAAAAAAATACTTTTAAGGATTTCCCCCCCCCGAAAAGTTATGGAGAACCCTAACATATTATCAATATTTTTCTCACTTAGCCTGTCAAGTAATCTGGTATCCTTTCTTAAAAATATATAATTATAAAATTATTCACAACTGACTCATGGCCAGCATGCCACAACAAGTTACTGATGAATTTCTCAACTAATATTCACTACTGACATCATTTACATTTTGTATGATTTAATGAGTTCAACTATGCATAAGTAGAATATTTTTAAAGCATAAAACCAAATGCTGACATTCAGCACCTAAATAATAGATGGACCTTTATAAATTCACCAGGACCATGTTGTAGTAGTCTCACTATGAACAATATTAAAACATGTCCTTCAACTTCAATAGCCCCCACCCCAAAACTCCATGCCAATTAACAAAGGAAATAGGAGCTCAACCTCTGTATAGATAAAGGTTTATGTTTCTATCCCTCAACTGCATACTTCTCCAGAAGCAGGTAAGCATCATTTTGGAGTAGCCAGACTGCTGCCCCGGTCCTTCCTGCTTGCAGAGGTTCTCCATTAGCATCCAAAATGCTAACAGACAACTATTAGAGCCAGCACCTCAAGCATAACTGCATGAAGGACTATCACTTCCATACGTGAAAGCATAACCACTACAGGTGTAATGATGCAAAATACCAACACACTGACCTCTGCTAGGCAGCACACACTTAAAGCAGGTGCATTTCTGAGCTCCAGAAGGGAAGGGGGTGGGATGAGTAGCAGCAAGCCCCAGATTCCCTAATATACTAGAGATGTTTATTCCACTCAAATCCAATCCAGCTAATTCATGGACATCAGTTTGCCCAAATGAAGAAAAGTAGTCGCCCGTCCTTCAGTGGTTTGACTCAGAGGGCAGTCAGCCAAGCATAGCCAGGCAAAAACACTCTGTTAGATCTCATTAGTAAGATGAGTTTCAGAAGAAATAAGATTCAGCTACAGCAAAGAAGCATAGTCTCTAAACATTTTCCTCATCTTATCACTGCTACTGGTGTTTACAAACTACAAGCAGTAGCCTCGGGAGCCTCAGGAGACTCTCCCATGAGTAACCTCCTGTCAGATCCCTAATTTAAATACCCCCTAGATCAATTTGTGATGTTTTTGGCAGTTAAATACAAGAGGATGAGTAAAATGACATGCATAAAATGAATCCTTTTCAAGTTGTAAATGAGTGAGTCAGGATTCAGACTTGCCGTGATGCTCCAAATTAAAACCCTTGCTCTAATTTTAAGCATGCTCTCTCTTACCGTTTTACTGTTGTCTCCCTCAGGCTCGATTCACCTGGAACTCTTTAACATGTCTCTAGCAATCTGTTTGCACCAGGCCAGCCTCATACAGCAACTGAATTCACATCTTTCTGCACTAGCAAGCTGAAATGGTACGGCCGTACTACAACCAAGAAAGGGGGAAGCAGAAGCAAAAAAAAAAAAAAAAAAACCAACCAGAAATCACCTCAGAGAAGCTAATCTCAGTGGAATAAGACCAAAAATGGTTCACAGGAACACAAAGGACATGCTAACATTCAGCATCAATAGCTTTAACAGTTTAATTTTTTGCCCAGAAATATCTAATTTTTTTTTCTCTAAACACGATGGACTTGCCTGTGGAGTTCCCAGGAAGGCAGAGTAACCGGGCTCTGCAGCAGCATTGCAGCCAAAGTAACCGTGCATATGCTGTCCAGGCAATTCACAACACACTGTCTCTTCAGAAAGATATTGATTTGCAATGCAGGGCTGCTTCAAAAGAATACAGAATAGAAGCCAAACAGCTAATGGTGATTGCATAGGAGGAAAAACATTTAATCAAGGGGATGCACCTCATCATGCTCAATTCAATTTTTTAAAAGCACTGAAGGAAGCCAGTTAAGTGTCCTGAGTGACAGCCCCATTAAACAATAATCTGAGGTCCTATAGAAGGTCAAGTTTAGGCTACCATCATTCACGCTGCAAAAACCAATAAAATGGTTTAATGTGTCTATGTGCACATATTTGTCATATACAAATCAGCTATAATACTAACTCTAAAATAACGGTGCAACAAAATGCACAGAGGCAGTATTTACAGAACTAAAGTGACAGACTACATATTTATGAGCCTGCAGAATTCTTGGTGGGTTTACAGTTCATACTACTCTCAAAAGTAAAATGCCAACAAACCAGGTATCACAATCCTTGGGCTAATTGTGCCAAGTCATGCCACACAGAGCTGGGTGGCAAAGGAAGAATGCCAAATTGCTACTCTCATAGCGACCCCTGCAGGGGAGTGCTTGATCTACAATTCACCCTTGTTTAAATTATTTCCATCCTCAGAAAACAAGCTTTATAAAAGGCTATAAATTAGATTAAGACATGAGGGTGCAACTGTGAAACACCTTAGGCAAGAAACCTTTTTTAAGTTAGCCATGAAATCTGACCTCACAGACATTCACTTAATTAAGAATCAAAGGTATGTGTGGAGGTAACTAGCATGTCAAAAGGTAAGTGGCCAATGTCCCCTAGTTCCCGGGACTAAGTGCCTTTTATATTCAGAAAGCTTAGGGAAAATCATTTTCCCTTCACATCCTATTTGCTTTAAATAAATCTTCTTCTCCCCCACACCATTTGCAAACCATATTCACCTTTGTCATTTTAAATAGCATTGTGAAGATACTCAAGTTTTATTCTACTACACAAAAGCTCATTCAAAAAAATCTTAGAAAAAGTTCTTCAAACATGAATATTGTGTACTTCCTTCTCCACCAAAGCCAGGAGAGAGAGATATCTCCTTAATGTCCAAATACTATCAAATTATATATGAGTGTCATTTCTTCTTGCATGGACTTCATCTCAAGTGTTTTAAGAATCTGAAGTTTTGTTATTGTTCATCTCTCCAACCCACTGAGTCCTAGGGCAAGTTAGGGATAATTAGGCAGCTTCAAGGGCAGTATAGGGACTTCAGTAGAGTTAAGGAAGGCTCCAGAGATAAGGGCAACAAATTCCAAAGGGGACTAATCAAACTTCCCAGGACTAGGGGCAACAGGACATTCCTGGACAAGGACAAGAAAGAAAAAAGATAAAGGCTGGGACACAGAGACTTAGTTCTGTGCATAGAGACATTTAGGCAGTGAGTGAAACCACCGGGAATTAATAATCACAAGGAGACTGGTGTAGCTTTAGAATAATTAGGGAATGAAGGTCTATATTCCCTGTGGCACAACTCCACTTATGCTTCCTTGTCCCTCCCTGGCCTGGTTCCACAGGTCTGGGAGTCCCACTTTATTTTTGCCCCTTTTCTCCTCAGAAAACATTTTTTCTTTCTCTAAACAAATCTTCCTCTTCTTGCTTGCTTGCCTGAGTGTCAGTGAAGTTCCTGAGACACCAAGCCATGGTGGTCTAGCGGCTGAAGCTCAGTGCTGCCACTACAGCCTGGGATCCGTTCCTGGCTGAAAGACTAGACCTGAAAACCAAAGACTTCTTTTTCAGAACCAACAGCACTTCTCATTTGAATTATTTAAGATTTAATCATATGCTACTTTAGAAAACTCTCATATATTATTAGCATTTTCCCATGTTAAGTCCCTTGAGCAATCAGCTGCATCAACAGTATCTTGTAGTATTCCCCCATAGTCCAAAGTACAATGCTAAGGCATTTAGTAAATATTAAGCAAATACTTAAAAGATGTAAAGACTTCCCCAATTCCATATTTTAGGACTTAGATAATCTCCCCCACCCTATCATTCATTGTTCCCTAAAAGCAAGTCCAAGTTGAGAGTGTTGTCTTTAGTCACATCATCTAAGTAGTTCCTATTTTTTTTTTTCTTTAGTATTGGCTGACGGGCAGGTAGAGAGTTTGTGTTCATAAGCTGGCCTGTACAAAAGAAACAAACAATACAGTAATTTTTTTCCCTTATTCTTTCATTTATTCATTCAATGAACATGTACTGATATACCCCAGCAATGTGCCATGTTCTTTGCCTTCAAGGGACCCAGTGAGTGGTCTGAAATAAAACAAGTGACCGCAATACACTGAAATGTGTGTTTTGAAAGCATTAAGTTGGGTATAAATAATGTTGCTAGAGACTCAGAAAAGACTTCCCAGAGGAGGAAGCATAAAGTTGAGGCTTCTAGACACTGCCCAGGAAAGGACAAATATGTGTCCCATCAGGATAGAATTTTAAGGCTGAATGACTGAGAAGTCTGTAACGAGTTGTCTGAGGACACCACCGCGCAGTATACATAGTGATGGCAGCTGGAACAGCTGTCATAAAGGTGGGCAAACGGAAGAGCATATCAGGGCCTCTAAGGCATACTAAGAAGTTAAGAATGTTATTCTAGATGAAATCATTTATTCCAATAGGATAGTACCAAAGAACGATAAACCAAAGAGTGGCCGCATGGAATTTTTCATTTTACAATGGATTTGTTAGAACAGCAACTAAGAGCAAACTCTGAGCCCATGAATGATGTCCTGAATGAACTCCACTCCCATCTCCATGATGAAGAGATCTCAGGCACCACAGATTATAACTTCCAGCATGCCGTGAACCTGACCACCTGAATGGGGGGAGGGGGTGACACTGCAAACTAGGGGTGCAGTTAACTAAACACATTATGTGCTCTTGCTCTCTTGCTTTTCTGGCTTCAACTTGCACCGTGATTCTGATGAAAGGAGATACAAGGAAGGAAACATATGGAAGAGAGACATATAGACACACTTGGGAGAGATACATGGAGATGTTACTTGTGGTCTTTGGCAGAGACAATGACAGCTTTTATCTTGACATGGTATAATCTGTATTTTGAGTCTTTCCTGGCCCAGATCTTTGGGATCTGCCCAACACCTTTCTTATGGCTCTTTGTCAGAAGGTACCTTAGATTTGTGGCAAGCCATTGGGACCCAGCAGCCCACTTCAGGCAGAGCCTCTTTGCCTGGGCATTTGCCCATGTGTGGGGGCAAGATAGGTGTCTAAAAGCCTCAACTTCATGCTTCCTTCTCTGGGAAGTCTTTTGTGAGTCTCTAGCAACATTATTTGTACCCAACTTAATACTTTTTTTCGAGCTTTATAGTAAATCCATCCTTCTTTCTCTCTTTTTACCCACACCAATTCTATTAAAAATCTTTCATATTAAAAATCTACTTTCAGGACTCCCTGGTGGCACAGAGATTAAAGTCTCAGTGCTATCAAGCTATTGCCAGCTACTGCAGCATGAATTCAATCCCCAGCCAGGTTGCTGACCCTCATGGCACAGCAGACCTCCTCTGTCTGTCCTGCTGCTCCCCTCAGCAGTGTATTTCAGTAGATCTGCTTGTTCTGCTCCCCAATCTGTCTCAGGTGAATACTCTCACCCACCCCCCCCCCACCTGCACCTCTGGCTTACACCCCAGTTCCTGTATGCATAAATAAAAATACATCGTTTAAAAAATAAAAATCTACTTTCTTTGCCATACAGATGATTGAATCTCTTTAGAGTGTGCACTCCTTAACAGCCTAGGGTTCTTGTGTAGTCCTTACTCATGTGCTTACAAATCCATAATGTAGAAAATGGATTGGGAGAATAAGAGAGGGTAGAAAGGGAGGCCACTGGGGAGGCTGACACACTACTTCAGACAATGGCTTGAACTAAAGCAAAGAAAATGGAGGTGGACAGACAAAGGAGGTAAGGGACATTCAGTCTGAGTTACTTGTTAAGTGACTGGACATGTGATCTAATGGAAAGGGAAAATTCAAGACCAATTCTGAATTCCTAGTAAAATCAGATGAAAGGAAGAATCATAAAGTAAAAGAGTGAAGACAAGATAAAAAGCTGAAGACAGAGGAGAATTTATTACAAATCCAACTTTTTACACACTGTGGTTTAGTTATCTTTGGGATATCCAAGGACATCTAAAATGGACGTGTTGCGTAGGCAGCTGAATAAGGCTCTGGAATCCAAATAAAAAAAGGTCAAAAGTTCAATTATGTGTCTTAGGTAAGCGTTTCCTAGATATAGAGCTGGGTCAGGATTTCTCAGTTACCTAAGTTACAGAGGACTTGTTTTCAGATAAGAGTGAGGAGGCAGGACAAGGACCATAGGGAAAAGCAAGGGGGAACATGGCCTCAGAAGGAACCACCCAACAGCTGTTCCACTGAAGCAAGAGGCTAGGCCTGTGTACCCCTGGGCAGTCATCACTGACTGAAGCTGGAGAGAAAGGCTTTGCATTTAGCCTAGGAATCTACTTACCAAGCAAATCTAAGCTGGGCACAAACAACACTCACCATACTAGGTTTCTGCTTCTCTTTTCCACAGAGCTGATCCCTACCTCAGGAACCCTCGTCTGCTTCCCCATCTGCCTAAAGTGTTCTTCTCCAGTCAGCTCCTTCTCATTAGGCAGATCTCAGGAATCAGCCCCTATAGTTCTGTTCTTGCTCCTCTCTCCCCTATCACATTGCACTGTTTGTGTTTCCCTATATAATTTACTTATTTATTTGTTTGTCCTCTGTCCCCACTAGAATGTAAACTGTGCAAGAGCATGGTCTTCTACTCATTTGTTTTCCTATGTTTCTCTAACCCCTAGAACAGCATTCAGCTGTTAGGATAGGGTTACAGATAACAGTAGCTCAAACAGATTGTTTGGACTCCTGTAGTGTGGAAATGGATGGAGAGCTCAAAGAAAGTGTGGGAAGAATGTAGTGGAAAAAATAGTGTTCACAAGTATATACCACTATACAACAAGTTTGGCAAGTGAACAAAGTAAAGATGGGGCTAGAAGACAAAGTTGCAGGAAAGTAATCATGTTTATATCACTAGGGATTCAAAATCTACTGCTATTAACAAAATCTACTCTGGGCCTCCCTGGTGGCGCAAGGTGTTAAGCACCACACTATGAAGCAATTCACAGCCTCTGCAGCACAAGTTCGATCTCCAGGCCGGCCAGGGAGCAACCCACATGGTGCAGCAGACCTCTCCTGACTTGCCTGCTGCTCCCCTCAGCAGTGTACTTTGGTCAATCTGCCTGTTCTGATCCCCACTCTGTCCCTGGTGAATCCTCTCACCCCCTGCATCTCTGGCCTGTAACCCCAGTTCTTGTATGCATAAATAAATAAATCTTAAAAAAAGAAAAGAAAAGAAAAAAAAAAAAGAAAATCTCTTCTACTTCCCAACCCAAGGCCTCTCCCCCAACCGTGCTCCACCAGATCCTTAGTCAGGCCAAGAAGCATCCACATTTGATCACCCTTTGTATTTATTGGGGCCAGAGGTACTAGATCAGCACTGTATATCATACCTCTGGCTTTATTCTATCCACATGTCAGTTGGGACAGAAAGAATAACCCAGGGCCCTAGAGCAAACTGGGTTCCAATGATCAACACAAGTTCTACTCCGTGAGTGTAGATGACAGCAAAGTGAAGAAAGACAGTCCAGACTTCTAACTAAAATACTTTATTATAAAACAGCTTAAGATGTAGGCCTTCCAGAAACCATCCACATAATTTTCCATTTAACCAGGAAACACTTCTCCCCCAAATTCATGAAATCATGTTGATACACTGTGTTCATATTTATACTGATTAATAAATATCTGAAACTTGGGGAAAAAAGAAATTTTTAATAGATTTTCAGATACATCTCAATGTATTCAGATACACTAAGATGTATCTGAAAACATCCCATAGAAGAACATTAGTAAAAGTTTAAATAAAAAGTCTATCTTCAAAGAAAAAGAAACAAAATGTATTTTGAAAAAACATCATTTCAGTGGATATAAGGAAAAGCTAGGAAAGTAAACTGACCAACATCAACACTAGAAGTGACATCTTTTTGGGTCACTCCAGCAGGTAGAGAAAAATTGATTCCTTGAAGTATCCACCTTTACATGTGATTTTAAAAATTCTGAAAGGGGCCTCCCCAGTGGCGCAGCAGTTGAGCGCTGGGTTGTGAAGCTGCCCGCAGCCTCTGCAGCGCCGGTTGGATCCTGGCCGCCGGGTGAGGGTCCCACATGGCGCGACAGACCTCTCCTGGCGCCCGCTGCTTCCCTCAGTGTATTCCGTTGGTCTGCCTGTTCTGCTCCCTGCTCTGGCTCTGGTGAATTCCCTCACCCTCCTGCACTTCTGACTGTACTCAGTGCTTGTATAAATAAATCTTTAAAAAAAAAAATTTAAATAAAAAATAAATAAAAATTCTGAAAGTATTATATACTGCCCCAACTTTTTAAATGGGTTATAATAAACACAAAATTCAACTGATGATGGGGTCAATTATGAACAGTAGTGACAGCTGTCAGGGTCTAGTGATGCTGTTATATGAGGCGACAGACTCCTATCTCAGTAACTGACTGACTTCATGGTGTTTCATTTTTATGATGCATTCTCTCTTTGTCACTAGGTTTTGTTTCTTCAAAGTAAAACAGGTAAAAAGAGACATAGACGGACACTACATTATGATCAATGGGACAATACATCAGGAAGATACAACACTCATCAACATATACTCACCAAATGAAGGGGCACCAAAATATATTAGACAATTATTATCAGCTCTGAAAACAGATGTCAAAGAAAATACATATGTAGTGGGAGACTTCAACACCCCACTCTCACCAATGGGCAGATCAATGAGACAAAAAATAAACAAAGACACTAGAGCCCTAAATAAAGACATAGAACTCATGGCCTTAACAGACATCTTGTGGATCTAAATACCAGGCAAGGAACCCACCAGTTACAGGCACCAAACAACCCTATATATTTTGTGGAACTCCTTATCTGTTTCATGTCCTCCTAACCAGAGCTATCTCCAACACAAGAGGCTGCCAAGCGTCTTGACATTCACATCAATAGGGCCTCTGGACAGATGGGGGCAAAGAAAAAAAAATCTGGAGAAAAGAAGTAACTGAAGAAAGAGATAGAGAAAGGCTTTTATTACTGCAAAAGGAAAAAGACACATTAAGAAAATTTTACAAAAAGGTTAAGAGTAGAGGTTACTAAGCCTCAAGGGGGAAAAAGATTTTACTCTGAAAAGTGATGGAGAGAAGATACACATTGCCCCAAACAAGAGTTTATTTCAAATTATTATAATTTCAAGTAACCCTAGCAAGCTCTATTGTAAACATTTAAAGTAAAATGAGCTGGACTGATTAAAAAATGTCATGCTGTTTTAGTAAACATAGACCTTAATTTTTTCAGTAAACCTCAAAATCCTTACAACTTAATTCTTTTCTACTCATGCCAATCACTGCTTACACTCCTGTATATTCGGAGAAATTATCCACTTAAAATGCTTTCTTTAAACACTGAAATTCTGGAGGAGTTAGAATTAAATGTATAAGACATTTCCCTTTTTTTCTTACATCTTTATAAATTTTGGTACAATAGTTGATGTCTACCCTCAGGTACAGTCCCCATAGTCCTCCCTGTAGCACCACCATGGCACCCATGACCCATCACCATAATCCCTTGTGCTCTTCCCTATCCTGTTTTGGCCCTTGTCCTTCCCCCTCCTCTGCTGTATGCCTCAGACCCAAGGTCTGCTTGCAAGTTTTGTCTTTTTCTTGCCTCTCTGCTTGGTTACTCTATATTCCACATATGAGTGAAACCATCCAATATTTATGTTTTTTTCCTTCTGACTTATTTCATTTAGCATAATCCTTTCTATCTCCATCCCATTTTTTAACCACCATAGCAGAAGACTTTTGTGTCATTCATTGTATTTCATGGAAATTTTATGATACTCTTCCTTATATTATACAACGTTGAGTGTTTTCTAGACTCTGGAGGGAAAAGAGTGAAATAATTATATCAGTAAATACAGGTGATTCTACCACAACCTCATAAAGTTGATCCAGAAAAGCTCTGCGTTCTGAACTTGCACCCTGAAAACAAAAGGACTGACAGAGGACTGGGGGCTGACTGTTCAACACCCATGTACCCAGCACACTCACAAGAACAAAATGATGCTGGCAAGCACACGCACACAGGTCTTATCTTCTTGACCTCTGCATTCCCTATAGTGCTGACACCATGCTTGCAGATGATGGACACCCTACAAATGTTTCTAAGCTAGAGATAATCTAGTGCTGGTCACCACGAACTGCAGAAAGTACATCTGGGTGAAAAAACTTGGGTTATAAGCTTCATCTAGGTTGGAAGTCAATAGTTCAAAGACAGAGGTATATAGCAAGGGAACTTCAGATTGTTAGGTTTGTGAAAAAGCAGAGTGGAAGGGTGAGAATCACAGATTTAATAACAGAAACAGATGCAGATTGAGATAGTTTGACCTCATTTTTAACTGTATTTCCAAAATCTGAAGTCTGAGCACTGTTCTGCTGCTACCCGCGGTTTCAGCCAATTCCCTTTTAGAGAACAATCTTTCTCCTTATTATATATTTTGTTTCAAGGTTGTATGTCCACAACTATCTTGGATAGCAACTAGTTTGAGTGTTAGTCTTTGTTTCTCCTCAGCTAAATTTTTAATCCATGTTATATAAGACCTATACATGCATTATATGTTACATGGTTTACATGGTTACATGTTACATGGTTACATGGTTTGCACATACATCTACATACACCATTAAGTATACTATTTTCTTGGGTGATATATAAAATGCATCTGCATTTACATGACTCACCACAGTTTTTCTGTTCATGCTCTAGCAAACACACAACTGGATTTCTAATGTGGTGCCATGCTCCCAGTGTGTGAAATAGAGCAGAAGACCCAGATGTAAAGTGAATGTATTAGGACCACATTCACAAAATACAGTGTCAGAGAGTTGCCAATGTCCAGCACTAACATGATCTAAGAAATGTGAATTCAATTACAAAACTTTGGTGGCAGACACAAAATCTTGAGATAATAGCAAGAAAAAAAGGCAAGAGACATTGAGAAAAGACGTGAGAATTTCTCTGTTCCAGATGTCAGAATGCCAGCAGGGGACAGAAGCTACAAATTTTTGACTATCAAAACACTTCTTAAGGTGCTAAGTCTGCTTCCTTTTAAAGTTACCTAAATTTCTGAGTTAACAATGACAAAAAAAAGTTTTCTAGCTTAGGGTTATAAATCAACTTCATTGCCTTTAAGGACCTTATATCAGCTTTTTATAATGTGTTGTTGGAAAGTCAGGGAAATCCCAAAAGGATGAAAACTTTCTTTAAAAAACAGTTAAATAGACATAGAAATAGTTTCAAATTAAACCTGACAGTTTTCTTAATGTAAAAATACTCTGCCACTGATCTAGTATGTACTTTGAAATAAAAAAAGAAAAACATGAAATAATTCGTTTCCTTTGTCTCACTCTACACTTAAAATAAAATAGGAAGCAGGACCATGGCAAAGAATGGATGACAATGCTATATATTTAACAATAAACACTCATGATAATGAAAAGATGATCAACTGAAGAAACACAGCCAAAACTGAAAAACATGGTCCAATATAATTTAACCCATTTTCCTGTGCCCAATGTCTTAGTATTTGCCTTTTCAAGTTAACACATATCAATCATTCCAAAATCACACGTATACCACCCTTAAAGAATACAAAGCTGGGCCTCCCCGGTGGCGCAGCGGTTGAGTGCTGGGTTGTGAAGCTGCCCGCAGCCTCTGCAGCACCGGTTCTATCCCCGGCTGCTCCCCGGCCACAGGAGGAGGGTCCCACATGGCGCGCAGACCTCTCCTGCCGCCCGCTGCTCCCCTCAGCAGTGTACTTCGGTCCTTCTGCCTGCTCTGCTCCCCCCTCTGGCTCCGGTGAATTCTCTCAGCCTCCCGCACTTCTGACTGTACCCAGTGCTTGTATAAATAAATAAATAAACAAATCTTAAAAAAAAAAAAAAAAAGAATACAAAGCAAACAAAAGTTATCATTTGTCTCAGGAAGAATCTTCACACAATTATATAACCAGTCCAATCAATCATTGGTGAAAACAGAATCAAGTTCACTACAAAAATGAGAGTCAAAACAGGGAAGAGAAGAGTACAAAGGGACTATGGTGACAGATCACAGTGCTATGTTTGGGGTAGAACTATGGGAAATACACTCGAGGGGAGAAATCAAGTAATGTACAAAAATTAACAATGATGTAAGAAAATAAATGGTAAAAAAATGCATAAATACAGAGACATTAACAAGTCTGAAATATTTTACCTTACTTCTGCACCCCTTTTGTATCCAGTCAAACAGTGATAACAGCAACACTCAAATACCAGTTTTGTCCTTTTCTGCCACTCCTTGTGGAATGACTTTCTTGAATGGTCATTAAAATAATTAGGCTCCTATTTCCAAAAAGAAGGAGAACCTATTGTGATTGGCTAGAATGTCTTTTTCTTTTCCTGCAATGGCTCCTCCGTGGACACCACACGTTGCACTCAAGGGAGGGCTGTGCTGTCCAGGATCAGACAAGGGAACCAATTTAAGCCAGTAGTTCACTGGAGTTTTCCAACCAGATTGGCAGTGTACCCCACTTCTCCACCCCTAAGGGTAGCAAAATGGAGAAAAAGCATCAGCATAGAGGCAGCCAGTGTCCAGTGTATCCAGAGAAGTTGAACCAGATCCTGAAACTACCAAGCAGTCAGAGTAGAGTTGAGGGCAAGAGACAGATAGCAATGATAGCATGAATTTCTGGTCATCACCACTGAAATTCTTGTACTGTTTGACTGATTTTCTAAACTGCAGTTACTCAATTCTTGTTTCTATTCTGCCACACAATCCTCCCAATAAATCTCATTTTTCTTTTCACTACTTTAAGCTTCCTTATAACTGTGAGTGCCAGTTCACATGGAAGAACGTGTTCAAAAGGCTATAAGCCACTGTGAAGCTTTAATGACAGAGCTAGCACTAAGTAACTTCACAGATGTGTTTCCTTAAACTCTAGGGAAGGAGATTTATCATTAATGTTGACTTTCATGATGGTAGGAAAGGATGGAATTAACAGCCAAAGGTTTTTATGAAACTACTTCACATATCATATATGATAATTCTACAAATTTGTAGTAAACTATTATACATATTAATTTTTCTTTATTCTTATCATTTATATAGAAGTTATACAACTGCCCATAAATCATAGTGCATTATCTATTAACCAGTTTTTTATACTGTAGGATACCTAAATACGTTGACCAATGTGTTGAGCCAGGTATCCAATTTGCTGTGGGAGCATGTATTCAGATCTTAGGAACAGTACCTAAAAGGAGATGATCTGTCTTGGCTGTGCAGATACCATTTATAAATCATAAATTGGTAAATATCACCACCCATAAATAGGTAAGAAATGTCACAGGGATTATGAAAGGGAAATCCATTTGATAAACCAACCCTGGGCTTTAAAGGCTTCTGGTCATGAAGGAAAGAGGGTTATTAAAAATTAAAGAAGTAATAGCAAGGGGATTTTGGGAAAAGCCTCAAAAGTACACTAAAGACTTGTGGAATATGTAGAGAAAGTGCTAAGAAAACATTATAAAGGAAGCTACATATTCTGTATTACATTACTAAATTTTTTTTCATGTTCTAGTCATTTACCAACCATTTATTGAATTTTGTATTAAGCACATGGGGGGTATAAAGATGAAAGAGACACAACAGCTGCTTGTGCAGGTACTTACAGAAATAAATATAATAAAAGAAATAAATGTGAAAGAAGGGAAGAAAAAACAGTATGAGGGTGAACATGAGGAGGCCTCAGAATGATTGATCTAGTTGTAGGTAATCAAGTTCTGAATACGAGAGTCACAAAGAATTCAATAGGTAAAACATTGGGAAGAATGTATCCAAAGACTAGCAATGATCACTCTTAGCACAAGAATTGTTATCTGTATCTGGCTGTAACTTGACAATCTAACAAAGAACCTTTGTAAGGTCCTAGGAGCACAGCCTACAAGAGCTGAACAATTTCCGTGATCTGAACCCTCCTGAACAATGGTTCTTTTCTCCCTCTGGCGGAAGATTATTTGGACGGACTCCAGAGTCTCCAAGTACACTGCCTGTCCATATGGCTCAAAGATGTGTTTTTTCCTAGTTGCCCTGAATGCACACAACCAATCTTTTCTATATTATTCCTCAAAGGAAAACTGAGTTTGAGGTATTATTGCAAAAGCTAGTCACAGAAAACTTGGAAATCCTCTTTATCTCTCAGTCCTTTCCCCAATAAAGATTCTAAGGGATGGTGGGGATTTACTTATCACAATACAAAGGTCAAATCTTTTAGTTTTATCAATCTTCCCCTGAAACACTCGACTCCCTCATCATTCTGTCTGCTAATAATTCAAAGAAGATTCAGTTCATAAGAGTCCAGTTCATAGTTCCTGACAGGCCCCTCACAACCCGCTCCTTCGATGGACATGGAGTAAGTGGTAATTAGGGACCACTACCCAGAATAAGTCCACCCTGGTTCAAATATGTCCTCTCACACCCATCAAGATTTTTTAATTCAGAACTCTAAAGGACAAGACAAGTTTAATGAGGAAAAAATAGGCATCATAGATTAAATCATGTAAACAGGTACACTGAAGCACTGGACTTAACAGAAGTTGTGATGCAGAAGAGCTAGATTGAGAATAATGGGAACTCATGCACTGGACAAACTGAGATCTGAATCCAGGACTTAGATAAGATACATAATTTATGGGAATATTAATGATAATAATCATAACAATAATTCATATACCTTAAGGAATTGTTACAAGGCCAAATATATAAACTGCTTAGAATACCACTCAATAAACCAAAGGCCTTTACAACCCAGTGATAAGCATAATTTATATTTAGGGATGACTGAGCACTAACTATCAATATTTAGGCACTGCTTTATCTTGGGGCTCATGCTTCAGCATAAATCCTGGTACTGAGCTTGGTTCTCACTTCAGATCACCCTGAGCACTTCCTTCTCTATCAGCCATGAACTTTCAGGTAAATTTTCTGTCATTTCTTACATCCATGAGTTTCTATTAACTCTTATCCAGTATCTGTATTTCCATTGCCATTGAACTTTCCATTTCATGAAATTCAACCACTTTTTTAACAGCTATAGGTAGTACCCTATAGCCTTTCCTGATACTTCTTTTTGGCTAAAGTTGAAAGGAGCTATTTATAATTCTCTATGAGTATTACTAAAAAGTTTGCCCTCATATACTCTCCCACTTCCTTCCCCTCTACCTCTACCCTCTTTTTCTCTCCCCCGCCCCCTCCCTTCTTTTTCTAACATATCTCAGCATTGTAACTACAAAGCCACAGCCTTAGAGTCAAGTCAGAAATAAGAATCCATGGTTACAAAAGAAAAATCGAAAGATAAGGTTTACTGAACAGATTAGAATGATTATAAGAGATTTTTTTCACCACCATCAGTACACACAAGGGAAATTTACTGAGTAGCAAATGCTACTAAATGTTAACATTTACCTCAGGAAAATCAGCCCACAATGTATCATACCTGGCTGCCACTTGAAACTTTGAACAATATTAAAAACAAAACAAAACAAAAAAAAACTCCTCAAGAACCAATTTTGCCAGTTGCAACCAAGTAACTTTTTAAATAAGCATTTTTAATTTGGCAGGCACACATTTCCCCCCAAAACAGTGTTTAAGATAATTGATGCCAATCAGGAAGCAGGACTCTATCTTCTAAGAAAGCACTAAACAAAATATTCTAATTTGATCAAAAAAAGGACTAACATTCCCTTTTTTGGCACTAGCTTTCAAAACATACACAAATAATGGACCTGCTTACTAAAATCTGGTGACTCTTCCATGATGATATCTATGTAGAAGCAGTCTATCTCACATGGCATAGCTCAATCAGTAGAACCTACCACCATTCTGTTATTTTTCTCATTTACAAACTCATTTTACCACTATGTGCAAGTAGCATAAGATAGTACAACTAAGAAATTATATTTTAATACATAATTCATATGTACAATTCATTATTGCACTATCACTACGATTAGCATGAAACTAAAGTGAGACTATAAATACTAATAAATAGGAATTAGTATTGTTATGGGCAACCCAAGAGGAGTAACAGGGTGACCCAGCTGTGAGTCATCACCTGTGCATTTCAGGTAGCCAGTGCCATGGGGAAGCCAACTTTCCCCATAGGGCTGACTAACCATGGGTGGCATAAGCCCCACATTGGGTGCCAAATCTGTTAGCAGGCAGGCTGAGGGGTGCCACAGTACTCCCTAACCTGTATGCACAAAATAAGTTCTGCCATCTGCCATATAAAGACAAAACATACTCCAGTGGGTAAGACTCTCAATAGGAAAGAACTTTGATAGAATGTGTGTACAATAGAGAAAAGAGAAAAATATATAGTTTTCAAATGAAGCACCCAAAGTTACACATCCTCTCATGGGTAAACGCCCAGCCAGAGTTGGCCTAAAGCAGGGTCACTGAGACCCAAAAGCTTGCCACCTTCTGGTGGGAAACCATAGGAAAGGGGTAGTGGGGCCAGGCACATCTGAAAAGAAAAGAGCAAAATCAAAACAAAAGTCAAGATAAAGGCTGCTATTCTCAGCCTCCCCACAGGTTGCTCACCCAGATCTCCCTCAAGTATCTTCCTTCCATGCCTCCAAGTCCCTGATACAAGTCCAGCGCTGAGAAGCAAGTGTAGATTCTTTTTCACATGTCTCTCTGGTTCACATGCCTCATCCAGGTTATCTCCCAAAGTCTTCTCTCTCCAGCCTTCTCTCCCAAGTCCTTTTAAGCTTCCTCTTGCTGCTCAACTCCACCTTTCCTTAGGAGAGCTGGAACCTCCCCTTTCTATGGGGTTTGACTGTTACAATATTAGAACAACATCTACAAACTCAGATGAAAATACCACCATCATAGGACACTGACAAAGTCCTCTTCTCCAAGATACTCCCTACACATCTAAAAATGAAGATAGGCAGGGCCTCCCTGGTGACACAGGGGTTAAAGATAGCGCTGTCAAACTATCACTAGCCACTGCAGCATGAGTTCAATCCCTGGCCAGCCAGGGAGCTACCCACATGGCACTGCAGACCTCTCCTGCCTCACCCACTGCTCCCCTCAGCAGTATATATTCAGTAGATCTGCTTGTTCTGTTCCCCGCTCTGTCTCTGGTGAGTCCTCTCACCACCACCGCCCCCGCACCTCTTGCTTATACCCCAGTTCTTGTGTGCATAAATATATAAATCCTTTTTAAAAATGAAGATAGGCATATAAATGTATAGGAAAATAACTTTAACTGAAACTAACCCTATGTATCAGAACAAATATCTAATAGCGTATATCAGTTAGTTTCCTTCAAGAATTTAAGCACTTTTTTTTTTTAATCAACTGGAGGATCCATCCACACTTCTTTTTTTGGGAAAAATGTTTGATTCTTATAACTTCATTAAGCATTCGACAAGAATTAGAATACTACAACTTTCACCAAACTTGCTTTAGAGACAGAAATTTTTATTCTCTCTAAAATTTCTATTCTGAAATTACTTCTAGGCTTATAGAAAAATCTCATGCTGGGCAGCTGAGCTTTATATCAGTTCAAAGGCACCATCTAACATCTGAAAAGTTAAAAGGAACCAGCACACTGTAAATGCACTGAAATCTGATACCTTATAAAAAGACTTTTTTAAGAACAAAGAGAAGGTTAAAAAACTTTCTCAGTGATAATTTTCTCATGTTTATACACACTGTAAATATCAGAGCTAAGGATTGCTTCAGTTAAGGCATGTCTTCTTTTTCTTTAACAAAAAAGGGAAGGGGAATGAAACAGTCATTATTCACAAAGCTACCTTCTCTCAGCAAATCTCCCTTGACCACCCCCCAATACTTCCCACCTCCAGCTTCACTTCTCTGTTCCCCCTTATGCCTTTATCTCAACATTCTTTCCTGAGAGTAGTTAATCCCAATTGGCTCCACTAGCTCGCTCTCTCTTTCATTCTTTTTTTTAAAGCTTTTAAAAAATTGAGGTACAATTGACATATAATATTGTATGAGCTCTAGGCTTACACCATCATGATTTGATAGATGTATATACTGTGAAGCAATTACGACTCATCATTTGTACACTGATTTTTTGGATTTGACACCAAAAGCAAAGGCAACAAAAGCACTAACTCTCTTTCATTCTTTTTTTTTTTAAGATTTATTTTTATTTATTTATACAAGCACTGGGTACAGTCAGAAGCACGGGAGGGTGAGAGAATTCACCAGAGCCAGATCGGGGAGCAGAGCAGGCAGAAGGACCGAAGTACACTGCTGAGGGGAGCAGCGGGCAGCAGGAGAGGTCTGTGCGCCATGCGGGACCCTCCTCCAGTGACTGGGGAGCAGCCGGGTATTGAACCGGCGCTGCAGAGGCTGCGGTCAGCTTCGCAACCCAGTGCTCAACCGCTGCGCCACTGGGGAGGCCCCTCTCTTTCATTCTTTTTTTTTTTTTAAGATTTATTTATTTATTTATTTGTTTGTTTATTTTAAGATTTATTTATTTATACAAGCACTGGGTACAGTCAGAAACGCGGGAGGGTGCAAGAATTCACCAGAGCCAGAGCGGGGAACAGAATAGGCAGAGTGATGAGATACACTGCTGAGGGGAGCAGCGGGTGGCAGGAGAGGTCTGTGCGCCATGTGGGACCCTCCTTCGGTGGCCAGGGAGCAGCCGGGGATCGAACTGGCGCTGCAGAGGCTGCAGGCAGCTTCACAACCCAGCTCTCAACCACTGTGCCACCGGGGAGGCCCCCCTCTCTCTCATTCTTAAACTCATTTCATTTATACTTTAATTTGTATCATTTAGTATAAAATATTTCTCCCAAACACTCCTAAGGTGGCTGAAAATGTAAAGAGCATAAAAATCAGTTAATTGGCATATAGCAATCGATACATCTAAATATTAGATGCATTTATCATGGGATTTTTTTTCTTTTTTTTTTAACTTTATTGAGGTAACATTGGTTAACAACCCTATATATTATTTAGGGGAATTGGGCCACATCTCCTCAAATGTATGTTACTGTTTGGGAAGGTACCACATGTTCCCTGCTCCACTGAACAGTGGAGATGAGTGGCCAGATACAAAAAGGAAGGTGGATGGGTTCTGGGAGAGACACTGGGAAAAGAAGGGCTTACTTGCTTCTCAGCTTTGAACTTACACCAGGGACTTGGGGGACTTGGAGAAGACATGTGTAAGAGAAACATGTAGAGACACTCAGAAGAGACACACTGGAAACAAACAAGTGAGGAGGCTGACAATGGCAGCTGTTATCATGATGTGTAATTTAATTTTGCTCCTTTTGTCCCTGACTTGCCTGGCCCTTTTCACGCCTTTTCTATGGTTCCCCACCAGAAGGTGCCTTAGACTTGTGGTACGTTTTCAGGCCTCAGTGGCCCCTATCTGGTCACCCTTATTTGGCTGGGCATTTACCCATGAGTGGATGGGTAATTTAAGATGTTTTATTCTTTTTTTTTTTTTTCAAAAAAAATTTTTTTTTATTTTTATATTCCCCATACAATTGCACTGAGCTTATTTTGGCCCCAATACCTCCTTTCCCCGCCCCCTCCCCAAAGTGTATCTCTGGTTTATAGTTGTTTGTTGATTTTGATTTTTTTCTTTCTTATAGTTATTCTTTTCCCTGGCCCCTTATTTAGGTTTTCTAGATTCCTGCTATGAGTGAGACCATCCAGTATTTTTCTTTTTCTTTCTGGCTTATTTCGCTGAGCATGAGGTATTCTTATTCTTACTATCCTTTCTTGTTCTCTCTCTCTCTCTCTCTCTCTTTCTCTCTCTTTCTCTTTTTCCCCACACACCAATTCTAGTAAAGATCTCTCACATTAAGAGTCTATCTTTGCCTTTCTGTGCACAGATGGCTGAACCCCTTTAGAGTATGCAAGTTAGGGGGGAACTGGGGTAGCCCGTGGTCACCTGCTCACATTACCACACTTAAACTCATTTTAATCAGACTACTGTTCTCTCTACTTCACCAATGGCTGGCAATGGCCTCCACAATGCCACTGCCAGTGGGCAGTTTCCAGGTCTTTCCTAGAACTCTTAGCAGAATCTGATGCCTCTGATCACCTCCTCTGGGCTGAAACTCTTCACTTGGGCTCCACAGCTTTCATCCTATCTCACTGGCTCTGTTTCTCAGTCTCCTTTGCTGGAGGCTCTTCTCTTCAGAGAAGGAGGTGGCCCAGAATTAGGATTTAGACCTTTTTAAATCTCTGTCTACATTCCCTCCTACAATCCCACACTATGGTTTATGTGCCATAAATACACTCAGAGTTCCCAAATTTCTATCTGCAGGACTCACCTTTCCTTCACTCCCAGGTTCATACACATATGACAATTTCTTCCAGATATCCAATAGGAATTTCAATAAATCCAAAACCATAATTCCTGGTTACTTTCCTCCTAATCCTTTTCCTCCCTGCCAGTCAACTCCATCTCAATAAAAGGCCCTCCCTCTAACTCACCTTATTTCTCTAGTCAAAAACTTCAGAATCTTTGATTTCCATCCCTGATATCCCACATCCAAACCAACAGCTAGTTCTGTTGGCTATTTTCAGAACAGTTTTCAAATCTACCCACTCCTTTGCACCTCCATCCTCATCCTAACCCCCACCACTACATCTCTCTGGACAATCACAACAGCATGCTAACTTAGCTTCCTGCTGCTACTCTCCTACTCTTCCCCATACCTCAGTCAATACTCAACAGCTGGTGGGTTTTTAAGAGTATCACTTTTCTGGTTTCTGGGCCTCCCTAGTGGCACAGGGGTTAAAAACACAGCGCTATCAAGCTATCACCAGCCACTGCAACAAGAGTTCAATTCCCAGTCAAGGAGACAACCCATATCTCCTCTCTGGCAGACCTCTCTGTCTCGCCCGTTGCTCCCCTCAGCAGTGTATTTCAGTACATCTGCCTATTCTGCTCCCCACTCTCTCTCTGGTGAGTCCTCTCACCCGCCACCCACACCTCTGTTCTTGTGTGCATAAATAAATAAATCTTAAAAAAACAACTCAGTGTTTCTGACTTACAGTACTTACAGTACTTTCTGACTTACAGCTACATCCTAACTACGCAGGTCTGGCACCACATTTCCTACCTTCTCACAGGCACTCAGTTCACTATTCTCCATGCACCCTGAGAGTCTTCCTAGTTCTTCAGAACATTAAGCCTTCCACACTTCAAGGCCAGCACACCCTTTTCCTGCAAATATTCCCATGGCTCCATGGCTCCCTGTTTCTTACTTTCAGTTCTGTACTCAAACATCACCTTTTCAGAAATACCTTCTCTGTCAATTTTATCAATCATCTCTCATCTCTCTTGCCCCTTTCCTTGCTATGGTACGTATTTTTTGCTATTCTGTGTGACCATTATATACATATATATGTTTACTACCTGCTTGCCATCCCTACTAGAGTAAAATCCATGGTGGTGTAACAGTGTAATCTCCATCAAAATGGCAGGTACCATGTTCCCTGCCCCATCTACTGAAGGGTGGAGCTGAGAGGGGAGGAGGGGTGAAGAAGACTGGGAGAGGAGACTTATAAAACTTGGTGGAGGCACATGGAGCAGAGAGACATGTGGAGAAGTTTTGCTTGCTTCTTGGCCTGGGTCTTACACCAAGGACTTGCGGGACATGGAAGGACATGTGGAGTGAGATGTAGAAACACTTGGAAGAGACATGGGTGAGAGACCCACGGGGAGGCTGACAATGGCAGCCTTTAGCTTGATTTGTACTTTGATTTTGTTCCTTTTGCCCCAGACTTGCCTGGCCCCTTTGCATGGTTCCACGCCAGAAGGTACCTTAGACCGGTGGCAAATTTTCCAGCCTCTACGGCTTTGCTTTTGGCCAACCCTGTTTGGCTGGGTGTTCACCCATGAGGGGATGGGTAACTTTGAGTGTTTTATTGGAAAACTATTATCCTTTTCTTCTCTTCTCTATGCCCACTATCTTATTAAAGTTCTTTCACACTGAGAACTGTGTCTTTATGTGGCAGATGGCAGATTCCCTTTAGAGTGTGTGGGTTTGGGGGTTCCAGGGTACCCCTCAGTCTGGAACTTACTCTTAGTTTAATCTTAAATCTCTAGGGTCAAGAGTAAGCATTATCGAGCCTCCCCGGTGGCGCAGCAGTTGAGCTCTGAGTTGCGAAGCTGCCTGCAGCCTCTGCAGCAACGGTTCTATACCCGGCCACCGGGCGAGGGTACCACATGGCGCGCAGACATTTCCTGCCGCGACCGCTGCACCCCTCAGCAGTGTACTTCGTCAGTCTGCCTGCTCTGCTCTCCCCTCTGGCTCTGGTGAATTCTCTCACCCTCCCGTGCTTCTGACTGTACCCAGTGCTTGTATAAATAAATAAATAAATCTTTAAAAAAAAAAGAGTAAGCAGTATCTGGCAAGCAATGCTCGATAATATTTGTAGAATGAATACATGAATCCATTTCTATACACTTAACCATTGCTTACTGGGGGTAGAGAATATGTATTTTAACTGTTCATTACTTTAATACATATGGCCTAAGACTGAACAGAACCATTAAATGTTTTTTTCCAAGTTATACTTTTAGAGTTATAACGCTAGTTAGAAGACTTTGAGACTGAAAAAATAAAGAATGGGGGGAGTAGGGGATAGGGGACGGAATCAAGGTAGGAAACATAACATTATAGGAAAATAGGTAGTTCCCTATAAGAGAGTTGGGGAAATTTAGGGAAGAAGGCAACAGGAATAGGTGAAATATGAGCCTGGGAATAAGACTGAAAACATAAATAAGGGACAATCATGAAGGGTTCTTTTTTCTTAAATGCTAGTCTAAGTATGGGTATTGTTTTGTAGGGAATAGGGAAGCATAAGGAGGAAACAGCGATCTAAATTTCATTTGGGATAAGTTACTCAGGTCGCATAAGATTATGTGAGCTGTATAATCATGCCTGTTCTCAGTTGAAGCAACTTGCTTGCTCCAGTTCTGCAGAGAAATAAGACAAGCAAGCATTTAAGTCTTAAATGATTTTTTAACACCTTATCATTCATGCCTAAAAGATAGTCATAGTTTCTTGCTCACAAACACTTTACCTGATTAATTTTCCCACATTTCTAGTTGAATATTTTCAACTTTTAATCAATTAGCTCTTCTATTCCAAGTACCTACATGACTGTCTTTAATTACTGCATACAGATTGTCGTGTATGCACAATGAATCAGTTCACTTGTAAAACTAAATGTTAACACTACATCAGGTAGTGAAATATTCAACAAGAGAATTCAATTGTGTATTTTTAATTAGCAAAAAAAAAATGACATTTGATCATCCCAAGACCAAAATTGTATAGAGCTAATCCAGTACAAACTTCAAATTAAAGTAAAAGAGAGTTCAACTGGTCTAGACGAAAGCCATATAAAAAGCCCTTTATCTTTAAGTTTAAAACAATAGGTTTGAGTCTAATACTTAAATTTTACTTGTATAAAGACCCTTATGATAAAATGGATAGTCAACTTACTGAGTTTCTTTTTCAGTCAAATGATTTTCAATTGATATTAATGGGTTTGTTTTGCTTTTTTTCTTTTTAATCATTTTTTGCTTTCTCTTCCCTTTGGCGCTCTCTCTTTAGTAATTATAATGTAATCAGTACTTTCCCCTCCTACCTTAAAGCTCATTCTTAAAATTTGGAATAGCAGTTACTCCATCTTTGAGTGCTTAAAAAACACACAGTAAACACCTACCATGTGCTTGGCAGAACGCGAAGCACTAAAATGTAAAGATGAAAAATAAGAGCTCCAGCCTGCAGCAGATTTTGATGACAGCGACCATTCTTCTTCCTTTCCACTTTGTGGGCACCTTGCCTTGTGGACATCCACAATGCCATGAACTATCCATGTCCTTAATTTATCTGGCCCATCTACGTCTGCTATCTCCTTACACAAATGACTGAATTTCAGTGACACCACTGTTCCCCCTCAATGATTTTTCTCATGTTAGCATTCTTACACTGTAAGTTTATTTTAAAAGAAAGCTAAACAGGGGCCTCCCCTGGTGGCGCAGGCAGTTGAGTGCAATGCTGTGAAGCTGTCCACAGCCTCTGCAGCGCTGATTCAATCCCAGGCAGCAGGCGAGGGTCCCACATGGCACCGCAGACCTCTCCTGTCTCGCCCGCTGCTCCCCTTAGCAGTGTATTTCATTAGTCTGCCTGTTCTGTTCCCCACTCTGTCTCTGGTGAATCTTCTCACACTCCCGCGCATCCGGTCTGTACCCCAGTTCTTGTATAAATAAATAAATAATTTTTTAAAAAAAAAAAAGAAAGCTAAACAACTCAGATAAATGAACAGTATGACAAAGTTAGCTTAAACATCTTTCTGCTCAGTAAGCAGGCTTATGATTAATACCAAGTCAGAGACAATCTAAAAAGAAAATCATTATGAAGTATAAACAAAAAACAGAGGCCCCAAAGTCAGTGATCAAGCAGGTGTTCTCTCCAGGGACTTCCTGTGTGCCTGGGACACCCACTGACCTGACTGTGCTAGGGGAAGAGTATGTCCTGAATGAACGCCACCCACTGATGTTTTATGAACTCCACCTCCACCTCCAAGCCAAAGAGATCCCAAGCACCAAGGATTATAAATCCCATCATGCCTCAAATCTGCCATGACTCTTGACTTCCTGAAAGGAGGACTGCTGGACTTAAGCAGTGGAGTTAAGCAATGGAATTAAGCATCTGTGATTGGCAAAAGCTGTGATTACCAAAGACATGTGGACCTGCCTTCTCTTGGTCTTGCCCACCTTTAGCATTCTCTTGGGATCCCAGCTCAGACAGCATTACCAGTAGGACGCATTGACCAATTAATATTTCCCCCTCTCTCTCCCTCCTTCCCTCCCAGCTCCTCCTCTCTTCTTTTCACTTGTAAATAAATCTTTTATTAACCATTCTGTGTGCCTGCACTTGGGTCTTGTTCTAAGTTTTTTTAAGCACATGGGTAAAGGTTTACATCCAGGCCATCCCATTTCCTTTTGGGTTGCCCTATGACTACTGTAGTGACAAAGAAGCAACACAGCACAAACTACTCCAGATTCTCCCCTCCACACGCAATTCCTTGAGGAGTCTTTCCTGGAAGGTCCCAACAAGACATGATGCACCTTGTCATAGGGAAAGTCAAAAGGAAAATGAACTGCATATGCTATTTGTTACAAAGACTCAAGTTATAGAAGGAAAAAAAGCTTGAAGATATCTGTCCCCTACTGGGAACATTCACAATCTGGGAACATTCGCAGACTGAGCAGTAATCTTGGAGGGTTTCCTCCAGATCTGTGTGCATCACAGACTAGGGTCTATTCCAGGTCAGGACTCAGCTCCAGCTTATATAACTTATACAACTTCTGTTCAATAAATATTTAAGCATGAAGGAGTGCAGATGTTTTAAATTTTAAAAATGACCTTTAGACAGCAACCTTAATATTTACATTCCACGAAAGACGTCACATTTTAAATACCTTTGGGAAGACTACACAGAGCAATCATTTCAAAATGGAAAAAAAGTAAATATGTACAAAATCTGAAATATTTCCTATAACAGCATGAAAAAGAAATCTGGCTTTTCACACACTGACTAAACAAACTATTCTTTCATTCATGTGCTTCACATTTTTATGCACCTTTTCCTAGTATATACCCCATGAGCTACAGAACCCTGCTGGCAAAATGCTTCTCTCTAGGAGAATTTTTTTTTTTACTTAATAAACAAAAATCTCTTGAATTTAAAGCAGTTTTTCTCTCTCATCAAAACAATATGGTGACCTCTATGCACAATATAATGAAAAACGCAAAGTCAGTGTTACATAGTAGAAAACGAAACCTGGCTTTGTATCTACAAAGACATCAGGTTTGTACATTTAAAGCTCACACAACTGAAACAAAGAAAATATAAAATAATCCTGTGTGTATTAATTCCTCCTAATAATCATATCTCCCAACAGAGACCCAAATACTAAGGGGAAGCCAATTCCAATTACCAGCCTTCTTTCCAAATATCCTAGATTGTCAGAATAGGTATGTAGAATTACAGGAGTCAAAATACATAGACTGTTTGCTATTACACTCCAAGAAGAGCTCAAATCCATAGTAAATTCAGAAATTATTTTAATTAAAAGGGCATCAGACCGATTCAGAAGGAACAAATCCAGTCTATTTTGCTAAATTCATAGACAGTATTCCATAAATACTGATTTGATAAAAGAGCTATGTGATCACAGGTAGAGGGTTTTAAGATCTCCTTCATAAAAATGGCCAATATAGCAATGATGAGTGCTCAGTGGTTAACTTTATGATCTAGCACATAGCAAGGAAGCACAACCCTCTGTCCCTTTCTTCAAGGGTATGAATGGTACCGCCTGTGAGAGCTAAAAATAGACACAAGGGCTTACATTTAAAGAAAGAATCTCTTTCTGTCACTATAAGAAGAATCACGTTTACCCTACAGGCTATGAAGTACACTGAGAGAGATTTAGCAATAAGTGATAGGCATGCTCACATTTGTGTTTTAGAAAATCACTAGCAAGAATTTCGAGGATGGATTTTAGAGGTACAAAATGAATCACTGAGGTCAAACAGGAGGCTAGTGAGGTAGTATAGGTGAGAAATGAAATGAAAGCTGAGGTGACAGTAGTAGAAAAGAAATTTGAGAAAAACTTACCAAAAGAAATCAAAAGACTGAGTATGTGGTGGAGAGGGAGATGCTGTTGCAGGTGGTGGGGATAACAACTGCCACTAATACTATTATTGCTAAAATGTACTAAATGTTTCAATGTGCTAGTCATTGTACTGAATTCTTATTCATGTTATCTCATGTGCTGCTACTGATTATCCTAGGATATGGGCACTATTGTTCTCCCCACTTTACATATGAAGAAAATGAAGCTTAGGAAGGTCAAGCAGCAGGTCCAAGATCACATGGTAAGTGACACTGCCAGGATGCAAACCTAAGCTTAAACCTAAGGATGCCAAAGCCTGCAGGTCAAATTGCTCCTTATATTCGAAACCTCAAAGGATTCTGATTTCCGGGGTAATCAGAAAGCATTAGTTACCAAAAAGTAGTTTGTTTCTACTATAAGACATTTTAATTCCTCATATTCTGACTTCTATGCATATTTTGAACACACTATCTTTCACAGCACACCTTAGTAAGTGCCACACGCAAGGGTATTCTGTGCTTCCATCTGAGCTCTGTGGGCCTTTAGACATATTAGCCACAGTTGCTCTAGGAATAAATTATGTAAAATACTCTACCCAGCACACTCTTATCTTCTATGGCATATACCAGATAATCTGCATTCCCTCATTACCTAGAAGGCTTTTCATTTTCTCCCCATACAATGTAAGAGCTGGGCAAATCTGATATTTTTATGCTAACCTACAAATTAGGGAAGGACCCACCATCACAATGTTTTATCAAAGTCTAATGCCTATGAGCACATATTAGGACCTGATAAAGACGGCATAGAGATTTCATGACTTCTAAAAGGACTGCCCTCTTCTGATGGATTCCCTCTTCTGATGGATCCTGTGCTGGAGAAATCCATTAGGCTTTGGCAATCATGCACACCTTTGTAACACCTGAGGTGTTCCTAACTCCTGTCTCCCATGTGGTTCATTGGGGGAATAATAAAATCTCCCAGTTTTCCTTTATTGGAGACTCATTAAATGTCGTTTCGCAAGATTCTATGTTTTCTATTTTTATTGTACTAGTGCCAAAACAGTCAACAGCTTTCTTTCCTTTTCTTGTGGAATTTTACTTTCTTTGGAATCCACAGTCCTTTTCATGTCAATCATGGCTCAGATAAAGACTAAAAGATTTGAAACAGCTTTAGGTAACACTGAGTAATAATTTTGGTGTGATTATTTTCAGTCATAATGGTCAAATTTTCAAGAGTTTGAGAGTTTGTATATCAGCTGTGTTACTTCCAGCCAATTCCTTCACTTCTCCGAAATTTTCTCACCAAAGAATTCAGATAATAAGTGTCAACTTCAAGTGAGAGTTGTCAGAATTAGTAGATTTTTGTAAAGAACTTAGTACAGTGCCTTGCACATAGTAAGCACTATATATGTGTGTGTTTATTTTATTTTATTTTAAAGATTTACTTTATTATTTATGCATACAAGAACTGGGGTCGGGCCTCCCCTGGTGGTGCAGGCAGTTGAGCACCATGCTGTGAAGCTGTCCGAAGCCTCTGCAGCGCCGGTTCGATCCCGGCCGGCCAGCGAGGGTCCCACATGGCGCAGCAGACCTCTCCTGTCACGCCCACTGCTCCCCTCAGCAGTGTATTTTGTCAGTCTGCCTGTTCTGTTCCCCGCTCTGTCTCTGGTGAATCCTCTCACCCTCCCGCGCATCTGGACTGTACCTCGGTTCTTGTATAAATAAATGAATAAATGAATAAATAAATCTTAAAAAAAAAAAGAACTGGAGTCTAGGCCAGAGGTACAGGGGGTAAGAGGATTCACTAGCAACAGAGTGGGGACCAGAACAGGCAGATCAACTGAGATACACTGCTGAGGGGAGCAATGGGCGAGACAGGAGAGGTTGGATATACCATGTGGGTTAGCAACCTGGCTGGGGATCAAATTCAGGTCACAGTGGCTGGCTACAGCTTGACAGCACTGTGTCTTTAACCCCTGTGCCAACAGGGAGGCCCAATATATATGTGTGTTTATTACATAAAAATAAGTCTAGACAAATACTGACCCTTTGCCAATGCACTAAGCAGTGTGATGGGAAAAAACAATTATAATGTGCTCAAAAGCTAATTCACTTTCAAAGAAAACCTTTTATATTTATATATCAGTAAAAGAAATGTACTCAGTAAAGAAACTACTCTTATATAAATGCATTATGCCCAATTTAGGATATGTATTTTAAAATGTGTTAAATCTATAATGTTTAGAAAAAGATGTGGAAAAAAAAAAGATGTGAAGTCTTTTTTTTTTAGGCTCCAAATAAATAAATAACCTCAGTTTGAGGAAACAAACATAAAATGGTTTGCACACATTTTCACTTGCCTACTAACTCACATGAATAAAGATTAAACTTATTTTTGAAAATCAATGGTAAGAACTCATCATTATGAACTTTCACAGAATAATTTTGTTATAAAAAAGCTACAGGTTATCATTAGCTAATATAAAACCTGAATTCTTTTATTTGAAAATCCATTCATCCATTTTTAGTAACAATTTATTTTTAAAATTATGGTAGTCAGCAAGAATCATATAGCTATTTTTCAAGAGGCCCACATCTCTAAAATACTGATAAAGCAGTGAAAGACAGGTAGTGATGGAAAGAAAATGTGCCTGAGGCCATACTCGGTTATTGTTTAGGATATTTTTTTTCCTTTTATTCGTTTGGAAGATAAACTGGTAGAAGTAATGGTAGCAATATACTTCAGATATCTAAAAACACAAAAGTTTTTTTTATCACACTAAATTCTATTCACTATATCACTATATTAAGGTTACATTAAACTTCCAATTCTGTGTTCCACTAAATAGTGCAGTTTTATACCCATACACAGCATGACCCTTCAAAAGAGGCTTTTAAAATATTTAATATCCAGTCTTATAACAGAAAGAATTTTTTAAGAACAGTGAAATTTTTACAATATAGCACAGGTAAAATAAAAATTCAAATGGCTGAATAGGACAACTAATTAAACATGCCAAATAAACTACTCAGACCTTATAGTTCCTCTCCCTCTCAAAACACAAGCCAGTAAAGGAATAAAATGGATTTAAACCCACCAAGATGAACAAAATTAGAATCATTTCAAGAATGCTGGAGGAGCAATCGCTAGCTTGACAGAGAAGCAAAAGTTGCTGGTCGTGTATCTGTGAGGAATGCCGATGAGATATAAGACAATTCACATACCAAACCCAGACCAGCCAAGTAAACCAAGGACAGAGACAGGGAGAAACAGCACTAAAAACAATAGAGTTGGGTGAAGTCTCCTGAAGGAACAAATGAAACTCCCAGTTCCTGTCCCTACCCAATGTTAGCCATGTTATTCTCTGAACTTTGGAGGCCTGAATAAGAGAATAATCATCAAGGGAAGGTGGCTGAGAAGCAGAATGGAACACAGAGGGACTGAGTCAAAATTTGCAATTGAAAAATACAAGGTTCCTTAAATCTACTGCCTTGATATTTTCCCACACATAGAATCCGATTTCTGCATCCAAGAAGAGTTTCTTTTGGAAAAATTTTAACTCTCTAAAAAAAAGGGGTTCAAATACTGACATTTTTAAAAGAACCTGTGAACAAGCTAAACCCAACCAGTCATAAACCCATTATCTACAAGAGAATTTTAATTAATCCTAATGGGGAAACAAGAAAAAATCTGTGGCTAAAATTACACAATATAAGTAAATGTCCTTTTTAGCAAATAGAACAATATGTATCATTTATTTTAAAAATGGAAGTAATTGCATTTTTGATAGACAGTATGCTTTCAGAGAAATGAAGTTATTCAATGCCCACTGCAGTTATTGCAGACTCTCCTCCCTTAGGCTGGGAGGTGAGAATATTCATGGTGCCAGGCAGTCCTGTGGCGGGAGACATATGCCCCTTGTAAGAGAGCCCTTTCTCCCAGCAGTCTCCAGCAGGCACAGCCCTTGTGCATGCTCATTAGTCTACATCATTAGTCTACTGATGGGTGGAAGATGAAACTTGGCATATGAAAATCTGCTGGCTCTTAAGAAACATTAGTGTACAATGTGCCAAAGCAGAGGTTGAATGAAAGTCAATGTCTCAAAATTGAAACTCTTCAAAGAAGACTATCTTTCCGTTGTCTTTAATTCAAAACAAACTGTTTTGAACTAATATAAAAACAGAATTCCAAAAAAATTCCAATATTGATGCAACTGAGGCATCATTCTGGGGTAAATATAAATATTCAATGTAGATGATAACTGAAAGATCCTAGTCCTTGAGAAATAGATACATAATGGCATTTTAGTGTGTATTTGTCTAAATCAAACCAATATACAAGCAAACAAAAATACACTCTTGGCTTATACAAAGGAAGTGTCAAATGAAACAATGACATAGCAAGCCAAAATACGGATTCCTAAGTATCTGCAAACAATGAATCTTTAAAACAATTCCAAGTGCAAAATGCATATATTTCTCAAATTGGAGCATACTATGTCTCATTTCCTTGATTTTTGTACCTTTAAGTATATTTGTACCTTAAGTACACCACTGTGGGATTTTGTCTAGAAACCTGCACCTCTCCTCACAAACTCAACAGATTGGGAATAAAATGCTAATTCCTGTCCCACAATCTGAAACCTACTCTTCCAATAGTTTTCCCAAGCCCCAATTAATGATAATTCCATCGCTCAAATTATTCAGATCCAGAGCCTTGATAACTCTGATTTAATATCAATCTGTCTGTAAATCCCTGTTGGTGCTACCTCCAATATAAATCAAGATTCCAACCACAACTGAGTATCTTCAGGGCAGTACCCATAGTTGGATGTGGTCAGATCTACCATCACCAAATTACTGCAAATTACTGCAGCAGCCTCTTAAACTGGTCTCCTGCTGCTTCCTATGGTCTTTTATTTTTTTTAACCTTAGTTGACAAAGTGATTCCTTTTCAAAGAAGCCAAGTCACTTCACTCTGCCCAAAAACTTCTAATGGTTTCCCACCTCATTAAGTGTAAAAGTCAGTCTAGTAGTGACCTACAGGGCCCTATAATGTTGCTTATGTTTCTGACCTTCTTCCTACTCCTCTCCTATTGTTCCTTCTGTCCCATTCACAGGGGTCTCCTTGATGTTCCCTCCATCTGAAATACTCCAGACCCCATGCATTCAGTCCCTGGTGGCCTCCAAGGCTATGCTCAAAATCACCTTTTCTGTGAAGTCTTTTCTAATTATCCTACTAAAAAGTGCACTTTCCTACAGTTTTTCCCATGGTACTTAACTAACATCAGACAAATTTTACCTACATGTTTGTTGCCTTTGTTCCTTTGCAAGTAAGTTCCACGAAGATAGATTTTTGTTTGTTTTGTTCAGTGCTGTATCCTCATGGCCCAGAGTTAATATAAACACATACTAGAAGTTAAATAAACATTTGTGAATGAAGTGATATTTACCTGCAAATCACCAAACTGCACATGTCCAAATAGGGTGCTCATTTTAGAGCTTTTAAAAATATTTTCAAGTAATTATTATTATGAATAAAATAAAATAGAAAATCATAATACAGAGTATATGGAGGACTTAAATCTAAGTTGATCATCAAAGGAACGGTGGTCTTGCTATCTAACGTAATCACTGTCAAAGTGAGCCATTAACAAATATAATTTTAATGTGCTTTTTTGTGCCCTTAAAACATCTTGATGCAAAAATCATTTGATCACAGCTAAATGGAACATTCTATACTGTTGCTATATCAATTATTAAATTACATGTAAATTTCCTTTTAATCTAATGTATGTGACTGCTCCTTAAATGACACACAGCTAAAGGATTCCTCATTCTGTAGCTAGAGAACGCCATCTGGCTCATTGTTAGAGAAACCACACTATTATATTGAATGCTGTTATAAAAACAGTATTTAGTGATGCTAAAGGAATTTCCTCTTAAGATAAAATAAAGTTGTGATATTTTATTTAATTCTTTGAATAAATACTTTCTAAATAAAACCACACAGAAGTAGTGAAAAGAGGTAATAATAATACCGGGGTATTTCTAAACATTTTATATCAATTGCCATATTTAACCTGTACAACAATCCTTTAAGGAAGGTAGGTACTATTGCTATTCCAATTTTAAAGATGATGAGGCTGGGGCACTGAAATGATGAGCCCAGGAATCCAACTAGAGCTAGAATTCAAATTAAAGCACACCCTCTACCTCTAACACAGCAAATACCAAGCAAACGCACGTGTATGCCTTTTTAGAGCACTGAAAATAGGCTGGGATTTGCCCTTAGAAAGCTTACAGCCTAAAAATGTGGGCTCTTGACTGCTGGTACATCACTTTATTTAAAATTAAAATGCTTGGAACAAATAATCAGAGTCTTCTAATGTCAGTTCATATGTAGCCATAAAAAACTATATTAACTATAGGTTTTAAATAAAAACTTAAAATGTAAATCAAGCACCAATAGAGCAGTTGGACTACAAAATATAAACCTCTTACATCAAACATGAATTCTGAACTTCCATGAAAATTTTCTCGAAGACGACCAAGTTTCTCTTTCTACTAGATCATCAAAGAATGATTTCCAAGTAATTTTTAATTTATTAGTAACCTTCCAATTCTTCCATTTACTCAGCAAATAATGACTAAGAACCTAGAACCCACACAGTAAGGGATCCAAAGCTAAGTAAGATATAGTTTATATCTTCACAGGAACTAGAGAATGTTCCATAATTTTCAATACTGTTTTGAGGGAAAAAGTCCTTGAGTGATGGAAACAGTTTATGAACATTAAATACACAAAAATTGTCTTCAACAACTATGAGTTGCAACTCCTCCCCAAGAAACAGATTTCTAGTCAGCAACTAAACTACTCGAGGTGAATAACTCCCCCTGGGGGCCAGTAAGGAAAGATCTGAATTGTAAAAATGACTTAATCTTTTTCTCCTCAAAGGAGACTAAGGACTCACAGATCACAGCTCAATTAACTACACAACATTTTCATTTTCATATACACATACCCTCCCACTTTATTTAATCCCTTTCCTCCACTCTATTATTTCTTACTTAACAACTTGAAGAGACTGTACCCACACCCAGTCTTTGTAAATACACCTTCAGAGCATATATAAAACAATAAGTGATCACAGTGATAATAGATTAAAGATAGTGCTGAATCTACATCAGAACCAAATTTAAAAAAAGAACAAAAAACACATAAATTTGAGGTTAATAATTAAAAAAAGCAGGGCCTCCCTGGTGGCTCAGGTGGTTGAGCGCAGCACTGTGAAGCTGTCCACAGCCTCTGCACCGAGGGTTCGATACCAGCTGGCTGGTGAGGGTCCCATATGGCGAGGCGGACCTCTACTGTCTCGCCCGCTGCTCCCGCCAGCAGTGTATTTTGTCAGCCTGCCTGTTCTGCTCCCCGCTCTGTCTCTGGTGAATCCTCTCACCCTCACACGCATCTGGCCTGTACCCCAGTTCTTGTATAAATAAATAAATCTTTTAAAAAAATAAAAATTAAAAAAGCACGATCATCTTAAAAATTCCTTGAAGAACTCCACAAGTCTTTCTATCTTTTCAAACACATTTAGCCATACCTACCAGCATTCAAGATAATTATGTAAATGCCTCTAATATTCATATTTGCAATACATTGCAAGTGCCTTTAAGACTTCTCTGAAAACTGGGACTGAAAGACTAGGAATGAGCAGAGTTCAAGGTGCAACAGTGAACATCATGGAGGACAGGAGGTTTCTCTGACTTGTTTAGTTATAGCTGCAACCCTGAACACTCAGTCTGATAGCAGGTTAAGAGCACAGGTGGGTGGGATGAAGGAAAAAGAGAGAAAGAGCAAGGCAAGGAATCTGTAAATTCATTATGGCATATAGGTTAATGAAGTCAGTAATGTAATCACATTGTAAACATTGTTTCTACACATGAATGCTATTCGAAATGATCTCTGAAGTCAGCATTAATTACACCAAGGTAGATTTTAATGCCTGCTATCTCAGAAATCCTCTCTTAGAACTCTCTCCCACAGGGTCACTGCATATGACCGTTCTTATTAATTATAACATTTTCAATCTATCATGTTTACTTGCAATATATTGTTTTGCAGTTTACTTTTGCAATAATCTATGAGCAGTGGGGATTTTTATTAATAGTTATTACTGTCATTGCCCATGAAATATTGACTAGGTACTTCAACATATATATGAATGTTATGTCCTCTCCATGTACTATATAAAAAAGACCTTTTTAATAAAACAGCTATTATTAAACAGATATTTAATTGTGATTTAATGGTAATAGCATATAAAGAAAGCAAATTATAACCTAAATGAAAAAGATTGTCTTCCGTTTGTTAAGATTTGTAACATGAACACAAAACGACATATTTTCATTTCCATTTTCTGAGTTCCATTAGAAATAAACATTTTATATCAATTGCCATAAACATACTGAGTTCCATTAGAAATCTGTACTCAAAGGTCTATGACTGATCCCAGGTGTCAAAACCAGATATTAGATATCCACAGAAAATCTCTGAAGCCATAATTTTATTCAGTTCATTTCAGATGCAGGAAAGGGCCCCAGGAATGTGTTACACATGTGCATTCTAACTGCTCTGTCATCACCATTCTCCAACCTGGATTTCTTGAACTTCTTCCCTAATACTTACTTTATGGCTTGAGCTTTTTAACTTTATACTTTGTCATTCTAATGGTTTTGGTATTAAAGACAAACTTAAAACAAGTCCTTGAAAAAAAGACCATAGATTTGCGGCATCCAAGAGAGGATAGAGACACAGGGGCCAGGGGTATTAGGGGAGATGAAAACAGGGGGAGAGGAGAAGGGGGGAGAGAACACCACAGACTATGATGGGGGATTATGGGTACTTTAGTGGTAGGCGAGCTATGAGGACCACACCTAAGTGGAGAAATCCTATATTGGCAAAATAGTAACAAAGATGTAAGACAATGGTACTTCATTAATTTTTTAAACATGGCTAAATAATAGTCTTGGTATTTATTTAGGTGACATTGGGGGAAAAGAAGTCATTATTCCAACTCACATTTCTCAGTTGTCAAATCTGGTGACTTAAATCAAGTATTTCTTGGCTATCTTCTCTGTCCTGTGGCATTTGTTGCTTTCAGCTGTTTGGTTTAGATCATCAGCAAGTCACACTACTCTCACAATTTTTTTTATTAAGCACCTCAGAATTCCAAGTTTTTCTTCATGACTAATAATTTCTTTTTCTTTCAAATTTCTTCAGGAAAAGTTAGATTTTTACAAGGAGAATGCAAGATCTAAATCCTTCTGGGGGTTGGGGAGGCTGGGGATTGTTGACCAGAGTACCACGAGTTAAAAAACCTGTCCACTTACCAAGATCCTCCAAAAACCTAGCTCATTGCTTCCCCTTTTCCTCATCCCATTATACATTTAGTTACTATTAATGCACTTAATCAGTTCTTGGCCTCATTCCCCATTATTTATTACTTCTACTTCTACGTCTCTCCCATCTTTTCCCTTTCCCAAGTCTTCCTTTCCCACCATCTATACAACAAAAATCCTGCTCACTCTTCAGAATCTAATTTAAATCCCCCTTCCTAAATGAAGTTTTATTTCTCACAGTTCTTGTTTTAATTAGCCTCCCTCTACCCAAAATTTTGTCTTGGAGCCCAGAGGTTCTTCTCACCCAGCCTTTCTTTCATTCCAGTTATAAATAGACCCTTAATGCTAGATGTTTAAGACCTGTTTTGAAAATAATATTTTAGGTTTAAAAAAATACACACCTTTCACTATTGTAGACAGGCATCCTTAAGTTTTCCCACTGCTCATGTTTTCATGGCGTTTGCCGCCCACCCAGATCATGGATTAGAATATAATCAAACCCTTTTTGAATAAATGGTCCCTTCTGCCCTGACATGGATGAATTGATCTAGTTGCTGCTTTCACCAAAAAAAAAGAAATTTCAGTCACGATTAGATCATGAATTTACACATCAGAAGCGGCCATGCTGAATAGGTTTTTAAGTCTTTCTTCCGCTCCGGTCTTTAGTTCATGAACAATTTGGTACTTGGCTAGAGCTTCTCATTTTCTCTCATTCATGCAATATTACATTACTTGCTTAAAATCCACTTTCAGCACAACAGACTGTATAAAATAAGGAAGATTTTAATTGAATCCAATATTACACTGACTCCTTCACAAATCTTTATGTCACTAGCAATAATTTGGATTCATCATTTTTTCCAAATCTTACTCGTAGGAAACAGTAACAGAAGTACTCTTATTATTTTAGGTACTCCATATAATAATTTTTGGATAATCCATGAGCTGACAATACTTATGCAAAGAAATGGGATACAATGAGGAAAAAGACAGAATTCTCTTTTAATATAATAATGAAGACTTCAGTTTTAAATAAGGTCATTCGGGACAAGACACCTTTCTTACAAACCAGGTCTTCCAGGACCTTCTCAAGCAAACAAACAGAACGATAAAGCACTCTTCACAATTTCATTCCCTGAAATTCATTCACATAAGGACACAGTTGACATTCTGATCAATAAGTCAAAGGCAGCTGAAAATGGTAATGATCCAATTTTCCCAGAACTAAACTGTTTTGCAGAAAGACACTTTGAAATTTTATCTAATTGGAAAAAAGGCAAATATTTATTTAGAGATGAATACTGAATATTTTTATTGTATGAAAATAAACTGAATGTATAGAAAAACTCTGTAATAGGTTATCTTTGGGGGGAAGCAAATATTGTTTAAAAATGAATGATGTAAAAAATTAAAAAATCAATTTAAAAATAGGTTCTCTGTAAGAGAAATCTATCAAAAATTACAACTCATTAAAAACAGCAATTGACATTCGCTGAGAATTATATGCTAATTCCTTTAAATCTTATTTGAAGATTAAACAATTACCATGAGGCTGGCAGTGATAAGTATTACTTAAAGATGAGAAAAATTGTGGTAAATAAATTGCCCAGAGGAACATACCACATTATTCTGTTTGTTAAATAAATATGCAGACTACAATAGCTTTCTTATGTTCCAATATTAAGACAAACAGAAAGTAATTCAATAGAAATTATTTTCAAAAGTATATCAAGGAAAGAAATGTAAAATATCTGAAAATAAACATTAATAAAAAATGAGGAAAACTAAAAATACATATAAGAAACAAATGAAGGTAATTAGATAACATATTTTTAGACAGATTTTTCTGAAGATATCGATTCTTCCTAAATTAAATTTTTTTAAAGATTTATTTATTTATGCATACAAGAAAACTGGTGTACAGGCCAGAGGTGTGGGGAGTGAGAGGATTCACCAGAGGCAGAGTGGGGAACAGAACAGGCGCATTGTGAAGTACACTGCTGAGGGGAGCAGTGGGCGAACCGGTAGAGGTCTGCTGCGCCATGTGGGTTGCTCCCTGGCTGGCCAGGGATCAAACTCGTGCTGCAGTGGCTGCTGACAGCTTCAAAGGCTGTGTCTTGACCCCTTGCATCACCAGGAAGGCCCCTAAGTTAATTTTTAAATTCAATGTCATATTAACCAAAATCTCAATCAGAGATGTTTTTAAATTTTTTTAAATATTCTAATGTTTACTGAAAGACTAACTGTATGATAAATGTATTATCAAGCTTTGATAATTAAAAAAAGACACAGAAAAAGAAAGACAAATCAATGTAATATCATCACTGAAATATAGGCCCAACTATATATTGAAAATTAATTTATGATAATGGCATCATTTCAAAACAGTGGGGAAAAGATGGATGACTCAATAAATGCTACTAAAACAACTGAAGCAATTTGAAAGAAAGGGAAACATGAACTCCCTACTCAATCTTTGCACTACAATAAATTTCAGATACAAAAAATATATATTATGAAAAAGTAAAACTCTCAAAAGAAAATCTGAGTGATTATCTTCCTTATGTTGTAAACAGAATTTTTTTATAAATATGAGCCCATCACCAGAACAATTAATAGGGTTAATAGATGATTTCATAAAAATGGAAAAGATATATGCATAAAAAGGTTATATGCAATTTTAAAAAAAGGTGACAAGCTGGGAAAACTTATTAACTACATAAATATAGAAGACAAAGATTACTCTCCTTAGAAATACAATTAGTTCCTAAAGTAATAAGAAAAAATTACTACCCCAACTGACAAAGGATAGGAATACACCAATAAGCAACTGAAAGTCCACCACCATTAGAAATCAGAGTAATATAAATAAAGTCTAAATATTTTCTTTTTTTTTTTTTGTGGGACCCTCGCTGGTGGCCAGGGATGGAACTGGCGCCAGCTGCAGAGCCTGCAGGCAGCCTCTCAAGCCAGTGCTCAACCGATGCGCCACCAGGGGAGGCCCAAGTCTAAATATTTTCAACACATCAATTTAGGCAAAGACTAAGAAAATCTGGAAATGACAATGGCATGCAGCTCTCATACAACTAACATGGTACGATCTTCCTGAAGCACACTTGGCAATTGCTTTAAAATATAACTTGCCGTTACATTGGAAATTTCTCAAAATTTATTCAAAGGAGCAAAACATATACAAAAATATATGTATATAATTATGAATCACAACCTCGGGTTTAATAGCAAGAAAAAAATCTAAAAGAATCTAATTGTCTACAATTAGGGAATTTTAGCTACATAGATTGTGACATATTACAACTGTGGTTTCTAAATGATGTAATAATTAGCTTTAAAAGATATTCATGACATGTTTTATTAAACAGACCTCTACCTATCAAATATCAAATATAATAGAATCTACAAAGAGATGGAAGAATAATGGAGAACAAAAGAAAAAATCAAAAGAAGAAATGAGTGGATTTGAATGAAAAAAAGAAAAATGAATAGGAGAAATACACAGGACTACTTAGGGAGGGGGGAATGTGAATAGAAATAATTGATTAAATGGAGGATCTTCTAAGAACTAAATTGCCAGAATTATTCCAAGAGATATAAAAAGTTGATTCCATGTAAGAAAGTAAAAAGTCATCAAAGATCTCTTTCTAGAACTTGCCACATGCAGTTATTGAGGCAAGTCTATTGTAATCTTCATAAAACAGAAAATTCTTAACCACTAGCATAGACATACCCTAATATGACAAAAGTAGTCTAACTTTTAAAACTTTAAACTCTTATATGAAAATAAAATTCTTAAGAACATTGGCAAATCAAATTTAAGACAAAATAGGGTATATTCTTAATCCATTAGGTTATTCAACATTACAAAATATATTAAAGCAGAGCCTTCCTGGTGGCCTTGGGGTTAATCTCAGCACTGTCACTGCAACAGCCTGAGTTCATTCCCCGACCAGGGAGCTAACCCACATATGGCACAGTAGACCTCTTCTGTCTCTCCTGCTGCTCCCCTTAGCAGTGTATTTCAGTCAATCAACCGGTTCTGCTCCCCACAATGTCTGCTGAGGGGAGTAGTGGGCGACTGCCCCCACAGTCTCCCTCCCCAGCCCCCCCCACCCCCGCCCATACCTCTGGCCAACACTCCAGTTCCTCCATGCAAAATTAAAAAAATTAAAAGAAATAAAGACAAAATTCACACAAACATTTAAAAAAGAAGAAAATCTATCAAAGCAATGTATTAGAGAACATCCATAATGGCAAGGAAGTATTTAATAACTTTCAAGACAGTCTTGCTATTTTTCAAAAAATCAGTCTATTAGTCATCAAAAGAAACTTAATAAAAGACTTGTAAGAAAATAATAGCCAACATCCTTCTTAAAGATGATACCAGAATGAATTTTTGTGGGGACACTAGCTCCCCTAAATTACTGGAAAGAACTATATTAGAAAGTTAAGGATTGAGAAACTGAAGGAAAATCTATAGTCAATGGATTTTTAAAACTTGGTTTAATTTTTTTTAATTCCTCAGAAACTTCTATATGCTCTTGTGCACAATATATTCTCAATTAATAGATCAGATACAGGACACAGATGACCTCACTGGATATGACTACAAGATTGGAATCTAAAATTAGATGTGTATCTATGCACTAGATACACAGACAGGTTTTATAAACCATAAACATGGTGCACTTGTTTTATTATAAGACCCCCAATTCTTTGTTATGCTTTCCTTCAAAAAGTGGGTCTTAATTTTCCTCTCCTTCAGTGTGGGTCACCCCAGGATACAATGAAGTTGACTACCTAAGCAGCGGACAGCGGTGAGATCAAGGTAGAAAGAACACTAGAGGAAGTGACATACTTTTGAGTGTATCTCTTTGTGTGGTTTTGACTTTTGGTTTTTTGTTTGTTTGTTTTGTTTTGTTTTATTTTAAAGATTTATTTTTTATTTATACAAGTGCTGGGGTACAGTTGAGATGCGCGAGAGGGTGAGAGGATTCACCAGAGACAGAGCCGGGAACAGAACAGAACAGGCAGACTGACGAAATACACTGCTGAGGGGAACAGCGGGAGAGACAGGAGAGGTCTGCTTGCCATGTGGGATTCTCACCAGCAGGCCGGGATCGAACCCGCACTGAAGAGGCTGCGAACAGCTTCACAATGCGGTGCTCAAACACCTGCGCCATCAGGGAGGCCCAGTTTTGACTTTTGAAAGCATGTTATTATTATTTTTTAAGATTTATTTTTACAAGCATGGGGATACAGGCCAGAGGTGTGGGAGGGTGAGAGAATTCACCAGAGACAGAGAAGGGGGCAGAACAGGCAGATGGACCGAAGACACTGCTGAGGGAAGCAGTGGGTGAGACAGGAGAGATCTGCCAAGGCCATGTAGGGATCTCCCTGGCCAGCCAGGAATTGAACCCACGCTGCAGAGGCTGCGGACCACTTCACAGCGCTGTGCTCAACCCGCTGTGCCACTGGTGAGGCCCAGCAATGCTATTATTAATATTCAAAAAATAGTATTAAAACAAAATGATGAGGAGGGAGGGATAAAACAGAAGGCAAACTGAACCAGATAAGGTCAAATTTCATTTCAAATAACTAGCACAACCAACATTAAGGAGGAAGAGGAGAAGACTATAATTTGCACAATGTATGAACAATGCATTCTTGGTTGCAGAAGGGAAAAGAAAAGAAAGCTGTGATCAACCATAAACTACTTTCTTCTTTTTTAAATATTTATTTATTTATTCATGCATACAAGAACTGGAGTACATGCCAGAGGTGTCGGGTGTGAGAGGATTCACCAGAGACAGAGCGGGGAACAGAACAGGCAGACAGACCAAAAGCACTGTTGAGAGGAGCAGCGGGCAAGGCATGAAAGGTCTGCTGCGCCATGTGGATTGCTCCCTGCTGGGGATCGAACTCATGCTGTAGTGGCTGTGGACAGCTTCATAGGCTGTGTCTTAACCCCTTGAGCCACCAGGGAGGCCCAAACATAAACTACTTTCATTTGGCTTGAATTTGTAGTGTTACAGCAAAACAATCCTGAAACTACTTTAGATATATTATTGATTATAGCAAATGAGTAAATATAATAAGGCACTGGGAGCTAGGGTTCTCACCAAGGAAGAAAAGAAAAATAAGAAATAGGAGGCGACAAAAACCTATGGGGATGAATTAGAGCTGGGATTTGATGTAGATTCAAGATTTTGTAAATATGTTTATATACATGAATATGTGTAAATATATACATATCTATGAATGCATGCATGAATGTATGGGCACATACATAAATGCATATAGAAAATAGGCATATACTGTCTAGCTTTGTTTATTCAAAGGACATAAAATCACTCCCCAGATACAACAGACACAAAGCAATGTATCTGAGAACATCTATAATGGCAAGGAAGTAGTTAATCACTCTCAAGACAGTCCTGCTATTTTTTAAAAAATCAGTCAACTAGTCATCAAAAGAAACTTAATAAGAGACTTATTAACATTTAATAAGAGACTAACACCATTTCCAAGGAAGGGAAAGGAATCAGGGCTCCAAGGAATCAGGACTCTTTGGGGAAATGGTGGGTAAAAAGAGGTAAGATAAGCCTAGAACACAGAACAGCGTCACAGAGTAAGAAAGTACTAAACTGAAATGGCTTGGCATGTCACAAAGACTTAGGGGGCAGCTTGAATAGGCTCTCCCTGTCGATTCAGACAATAATTTAAAAAACAGTAATGAATTGTAAGCCACTGAGGTGGAAACAGCACCTATGAGTTCACACTAATAATGGACGAAAAATAATAGAAGAGGGAAAGAGGAGGGCTCTTGTTTTGAGAAGGCCAAGTACTGACGGGTCAGCATGTCGGGGAAAATCATTATTTTCTAACTACTACAGTAAAGAATGGTCAATGGATGCTAAATTCCAGGGGGGATATTTTGATGAGGAGCAAGATATGTGCATGGAAATAAAATGTTTGCCTGTTAGCAGCAAGAGGAAAATAGTATACAGATATCAGCTAACACTGACTGGCTGACCAAAATCAACAGATGGATATCACATGCCTCCCAATGTGAAACCCTGAGGACACAACGGAATAGTTCAGTTATGAAATATTCTGGCAGGGAACACATAACCCAAGTCTAAGTAAGAGAAAACACGGCAATAGCATAATATAATGGACACTGCACTTTTTAAAAAGAAAAAAAGGATCTGATCCTGTATCTCTAAATCATATACAGTGTTGCAGACTAATGTTATCTCAAGAAAGAAAAAGAAAAAGAAAAAGAAAAAAAGGAGGGAGGAAAGGAGTGAGGGGAGAGGGAGGGAAGAACCTATATTTTACTTTATTTTTTTAAAAGATTTATTTATTTATTTAATTCTTTAATTATTTATACAAGCACTGGGTACAGTCAGAAGCGCGGGAGGGTGAGAGAATTCACCAGAGCCAGAGCGGGGAGCAGAACAGTCAGACTGACAAAGTGCACTGCTGAGGGGAGCAGTGGGTGGCAGGAGAGGTCTGCGCGCCATGTGGGACCCTCCTCCGGTGGCCGGGGAGCAGCCGGGGATCGAACCGGTGCTGCAGAGGCCTTGGGCAGCTTCGCAACCCAGCGCTCACCCGCTGCGCCACCGGGGAGGCCCAAGAACCTATATTTTAAAATGTCAATGCTATAAAATAAAGAAGACTCAAGAACTGTTCCAGTTCAAAGGCGAGAATAAAAGATAGGACAATGAAGAATAATGTGCAATTCTAGGCTTGGGTCCACACTGGAGATGGGGGGGTTGAGAGGGGATATGGAAGGAAAAAAAACATGGTATCGGCTTAATTTTAAAAAACTGCAAACATGGGCCTCCCTGGTGGCGCAGCGGTTGAGCGCTGGGTTGCGAAGCTGCCCACAGCCTCTGCAGCACCGGTTCGATCCCCGGCTGCTCCCCGGCCACCAGAGGAGGGTCCCGCATGGCGCGCAGACCTCTCCTGCCGCCCGCTGCTCCCCTCAGCAGTGTACTTCTGTCCTTTTGCCTGCTCTGCTCCCCGCTCTGGCTCTGGTGAATTCTCTCACCCTCCCTCGCTTCTGACTGTACCCAGTGCTTGTATAAATAAATAAATAAATAAATAAATAAATAAATAAATAAATAAATAAATAAATAAACTGCAAACAGGCCCACAGACTGTATTGATAGATTGTATCAATCTGAGAAACACTGAAATTGATAACAGTACTTGTTAGTTACAGTACAGGATAGTATGTATGAGAATATCATTATTCTTAGGAAATATATACTATCTTATATGCAACTTACTCTAAAAGAATTCAGAAAGAATAGGGAGAGAGAAATAGAAAGGCAGACAAATAGAATTTAAAAAATGATAAAAGGTGTTTTAATATCCTCTATACTACTTGTGCAACTTTTCTGTAAGTATTGATACAATTTTTTTTTATATTTTTACATCATTTTTCATTTTTTTAATATAATCTATACATCATCTACAAATTCAGTATTGCATTTCCTAAGGAAAGGATTTAAAGACACTGGGATAAAGTATTCTAAATTTATACCATCTTTAGAGTAGTATCTCCTAGACCTCAAGCAACAGGAAAGAAAAAGTTTAGAACATGCCTATACAGATCTTTCCAACATACTTAATTTTTCATAGAAACAACTACTTTCCTTCACACACTTGTATTTATACTAGTTTATTATTACCAACATAAATATAATTAGCAAATCTATGCAGATGGGCCAATGAGGGCAGCAGTGCATGGGCATCCTAGAAAATAGCTGGCACTGCCAGTCAGCACATTCTTAGAGGCAATGTAAAGTACTTGTTAATCCCATGTCTATTTAGTAGAAGCACATGAGAGAGTGCCTGGTAGACACCCAAATGGTCTCACTTTACCAAATATATAATGAAAATATTGTCTCAAACAAATGAAGTGAGCCCTTCGTGAGCAGTATTTGATGATTTTACAGGCAAGTGAGTTCAATTTAAGAGTCTCCCTGTTTTACAGACTGACAATGTGAAAGAGTAGAAATGTCTATTTCTAAATAACATACAACAGTTTGAAATTTGTGTCAACAAGTAGTCAAGTCTTAAAGTACTTCATAAAAAGAGAAATATACAAAAAGAGAAAAACAGAAAGACACAGGACCAGAGTTGAGTTAAAACTCTGGCCTTGATGCTGTCTTGTAAAATAAGGCCATGCATCCACACTTTCAAGCATGTACACTAATCCCACATGGGGAAATCTGTCTCTTAACAGAATCCATAATGAGACTTTAATTTTCCTGTAGAGTTTTTGGGAAACATGTTAATTTTTCCCCTAACCTGTCGGGGATCGAACCTGCACTACAGCAGCTGCAGACAGCCTCACAGAGCTGCGTTCAACCTCCTGCACCACCAAGGAGGCCCTAACTTCTTTAGTTTTATATACAGTCCTGCCCTTTCTTATCCAAAGGGTCCTAAAACATCTAATAAATCATTAGTGTTACTATAAAACACAAAAATACTTTTGAGTAAATTATCAAAAACTTTTATCTTAAGTAACAAAGTAACAAGCTTTAAAATGTTATATCTGAATATATAACCAAAATTATTTTGCAAACTCAGGTTGCCATCAGTTAATATATTACAAGTAGACCACACAATATTATCCCTAAGTTTCTTCAGAACTGTTTCCAAACTCTCTTTACAACTCTCACTAATACAATTCCTTTGGAGGCAATTTAAGGGGATGATTATTCTCTTGTTCTTCTAATTTTAAATACAGAAGTCTGAGAGCACCTTCTTAAGCCATTGATTATGCCAGGTTTTGCATTCTTAGTACTGGGCACCTGCTCAGTAGTTTCCAGGGCATGTCTGAGGAATGAATGGGTAAATGAACCAGTTATGACTTCTGCACTTATATGAAGTTGACTGCATGATCCTGTGTAATTATCTGCTCTTGTGTAATCCTTCTCCACTGAATCATCTATCTTTAAAAGGAAGAATAACAACGTTATACACTGTGCGCTCCTCAGAACTTATCTGAGTGACAAGTTTACTCCCAAACTGAAGAGGTTAAGAAATAACATTTTAAAAAGGGAGAAATTCATCCCACTCTTCAGTTTATTTCAATAACCAGTGTTGATATAAAATGAATAAGCATGAACAAATAATAAAACAGGGGCTGATTCTTCCCTCAGTTCCTGCTATACTCTTCTCTAAAGTTTTGGATCAGGTATATTCACTCACATACCAACTGATGTAACTGTGAAGGGTCTCAGCACCCACCATGTAGATTTTGCCCCAAGTATCAGCAAAGGATGGAAGATAAAACACTCCTATTCTCTCCTTTCTGCTGGTCTCTCTGCTTAGCCTTGTACAACCAAGCACCTGCCCTCCAATGTACTGGCTTCATTTGATATTCTAACATAAGTGGCTTCCCTTGAAGTCCCTATATTATATTTCTAACACCACTTTTCTCCAGCAAAGACTGCAGCCTTCCTCCAATTCACTCATTATCATCTAATAACCAGAGACCAGGGCCCTGCTCCTAATTATTCAAACTAAACAAATGTTTACACTCATCACTGAGTCTTTCTGGCACAACTGTTGACTCTGCCAAACAGGAACCTCTGTGGCCCATCTGTTTGCCAGTCATGTAGCTGACACCCGTGGGCATCTTCCTAATCCATTCCCCTGACAGTCTAAGGCACAGCATACCCCGGGATGGACACTAATGCCCCAACCTCAGAGATCTGACATTTGTAACACTTGCCCTATCTCCCCTTCCCATTAACACAGGAATAAGATTCAGAAATGTCACTAAAATGGAAAAATCAAGTCATCTTGGACATCAAACATCAACTTCAGGCTTGATTATACACGCATCAGGCATAGGTGGTAGGCTTTCCTTCTATTCACAAGAAAAAAGAAAGGGCCTCCCCGGTGGCGCAGCAGTTGAACGCTGGGTTACGAAGCTGCCCGCAGCCTCTGCAGCACCGGTTCGATCCCCGGCCGCCAAGCGAGGATCCCACATGGAGCGCAGATCTCTTCTCCCATGCCCGCTGCTCCCCTCAGCAGTGTGCATCGTCAGTCTCCCCGCTCTGGCTCTGGTGAATTCTCTCACCCTCCCGCACTTCTGACTGTACCCAGTGCTTGTATAAATAAATAAATAAATCTTTTAAAAAGATTAAAAAAAAAGAAAAGCTTCCAAGAAAAAATGTTATGTATTCTTTCCCATCCCCTTGAAAAAGAAAAGTCATTTGGTGTTTCCCCTTTAGTGACCGTACAGAAAAGATCTCAGTAAAATGACTACGATTAGATTTCTGGACCATAACTGAAACCATGGTTTTATAAACATCACTCTATTTTCTTTTCAAAAGCAAATAAACAACCAACAGCAAAATAAGACAGTGGAAAAGTGACTTCAGAACTTCAGTGGCACAATTTTAAGATACCTTTTTTAGGAAAAAAGTATAAAATTAGTCTGATACTGGGCCTCCCCTGGTGGCGCAGTGGTTGAGCGCTGGGCTGCGAAGCTGCCCGCAGCCTCTGCAGCGCCAGTTCCATCCCCGGCTGCCGGCGAGGGTCCCACATGGCGTGCAGACCTCTCCTGCTGTGCCCACTGCTCCCCTCAGCAGTGTACTTCATCAGTCTGGCTGTTCTGTTCCCCGCTCTGGCTCTGGTGAATCCTCTCACCCTCCCACACTTCTGACTGTACCCAGTGCTTGTATAAATAAATAAATAAATCTTTAAAAAAAAAATTAGTCTGATACTGACTCTTTACTATCTTTACAGGTATCATGAGATTCATAGTAAGTTTTACTGGAGCACAAGAATTTAGGAGGAAATTGGCAGATCGGAGAAAGACAAGTAATAATATTTCAGAGATCAATTTTTGCAACTCTCACTGCTTAAACAAGATTACAAATCAGAGTTCACCAGCTTATAGCACAATAATCTCCTAGCGGGCATTTGTCTAAGGATTGCTAAAGTCAGATGGACCAGAAAGGTTTTTACTTATTGCCACCAAGTAAACAGTCATATTCCAAATTTAGAAATGCATTCTGAAATACTTATTAAAACTTCAAAATAACCTATGTTGAAGTAAATAGGCAGAAATTGTAAACTTATACCAGTATATACCATGACTTCTCTTTATTGTTCAAGGTGTTGAAACTCTGAGCACTGAAATATATACAACTAAATAAAAATTAGAGAATATGGCAAGGTGAGTTCCTTTGGTTTCATTTACAGCCCTGCTCTTTCTTATTCAAAGAGCCTTGGCACATCTAAGAAGTACAGGTGCTCACCAGGACCCACCTCCTACCACTCTCCCCTCCCTCTGTCCAGTCCCTTCTCTTTAACCCCTTCCTGGAAGCACACCTGGATTTCTGCACTAGCTATTCCCTCTGCCTGAAACTCCCTTCTTGGTCATGCCTACAGTTCTTCCATGGTCTTTTCATCATTGTTTTCCAAAGCAAGTTTCTCATGGAGACCTTCCCTGATCACTCCATCAAAAACATAAGTGCCCTCAAAAAAACTCCTATCTCCCTTCCATGCTTTTTGTCCCCTCCTTGATAATTAATACTATTTAACACTCCATATAGATTGTACTTTTTTATTGTCTCTCTCCTCTATTAAAATATAAGCTCTGTAAGGGCAGTGATTCAAATATGATTTGCCCACTATTTTTTTTCCTGTACCTGAAAGAATGCCAGGCATGGAGTTAGTACTCAGTATTTCCTAAAAAAGTAAATGAAGTTGCACAAAGATTATTCTTAGATTGGTCTACCAGCTTGCCTTCTTGATGAGCTATAAAGCTTGCTAACACCACCTCACAGAACATTTGTCTCACCAAAAGTTCTTCCTAAATAGCCTCACCTTCCATCCCTTCCTTTTAATTCTATTTTTCTTCTTTCATCCTGTATTCATTATTTTAGGTCTTAATAGAAATGGACTTTATTGTAAGCAACCTGAAATTGTTTGGAAAGTAGTAAGGACACAAGGAAATCAGTAAATAGAAAGCACAATGGCAGGTGCTGTGTAAGGTTTTCTCTGTCTCAGCTTGGCATATTATTGCAGTCTTTGAATCATATAAGCTCATGGAAAGGTGGATGATATTTAACCGATACTTACTTAGCTTAATCATATATTTGTTTGCATATATAGAAAAGAGAATAAATTACATTGGTGTTGAATCAATTGTATTTCTAAGTAAAATTTGAGAAAATACTATTTAAAAGTAAAGCATATAAACCCTTTAGTAGAATTACAATTGGTTATTTTATAGAGCACATTCCTTTCTATCAACTTCAGGTTACCCCAAATTAACAACAAATGCTTTGCAAGCAACAGAGATTCATATTCAAAAATTCTAAATTATCTATGCCAACATTTATTTACTGAAATGGAGGGCTGGGGGGAGCGTGTGAGGGGACTTATAATCAAACCTTAAAAACAAAGTATTCAAGCAGATGATAGTAAAGGAATTTAAAAACAGAACAAATTAAAGGCCAGACTTTAAATATTAAAATGTGTTATATGCCTATAATTTAAAACAGAAGAAAAAGGTTCAATTTTGGCACAAGAATCAGCACACAGATAAGCGGAAAATAATACCTCAAAAAAAAAAAATCCTACTATATATGAAGTGTTAATACATGGGCAAAGAAGAATGAATGGACAAGATTCCAGGCTTTCTGGAGCTCAAAACCATCTCCAACCCCAAACCATCTCAGTACTGAGATCCATGTTGGTGATAAGCCAGTACAAATCACACCACTGTGGCCAAATACCATAAAATGAGAATAAACTACAGTTGGATAGATAAGGTTCCTGAAATTGATTAACTGGAGGGTGGGGGGTGACTTGTTTAAATCTTCTACATCAAATGTCAAAATAAATTCCAGATAGACAGGGATGGATTCTACCTTCAGATATGGAATTGTGTCCCCTTCAGAAAGAGAGGTTAAAAAAAGTCCCTAAGGGCCTCCCTGGTGGGGCAGTTGTTAAAGTCTCAGCTATCTCCAGCCACTGTAGCACCAGTTCGATCCCCAGGCAGGAAGCTAACCCACATGGCACAGGAGACCTCTTCAGATTGCCTGCTGCTCCCCTCAGCAGTGTATTTCAGTAGATCTGCCTGTTCTGCTCCCCACTCTGTCTCTGGTGAATCCTCTCAGCCCCTACACCTCTGGCCTAGACCCCAGTTCTTGTATGCATAAATAAATAAAACAAATCTTTCTTTAAAAAAAAAAAAAAGAGCCCCTACCTTAGTCTCCCAGTCAAATTGGGAGGGATGGGGAGGAATCTTGGCCTGCCCTGGGAGGTATGGAGCTGCCAGTGCAGGGCAGGAGCAAGCAGGGCTTTCTGGGAAGACACAATGTTTTGCTGCGGCTTCTACTCATCACTTGTAAAACTGCCTAGACAAACTGTTTTGGAAAAATATGTTTGCACAAGTCATAATTATGCACTTTATAGTATTTTTTTAGCCCTCTGTGAATAGAATCATCCCTAAAAACATCTAAGGCTAAAAGGTTTGAATTTTTTTTACCTTTCCATTCCCAAGGATAATTATGGAAGTAAATCAAGCTGTTGAGGTTAGTCTAACTCATTTCTCCTCTTACCTGGCACGTATCTACATCTGGAGAAGAATCATCATGCTTATTCTTCTAGAGGAATTTGGGATTGCAACTTTCTTCACTAATTGTTTCTTCTGGCTATGGCTAGACTCTCTAAAGAAATCTGTAAAATTTATCCAGGCTGAAACTTCCAAACTCTGACAACCTCACCAAATGATCTCCGGCCACCACGAAAAGCTGGAAATCTTTTACATACTCGCCCTCATGATCTTACCCTAGCTGACCTACTGTAGCCCAGTAATTAACACATGGTTTTGTTCTAATGGATGTATTTTTCTTTTTGTTTTAGATAACCACATTCTTAAAAATACTGTTCCATCTTTGGAGTTTAAACTCATTCAAAATTACCATGCAATGTTATATCCTGTTCATTGTGAACAAGACAGCCAGCTTGATAAAGGCTCAAAAGGCAGTGTTTCCATAACAAAACATCCATCCCATGGAGCTTATACTACCCAAAATATCAATAAGTCAAAAGAAAAAAAGATAAATCTCAGATGATGTCACTCAGGTGTGTAATATAGAGTAACCAAATAAAAGGTGAACGAAAAAGCAAAACAAGCAAGTTGACCAAAGATCTGAAGCATACAGCAGGAGAAGGGGAGCAAAACAAGGGAGGGAAGAACATAAGCGACTATGGTGATGGTTCACATCTGATACAGTGGCAGGAGAACTATGGGGACTACACCTGAGGGGAGGAACCAAGTATTGTACAAAAATGAATAATAATTTAAGAAAATGAAAATAAATATTTTTTTAAAAATAAAATACAGAATTCTAAGTATTTCTCCACTGAATTATGTTTGCCACACATTTACAGACACTTTTAGAGCATAATAAGTGCATTCATATAGATCATCTCATATGATTTTGACAATTCTGTAAGAGGGGTTGATAGTTACCATGTGTGAGAGATGGGGTTCCATTGTAAAAAAAAAAATCCAGCCCAATGCAATCAGTACAATTGAACATTCTATAAAAACAGTAAGTTGTATATACATAGAATGACAAACAAGTTATTAATTTAGCTTATTAGATCCTTGATATCTATGTAAAAATAAGTTATAACTTTGATGTAAATCCAGTGGATGTTAGAATACTTAAAAATGCATCAATCATAGCTTTTCATTATTTTATTGGCGTAATCAGCAATAACCATGAAAGCAAAGTACATGTTCCATTACAAATAAGGCCTGATATTTATACTTTTGTGATTTATGAAAGATGAATTTGTTGTTATTCACACACAAATTTTTCTCAGGGAAATGATGTTTTATAATTATCATACTTAAGTCAGACTTTTAGAGAAAATTGTGTTAACAAGCACCATCTACTGTGTCGCTGAGTAATGGATTAATCAATTTCAAGAGTTTCTACCAAATTCAATAGCTTTTAATATAATGAAGTAAGCAATTTTTATAGCATCTATAAGACATTAATTAGTGTTCTTTAAACAAGAACCAACCTAGACTTTAAATGTCATTTGATACTGTAAAATATACTGAGAAAACCCATGAAAAAATGTCTATTATAGGCCTCCCCAGTGGCGCAGCAGTTGAGCACTGGGCTGCGAAGGTGCCCGCAGCCTCTGCAGCACCAGTTTGATCCCCAGCCCCCAGGTGAGGGTCCCACATGGCGCGCAGACCTCTCCTGCCGCCCGCTGCTCCCCTCAGCAGTGTACTTTGTCAGTCTGCCTGCTCTGCTCTCCCCTCTGGCTCTGGTGAATCCTTTCACCCTCCCGTGCTTCTGACTGTATCCAGTGCTTGTATAAATAAATAAATAAATCTTTTAAAAAATGTTTCTATTAATTTTTTAGAGCTAAAATTTTAATTTCTAATAAAATATGTAGTTCAACACTAAGAATGTCATCTTTCCACATAAAGCTTCACCTTTTCTACTCCATTAACATCCAAGATTTCTGTGCAGATGGTAGATAAAAGAAAAAGTAAAGTTAGTTAAAATATAAACATCAAATAGCCCCCAAAAAGTAGCAACCATAAAAAGTCATAGAGTATTTTTTAAAACTGTGTCACTGAGAGGGGTTGATAGTTTGATTTATTTCATTTCGTTTCCCTAGTAAAAAGGGTAAGTAAGAGCTTGTACTGGAAAAAAAGTGCAAAGTGATTGCTAAAAATTAATGATTTTGATGGTAACCAAAAAAATGAGCAAAAATTTGAATTATTTTATATTGGGGGAGGACAGATTATTACTCAGTTTTTACAAATTCAAATGTGAATGTGATCACACCTTCTCTGTTACATTTAGGATGATGACATCACTTCCTCTTTCTCCAGCCATTAGTACAGTAGCAACTAACACACTGCAGTGTATCATGTTTATTTCCTCTACTTATAGCCCCTGTCTGCTCCTAGAGAGACACTGCAGAGGGACACCATACTACCTGATGGGAGAAGGCCCTGCCCTTAGACACAGTGAAATGACATTAGTATGAGAACTACTCTTAGTAATAAGGATGAAGGAATAAATTTAACAAGTCCTTAGAATTTTGAACCAGTTGAAAAATTCCAGCTCCATAACTTGAACGATAATCAGCCTTCTAAATTTTTCATCTACTCCTTAGAATACAGTTTTTGTGTCATAAAGGTCAATCAGCATCTAAGCTATGTCAAAATAAAATGTTTCTGACATTTTAGAGTAATCTCCCTCTGACCACTGTATCATATCCATATAAGAGTAAAACTTACACACAAATGCTTATAGCAACATCATTCCTAATAGTCAATAGGTGAAACCAACATAAATTTGACTCAATTGATGAAGGGGTAAACAAATTACAGTGTATCTGTACAACAAAATAGTATTTGGCCAAAAAGAGGAATGAAGCACTGACGCAAAATACAACATAAAGGAATCTATGAACATGATGTTAAATGAAAGATGCAAACAGAAAAAAAAAAAAACACGCACTATAATTGTATAATTCCATGTAGATAAAAATGTTTGGAACAGACAAATCCACAGAAACTTAAAGTATATTAGTGGTTGCTTAGGGCTGGGATGGGGCAGAGGACACAGAGGGGTGACAGGTGAAGTGTCCAAGGTGGCTTTTGGCAGTGATGCAATGTTCTAAAATTGACTGGGATAAGGGCTGTGAAACTGTGAGGCTACCAAATACCACCCATGCGTTTAACTGATGTATTAAATGGTATGTGACTAATAAAGTTATTATTTAAAATCTTTATTTCAGGGCCTCCCTGATGGCGCAGGTGGTTGAGCGCCGCACTGTGAAGCTGTCCACAGCCTCTGCAGCACCGGTTCTATCCCCGCTGGCCAGCGAGAATCCCACATGGCGAAGCAGACCTTTCCTGTCTCACCCACTGCTCCCCTCAGCAGTGTATTTCGTCAGTCTGCCTGTTCTGTTCCCCACTCTGTCTCTGGTGAATCCTCTCACCACTCGCCCCGCGCATCTGGCTTGTACCCCGGTTTTGTATAAAAATAAATCTTAAAAAAAATAAATAAATAAAAATAAAAACTTTATTTCAATATTTATTTCAATAACATTATTACTTAAAAAGAAGAGAATATAGGCTTGTCTATATTCTTTATATTCTATTTCTTCTATCTTAGCTTTATTCAGATTTTGCCTCTTCCCGTCACTTTATCACAACAGAGCCAGGTGGTTCCGAAGTTTTATTTTCCTCCTTCTTCACTAATCCCCCAAGATAAACTACATTAGACCTGAGGATAACTGCAGACTTTTCCACTCTCAAAGCTCTGGAAATGGCTCCTAGATACCAAAGGGAACAGAATAATTTGCAGCTGAGCTGAAACACAGTTGTCATTTTGTGTCATCCTCAGTCTTAGACAGCAAACTTTAAGTGGGCATATGTCATGTTCATTTAGTTTTTGTTTTTCCAAACCACCAGTAAACACCCTAAAGGAATTTCTCATTTGTTAGGCAAATCTCATGACCACAACAATGTGCACTTCACTAGAAACAATTCCACTGAGCATCAGGAAAGAAACAAAGAAATCACCACTGGGTTATGGACCAAAGTTTGCCCTTCCTTGCATATTGCATCAGCTACCCTTATTCACCCTGTACCCCCCAAAAAACATACACAGTAAGAAAATAGGACTTGCTGTCTAAGTGAAACTTCAAGACAACCAATCTTGATTGCTATACAAACTTCTCTTTCTGATCTTACCTTGAATAAAAATTAAGTGCCCACCACTCAAAAGGACCAAATAACAGCATGAAATATTGCTACAAAAAAAAAATTTACTTTTTTTTTAAATTTTGCTTGCTTACATCTTAGCATTTTTCCCACTTACCACTGATAACCTTATCCAATGCTACAGTGAGTCTGCATAACCTTTTTATTATCAAGATTATAGAGGAGGGGTAAATGGTGACTCAATAAAGAAAATAAAACAAAACAAAATCTCCTGAGAAAAAAAAGGATCTGTGACTGCTTAATAATTGCTCGATCTCAAAATCAGGTTGCTGGAAACCCTGAATGCTGGGAATAGGTGTGCTGACAATCTGCACAAGACCACAACTTCCCGCCTGATTGAACAGACACAGGGAGTGCCATCTGGGTGAGAGATGGCAGCCATCCAGCCATTCCAGTGGAGTCTGGATACCAAACTCAGAATAATGACAACATCCAGCTGGCAATTTGCTAAACAAAAGGTTCATCCACATAAAACCCTCCCGTATTCTTTAATTTTTTCCTTAAGAATTTTACTACAAAGCCCCATCAGCTTTTGTTTCTAAGAAAGAATTCTTAAGAACATATTGAGATACCAGCCTCAATAGGAGAAAATACATATTTCCTATCTTTCTGCTTCTTGAAAAATGACTGCACCAAGAATAAGGAAGCCAAGATTACAGGTCCCGTCATGTTATGTGATTTTGGGTACATTTTATAGCCTAGATAGGCTATAATTTTTTCTCTGTGAAATAAAATGGGTTGGACTAAATAATCCCATGTCTACAAAGCCAGAGCCATTTAATGCACAATACTACACTGGGCTTTCATCTCATGGATACACTAAATAAAATAAGGTTTGAAAAACCTTAATGCTAGCTCTCAAATTATGAATTTTCTCATGACTTGCTACAGAGAGTTTCCATCATCTCTTGATAGCGGTTAGGAGAAGAAAGTGCTATGGAATGGCCCATTAGAAGGTCAGTGCCATACCACTGGTAGAGTATAGCAACACATCCATCTTCAATAAAATAAAGGAAATGATTCCTGCAGACTGTGGTGAAAAAGTGAGTTGTGTTGTTTACAGATTTAGTGAAAGTCAATTCATCTTTCAACTCTACATCAGGAATTAGTTTCTGAGGACTTTTTCCAGTTCCCTATTCCCTCCCAAAGTTGTTCTGCACATCTATTTGACACTGACGTCTACTTTTGCATTTTCCATTAATTTATTTCTATGTGCCTTGCTTCTAGGTTGTCACATCCTTGAAGGCAGGAAAGTGTCTCATATAGTTAGTGTCTTCACCTCCTAGCACTCTCTCTGTGCAAAAACACAGTGCTTTCAACTCTTTTTCAACTCTAAAAAAGAATGTACAGACTCATGTATCTACAAAGTCTAGAAATAGCTTCAGGCAAAGCTAGATTCTGCTGGTCAACTGATAGTTAATAATCCAGCTCTCAACTCACCTTTCTTTCTTGTGGCTTTATAAACACTGACTCTTTTCTGACTATATTTCCAATCTACAACAGTTTTTTTGTTTGTTTTTTTTTTCCCACTAGTTGCAGGCATCTCTCTCATGGCTCTTTTTTTGAGTCTGTGTATATCCTGGAAACAACCACTATGGCACTAGAAATGCAACCTGCATTGAACAAGTCAGCACAATTTGCCAACTCCTCAGTAAAGAGTAGGTATTTGTAAGGTTAAGGGTATAGGGAAAAACTATAAGAAGGGGACCCTACAAAGAAAAAACTCAATCCCATTTCCAGGAAAACAGAAAGTAGACAAGGAAGGTAAAAATATCAGATGTCCATTTGCAATTTAGCTGATTGCTTAATTAAATGTAATCATATTTATAATATAGACGTTGTCCTCTTAGACTCTGATTATAACACTCCCTGGTACACAAACAGATTCTTATAAATTATGCCATGATTAGCTAAGTATGCCATTAGTCGGGATGGAGGATGAGGTGCACAAGTAAATGGCAAAGAGAAAATAACTGTCTTTCAGCTGACCCTGAAAGCTGAAGCTAAAATATGACTTTTAGGAGTGTGTCCCCTCCTTACACCATATACAAAAATTAATTCAAAATGGATCAAAGGCTGTAAGAAATAAAACTCTCAAAAAAAAAAAAAAAGATATTGGGGCCTCCCCTGGTGACACAGGCAATTGAGAGCAGCACTGTGAAGCTGTACAGAGTGTCTGCAGAGCAGGTTCAATCCCAGCCGGCCTACCCAGCTGGCCGGTGAGAATCCCACATGGCATGGCAGACCTCTCATGTCTTGCCCGCTGCTCCCCTCAGCAGTGTATTTCATCAGTCTGCCTGTTCTGTTCCCCTCTCTGTCTTTGGTGAATCCTCTTACCCAACCACGCATCTGACCTGTATCCCGGTTCTTGTATGTATGAATAAATAAATCTTTAAAAAAAATTTTTTTAAAGTATAAATTTACATGACCTTGGATTAGACAATGATTTCTAGATATGACACCTAAACCACAAGCAACAAAAGAAAAATAGGTAACTAGGACTTGACCAAAATTTAAAGCATTTGTTCTTCAAAGGACATCAAAAAAGTAAAAAGACAACCCAAAGAAGAGGGATAAAACATTCACAGCCAACTATAAATCAGAGACATTATGCAGGGGAGGGGGAGGGAGAGAGATCAAAAAACAGGGGAGGGAAGAGCACAAGGGACTATGGTGGTGGTGCATGGGTGAATGGGTGGTGGGAACTTTACGGGAACTACACCTGAGAGGAGAAAGCATACATTTCACAAAAATGAAGAATGATCTACAATATTATAAATAAATGAAAAAATTAAAAAAAAATTTGCAGCCAATACAACTGGTTAGTATTTAGAATATATAAAGAACACTTACAACTCAATAATTAAAAGAGGATTCAATATAAAGCACGGCTAGAACCTGGGCAAAAATTTTTCCAAGGAAGATATACAAATGGCTAATACACAAATGAAAAGGTGCTTCACAACATTAGACATTAGGTAAAAATGAACAAAAACCAACTCACACCCATTAAGAGCACTAAAATCTAAGACAGAGCAGTTACAGGAATTGGTAAGGATGTGAAGAAACTGAAATTCTCATAAGTCACTGATGGAATATAAAATGTCACGTTGGGAAACTCTGGCACTTCCTCAAAAAGTTATATATAGAATTACCATATGACCCAACAATTCCACTCTTAGGGAGATACACAAAAGAAATGAAAACATATGTCAAAACAAAACTTGTACATAAATGTTCAAAACAGCATGTCTCATAATAACCAACAAGTAAAAACATCCCAAACTGATGAATAAACAAAATGATATATCCACACCATGGGATATTACTCACAATAAAAAGTAATAAAATACCAATACATGCTACAATATGGATGAACTCTGAAAACATTAAAATAAGAAGTCACAAAAAACTACATAATTCCCAGAACAGCCAAAGTCTAGAGACAGAAAATAGATTACTTGGGGGAGGAAAAAGTGGGAAGTGATTGATTACAAGTACAGATTTTTTTTGGGGGGTGTGGTTAAAAGTGTCTTATAAACTAGATAGTAGTTATGGTTGTATAACTGAATATCCTAAAAAACAATGAAAGAGTGAATTTTATGGTATGTGAATTATACAGAAATTTTTTCTTTTCTTCTTTTTTTAAAAAAAAGATTTTTCTATTTATACATACAAGAACTGGGGTACAAGCCAGAAGTGTGGAGGGTGAGAGGATTTACCAGAGACAGAGTGGGGAACAGAACAGGCAGATGTACTGAAATACACTGCTGAGGGGAGCAGTGGGCGAGCCAGGAAAGGTTTGCTGCACCATGTGGGTAGATGGTGGCCAGGGGGCCGGGGATCGAATTCATGCTGCAGTGGCTGCGGATAGCTTCATAGGTTGAGTCTTAACCCCTTGCACCTCCAGGGAGGTCCATATACAGAAATTTTTTCAAAGTTCAATTATGGACTAGATATTAAACATTACCAAAGAATTAGTATAATTTGGATAAGTATTCTGACAATATTTTTGAGATAACAGGAGACAATGTTCCCTTTTGTGAAGATGCACACCAAAGAGTGTAAAAGTAAAATGACATGATGTCTTGGATATATTTTAGTTCAGCAAAAAAAAAAAAAATAATAAGTGATAAAGTATGTAGTAAATTCGAGCCTCCCTGGTGGCCCAGGCAGTGCCAGTTCGATCCCCACCAGCCACAGAGACACCCACATGGCGAGGCAGACCTCTCCTGTCTCGCCCTCAGGTCGAAAAAAGTATGTAGCAAATTCTCAATTCTTAATAACTGTTGGATCTGCCTAACAAATATCCATGGATTGAACACTCCCTTTCTGTTTTTTTTTTAAGATTTATTTTATTTATGCATACAAGAGCTGGGGTATAGGCCAGAGATGCAGGGGGTGAGAGGATTCACCAGAGACAGAGTGGGGAACAGAACAGGCAGATGAACTGAAATACACTGCTGAAGGGAACAGGAGGCAAGTCAGGAGAGCCCGCCGGAGATCAAACTCATGTTCAGAGGCTGCGGATTGCTTCATAGTGCTGTGCGCCATCAGGGAGGCCTCCTTCTCTCTATTTTTGGGTGTGTTTGAAATTTTTCAAATAAAATTTTTCAAATAAAAATAAAAAGAATGTGTTACAAATCTGCATTTTTTGTGACTGGATTATGTGACAATTATGTGACAGTTCCAGCTGATAAGGATCGAAATACAGAAATACTGAAAACAAGTCATAAAGTCCACCCAAAGAAACGGACAAAATTTATCTGGTGTTTCCATTACTAGGACATTCCTCCCTAAGGCATTTCTTCTTATTAACAAAAACCATGTTTTAAGGCAATATTTTCCCAAATTATGTTCCCATGTTTGACATTCCTCAAGATATTAACAGATGTTCTCAAACAAAAGTGTTCAATGGCGCTTGAGCATTTAAGAAATACTGGGTCAAACACAAGTTAAAGCACTTGCTGTAGTAATTCTCAGTCAATAGCTCACATGCCCTGTGAATCATTTAAAGGAAGCTATAATGTACCTCACTTGGGAAACTCACTAAATCCTTGCATTTCTGAAGCATACCTATTAAGCTCATAAAATATGTCCCTTGCAACCCTGGCAGAGAATCAGAATCATATAAATACAGTTTTTGTCTTTTTCAAGATTCACCATGAACCAGAGTTGATGAAGTGCTGCTTTAACAGCAAGAAAACTTTTGCACAAGAAACGATATTTGAGCTGAGTCTGGAAAACAAAAAGTAACCATGCAATGTTTATTCTAGACAAAGGGAATATAGGAACCAGGTGCAAGAATGCAAAAGCAAAGGGACTCATGAAGCATGGGAGAACTGAGAGGAGCCCCCTATTACTGAAATGGGAATACATGAGAGGAGGAAGGGCCCAGCAGGGAAGAACCCCAACAAGTGATAACCGGAAGCCACTTTAGGACTGAACAAAGGATTGATGTGGTCAAAGAGGCACTTCCTTTGGTGTCCCCAGAGAGACTGACTTCCACCCTGAAGCATAACAATTTGCTCTGGACAAGTCACTTCTCTATATTAGAACTGATTTGCTAAGTGCAGCAACTTCCCAATCCACATTTATAAGTACTCAAATTTCTGCCAAGGCATAGTTCACTCATGGAATTCATGTAATCCTACTGCTACTCAACTTGTCCTACAATGGACTGCCCAATTGTTTAATGTGCAATTTTCCCAAATTGCACCCTGGAAAATATGTCTCCAAAATCTTTTTTTTTTCTTCTCTGATACTTTTATTTCTAGAAAGAGGAGAAAGTTTCCAGGATATGCTGCTACTTGAAAGAATTTCCTTTTATTACTTAAAAACTACTCTACAGTCACTTCCCGTGTTGCGCTTTCAATTATCGACCCTGACTGGAGCTGAAGTTAAAAACTGTTCCATTGCTGCCTCACTGGGAATTTGCTTTTTATTCAGTTTGTTTGCCATGCAGCGTGCTCTTTAAAAAAATTAATTAGTTGAGAACATTTAAGGGTTCAACATAAAGTGCACGTTTCTTGATTTCCTTGGTATTTTTAAAAATTTGATAATATTGAGCTTGGATCTTTGTAGGAGATAAAGATATAAAATATACATCTATATAAAATATAGATTATATATAGCACACCCCTCAGAGGATCCTTCCAAATACAGGAAGACCCCACCTACTACTTAGGACATTTACCTTCATACAGTGTGGACTGTGTCTGATTTTATTTTTATTAAGTGAGGATTATACTGATGTAAATTTCATCCAAAAAAATTAAGTAATGTATCAAATTAAATATATTCATAGGATTATTTAACAATAAAAACAACACCCACTAATTAAAAAGAACAAGCAACTACATTTTCCAGACCCCTGATGGAAGTAGTTATGTAAAATGTAGTAACTAATTACTGCCAGTGAATCCTGACCTTGCCTAAATAAAATAAGATTTCAAGTCGTATTTCCTTGAGTAAAAAGTTTAAGATTCTAATACAGGGCTGAGTGGATTATCAACTGAGATTTATGGGCATTTCCCCCCAAGCACAGAACCTTATTCAGATTTTTATAATTTCTCAAGCACAGAACAGACTCTATTGCTTTACTATTGCTCTGGGTTATCAATCTGGTTCATGTAGGTATGTCTAAAAGAATATAAAGGGCATAAATCATTTACAGACTGACAAACTTCTTCAAGTATATTAAGTTCTACTGACTCTTCCTTTATCTACTTCAGTCTTAATAGTCAATCCTCCTTATCGCTTTTAAAAAGACAAAGAAAACATTTTACACTAGATGTAAATACAGCTTATATCATCAAGCTGTAGAGGAAAAAAATGAGGAATCTACATGTCTTTTGCCTTCAGGAGGATGACTGACAATCCAGGTTTAAAATTATCAAATAAACATCTAGCATAGAGCAAAAGTATCCAAAATTTCGTGTAAATGTGCAGTTGTCTGTTTCCTAATAAAAACAGGAGAGTCACCCTACATCTATTGTGATCTTAAGTTTCTTAGAAATATCCTTTACCCTTTCCCTTGATTGGCTGCACAGGGAAACTATACTCTCAAAGGTTAAGCTTGTTGTAAATCAACAGGCAACCATAGACCAGAGACACTCTGTAAGGGAGGAGGAGGGAGAAGGATCAGGACAGGGGTGGGAAAAGCACAAGGGATTATGGTGATGGTGCACAGGTGAATTGGTGTTGGAAATGTCATGGGAAATCATGCATTATAAAAAAATGAAGGATGATGTAATAAGTATTAAAAAAAAAAAAAAAGCTTGTTGTAGCTGTCAGTTGTAGGAAAATAGCTAAGATCCTTTGGATTCCGTGCCACACAAAGTTTGAAAAAATAAAGATCTATAGTCCTTGCAAAAGTTAACAGTCATGGGGGGGGGGGGAACGCATTTATCTTGACCTATTTTCACAGTTTATCACCTCTTAAATAATTTTCTTAAAATACTCATTACTTTTAGTACACTTCAGCAATAGCTGTTGACTTTAACCCTTTCTTACCCATTACTTTATTTGAAGATTATTTTTTTCCCCTGTTTTCCACTAGGGAAGAGAGACAAGTTCGTGTCATTCACCACTATATTCCCAGAGCCCAGCATCGACGATAAAATGTACAATAAAAACTGAAAGAGCAAATCCTTTGTAAATACTACCAGCAACCACATAATGTTAAGCAATATTCAAAGAAAAAGTCCACTGAGGAACTTTTTAAGCAATATCTGAACAGTACAATGTAAAAATTAGTTATAATACACATATTAGAAAATATTACATTTAAAACCTCCAGATTGACAGTGTAAACAATTTCTACTGGCTTCAGACTCTATAGCTGTAAAAACTCAGTCTCCTTTAGAAAGCAATTTCTATTCTGCAGAGAAAAGGTACTATAAAATGCCAGCATTACCAAGCAGCTCCTGAACCATAAAAACAACAGAAATTTGTTTTTGTTTTATTAAATGTGACTGAAGTTTGCAAAGAATTTTGAGGGGGGCGCTCTGAATAGAAGAGTATGATTAAAAATCTTATGCAGAAATTTTACTATTAACAATTCAATGACTGGGAATTTTCCAGTTTCTTGGACTAGAACACAGAGACAAAAGAAGAATGGCTTCTCAGAAATCAGAAGCAGAAAGCACTATCACAGAGGTACTAAGATTCAAAGCAGCGACTGAGAAATAGATGAGGAGAGTAGGTTCCCAATATGCTGGCAGGACACGCACTCTTGGTTCCTTGGATGGACTGCTTCAGCAGCACCAACAGTTCCTTACAGAGCACCTGTTAGGCCTTAGTTCCAGGGAGACGGTGATCTAAGATAGATACAAATCTTAAAGTTTTTTTCTCAAGAAGCCCTCAATTTCAGACAAATAAAATAAATACACAACAAGCTATTCTAAATAATTCAGTGAAGGAAAGGAAAGTGATGCAGGAGTGATATGATGATGCAGATGGAGAGAGATGGATAAGAGCTGGAATAAGGGGGGTGGTGAGGTCTCCACAGAGGAAAGCGAGCAGGAGGGCAAGAGCAAGAACAAGTGTTCCCACTGCAAAGGGAACAAAAAGCACCTCCCAAACACCTGCGCACTGACACTGGGTTTCATATCCATTTCCTCTAGCCTTCACAACCTAATGAAAATACAGATATGGGGCCTCCTTGGTGGCGCAAGGGGTTAAAACACAGCACTATGAAGTTACCCGCAGCCACTGCAGCACGAGTTCGGTTCCAGGCCAGGGAACTACTCACATGGCGCAGCAGACCTCTCCTGACTCACCCGCTGCTACCCTCCACAGTGTACTTCAGTATATCAGCCTGTTCTGTTCCCCACTCTGTCTCTGGTGAATCCTCTCACCTCCCCCTCCACACACCTCTGGCTTGTACCCCAGTTCTTGTATGCATAAGTAAATAAATCTTGACAAAAAAAGAAAGAAAATACAGGTATATATTTATATCTCCATTTTGCAGATGAGCAAAGGTGCCATTGAACTGAATCCAGGCCACAGAGCCAGAAAGTAGAAGAGTCCAGATTCAAACCTATGATTACTGGTGTCAATGTCACTCTCCTTTCCAAACTCTTAGCACAAACAAGATAACTGTCTAAACTACTCATATAGGTGGGTATTAAAAAATTAAACTTTCAACACGTAATCCTAACAGCTCATAGTTGCAAAGACCTACTGTGTGCCAAAAATGCAGTGAGAAGTATTAACTCAGCAACTTTGCATTTGATGAGGAAGTAAATGTGATTTTACAGATCAGGAAAAGGAAGCACAGAAGAAAGGCAAACTGTCTAAGGACAGCCTTCTTATGATGACCTTTAACAAGCATATTCCACACCATTCCAACAATGTGGTCAAGTGATAATCACCCCAACTGCATAGAAGGATTCCTTAATGCACCTGATAGGTTTATGACTTCTCCACCCAGGGGAGAAACTGAGCAGGACTTGCTATTATTTCACAGGCATATTATGGCCTGGCTATTGGTTCAGATTCTACCATCTATCTGTCACTTCACACAAGTTTCTTAGCTTCTCAGGCTTTTGGTTTTAGCACCTTTAAAATGAGGGGCTCAAGATAAATGATATCAGAACTTCTTCAAGTTCTAAACATCTGTGGTTTTGTTTTATGTAAAACTCTAACTACCAAACATATGAGGAAACTAGATCACTCACATGAAGAGTGATCTAATTTATTGATGATTAAATATTAATTCATAGCCTATATGAGCAAAATATATCATCTTGGTTCTCAATCACCCCAAAGTTGATAGTTATTTTTCTAATTTTTCTAAGTTAGAAACACAAGCTTAAGGTATTCCTCAAAGTACCTACAAAATCAATTAGAGAACACACAAACTTTGTGTCCCAAGTGAAGTGACCTCATGGAGATAAGTGCCAACTTTGCTCACTCCTTTGTTGAAATACACTTTGTTTTTCTTTCCTGGAAGTGTTTTCAAACTCTTGCCAGACACAGCTCTAGCAAATAGCATATTTAATCCTTCTTAATGCAACAGAGTACTTTGAGGACTACTAGGTCAGCCACTGCAGTTGCTCTAGACCCTCCATTCCCCCATCCGGACAGGAGCAGCTGGAAGCATGCTGGCCTTTGCGTAAGAGATATAACAGCTTCTTGCATATAAGCATCAATACATTTCACCACCCAGACCTTCTAGTGACAACAGAAAGATCAATCCCTGCAACAGCAGCCACAGTAACACAAACTGGGCTTAAAATGAAGAATACTCAGTGAAGTCCCAGCACACCAGGGTTAGAAAGCCTTTTAAATCAGCCACGAGATAACTTACAGTGATGAGGCATGTCAAGATAACCTGGGTAAAAACAGTGAAAGTATGGGTTAATGCCAACAAACATGGAAGACATGTAATCAGATACAGCGTTAGGACCTCCATGTGCAGCTGTGCATACTGTGCAATGCACAATTCCAGGGGATGCCAGTGACAAACTGCTATATCTATGAGCATTATCCCTTGGAGTTGTGTGCTGCAGTGGCCCTATACAGCACACTTCCAAACAGCAATGAAGATGGAAAAGCAGCAGCAGTCAGTAGTTACAAGTACATTTTGTCAACAGAAATTTTGCAAAGGATATTGTTTTGTAAATTCAGTTTGTGTAGGCCTCATTTGCCAAATCTGTTCCTCAAAGTTTTCACAGAAATTCTGTAGCAAACACAGAATTCAATTCACCTGTGCTTCACATTTTGTCGGCAAAAGTTTCAGAATCACTGGGAAATGACCCAGTGACCAATGACTGCTCCATCTCTAGTTGCCAAATGGTCATTCATGGTCAAGAGCACTTCACAGAGCAGGTTCATTTCATAGTTTTCCTAGTTTTCACTTCCTTAGACTCAGGAGCCTCTATTCTGTGGCGGGGTTGCAAGAAAATATTCAAGAAACAGGAACATTCCATCCTAATCAGTACATTCACCAGAGATGTGAGGGGGTAAAGGTTAGTTTGCACTTCTCCGGTGGGTCAAATTTCACTAACTCAATCCAACTAGGAGGAGAAGGTCCTTCAGAACAGATGAGGAAGTCTAAATTACAGAGAGTGTTACATGAAATCTAATTTTTCTGTTGTCTGAGGAGATTCAAATTAGGTTTTTGAAAGCCCACTGAATTGATTACAGCTTTTAAAGAGCAAATTAGAAAGAATTTCCTAATTAATGGAGTTAAAATTAATAAGGTCATACTTTTACTGTAAAGAGTCAATCCAAGGTTCATCCCTGGTTAAAAAAAAAGTCTCACTCTGATGAGCGATAATGATAAAGGATGAGTAGGGATGGGGGACCTACAGGAAATCTGTATTTTCACTCAGTCTTATTTTAAACCTAAAAACCACTCTATAAAATCTTTTTTTAAAAGAAGAGTCCATCCAAAAGACTCTCTCTCCTTCCTCCCTCTCTCTTTATTTGACCCCTCAGGATTCCAGGATTCTACCCCCTGGCCAGACCCCAAACTACAAGGTCTTTCTGAACTACGTGAAACATTCCCACAGTCCTTTGCATCATTCTTGGAACTTTTTCTTCATTTCTGCCATATATAGTTAACCTTATAAGCTCTCTGAAGCCAATAACAACATATATGTTTCTGTGTTCTCCTTAGCACCTACCACAGAAAATATACAATAGAAAATTTAGATAAATATGGGAAATCGGGAAAATATAGAGTTTTTTTTTTTATCTTAGGCCTATTTTTTCCCCTTTTAAACCAACTGTACTATAATTCAGGGTAATGTTCTTGCAGGCCTCAGTACATCATGACCTTATTTTAATAAGACCATTCTGTCAACATGCACAGAGTTAAACTGTGTCTTTTTAAAAAGTAGTTTCAGACTTCTGTCATTTCAGCAAGAAATGTCTGTGTATTGAACAAAAGGAAGCTACAACTGCCTTAAAATGCTGCTGTTTCTTGCAGACAAATCAGCAGGAGGGATGTAGTCCAACCTTTCAGGGTCTGAACAAAATAAAGCCTACGAAAATGCTTGAACTCAAGGGAGATTATTGTCCTGCTTTGGGTTCATAGAATTTGCCATTTATCTTTTCACACAAAAGAATGAAGAAAAACCTAAAAAAGACTATCATGCATTTAAAAAAAAATAAAAAAAAATTTACAGTAATTAAGAAGAAGTAAATATGCAAAAATCTCAAAACAAGTATGGACTTTTTTTAAAAAAAATGTTTTACAAAAGGACAACCTACTGTTGTCATGAATCTATACTCCACTTCAAACACAATTCACTAGAGAACAGAAACCACAAGAAAGAATGAAGAACTGATCAGATTTTATTCAAAAGAAACTACCCTTACCTCAGAAATGCTAAGAGTGTTACCAGGTTACCCAGCAATTCCATTGCTAGGTGTAACACCCAAGAAAATGAAACCAGAAATCACTACAAAAATTTGTACATGAATGTTGATAGTAGCATTATCCATAATAACCAAAAAGTGGTAACAACCCAAATCACCAAATGAATAAACAAAATGTATGAATAAAACATACATTTAGGTTGAATATTATTCAACCATAAAAAGGAACAAAGGGTGAACCCCCAAAATACTATGTTTTAAAGTATTCAGTCATACATATATCACAATAACATCTTTAAGGACTCATCACCCAAAGTATAGATAGTCAAGGAAAAGATAAACACCTGGGATTACATCAAACTGAAAAGCTTCTGTACAGCAAAAGAGACAGCAACCAAAACAGAGAGACACCCCACTGACTGGGAAAAAATATTTGCACTCCATTCATTGGATAAGGGACTGATCACAAACATTTCTCCAAAGAAAAAATGTTCAACATCCCTTATCATCAGGGAAATGCAAATCAAAACTACACTGAGATACCACCTTACACCAGTAAAAATGGCACATATCAAAAAAACTAGCAATAACAAATGTTGGCAAAGATGTGGTGAAAAAGGAACTCTCCTACATTGCTGGTGGGAGTGCAAACTGGTCCAACCACTATGGAAAGCTGTCTGGAGATTCCTCAGTCTACTAAAAATGGAGCTACCAGGGCCTCCCCTGGTGGCACAGGGGTTGAGCGCAGGGCTGCGAAGCTGCCCGCAGCCTCTGCAGCGCCAGTTCGATCCCCGGCCACAGAGGGAGGGTCCCACATGGCGCGCAGACCTCTCCTGCAGCCCGCTGCTCCCCTCGGCAGTGTATTTCATCAGTCTGCCTGTTCTGTTCCCCGCTCTGGCTCTGGTAAATTCTCTCACCCTCCCGTGCTTCTGACTGTACCCAGTGCTTGTATAAAAATAAATAAATATTTAAAAAAAAAAATGGAGCTACTTAAAAAAAAATGGAGCTACTGTATGACCCAGCAATTCCACTCCTAGGGATCTACCCAAAGGACACAAAAACATGGATTCAAAAGAACACCTGCACCCCTATGTTTACTGCAGCACTATTTGCAATAGGTAAAACCTGGAAACAACCCAAATGCCCAAAAATACATGACTGGATCAAGAAGATGTGGCATATATACACAATGGAATATTATTCAGCAATCAAAAAAGATAAACTCATGCCATTCACAGCAACGTGGATGGAGCTAGAAGGAATTATGCTCAGTGAAATAAGCCAGAGGAAAAAGAAAAATATTGCATGGTTTCACTTATAGCAGGAATATAGGGGACCCAAATAAGACATCAGTGTAAAAAAAAAATAATAATAACAGTACAAAACACAACAAAGCAAAAACAGACAATTATAAACCAGAGACATACTGCAGGAGTGGAGGAGGGAGAGGTGTGAGGGAGGGAGGGAGGGAGGAGCACAGGGGACTGTGGCGACAGTGCACTGGTGCCTTGGGGAAGGAAATTCTATGGGGACTCAATCTGAGGGGGTGAGGGGAAGCAAATATTGTCTAAAAAATGTAAAAAATAATAAACGTTAAAATAAAAAAATCTAAAAAAAAAAAAAATGGGGTAAGTTAAAAAAAAAAAAACTTCAAACTAATCATAAGGAAATATAAGACAAACCCAAATTGAAAGGTGTTGAACACAGTAATTAATCCCATAGTTTGAACTGAAATTAGATCTTATGGCAAAATAGAAAAGCAAAGATATAAGCCAGGTTTAAGACTTTGGCTGAGTTACTTACACTCCTTGCACTTTAATTTCTTTACAGTAAAACAAAAGGTCACAGAGTTGTTGGATATTCTAAAAATTAAACATCCAGTGACATTCTTAGCACAAAGTAAACAAGTTTGATAAACTTTTACTTTTGTTGTTGTGATCAAATCCAACACTGCAATAAAATTTAGACAGCCTTTAGTAAGCAAATGACTCCCTGGAGCTGTGCTAGCCGACAGTAGCCGCTAGTCAAAAGTTGTTATTTAAACTTAAATTAATAAAAACTAAAAATTCAGTTCTTCAATCCCATGAGTATTTCAAGTGCTTAGTAGCCATAAGGATCGAGTGGCTACATTATTAGACAACAGAAAAATATGAAAAGGTGAATTTCTGTAGCTCAAAACTATTTCTACCAGCATTGCACTAGCTATGCACTGGTATTGAGCAAAAATACTCAAAAGAACATGTTAAACTTCATTTCAAGTTTTAAACTTTACCATCCAGCTTAAGAAATGTTTAGCATCAATTACTGAAAGTTCTGTCAAGATAGTAGTAAGATGGAGAAAAAAAATTTTTAATTGGTGAATGTTCACTGAAAAACATTTTGTTTCTTCCAAGAAGTAGAAGAAACAAAAATATAGCAAACTGCAACCAAAGTCCTCATCAAAGGTAAAAAAGCACTTCCAAATTGTAAAACAATGATAGTTTCCCACTACCACACAGAGGGAGAGAGAAGGAATTTAGTAAATGAGAAGCAGCAGTTTCTGAAGTCAACCAAATGTTTGTGACACCAATGTCTCACCTACACATTATACTTTTTTTAAGTATTTTTAGGCATCTAAGTCTCTGCCACTATTTCTAGTTCAACCTTTACCTTATGTCAACTGAAGGAGGTTCAATCTCCAAAAGCATTAGAGATGTTGTGTTTTAGCCAGTCACTTTCTATGAAACAGGAAAAAAAAAGTCACATTTTTAAATCCTCTTCTATATTAACTTTTATTGATAATTTTAAGAAGTCATCCCTCAATATTTCTCACTTTCATATCACACTGGATACTCTGTACTGCCCAGAGAATGCTGCAGACTAGAAAGTCTCCATTAAGCAGGCAAAAGCAGCTGGAGAAGTTTACTGTAAGTGCCCTTCAGAAACAAGGGGAGGCACCTCTCCACCTTCATTTAGGTTAAGGAAGATTCTGGGTCACTGTATTTGGTTTTTTGGTTCACATACCAAAAAAATAATGAATTCATATTTATGATGGAATATTGAATAATAATTAAAATATTCCCCTTGTTGCAACTCAAATGCTTTCACCTTCAAGACATATTACCCTACGAAGGAGCTAAATGTAGTCCCTGGAAGAAAAGGGTGAAGCATTTGGCTTTAAAGTAAGTGCACTTTGCTCATCATATTCCATCTGGAATATATCCAATAATTAAGCCTGGAAGTTGCAAGGCACTTTTCCCTGGAGAACTTTAAGTGCTTTAAAAACATGGGCTAATCCACCTTTATAATATCCCCAAGCAGCAGAGAGACTCTCTAAAACACACACAAAAACCGAAGTGATTTTCCTGAAGTTACGCCACTCAAAAGTTAGTTGATTCGAGATGGGAATTTATATGTTCCAGCTCAGCACCCACAAACACTGAATCAGATTTCAACAGACCACTAGAAACCAAGGGTATTTCAATATGAGACAAAGTCTCTGAAGAAAGGTTGGCAAATTCCCAGAACATCAGACCTCTTGGCAGAATAACTGGTGGCCACAGGAAGTCTTGAAAGAATGGCTCTTTGCTTACTCAAAAGCCAGGGAGAGCCACATTAACATCCCAAACATGTGTTCACACACCAGATATGCATTTCTAATGTATTCACTCTCCTCAACTGGAAATAAGTCACCAGGTCAATTGTTCATAAAAATTATAAAACATAGTATTTTATACTCTATTATGTCAAATACTGTTTATATCTAAACTCTAATTCTAATGTTATATGTAAGTGTGTAATTAAATAGATGATTAATTAAGCCTCAGTATGTCTGGCAAGAGAGCCAGTTGCTGCCCTTGGCATTGACTGGTTCAAAGAAACCCCCTTTTCAGGCTTCACATCTCAGAATGGGTAGTTTACTCCAGAAATACTTCCTTTTTTTGCGTTATCTTTTGATGTTATGTTCTTGCCTTAGTGCTTATCTAATCAGCCAAACCATAATAATAGGGGAGAACTGAATATTGGCAGACAAAAACTACTTTTTTCCTGGATATTAAAAAAAACCTTATAGACCTTCCTAAGCTCCACTTATATCTTAAATTCTGGGACACCATTCCAAAACTTACGTCCACACAAAAACCTCAACACAAATGCTAATAGCAGTGGTACTTATAGTTAACATATATAGAAGCAACCATGATGTCCTTTAATAAGTAATGGATAAACAAACTGTTACACATCTACAGAATGAAATATTATTTATTGATAAGAAAAAATGAGCTACCAAGCCACAAAAAGATAGGGAGGAAGTTGATCTGGAAAGGCTACCTACTCTATAACTCCAATGATATAGCATTCTGGAAATGGAAACACTGGAAACAGTAAAATAAAAGTCATCAAGGACGAAGAGGTGATGGGATAAAAAGAGCACAGAGTATATTGAGGGCAGTGAAACTATTCCCTGTGATGCTGTAACAGTAGATACATGTCATTACACATTTGTCAAAACCCACTGAACTGTACAACACAGGAACCCTAATTTAAACTAGGAATTTTAGTTAATAGTAACAGATTAACACTGGCTCATCAAATTTTAGTAAATATACCACACTAATACAAGATGTTCACAAGAAGGAAAACTAGGACGGAGAGGTGGAAAGAGAACTGAGATGTACTATGGAAACTATTTTCTGTGCAATTTTTTTTTTTTGTGAATCTAAAATTACTCTCCAAAATGGGCCTCCCTGGTGGCGCAAGCAGTTGAGTGCAGCGCTATGAAGCTGTCCGCAGCCTCTGCAGCGCGGGTTCGACCCCAGCCGGCCGGCGAGAATCCCATATGGCGAGCAGACCGCTCCTGTCGTGCCCGCTGCTCCCCTCAGCAGTGTGCTTTGGTCAATCTGCCTGTTCTGTCCCTGCTCTGTCTCTGGTGAATCCTCTCACCCTCCCACACATCTGGCCTGTATCCCGGTTCTTGTATAAATAATCTTAAAAAAAAAAATTACTCTCCAAAAAATTCACTATTTTTTTAAACCCTGACCAACCTTCCTTTATGTTGCTTTATTAAACTAAATAAAGATGAGTTTTTCAAAATCTGGCCAGGGGAACAGAGCTAATTGCATAAAGAAAGAATAAGCAACCAATTTGTGATTTGTCAGCTATAGTTCACACTGAGTAATCTCATTTCATGTGCTAGATTCTCTGTTCAGTGACTTTATTTTTCAATTGCATTACTAGTTCTCCTTCCTTCTCTTATAAATCCAAGTTTAAACCACAGTGTAAGTTCCCTGAGGGCAGGGACTATGCCTTAGCTACTTCCTGGACTCACTTCCTGGACTCACTACTTCCTCACTGCTGGACGTACTGAGAAAGAACAGAAGTGGGGAAAGTGTAACAGTGTGGTCCCCAGGAAAAGGGGAAGTTCCAGGTTTCCTGCCCCACCTCAAGGAGGGTGGAGGTAAAGAGAAGAGAAAAAGCTGGAGAAGAGACTGAGGAAGGAAAGAAGCAGGATGGACAGTCAGAGGAGACCTGGAGGAGGCGCACGGAGCAGAGAGACACATGAAGAAACTACACTTGCCTTTTGGTCGTAGACTGGTTGGAACAGATGAAGGTGAGAGACCCGGGGGAGGATAACAATGGCAGCTTTTATCTTGGTTTTGATTTTGCTCTTTTCCTCCCAAACTTGTCTGGTTGTTTCTGACCCTTTTCTGTGGGTCCCCACTGGAAGACGCTTTAGACTTGTGGCAGGCTTTGGGGCCTTGTTCTGGGCCAATCCCGTTTGGGTGGACTTTTACCCATGAGGAGATGGGTAACTCTGGGTGCTGGATTTAGAAACTATATTCTTTGTCTTTTCTGTATTGTTCACTAATTGTATTAAAGTTCCTTTCCATTAAAGTCTAATATGTTTTGTCTTGATGTGGCGGATGGCAGAACCTATTTAGAGCAGGCAGGTTTGGGTGTTCTACGGTACCCCTCTCCCTGCCCTGTAACAAAAGGAGGAAGGAAAGAAGGAATGCCTTACAAGATTTCCCCATACCACCCTCATCAGGAAATACATGTGGTACTCAAATCAGGTATGATATGCTAAAATTGAGTTTGTTCAACAGACCATATTTTTTTAAGGTTAACAATGGTTTACAACACTGTATATGATCTAGAGGCACAGGGTCACACCCTTCATGTGTATATCACCACACACACCCACCACCAAGGAAACCAGTGTCCTCTACCATAGTTCATTGTGCCCCTCTCCCCACTTTGCTCTCCCCATCTCCCTCCTGCTCTGGTAACCTCAATTCTACAGTCAGATTTCTAGGCTTTGTTATTGGTTTGCGTTTTCTGATCCTTTGTTTTGATTCTCTATATTCTACAGATAAGTGACATCATAAGCTATTTGTCTTTCTCCTTCCAACTTAACTCACATAGCATAATCAAGGGCAACTCCATCCATGCTGAAAAGCCAACTTTTAAAATCAGAAGAAGAGCTAGTGTTACTAAAGACAAAGAATCATGCTTGAAGAGTCAAGGGGTGAGAGTGATCCCTGTAATTCAGAAAGAGGGGAGAAGAAGGAGGGAAAGAGAGTTACAGTTAATAATAGGTTGAGACAAGGTGGAGAAGAACTGGAGGAATAAATACCCAACATCATTCTCCACCTGCCCTCAGGGCACCTGACTTCTTCCCTTTGCTCAAACCTGGAAGTCGAAAGGCAAAGATGTTCATTGGTGTCATTCACACAGGTCTGCCCTCCAAGGCACTGAGGAGGATGGAAAAGGGATTCAGGGAAATAAATAAAAGGCTCCTAGCACATCTCAGGACACACACATACATGCAAGCACCACATAAGTGCATGAAGAAACCTTCACTCCTACCTACACTCAGATCAGCGTAGGGCTCAAATTCTCATTTCCAACATTTGGTGGATGTGTATCCTTGAGCAAGAAATTTAACCTCTAAGCCTCAGATTCACCACTTGCCAAAAAAAGGACTAATTAGAGGAACTGCTTGGGAGTTGTAAGGATTAAAACAGACAACACAAAGTGCTTAGTGCCCATACGCAGGATGCACCATTATTATATGCCCCACAACACTCACTTAAGCAGTTTTTACCACCTCACCTCACACTTATTTTGGTCCCTTAGCTGCTTAATGTATGTCTTTCATCCTCCCAGGCACACAGTATTGTCTTTCAACACAGGCCGGAGCTATCTTATCCTCCAATGCACCTACCTGATACATTGCTGAGTAAACAGGGCAACAAGATAAATGTTTACTAAAGGAACACATAACCAGTCTAATAAAAGTAGAAAGGCTTAATTAATTAATCAACCTGATGAACAGAAGCACCATTAATAAAATCACTAGCTGTTTTCCTCTGGTCTATAAAATGCTTACTTGGCATATAGTGGATATAATGAGGCTTCCACATGCAGTTCTTATGTAAAATAAAGGTAATTCAACAGATAGACCTTTCCAGCAAATGCTTTATGCTTCTATACATACAAACTACAAAGCATTCCAATTGGGGGTAATAAGAAAAAGAGGGAACTGGAGGTGGGAACAGAAAAGGGAAATAAAGCAGATGGCAGAGCAGAAGTAAAAGTCTTGGGAAAAATAAAGGAAGATGACGGAAAATCAGTACAGGCCCTGCGGCTACCCGCCAGTGTCTATGAGAGTGGAGGTCACTAAAAAGTGGGTAGCAAGTATTCTTTCCATCATTTTGGAGGCTGGAGAGAGTGCTGGGTACAGGGATTCCTAAAACAACTATGTCTGGAAAGCTATGGTCCAAGGTTATTTTTGCAGGCCATAGCAGAATTTCTGGAATAGTGTCAGTACACAGTTGTTAAAATTGAAAGTATTTGTGCTTGAGGTGAAACTGAATTCTTCTAGGAAGAGATGCACTTATGTGTCAAAGCAAAGAACAACACAGTGACTCCTGGTGGCAAACTGAAGAACAAAACCAGAAAAATCTGGAGAAAAGTGACTGAGTGTCTATGGAAACAACAGCATGACTCACGTCAAGTTCTGAAGCAACCTTCTTTGCCAAGGTCATCAGACACGAACCCTTATGATTCTACACCCCTCAAAGATTTAAACTTATTAAAGAATAAGTAAATGGGGCTTCCCTGGTGGCACAAGGGTTAAAGTCTCAACGCTATCAAGCTATAGCCAGCCCCTGTGGCATGAGTTCGATCCCCGGCCAGAAAGCTAACCCACATGGCACAGCAGACCTCTCCTATCTTGCCCGCTGCTCCCCTCAGCAGTGTATATCAGTAGATCCACCTATTATCCTCCCCACTGTGTCTCTGGTGAATCTTCTCACCCCCCACCCCACTTACCTACATCCCAGTTCTTGTATGCATAAATAAATAAAACAACCTTTTTAAAAAAAAAAAAGTGTATACTCCTTTGTATTGGGAATGAATCAGGAAAATAGTGGAGTTAAGTAGATGAAACAAAACTACTCAGGCATCCTGGATAATCTGCATCAGTAAGACCAATATAGAAACAAGAAGTAGGATCTGAGAGGCCTGCTAGTTAGTACAGATCCAAGAGATGATGTCAGTGTCTATAAGCATTAAAGTCAGAAAAACTCTAAACAGTTGGACAAAGAAACAAATGAAGAAATGGCTTCTTGGTGTGACCTTGCAAGAAAGAAAAACTAACTGCAAACAGATCTATGCAATAGTGAGGAATGATGTTATCTAGAAACCTCAGTAATTGTTTCAGTCCATGGGAATACAAAAACCTCAGACATTAAGTATTTAAAATGGCATGGATTTAGTAGGAAAATTGATTACATAGATGTTGGAGGTTCCATGCTGGAGCTCAGCTGGGGGAGGGGGGAACAGAGAAAACTTGGAGGAGGTGCATGGGGCAGAGACATGTAAAAAAGTCCCCCTTGCTTTTCAGTGTTGGACTTGCACCACGGACTTGGGAAACATGAAAGAGACAGATGGGGAGGCTGACCATGGTAGTCTTAAATTCGATTTGTGCTTTGATTTTGCTTCTTTCACCCCAGACTTGCCTGGCCCCTTCTGTCCCTTTCCTATGGTTCCCCACCAGAAGGAACCTTAGACTATGGCAACCTTTGGGACCTCAGCAGCCAGCTTTGGGCCAAGCCTGTCTGGCTGGGCATTTACCCACAAGGGGATTGGTAACTTTGGGTGTTTCATTGGGAAACTATTATCCTTTCTTGTCTTCTCTATGCATACCAATTCTATTAAAGTTCCTTCACACTAAGAGTATGCTCTGTCTTTGTGTGGCAGATGGCAAGGCCCCTTTAGAAAGTCTGGGAGTTGGGCCTCCCTGGTGGCGCAGGCGGTTGAGCACCGCACTGTGAAGCTGTCCGCAGCCTCTGCAGCGCGGGTTCAATCCCGACCGGCCAGCGAGGGTCCCACATGGCGCAGCAGACCTCTCCTGTCTCACCCACTGCTCCCCTCAGCAGTGTGTTTCCTCAGTCTGCCTGTTCTGTTCCCCGCTCTGTTTCTGGTGGATCCTCTCACCCTCCCGTGCATCTGCCCTGTCCACCAGCACTTGCATGAATAAAATAAATCTTTAAAAAAAAAATAGATAGTTTGGGAGTTCTGGGCAACTCCTCAGTCTGTTCACTAACAGTGAAACTAAAAAATTAAAAGGGAACACAGTACTAACACCAATATTAGTAACAGTTACAGGCAGCTACCAACCTAGGACTGAAAAGTTTAAAGTGAAGATGTGGGGTTATCAAAAAGTGGGTGTTGAAAGGAGGGAGGCCATAGGACTCTAAGCAGGAATCGGGGAACGGTACAGACACACATGCTGTCACCATTACTTGGACTTTGGTCAGGAGTGGCAAAGTTGGTGCCAAAACTTCTTAAAGAGAATATAGGCTAGAGCTAGAGCTAACCACAGGAGAAATGCTGACAAGAGCTAGAAACAGCAAAATCCTTTCTCCTCCTTCTTCCTACGTTTCAGTCTTCCACCAGTGTCTCCCAATGCCAGAGACCAACAGGAATCCAGTTGGTAAGGGAGTCTGGGAAGCATATTTCACAGAGTTCCAGCCCCAGCCTCACATAACAAAGTATAAAATGGTGAGCTTGAAGCTGAAACCACAATAGCCAGCACAGTGTGATATTCATATTTTCCCTGTTAAGTTTCAAGTTCCTCGATTGATATTTGAGAGCTACTGAATGTCACAAAGCTTTTCTGACTAAGAATAAGCTGAATTATTTCCTTGGAATGCATTTTACCATCAGGATTGTAAATGTATTTACTATTTATTTGGACAAGAAATTTCATAGGATAGAAATTTCAATTACAAAAGAATTGCTTTTATAATTGAGAACATTGCCCAAATACAATTTCTTCCAACAAAGGAAAGTTCTCAGCAGACTGCAAGCATTTCCAAAATCCAATTCAATATCTCCTAATCCTCCTACACAAAGTTGGCCTCTGTTATTGGGATAAGGTTTGGGGACCTAGAGAGGAATGAGTATATTTTGTTTTGCAGGAAGAGAGATGTGAATCTTTGGGGGCTGAAAGGTAGTCATTCTCTAAGAAAGCCCTCCATGATCCTGGGCCTCCCTGGTGGCGCAGGGGGTTGAGTGCAGCACAATGAAACTGTCCAGGGCCTCTGCAGCGCAAGTTCAATCCCCAGCCTGCCAGGGAGCTACTCACATGGCTCAGCAGACCTCTCCTGTCTCATCCACTGCTCCCCTCAGCAGTGTATTTCAGTCAGTCTGCCTGTTCTGTTCCTCACTCTGTCTCTGGTGAGTCCTCTCATCTCTGGCCGGTGCCCCGGCTCTTGTATGCACAGATAAATAAACCTTTTTTTAAAAAAATTTTTTTGAAAGCCCTCCATGATCCATCCCTGTCTCCCTGTATTCACATGCTGGGGTAGTCCCCACCCATACTGAATAGGGCAGAACTGTGCAACCACTAAGATTCTGGAGAAATGACTGCTTTTTCAGAGTTATAACAGACACTGTGGCTTCCATCCTGCTTCCTCTTGGATTACTCACTCAGGGAGAGGTCAACTGCCAGGATTGGATAAACTATCTGGAGAGATTAACATGTGGCAAGGAAGTATAAAGTATAAAGACCTCTGCCAATAGCCGTGAGTGTGAACCATGATGCATGCAGACTCACCAGGCCCAACCAGCAACTTAACAGTAACCTCTGAGACACCCAGAGCCAGAACAACCCACCTCGGTTACTCTCAAAGTCTTGATTCACCAAAACTATGTGAGATAATAGATGTTTACTGTTGTCTTGAAGCACTAAGTTTAGGGATAACTTTTTATGGAGCAACAGATAACTAAATTCCCTCAAAAAGCCCTCCTTCTCTTGTTCCTTACTCAAGGATGATTCACTAAACATGCATTGCTTCTGGTCTGCTGGTTGGGTCTGAAAGAATCTTCAAGCTTCATTATTGTGGTTTATTTAAAGAGTCCAGCTGTTCCTACTCTCTCTATCTCCCACCCCTCTTCTAACGTATCTTGAATTTTTTATCAGCTAAAGTCAATGGGGAGAAAAGCTTCTGCACAGCAAAAGAGACTTTAACCAAAACAGAGAGACACCCCACTGATTGGGAAAAAATCTTTGCACTCCATTCAATGGATAAGGGACTGATCACAAAGATATACAAAAAACTCACAAGACTCAATAAAAACAAAGTAAACAATCCAGTCAAGAAATGGGCAGAAGAACTTAAAAGACATTTCTCCAAAGAGGAAATGCAAATGGCCAACATATGAAAAAATGTTCAACATCCCTTATACGCAGGGAAATGCAAATCCAAACAACATTGAGATACCTCCTTACACCAGTAAGAATGGCACATATCAAAAAAACTACCAATAACAGGGCCTCCCTGGTGGCGCAGGTGGTTGAGCACCGCACTGTGCAGCTGTCCGCAGCCTCTGCAGCGCGGGTTCGATCCTGGCCAGTCAGCGAGAATCCCATAATGACGAAGCAGACCAATCCTGTCTCACCGGCTGCTCCCCTCAGCAGTGTGTTTCGTTAGTCTGCCTTTTCTGTTCCCCGCTCTGTCTCTGGTGAATCCTCTCACCCTCCCATGCATCTGGCCTATACCCCAGTTCTTGTATAAAAATAAAAATAAATTAAAAAAATAAAAAAAAGCTAACAATAACAAATGTTGGCAAGGATGTAGTGAAAAAGGAACTCTCCTACATTGCTGGTGGAAGTGCAAACTGGTCCAACCACTATGGAAAGCGGTCTGGAGGTTCCTCAGTCTACTAAAAATGGAGCTACCATATGACCCAGCAATTCCACTCCTAGGGATCTACCCAAAGGACACAAAAACATGGATTCAAAAGAACACCTGCACCCCTATGTTTACTGCAGCACTATTTACAATAGGTAAAACCTGGAAACAACCCAAATGCCCAAAAATACATGACTGGATCAAGAAGATGTGGCATATATACACAATGGAATATTATTCAGCAATCAAAAAAAAAACTCATGCCATTCACAGCAATGTGGATGGAGCTAGAAGGAATTATGCTCAGTGAAATAAGCCAGAGGAAAAAGAAAAATATTGCATGGTTTCACTTATAGCAGGAATATAGGGGAACCAAATAAGATATCAGGGTGAAAAATAACAACAGTACAAAACACAACAAAGCAAAACCAAACAATTATAAATCAGAGACATGCTGCAGGGGAGGAGGCAGGAGAGGGATGAGAGGGAGGGAGGGAGGAGCTCAGGGGACTGAGGTGATGGTGCACGGGTACATTGGTGAAGGAAACTCTATGAGGACTACACCGGGGTGGGGTGGTGGGGGGAGTAAATATTGTTTAAAAATGAACAGCAATGTAAAAAAAATTTTTAATTAATAAAAATTTTTTTTAAATAAAAAGTTAGTATTTTTGCTTAAAAAACTAAAAATATAAAGTCAATGGGGAAATTAGATGCCTATGAGGTTTTAAGCTCCCTAATATTGAAGTATTCAAGCAGATGATCAAGGATTATAAAGTATTTCTTACACCAATAGGAAGGTGAGACTAGGCTTCAAATAACGCTAAAAAGGTTCTAAGACACAAATCTCTGGGTTTTCCCCCCAAACTGTGTAGTAATTCTCATGAAGTGTAACTAAGGATTGAAAGCAGTCTGGTGTTCACAGGAAAAAAGAATTAAAAGGGTTTTAAAACTGAAAATGAAAAGATAGTCAGCATCACCAATAATTAAAGTAATGCAAATTTAAAACAACTAGAAAAGAATTAATTTTCATGTGCCAGATTGGAAAAATCTGCAAGTTTCAGAAAACACATCAGGGCAAAAGGTGGGGAAACAGACACTGCGGGTGGAGGTGTGAATTAAAACTTGCTCTTCAAATGGCAATTTTGTCAATATATATTAAATTTTTAACTGTGCATAGTCTGTGTGACTCAGCACTTCCAGTTGGGAACAAAACTGTCCATTCACCTGTTTTTTAAGGACAAATTCTTATGTGATCTAAAGGTTATGAATAAAAAAATGAGCAAATAAATTATAGAATATCCATACAGTAAATCAACAATGAATAGCATGCAACCTATAAACAGAATGAGCCAAATCTACATACAGGCTGACAGGAAATGCCCTCAAGATTCAATTTTTGGAAGAAAAAACAAGATATATCCCATTAGTGTAAAAAGGAATGGGGACCTATAAGCATAGAAAATGTCTAGGCAGAGTTCTTTTAAATGCTGTTCAGAGATAGTTCTAGGAGGGTACTAGGGATTCTAGGGGTACGGGGGAAATTTTTAATATAATGCTCCAGTGTACGCAAACACATATTATTCTAAGTGGGGAGAAAAACTCATTGTGGAAAAAAGAATAAGAGAAAAACCTAAGGCTTAAGTTATAGTCACTTTTTAACTAATTTACAATGCTGTCCATTAAAGTAGCCACAGTCTAGCTGCAGGTGAAGATGCTCACATGAGCTCACTCAACCATTAAAATCATCTCGAGGAGAAAACACACTGTCACTGTGCCTCTCACTAATTAGGGAATTAGGCTCTCCTGGTATCTTAATGCAAACTTCTAACTCAGTGACTGGAGGCATCCAGGAGATGAACATCTTCCTGCCCTAAACTTTGGGAATCATGAAATACGATGGAAATTGCCTTTCTCTTGAATAGCTGAGCAAAGAGTGGCAAAGCTAAGAAATGAAAAGAAGTCAGCATTCATTTTACTAACCGGTGGGAGACATCAAGGACACACCACTGCAGTCAGAGCTGGTTGCTCCTGCACACTGCCTCTCCCCACACACGTCAGTTGTGATTTTCTTCTCCATTGACCAAGCCCCTACTGGATCTAAGTGAGCACTTCCCAGATCAGTGAATTGCTTGAAAGAAGTCTAGTAAGTGGCTGTTAATTATTCTCAGTGTATGTGACATAGAAGGGAAGGTGAAGTGGAACAACATGCTTTCAAAAAGAACCATATTTTTTGTAGCTAATATATTAAAAAAGAGACCTTTATGCCATGAAATGGGTTTGTGTTTACAAACGCGTGAGGGTAGCTTTGTTATTCTAACAATAAATAAATTATAACTGTCTAAAAACATTCATTTAAGTGTTATCAAATATGTGCTATGACCTATTTAAACAGGAAGAACATTTGCAATAACAGGTGGAGCTAGAGGGTATCATGCTAAGTGAAATTAAGTCAGACAGGAAGACAAACAATGTATAAGCTCACTTATATGTGGCACATAAAGAAACAAAATAAACGAACTAAATAAAATACACTAAAGTTTGGATTTTAAGACAAAATTAGTGGTTACCAGAAAGGGGGGAGATGGGATAAATAAATGGAGTAAAAGAAGTCAGCTGTATGATGGATGAAATCTACACTTATAGTGATGAAAATATTGCAGTATATTGATTGATTTACAATGATGTATATCTGAAACCTACAAATATTATATTCAATTTTATTTCCATTTCCAAAAAAAGATACACATGTGATTCTCTAAAGTTTGCCTAAGATGAAAAAAATACAGCCAAGAAAATTCTGAGGAAATTTATAAAGGGAAACTCTATGAAATAAAAAAATGGGATAATAACAATACTGACCATCTTTTAGGTTGTTGTGAAACATAAAAGACTAGCTACTTAAAATTATTAGAACAGGGTCTGACAAAAAATTGCTTAATAACTTGTAACTGCTATTCTTAAAAAAAAAGAAATCCTAGCGTTCCTCCTTGTAAATTACCTAGACAATGCTACCATGAGACTAGAAAGAAAACACACACCACTACTTCATCGACATCTACACCTAGAGGAACAGATTCTTTTTCAATTCAAATCTACCAAATGTCTAGATCTTTAAAATTTTTTCAAGGTACAAAAAAGGCAAAAATGTTAGGACCGGGCCTCCCAGGTGGCGCAGCAGTTGAGCGCTGGGCTGCGAAGCTGCCCGCAGTCTCTGCAGCGCCGGTTCGATCCCCGGCCACTGGCGAGGGGCCCACATGGCGCACAGACCTCTCCTGCCGCAGTCTGCCTGTTCTGCTGCCCGCTCTGGCTCTGGTGAATTCTCTCACCCTCCCACACTTCTGACTGTACCCAGTGCTTGTATAAATAAATAAATAAATCTTTAAAAAAAAATGTTAGGACCACTTTTTGCCAGTCTCTTTAGAAATTTTTATCATTTTATGATAAGAAATCACTGAAGCAAGGAAACCATTACTTCAACAATTCAAAATACGATTCATTTGCAGACTGAAATATTTTGTGCCAATATAGGACCTAAGTTAGCTTCCATAGTCAAAACACGAATGCATGAGAAAACTAAGGACTATTTTATCAAGAAAAGGTCAAGTACCCAAAGTCATAAATTGTAGAAAACTTTTCAACTGTAACACCTTGTATGTGTATGTATGTTATATATATTGTATTATATCACATTACATTAAAAAGCACACAAGCCACCCCAAATCATTAATCTCTGTACAATTAAATCAGGACCTTCATCCTTTCCTACATGACCACCACTAAAATCAAAGGAGCTCATTTTTATAGAAGCATCTTTTTTTTTTTTAGAACTGGGTGTAAGCCAGAGGTGCAGTGGGGCAGAGGGGGGAGGTGTGGGGAGAGGATTCACCAGAGAGAGTGGGGAGCAGAACAGGCAGATGTGCCGAAACACACAGCTCAGGGGAGCAGCGGGCTTGCCCTGAGGTCTGCTGCACCATGCGGGTCAGCTCCCGGCCATTCAGAAATCAAACTCATGCGGCAGTGGCTGGCAGCAGCCTGACAGCACTGTCTTCAACCCCTGCAACACCAGGGAGGCCCCAGAAGCATCAACTTTCTTATCTTAAAAGTAAGATGCCCAAAGTTTATTATTTACCTTGTGACTTTTGCCTAATTTTTATGTTAGGCAAAAGTCAAATTCAACTAAACCTCTCAAAATAACATGAATATCTATTCTCAGTACATCAAATAGCCATGCTCATCAAAATTTAGGTGTTATATAAATTAAGTAGGCCTTTGGAGGCCAGTGCAGGAATCTCATGACCACTCTGGATTGCACTTCCCAAATGGGTGTCCATGGTATGTTGCTCCACAGCAAGCCACAGGGGTGCCCCAAAGAAGTGACCTTAGAAACATGAGGGCAAAGTTGAACAGTTCTCTTCATTGAAGGATTTCTCGATCTTGAGTATTAAATGTGCAAGAAAAGAATGAAAGTTTCCCACGCTTATTTGAAAAAACATGTTGTAATCTACATTGTGGTTATTTGTGGGTTTCATTTCCCCCTGAAATATGTCAATGAATTACTTAGAGCTGGCTCTTCAAATTGGACATATATTCAACAACGATCCACAGATCCCCTTCCTAGCACTGAGAACTGAGACAAGTTACTTAAATCACCACATTCCCCACCTGCAAATTGCAGGTAAAGATAAGACTTAACTCACATTTTGCTGTAAGTAAATCCAAAATTGACATTAATTAAGCAACCAATAAATGTTTTGATTATTATCATTATGCAGTCTTTGTCCACCTGGGGTACCATAAGAAAATAACAAAGACTGGGTGGCTTCAACAACAGAAATTTTTCTCAAGTTCTGGAGGGTAGAAGTCTAAAACCAAGAAGCAGCAGGGTTCTGTTTCTGATGAGTGCTACCTTCCTGACTTGCTCCCTTCCTGCCTTGCAGATGACCACTTCTTGCTGCAGTCATAGCGCAAGGTGAGAGTGAGCTCTCGTCCTATCTTCTAGGATATTAGTCCCATCAGATCAAGGCCCTCATTTAACTGCAGTCACTTCCAGAAAGGCCGTATCTTTAGATAAAGTCATATTGGGGGCTAAGGCTTCAGCATATAAATTTGGGGGACACAATTCAATTCATGCCAATTCTCCTTCTATCTCATTTCCATCTTCTCACTGCTTAATACCTACTATATTGTGAAAGAATAGAAATTTCAGGCTAATAAGATGTCAACAGGTGTGTAGTAATACTGCTGCCACAGAGAATAAGGTTGTCAGTCTGACTCTAAGGTAAAACCACTTTACCTGAAGAAGACAAGTAAAGAGAAGGCAAGTAAAGAGAAGGAGCATTTGTTTCCTGATTCAGCCATCGGAATAATGTCAGGCTGCATTACTACAAAGGGGCCAGACACGGAAAGTGTGGTAAAATATATTTTCAAAATATATTTGAAAATGGGGCCTCCCTGGTAGTGCAAATGGTTAAGTCCCAGCGCTATCACGCTATTGCCAGTCATTATGACATGAGTTCAATCCCCAGCCAGGGAGCTGACATGCATGGCAAAGCAGACCTCTCCTGTCTCACCTAGTGCTCCCCTCAACAGTATATTTCAGTAGATCTGCCTGTTCTGTTCCCCACTCTGTCTCTGGTGAATCCTCTCACCCCACCACACCTCTGGCCTACACTCCAGTTCTTGTATGCATAAACAAATAAATAAATCTTTTATATATATAGATATAGATATATTTGAAAATGGGAAAACCACTTCAAAAACAAAGTCATTTTCAAAAACAAGCCAAATAGTTAAGAGAAACTTGATCTACTAAATAATAAAATGGGATGATACCCACCATCTCTTTAGGTTTTCATGAAACATAAAAAGATTAGTTATTTAAAATTATAGAATAGTGTCTGACAAAGAAAAAAGCCATTATTTTATAGGTCAAGAAATTTCCATATGGTCGGTGCACATCAGAACATCTAACATAACACTAACACTATGTAATCAGAATGAAAAAGATGGGGAATATCTAAAAGAAACAGTCAAAGAACAGATTAAAATGTTTGTCTTGAACATGACAAAGTTAACATTAATGTTAATATCTGAATGAGATATAAAAAATGGAAGTATGTTAAAAACAGTAACAAATGCATGTTCTAATGAATAAATAGAAAACACAAAGTAGCTGACAAACTCTTCAGCAGAAAGAACCTCTGGGAACGCCTTGGCCACACCACTGTGTTTGGTGGCTGCATCTAGAATTCATGCTTCACTCAAAATGTCCACTTTTTGCCCTTCAACTTTCCTCCAGGCAAAGGCTTTCAAGCTGCACACAATATATAGCACCTTCCCTCCTCCCTTGGCCACATTCTCCAGGTTCTTCCTCTAACACCTTTCTATACTTTGATTGAAGCCCTCATTTTACCTACTCTAATTTATTGGTTTCCTCATGGTTTTTTTTTTTTTTCTTGAGTGCACAGCCAAGCCTTTCACCTATCTTTGTATGTCCACAATCTTGCACAAGTTCTGAACACAATGAGTAGTCAATAAATCATTGAACAAATAAAATGTTAATCATTTATGAGGCAATAATAGGAATGAAGCAGATTTAAAAAGTTTACTTTGTCAAAGAAATACAATGTAAAGCATATTTACTATGGTATCTAGCACTGTATACAAAACAAAACAGTAAAGTTTGATTTTAAATGAAAAGTGACATGACAATTCTTATTCAAAACCTTGGCAATCTACTCATTCCTGGGAGTCAGCTAAGTATGTATCGAAAGAAAATAATCACAAGAAATAAAAACAAGTAAAGTATGCAGAAATTTTCATTAATTAAATTATCAAAATATAAGGAAGTACTTATACAGGAAAATGAGCAAAAGTATATTGCATCAACTCAATGGGATATTATGCAACCAAAAAACTGGTTAACTTGAGACTGTAGTAATGTGTGCATTTAAAAAAAAATTAAGGTTACATATGGAACAGTTTATCCTATATTTATTTAAAGGACACAAAGTATATTATGTCTTGCATGTTGCAAAAATTGACATTCATTTAAAAAATAAAGCGGGCCTCCCTGGGGCACAAGAGGTTAACAAGCAACCTATGAAGATATCCACAGCCTCTGCAGCAGAAGTTTGATTCCCACTGGCCTGGGCGCAACCCACATGGCACAGCAGACCTCTCCTGACTCACCAGCTGCTCCCCTCAGCAGTGTACCATGGTCAGTCTGCCTGTTCTGTTCCCCACTGTCTCTGGTGAATCCTCTCACCCCCCACACCTCTGGCCTGCACCGCAGCTCTTGTATGCATAAATAAACAAATCTTAAAAATAAATAAATCAAATAAAAAATAAAGCTATTTATACAGACATTAATTTGTAATGAGGCATACCTGAAACTTACATAGTGAAACTTGTATAATACTTTAATAAATAAAATTAATGCTGTTGAAAGCAACTCTATATAATTCACATACTATACAATGCAGCCATTTAAGGGTACAATTCTATGGCTTTTAAGTATATTTTGCTATATTCTCAAAATTGCACAAATGTCAACACAATTAACATACTTATTAGCTCAAAAAGAAACCACAATTCTTAATTGTCAATCCCCAATTCCCTCAACATCCTCCCACCAAGTTCCAGCAACCATTAATCTATTTACTGTCTCTATAGAGGCATTTTATGTAAATGAAATTATACAGCAATACCCCTATTAAGTATTTATCCTAAAAACATGAAAGCCCTAATATGAAAAGATTTATGTGTGCCTATATACACAGAAGCATTACCCACAATTGCCAAGTCATGGAACCAATCTAAGTGCCCTTCAACAGACAAATGGATAAAGAAATTGTGGAATATATATTCAGTGGAATACTACACAGCTGGGAAAAAGATAAAATAGTGGCTTTGGGGACAAAATGGATGGACCTCAAGATGTCTGTTAAGTGAAGTAAGTCAGAATATCAGTAAGACAGAAGGTTTCACTCATCTGTGGAATATAAATAACCAAAGACATATACAGGTAAAATACAGTAGGAATAAATCTTGAACTCAGTGAAAAAATTTAATTGTTAGCAGAGGGAACAGGGGAGAGGGAGAAGGGGATGGAAGTGGGAGGCAGAGGAGGTACTGGCACAAATGGTTTGGTGAAGGATAAGTGGAACACAGGCACATATGGAAGAGCAAAAATGGAACCCTCAAAATTAAAATAAAATAAATGGAATCATACAATCTGTGTTCCTTTGTGACTGACTTCTTTCTTTCAGCATGTTATCGAAGTTTTTCATGCTTCAGCATTTTTAAGTATTTCATTTCTTTTTTTTTTATTTTTATTTTTTAATAGAGGCATGTTATTTATTTGTTTGTTTGTTTGTTTTCTTTGTTTATACATGCACTGGGTACAGTCAGAAGCGCAGGAGGGTGAGAGAATTCACCAGAGCCAGAGCGGGGAGCAGAGCAGGCAGAAGGACCGAAGTACACTGCTGAGGGGAGCAGCGGGTGGCAGGAGAGGTCTGCGCGCCATGTGGGACCCTCCTCCAGTGGCTGGGGAGCAGCCGGGGATTGAACCGGCGCCGCAGAGGCCGCGGGTAGCTTCGCAACCCAGCGCTCAACCGCTGCACCACCGGGGAGGCCCTCATTTCTTTTATTTTTTGACAAATAACATTCCATTGCATAGACATACCACATTTATCAATATTTACTGATCTGTCAGTTAATGGACATTTGAATTGTCCCCAATTTTTGATTTATTATGAGCAATGTTGCTAGAAGTTCTCATATAGAGTTGATTTTTTTTTTCATTTTTCTTGGATATATACGTAAGAATGGAATTAATGAATCATATTGTAATTCTATGTTTAACCGTTTGAGAACTACCAACTGTTTTCCAAAGCAACTAAACCATATACAAGGGCCTCTCTGGTGGCACAAAGGGTTAAGACACAGCAATATGAAGCTATCCGCAGCCACTGCAGCACGACTTCAATCCCTGGCAAGGGAGGTGACCCACATGGTGCAGCAGACCTCTCCTGACTCACCCGCTGCTCCCCTCAGCAGTGTATTTCAGTCAGTCTGTCTGTTCTGTTCCCCACTCTGTCTCTGATGAATTCTCTAACCCCACACATCTCCAGCCTGTACCCCACTTCTTGTATACATAAATAAATATTTTAAAAAATAAATATTGTAATTATGTTTTTTTTTTAATTATAGCCTTCCTAGTAGGTTTGAGGTGGTATCTCATTGTAGTTTTAATTTGCATTTTACTGATGGCTAATGATATTGGGCATCTTTTCATGTATCTATTGGTCATTTGTGTATCTTCTTTCACAAAAAGTTATTCAGATCATTTTGCCCATTTTTTTAATTTGGATATTTGCCTTTATTATTGAGTTGTAGTAGTTCTTACTCCTAGTCCCTTATCAAATATATGATGCGTGAAAATGTTCTCCCATGTAGGCTGTCTTTTCACTTTCTTAACACTACTTTTTAAAATGTATCCAGTGAAGAATACTATGGAGATTTCATTCCCACCATAGTCCATATATAGCACACATGAACAAGAACTAAGAAACTTTTTAAAGTGTTTTCTCCTTGAAGTCATTATTTCAGTCCATTTTTCCCTCAGAAGTTCATCCCAATATACTTACGCTTGAGAGTGTTTTACTGATTTGAGTAACCCTTGCTTCTCTACAACAAAGTTTCATACATTCATTTTTTTAATGCCTTTTATTTCCTGTGACTACGAAACTCTAAGCTTTAATTTTATTCAGCTGGATCAAGTTAATATAATTATATTTATTTTTCATTATAATTACTTGTAATTATTAATAATAACACAAACATAATATTTATTGTGGTAAATAGCTATTAAACATAAGGAATAAATTTTATTGGTAATGCACTGCTTAATAAATTGGATGGGGTAGGAGGCAGTGAAGAGGCTAACTTAAGATTTTAGCTAACAGCAAATCTTTTGATGACTGGGACTTTGAAAACCTTGTGCCAATATGCCATAGTAAGCCATTTTTCAGAAGCAATACATCATAAGTTAAGTATTTGGACAGTTTAAGGTTTTCTTTTTTTGTTTGTTTTTGTTTTTGTTGAGAGAAAGTTCTAAAAAGTTTATTGGGAAGAAAAGAAACAGAAATAAGTCAGTTTAAGGATTTCTTAAAAATTACCCAGACCTACCCACCTCTTGGAAAGATCTTTAGTGCACATTCCCTAGGTGAGAGAGAGTTGCCTTAGAGGGTCTTAGATATTATGTGTAATGAATATTTGTCCTATTTTACAGTCTTTCTTAACACTTTTTTTTTTCTATACTGTATAGAAGTGGTAACTTAAGTGTAGAAAGGAGCTTAGTTTTTCAACATTTTATTATAAAACAGGACAGGTCAAAGTAACCAAGGTAATTATAACTAAATAATCAGGAAGGTTTGTGTTAAACAGCTGGTAATAAGAGACAGAAATGCTGATGATTTAATGTAAACTTCTATCTTTTATTGTAAAAGTTTGAAGGCTTCGGGCCTCTCCGGTGGCGCAGCGGTTGAGCGCCGGGTTGCGAAGCTGCCCGCAGCCTCTGCAGCACAGGTTCGATCCCCGGCTGCTCCCCTCAGCAGTGTACTTCGGTCCTTCTGCCTGCTCTGCTCCCCGCTCTGGCTCTGGTGAATTCTCTCACCCTCCCACGCTTCTGATTGTATCCAGTGCTTGTATAAATAAATAAATAAATCTTTAAATAAATAAATAAAAGTTTGAAGGCTTGAAATCACTTGATACACTAGACAGCAATATACAAATAAACCTAAAATAGCTACTTTTAAAATTTGACTTAAACTTGACAAGAGCTTATGACTGGATTCATATTGCTTTCACTTGTCGAAGTGTCACTTTGACAAATGCATGTTTGTCTTGATGACATCTCCCCCAGGCATATGGCACTTCCATTAACTCCAGTATTATCTTTGTAGCAGGAAAATATGCCTCATTGTTTTCAGAATATTCATAATTTACAAGGTCTCTCTTTGGTCATGATTCATAATTGCTCATAATATTGAGGGGAAAGATCCCTGCACAGATGCTATCCAGTGTGTGTGTTTTTTTAAATTATTATTAATTTCAAAGAACAAAGTGTTCTCTGAAGCAAACATTTAGCAATCAGAATCCAAATTTTAGATGAAAATGTTACCTTGTAAAGTTAACACTAAAAAAAAGATGCTAGGCTAAATTTTATCATGGCAACCTTGGGCAACTCGGAGAAACTTTGTAAATATGAAATCATGGAAGAATATTTATGACATTCAACAGGCAATTATTAAAATGTATTAAAATCTTTCCGTGCATAAAACTGTGACAGAGGTGTGAAGGATGACCACACTCCAACCTTTCATACTACCATCCAAGTGGCATCACAAAATACACATTGAATCTGAGGAGCATAGGGGACTTGTGATCCAAATTCATCCCCAATTTAGGTTGTCACAATTCAAACATATACTCCAGAAAAATGATGAATTATAAAACCAGCCCCATACTCAAACTTATTTCTCCCTATCTACCTTCCTACCAGTTGCATAAAAATACAAATTCATCAAGTACAAACCATGCAAATAAATAATATTTAATAAGGTTAATGAAAGCAATTTCATTAACCATAAATGGAAATCATGACATAAGACTATAAAAATGAGGATCTTAGGAACGCTTTATAATTAATAATTAAAGATGAAAAATCTGTAAGTTCATAGATGCTCTGAAAGAGAATTAAATGAATACAAAATATTTTATCCTCAATATTTTCCTATATTTTATTAGAAAAATAAGTAAATAAAAATATTTATTGAAAAAATAAAAATAATAAAATAGAACCCTCTTTACGATTACGCTTAAATGAAGGATACTGTGCTACCACATAATTGTTAGAAGTATTCTAAAAAATATTAATTCATTTTTTTCTAAGACCTTAGCACCACTGTTGCAAAGAAAAACCAGAACAAACTTTAATTTCATGACTATCAGTCTATTTTCTAAAAGACTGAATCCCTTGAATCCCTTATCAAACTCATAAACACATTAACCATGAAGTGTAGATCTCCGATTTTAAGTGGATTCACCTTCAGCGACCTTTTTCCAGTGCCAATTACCCTTCAGTCTCCTATAACTTTCTAATTCTAATTAATAAGCAACATTCTAGCAAGCACTAAGGCTACTCAAATTATTTGTGCTCAAAGGGTTTTCTGCTGTGCAGCTCCCTGACATTTCCCCCAACTCAGTTTCAGGAGCCTTCTCTAGACCAACCGTACATTTGTTCTTTGAGCCTCGTCGCTGACCCAAGTCAAGTGTGAGAGCGGACACACAAGTCTTCCCAGTCCATGAGTCTTAATGGGTTTTGCTGCTAATCACCTTAATAAACATAGAACTGTAAAAGCTATTCTTGCAATAGAGGCACCTGGCCCGAGAATCTTATTCTTTCTGGAAGTCTAAAACATTCTACTTTTATATACTTGATAAACTTGAGAAGCAGAAGTCATTAAAATAGCCGCACAACCATTACCAATGCTATCCACACCTCTTCATATCTCAGTATTTGGCAAATCCCTTCTCTCAAGATGGTCTGTTTTTCCAAACTGAAAATAGAAGGGAAGCAGAACAGTGGTACTCAGGTGGGCAGTGTCCCTTTCTGAGGAGCGCCAGGCAATAAATCACCAAGTAAGTTAGGGCATTTTACTACATATTTGATCATTCATAAAACATTAACTGTAACTTATCAGCAGTAATAATTTAGGTAATTTAGGAAATTCAGAGATGTAAAATGAGCAGCCTGGAGAAATATTCTAGGACCAGAATGCAGAACACAGGGGTCCTCCATTCGATGTGTCCACAGAGTTCGCAAACATCAGACCATCACCATCTTTTGATAGCAAACCAGAGATAATGTAGTTACATGGAAAGAGAGAAAACTGTACTATAAAAGAAAATAAAGGGGTGATTTATTACTATCCTTCATATGTGCAATTTTTGTGACTTATATTTTAAGATGAAAATAGGCTACGCTAAGTGAAAATGACTACACTAAATGATTAAATGATGTAGTAAGATGCTTACAACTATTTTCAATGAGAAACTTTGATTTAAGAGAAATAAAAGACATTCACCTGAATATTTTCAACACTTTTTATTGATAGTTTGAAATAAACACAAGCATGTATGAGTGCAATTCAAATACCATGATCAACTAACAGTGATGGGATTTGTCAAAAGGATGGACATGTCTTTGTAAAGATCAATAAATCAAAGTACAACTTTAAAGTACACAGCAGCTACATTCCTAAAAATTTCAGACTATGCCAAAACAGGGACAAAACAATTTTTGTCTTTATCTGCTCAATGGAGTTAGGTTTTTGGCTCAGGTAGTTGTAGACGGGCTTTGCACCACTGAATCGCCAAAAAGGACATTTAAAGATTTTGCAGAATGCACGGAATAATCCTTCTGTACCTCAGCCCATCAGATACTAGTAGCCCACTCCATTCTCTGGGACCAAAGTGAGTTCCCACCAATTTCCAAATTGCTCCCTGCAGAGACTCACTAAATAAAGCTGTCCTGAGTGTATCACTATGGGACTAACAGACACCAAGGCCAGTATTCAGCACTAGAGACAAAGTGGTGGAAAAAAGAGAGCTTACAGCTTAGTGGGGAAAGTAACATAAACAACTACCCAAGAAAGCATATCAATACAAAACACCAAAAATGCTATGGAAGAAAACTATAAATTGCTCATTCATTTTTGTTTGTTTTTTGGTAGTTTTTTTTTTTTTTTTGTAAGATTTTTATTTATTTTATTTGTTTTGTGTAGAAGATCTGGGGTGTGGGCCAGAAGTGCAGGTTGGGGGTGAAAGGATTCACCAGAGACAGAGTGGGGAACAGAACAGGCAGACGCACTGAAATACACTGCTGAGGGGAGCAGCAGGCAAGACAGGAGAGGTCTGCTGTGCCATGTGGGTCTCCCTGGGCAGAGACCAAACTCAGGCCACTGTGGTGGGGCTTCACCATGCTAGCACTGAGACTTAACTTCTAGGCCACCATGGAGGGTGGGGGGGACATCAAACTTCAGGGGTTTGTAAATCAGTAAGATTATATTCTTTCACTAACTTGGAGACATAAATAGGATTGTCAGCTTTTTAATTTTGCCATGAAAGGTCACTTTAAAAACCATAACTAGGGCCTCCCTGGTGGCGCAAGGGATTAAGCACCGCACTATGAAGCAATCCTCAGCCTCTGCAGCACGAGTTCGATTCCTGGCTGGCCAGGGAGAAACCCACATGGTGCAGCAGACCTTTCCTGTCTCGCCCGCTGCTCCCCTCAGCAATATGTTTCAGGCTATCTGCCTGTTCTTTTCCCCACTCTGTCTCTGGTGGACCCTCTCACCCCCCGCATCTCTGGCCCGTACCCCAGCTCTTGTATGCATAAATAAATAAAGCTTTAAAAAAATAATAAAAACTATAACTATCATTTACAATCATCATGGTAACAAAAGGGAAGAAAGGAAAGAAATTTCTGATTTAAAAAAAAAAAAAGCTAAGAAAGCGCTCAAAGCTTAGTGGAAAACATTGCATCATTCTTATTTTTCTCTTTTCACTACAGACTGGGAAACTTTTACAGTATTGGGATTTTGCGACCATAGCTCAGAATCTTGGTGCTCTAGGTGTGATCTGTAGACGAGCAGCATCTACATCACTTGAGAATTTTTGAGAAATGCCAAATCTCAGGCCCCCACACCTTAGACCTGCGGTATCAAAATCTTATTTTCACAAGATCCCCAAGTGATTCATATGTAAAGTTTGAGAAGCACTGCAGATAGATCCAATTGGCCCTCCAGTGGCTGAAATTCAGTCAAACCCATCCACAGTTAAGACTCAGTAATGATCTTTAACACTTGATAGCCATTTCCTCAAAGAAGGTAATTGAGGGGTCTTGGTAAAAGGAGCGCAAGGAATTACACATAACAGATAAGCTGGCATCCTACAGATCAATCTGCTTTCACCTTTTCATCTTCAAGACTTGACAATAAATTGTCATTCACAGCCACACACACAGCTTTGCAGTGGACTTCAATAGCATGAACTTCCTTACACAGCTTCTATATGAGATAATGAATGCATCCAGGGATTGTGCTAAATACTGAGTCTTATTCTGACTACTACGTCTTGCAATGAGACAAAGCAATTTTTGTCACTAACCATCAATAAGTCAGTCAACTCTTTTAGTGTCTTGACACGCATGCTACATTTGAATTTGTGTTTTAGGGTATTTTATCCCACAATCAGTTTTTTTTAATGAAGGAATTCTTCCTAGATGTGTGCTAATTACAGGTAAAGACATTAGACAGACGTATGCATCTTTTCCAAGACACTTTGACAAGAAAATAATTGTCAGTATGGTGCAACGCCTTTTCAAAACAGAACTTACAGATCTGTTTGTTACACAGTATAATCTCCAAAAAAACTGGAAGGCTCCATGTTCTCTTCCTCACCTAATGAAGGTTGGAGCCAAGCAGAAAGGGAAAGCTAGGGAAGAGTTGAAGAAATCCTGGAGGAGACACCTAGAACAGAGAGATATGTGAAGAAGTCCCACTTGCTTCTCAGCTTTGGACTTGGGGGACTTGGAAGCTTCAAGACACGTGGAATCAACACATGCAGGGGTGCTTGAAAGACACAAAGATAAGAGACCCGTGGGGAGGCTGACAAAAGCAGCCATTACCTTGATTTGTAATTTGATTTTACTCCTTTCATCCCAGACTTGTCTTGGCCCCTTCTGATCCTTTCATATTGTTCCCTGTCAGAAGGTACCTTAGACCTGTGGCCAGCTTTTAGGTCTCAGCAGCCCCATTTTTGGCCTTTTCATTGGGCATTTACCCAATGAAAGGGATGGAGGGATGGGTAACGTTGGGTGTTTTACTGGGATACTATTATCCTTTCTTCTCTTATCTATGCATCCTAATACTATTAAAGTTCTTTTCTATTAAAAGACTTACACACTAATATGCTTTGTATTTATGTGATGAATGGCTGAAACCACTTACATCGTGAAAGTCTGGGGGTTACAGGGCACCCCTCAGTCTACATACTAACATGTTGACCAGTAAAGTAGCCATTAGTCACATAGGGCTACTGACTGCAGAAAAAGGGCTAGTCCTAACTGAGATGTGGAGTATGAAGTATTCAAGGGGATTGTGAAAATTTAATTTAAAAAATGTAAGATATCTCTATAATAAATTTGTGTGATCAAATTACATTTTGGTAGTATTAAGTTACATAAAATATACTAAAATTAAGTTAGCCCTTACCTGTTTCACTTGTTTAATTATGACTACCTGAAAAATTTTAATTGTGTGGGCTGCCCTATAACAGTTTTACATTTCTACTGGACAATGCTGTTTAAGCAGTCATTAAAATATATATGTAGGGCGTCCCTGGTGACTCAGGGGTTAAAGTCCCTGTGCTATCAAGCTATTGCCAGCTGAGTGTACCCATATGGGACTGTACAGATATGTGCATATCTACTGCAACATGAGTTAGATCCCCAGCCAGGGAGCTAATCCACATATGGCTCAGCAGATCTCTCCTGTCTTGCCCACTGCTCCTCTCAGCAGTGTATTTCAGTAGATCCGCCTTTCTGCTCCCCATTTTGCTCCCCATTCTGTCTCGTGAATCCTCTTACCCCCCCCCCCACATCTCTGGCCTACATGCCAGTTCTTGTATACATAAATAAATAAATCTTTAAAAATAAATAAATAAAAATTAGGTAGACAGAAAAATCCTAAATCCTGAAAAGTAACTACAGAAAACATTTATTTAGGAGGTAGCCAGCTAAAAGACAGAGGGAATGTTCTTAACTGCTGAGCAAGAGAGCCTTTTCTGAAATGTCTGAATGGGGTGCCTGAATCTACGCCAAATGAAGAGAAAAACATCAAGTGTTTAATAAAAATAGAACAACGGACGTTGATTCAAAGTGAAGTGCAATCACAGTGATGATGACATCTCTCAAGTCTGGGAATGCAGAGGAGTGGAAAAGATAAACAAATTCCATGGACAATAGTCAATAATTTCCTGGTCTAAGTCATTCAAATAACTAACCTTCCCACCCCTAAGTAAAATGGGGAAGGTAAAATTACAATCTCAATACTTGCACCAGATCAAGAAAGGGGCTACACATGGAAAACATAGCCAGAGGCTGACCATATTGATTCGTAGAGATGTAACTATAAATTAAAAGGAACCCACAGTTCTTCCACAGTACAAAGAAAAACAGAAAAACTTCTACTGGATTAAAAAGTAAATTCAAAAGTCATTTTTTAATAGCAAGACTTGCAGACGTGCCAGTGTTAAAACAGTATCCCTACCATTAGAAAATAGTGCCGGGTCACTTAGTTTGGGAATGAAATTATGAATAGGAAGCGAGCAAAGTAGCTGAAGCCATCTCCAAACTGGGCAGATTCCTCTCATTCCTGGCCCGGGAACAATCCCATCACTTAGGAAATCTGGATTTCAGCCAACACTGCTGCTTCTGCAGTCTGCTGGGGGATGGGTGAGGAGGGTGGAAATGTCTGGGCAGCTGGCTTTTATCACAAAAGCTTCCCTCTTCGAAAGGCTTATAATGAATTTCCTAGACATGATATAACACAGTATTTTAAGTGATTAATAGTACAAAAATATCACATTAAAAAATGTCCATGTATAAGAGGCCAATAATTACATGAATGAAAGCTGATGCAAATGCGAAAACATATTCTAGTCAGTTTTTAAATTTATTTCATTGGTTTAACTCAACAAATCTATATAGGAGGAAAGAAATTAACGTTTTGAGAGTTTAATATAGGTGACACCAGGATGTCCCTTCCTATCCCACTTAAAAAAAAATTAACTGTAAGTTATGCACGGTTCAAAGGTTTTTACATGTATTACAATTTATGTGATATTAACACCACTCTGGGGCAGGAAAATACCTGGTGCTATCATGTTCACCATACAGGAAGAGGTTAAGATTCACACATCCAAGAAATGTAGGCGCCTGGACAGGGGAGAAGGCAGCAGCTCTCCCACTCTGCCTGAAATTGCCACTCAGCCTTCCATCTCTGATGTGGATACTGAGGCTCAGGGGGATTAAAAGACTGTCTGTTCATCTTAACAAAGCTTCTAAATAGTGGAGCATGGACTTGAATCCATATCCATGATAAATTCTTCTCATAAGCAGCTTCCTGTTTTCACCAAACCTTTGCCCCAGTTTACAATGCTGTCTGAAGTATCTTATCTTTTCCTTATTCTCAAGGGAAAGTTTGTTAGCCACTTCTCCCTCTTTCCACTTAACAAACTGTAATGTGCTCACCATAGTTTGAGCTGTTAGCCCATGAAGCATCTGAAGGATTAAAAAAAAAAAAAAAAAGGAGTTATGGTCTTCACAGCTATGCAAAATTTTGTAACCGGGTCCATAAATCTGTCACAGACTATACTTGAATGGACAAATTAGTGGATGACGATTATTATTTGTCATAAATGTTGTAATAGTGAGGAAATAACTATTATTTTGAAATTCACATTACTGGCACTTTTAGGTCACACAGCCTCTCTAAACTGATTCTGAATGCCATGTCCTTAAATGCTGACTGTCTCAGTCGAAGAATAACGGGGTACAGTTAGGAAAGCAGGCAACCTGGCTTCCAGACCCAACTCCAATAGGAAAACTGAAAATTGTGCCTTGTGGTGCAGCACTCACTTTCTCTACAAAACAGAAATGAAACTTTCTCCTCTACAAGAATGAAAGTATTTATCTACTATTTTACAGGGTTGTTTCACAAGTTTACAGAGTTGTATAAATTCTGAAGCCCTAAAATCTGAAGAATATGCAGTGATCCTCTTGCCAGCATGAGAAGAGGTTTCAGAACCCTTGATAGCAAGGATGAAGACAACAGTCTGCCCATCTAATCCCACATACCCAATAACTCAACACTCCAGATGAAAGTGTTACAGATACTCCTCTGTGAAAGGGGGAGGTGCCATTTTCCCCACTCCCACTTACATGCACCCTCCCTGCATGCACCACTAGCCCCATTATGCTGTGAACCGGACTTCCTGAGCAGGGGAGCTACTGGGAGCCAGGGGCAGAACTTAGTGGTCAGGTGGACCTATGTAACAGAGAAGGCAGGAGGGACCATCTCTCTCACTTTTTCAGTTTTGTCTTGCACCCAGGAACTTGAAGAATCCTTGTGGAGAGACACGTAGACACCTGGAAGGGATACTTGGAAAAGACAAGTGGGTGAAAGACACGTGGGAAGGCTGCTCCTGATCCTTGGCAGAGACAATGGCAGCCACTGCCTTGACTTCATGTTGAATGTGGCACAATTTGAGTTAAGTCTCTTTCTGTCTCAGCTGTTTGGGACATGTCTAGTCCCTTTTGTGTGGGTCCTGCCAGAAGGTACTTTTTTTCTAATTTTTTTAAAGATTTATTTATTTATGCATACATGAGCTGGGGTGTAGGCCAGAGGGGTGTGTGTATGGGGTGGGGGGGTGGGGTGAGAGGATTCACCAAAGACAGGGTGGGGAGCAGAACAGGTAGATCTTCTGAAATACAAGGCTGAGGGGAGCAGGTTTCAGTGGCCCTGCTTTAGACCAACCAACATTTGTCCACAGGGGATGGGCAATTTTCAGAGTTTCATTAGAAATATCCTTTCTGTGACTCCCCTGGTGGTGCAGTGGTTGAGTGCTGGGCTGCGAAGCTGCCCGCAGCCTCTGCAGCACCGGTTCGATCCCCGGCCACCGGCGAGGGTCCCACAAGGCACGCAGACCTCTCCTGCCGCCCGCTGCTCCCCTCAGCAGTGCACTTCGTCACTCTGCCTGTTCTGTTCCCTGCTCTGGCTCTGGTGAATTCTCTCACCCTCCCACGTCTCTGACTGTACCCAGTGCTTGTATGTATAAATAAATAAATCTTTAAAAAAAAAAAAAAAGGAAAGAAAGAAAGAAATATCCTTTCTTCTCTCTCTCCTATGTGTACAAATTCTATAAAAAAAAAATTTACCACTAAAGTCTGCTTCTTTTGTCTTTGTACAGTGGATAGCTGGACCCCTTTAAGAACACAACTCCCTTAACACTTTGGGATCACTGGGTGCCCCTCAGTCATATGCTAACAAAAATCATCAATAGATTTTAAGGTTCAGAAGCTGTGGTCTTAAAGGACAGTGAGAGAGAATAAATGCTGATTAAAATGAAAGGCTCAAAAACTCCAGGCATATGCCATCCTAATCAGGTCCTCAAGGGATGGCTGAGGGTGCTCTAGGGAAGCTTTAGTTCCTACACCCTCTAATCAATGTGAGATGCTGGAAATTTTACATAAAATCACTTTAAAATAAACTGACATGCACAAAAAATGCTTAGGAGTTTTACTTTTTTAATACACTGTGGGCATGGGGGGGTTTACACTCAACCCCTTAAAATCTAAAGTTTAGAAACACTTCAGATTTTCCATTCTGGATATTTGTCTCTTTGTTATACACTATCAATATGCTGGTATCCCAATCCACTATCAACCCTGGCACAGAGATGCATATATGGAGAATAGTCCTTAAAGAAAAGAGTGAAATAACTAAAGATCTTCTAATTCAACTATGGTAACAGCTGCCCCATTCTTAAAAATAAAAGATGTCTAATTATTGATATTCATGCAATCAGACTAAACCCTTAGAAGGCACAGCTCCACTCTTTCAGTCCTTGGTAGAAATCCCTTTAAGCCATTTGACATCCTGCGCCGTGCAGTTTTAGACCTACACATATTTAAAAAAAAAAAAAAAATAGATGATTACAAACTCGAGAGGAAAAAATTGAAAAAGCCAAAGAGAGATGACAAAATTTTTGAAATAAATAAGAGAAACAATTTTAAAAATTACAGTACAAGGAAGCCAGGGAGCTGACAAATGGCATGCTGCTACATTAATAATGGAAACTATGAATATTCATTACACAATAGTCATAAGTAGAATGGAGGAAAACCAGAGAATGCAGATGGAGCAAAGACTTAGACCCCTTTTAAAAGAAAGAAGGAAAGAAAACAGCCTTAGACAATACTATTGAAGTAAGGGTCCTGGGTGGAAACTTTGATCTAAGATAAGATAGAACAGTAAAGAAGGAATTTCCTTACACAAAGGTAAATAAATAAACAGTATAAACTACCCAGAATGACAGGAAGAGCTTTCAGTAAAAACACATTCAGGGTAGTCTTTACTTAGGATGTTTGAGATAAGAATAATACATCTCTCAAATCACTGATGCGGTTCGAGGTATTCCCTGCCCTCTCATACTACCTCGTCCCATGCACAGAAGGGGCATCTCCAGATAAAAACCCAACCCACTAACATACAGTCTCATATGTTTAATTTCTAAGGTCTTGTGAATGAGGAGGGAAACAAAAGACACAAAGAGAATGAACCCCAAAACATCTATTTCTTTCCAAACTCTGAGAAAGTTCACCACACCGGACAGACAGTTCTCCCAGAGAACAGTTCTCAAGGTAAATACAGAAAACCAATAAGCTCTGGACAGGAAAAACCACTACCACGCAAATGGATGCTTTGTTTTTACAGAACACGCACGGATTATTCTAAATTACTGTCGCCAAACTAACAACAGGGGCCAAAAGACATGGGTGCTAAATTATTGACAATGCACAACACCTCACCTGTACTTTTTAATTAGTTAAGAAAGAATCCTAAAGGCAAATGCCACTGGATTGATGGAACTAGAGTAAGCACCTACTCTAAGTTGGAAAATCAATTTGTTTGCAGCACTTTCATTTTGTTTCTCAATTAGTCCCACAGCCCAGGGCTAACCTGCTACACTCTCAGCATTAATTTACAACTTAAAAGTCACACAATTCAGCAGTAAATGTAACTCAACCCTCATTTAAATGCACAGAACTTTCTAAGGTTCCTTTTCAAAGGCCAACAATCCAGCAAGCCCTCCCAGCTGCTACTTCAGCTGTTGGCTAGAGGGCTGTCTAGGTCACCCTCAGTTCAGCCTCCTCTTTGACCCTGTGTTGGTAGCTTAACTTCTCTAAAGCTCAGTTTCTCCATCTGCAAAAATAGAAAAAACAGTGCCAACATTATTGGAAAAATTAAATCGTATACATAAAGATAAAGCATTTAAAATAAGGGTCTTCTGTGAATTACCATGGCATTCTGGAAAATAAGGAAAAAAGTCTTATGTCTGTTATGTAGAAAAACTCACCAAGAAGATCCCAAAAATACTGTCTACATATTCTTTCTTTTTTTTTTAAAGATTTACTTTATTTATGCATACAAGAACTGGGGTGTAGGCCAGAGGTGCAGGGTAGGGGTGGGTATGGAGAGAGGCGGTTAAAGGATTCACTAGAGACAGAGTGGGGAGCAGAACAGGCCAATATACAGAAACTGACTGCTGAGGGGAGCAGCGGGTCAAACTGGTAAGGTCTGCTGTGGGTCAGCTCCCTGATTAGGGATGGAACTCATGCCGCAGTGGCTGGTAATAGCTTGATAGCACTGAGATTTTAATCCCTCTGCCATCAGGAAGACTCTGTCTACATATTCTTTGAAGCAATACTTACTGGGTACCTTGGTACAAGCACTATGCTGAACAAATGTAATAAGAGAGAGGAAGAAATGCACCTCTGCCTGCTGCCCCCTCCATCCCTACCTTGCTGCAAAGAAAATATGCAGTGACTTTAGGGATGGTCCCAAGATCGTAATAATAAGGTGCCTATAAGGGGGTATGTCCTGATGAAGAAAATCCGTCAATTCCTCAACACACGAACGGGACACTGCATGGGATCATCCTGAACCAGACAATTAGTAAGTTTCAATTAAAATGTCAGTAACCAGAAAGGGATTCACACAGATGTCATCTGCAGAGCCTATGCAGAAGGCACCGAGTGGGAAAGCATGGGAGATTTTCCTCCCTCTTTATTTAGGTGTTTCAAATCTTTCAGGAAATTCCTGTCACCAGATAGACATTGTAGATGTGAGGCATGTAAGTGTTGCTTCCTATTAAAATACTGTGAAGAACAGCTTAGAAATGCAGAGCTCCTGACTGACTTCTAGGATGTAAAATCCAGTCCATGAAATCCTACCTAGCAGACAAATGTGCCAGTGGACACTCCTTCCTCCCAGGTCCAAGTTAGCATATGGCTATGGGGAGGCCACTGTGATGAGGAACAAGCAAAACAGTGGCAAGAGGAAGCCTAGGCTTGGACTTCACAGCCTCAGTTTCCCCAAGTTTTTTTTTTTTTTTAATAGAGGCATGCTTTATTTATTTATTTATTTGTTTGTTTGTTTGTTTTTATACATGCACTGGGTACAGTCAGAAGCACAGGAGGGTGAGAGAATTCACCAGAGCCAGAGCAGGGAGCAGAGCAGGCAGAAGGACCGAAGGACACTGCTGAGGGGAGCAGCGGGCGGCAGGAGAGGTCTGCGCGCCATGTGGGACCCTCCTCTGGTGGCCGGGGAGCAGCTGGGGATCGAACCGGCACCGCAGAGGCCGCGGGCAGCTTCGCAACCCAGCGCTCAACCGCTGCGCCACCGGGGAGGCCCGAGTTTCCCCAAGTTTAAACGAGGACATTCCTAGAACCAGACCACTAGTGTTCCACAGTAAATCTGGACAGGTGTCATGGGCCCCTCAGCCTGTGCACCACAGACGTGAGCACACACGTGGAGAGGAGGACATAGATGCCACGTGCAGCACCACACAGAACACACTTGTGAAATTACCAAGTGTTGTGAAGTGGAGCGCCTGCCATGTGCCAAGACTGTTAAAGGAGTTATACCCATTATCTGGTTAACCCTCACAATAACTGTGCCAGGCAGAGGTTATGATCCTGTAGCACAGTTAAAGAAAAGGAGGCACACACAGACTGGAGGGGGGAGGAATAGGGAATGTATAGCTGGAAGACAAGAGGAGGGAAATGGCAAAGTTCCTCTTCCGGTGCTTTCTGCTTACACCCTGCATCTGAGAGGACTCAGGATGGAAAGGCTTCGTGGCCCTGAACGCAGTCACAAAGACAACCAGCACCAGTGATGTGTCACTCAGAAATAAAAGAAAGCTGAAAGAAAAATATCCAGCCCCTAACCTGTTGGCACATAATTCTTGTGCCTTATCTCCAAATTGGTGATGCTCAATGATCCTCAAAATGGCAGTAGATGTACCACTAACCCTCACCAGCAGGGCTCAGATTTCTGACTAATCAAAACACTGCTTGCTGGGGGGAGGAGGGTGTAGGATCAAAACAAGGGGGGTGGGAATTGTACGGGGACTATAACCAAGATGAAAATGCATACATTGTGCAAAAATGGAAAATGATGTGAAAAATACATAAAATGAAATAAACATGCTCAAAAACAATTTTAAAAAGTAAAATTGGAAAAAAAAACAAAACACTGCTTGCCAATTGCAACATTTTGCATACATGCTTGTGACTTTCATATAGACTTTTAAGTGCAAGAATATAATGAATAAAGAGGCACATATCTCTTTGCTAATAAATTTTAAAACATCTCAAAAGCAAGTTTCAAATAATTAAACATAATAGGTGGTTCTCAGACACAGAAGGCTTAAAAAAAGCTTACCAACCAAATTTACTATAAAATGTATTGAGAAACCTTTCATTATTAAATATCTAGATAAGTTGAAATAATATTTCATGGTCACTACATTTTTTATGTTGCAAAAAGTAAGCACTTGAGACCTAAAAAAAAAAAACCACTTTCATTTGAGAAGCATCATGAGAAAAAAATGATAAAAATTATTCTCGTTCTTAGCAATTTAAAGATGTCTGAAAATAAAACTAACGACAAATGAGAAAAGCAAGTCACAAAGATTTAAAAAAAACTACAAAAACTACAATACTAAATGAAGAGATGATCATTTAAAGAAAAATACAGACTTGCATAAGCGTGTTCCTGGATGAAAAACTGCAAACTTTCTGAGGATATTCTTGTAAAAGTAATAAAACAAAACTTTTTACCAAACAAAAAAAGTAACTTTCGATTTTTCAATACCACCTGTATTTTTTACCTTTTCCTTAATGACCAGATGTTATTTATAAATAGAAAGTATAATAGTATTAGAATAAAAACATCAAGTTTTATAATGTAATTTTTGAATTTTGAGGCTGTATTTTAATCAAAGTCCCCTTTTTCTTAAACCCCTAACTATGTGTCATTATCAAAAATTGGTTTAACAAGCCGGAGCAACAGACACAGAGAAACAGGGAAAGAATTGTTGAGTGTTTCCTTCCTTTACTCAAGATAAATGTAATTTGAAGTTAAAATATAGAGGTGTTCAATGGAATCGAATAGAAAATCCAGAAATAAACCCACAGATTTATGGTCAACTAATCTTTGACAAAGGAGCAAAGACTATGCATTGGAGCAAAGAAAGTTTGTTCAATAAATGGTGCTGGGAAAACTGGGTCGCTACATGCAAAAGAATGAAGCTTGACCACTACCTCACACCATACACAAAAATCAACTCAAAATGGATTAAAGAACTAGACATAAGACCTGAAACCATAAAATATATAGAAGGAAATATAGGCGAAACACTACGTGATCTGCACATCAAAGACATCTTTACAGACACATCACCCAAAGCAGTGATAGTGAAGGCAAAGATCAACAGCTGGGACTACATCAAATTAAAGAGCTTCTGCACAGCAAAAGAGACAATAACAAAAACAAAGAGAAACCCCACCAACTGGGAGAACATTTTTGCACCCAACACTAATGATAAAGGACTGATCACAAAAATCTGCAAGGAGCTGATGAGACTCAACAACAAAGAAAATAATCCAGTCAAAAAATGGGCAGAAGAGCTAAAAAGAAACTTCTCTGAAAAGGAAATGCAAATGGCCAACAGGCATATGAAAAAATGTTCAACATCACTTGCCATCAGGGAAATGCAAATCAAAACTACCATGAGATACCATCTTACACCAGTGAGAATGGCACATATTAAAAAAACTAGCAACAACAAATGCTGGCGAGGGTGTGGAGAAAAAGGAACTCTTCTGCACTGTTGGTGGGAGTGCAAACTGGTCCAACCACTGTGGAGAGCTGTGTGGAGATTTCTGGACCTACTAAACATAGAGCTTCCATATGATCCAGCAATTCCACTCCTAGGTATTTACCCAAAGGACACAGAAACATCCATTCCAAAGAACACCTGCACCCCTATGTTTATAGCAGCACTGTTTACAATAGCTAAGCTTTGGAAACAACCCAAATGCCCAAAAATAGATGACTGGATCAAGAAGATGTGGTACATATATACCATGGAATATTACTCAGCATTCAAAAAAGATAAACACATGCAATTTGCAGCAACATGGATGGCGCTGGAAGGGATCATGCTCAGCGAAATAAGCCAAAAAGAAAAAGAAAAATACCGGATGGTCTCACTCATTGCAGGAATCTAGAAAACTTAAATAAGGGACCAGGAAAATGAATAACTATAAGAAAGTGAAAATCAAAATCAACAAAAAACTATGAACCAGAGACACTTTTAGGGGGGCGGGGGCAGGAGGGGAGGGATTGGGGTCAGAATGGGGGGGCTGCAATTGTATGGGGAATATAACAATAAAATTTATAAAAAAAAAAAAAATATAGAGGTGTTAAGCCAGGATGGGCACATCATACTGGCCACTGGCCTCGCAGGCAAAATGCCCAAATGGAAGTGGAAACTAGTTAGAGGCTCTCAAATGGTAAGTTAAATGCTCCCCAAACAAACAGCAGGAAGGAATAGCAAATACATTCATTTTAAAAGTAAATATTAACTTAATGAGCTTTGTGGCCGGAAAACTGATTCTGCTCTCTTGAGATTTTCACTTCCCTGCTCCTTCTCATCAAAAAGAAAAAGGTGAAAACGGCAAGATGGCACAAATTCTACTTTTCTGAACCCAGCTGGTACCACAGCAGAAAATAAAATCACTCCTGTGTGTGTGTCCTCAAATCTTGCCAGCTTATAAAGTAAATCAAACAATATCTATGCCAGAACAAAGCCATGAAATAAGGTAGAGAACACGAGAAAGTTCAAGTCCTCTTATTTTTTAGGGGCCATAAATCTGCTAATTAGGGGCCTCCCCGGTGGTGCAGGGGGTTGAGCGCAGGGGGTTGAGCACAGTGCTGTGAAGCTGTCCTTGGCCTTTGCGGCTCGAGTTCAACGGGCTGGAGAGCAACCCACATGGCGCGCAGACCTCTCCTGCCTCGCCCGCTGCTCCCCTCAGCAGCGTATTTCAGTGTATCTGCCTGTTCTGCTCCCCGCTCTCTCTGGTGAATCTTCTCACCCTCTGTGACTCTGGCCTGTACCCCACTTCTTAAAAAAAGAACAAAACAAAACAAAAAAAAAATAAAATAAATCTGCTAATTGGACAGCAGTGGCCAGTCATTATAAAAACATCAGTTATCTCCTGCCTGCTACGTCGCCCTTCTTCCTCTCTCACACCAGCCCTGCACAGCGGGAGGAGGATGGTAAGAGCAACCCTCAGGTCACTACAATGACTGGAGCAAACTGGGCTCAGGGTGAAGGAAGCCCAGTTGTAGCAGCTGAACTAGCTGCTTCAGACAACAGGAGCTCATAGACCTCACCAAGAACAAGCATTTTCACAAAAAGTAAAAGGAGGGGAGAAGAAAGGAGTGGGGCCAAGGATATTAGAAGCAAAGGAAAGAAGAATGAAAATTAAAAAATTGGTCTTTTTTTTTTCTCAGTACCTAGCCTATCAATAAAAAGGAATATGGAATATTCAATGTCTCTCTCCATGCCCACCTAAAATCTTTCTTTACTCTTACGAAGACATAAATTTTAAAAAGATCTACCTGTTTCTTCTATATTTTTCTTTAAGATTTATGCATACAAGATATTTATGCATACAAGATATTTATGCATACAAGAACTGGGATGTAGGCCAGAGGTGCGGGGGCGGTGGGGAGGGGCAGTGAGAAGATTCACCAGAGACAGAGTGGGGAGCAGAACAGGCAGGGCTACTGAAATACACTGCTAAGGGGAGCAGCGGGTGAGTCAGGAGAGGTCTGCTGCTCCATGTGGGTAGCTCCCTGGCGGGGGGATCAAATTGGTGCTACAGTGGCTGCAGATTGCTTCATAGTGCTGAGACATAACCCCTTGTACCATCAGGGAGGTCCCTGTTTCCTTTATATTTTTAACCTTCACAAAGGATTCAGTTGTCACAATATGAAATGAAAAATGAAGATTGAATCACTTCACAGGCACTACGTAATAATCCAAGTGTATATAAGACAGTCAGCATTTGAAGAAAAAGAATGAATTTATTATCTGACATTTCCTGTTCCATATTAACTATTTGCCTGTTTAAGGAAGGCAGTTTACACCCATTGTACAATGTTCTGACACTGATTTTTGAACATGTCAGTTAAAACACATACCATCATCACCCCTCTACTGCCACCCAGTTGAACCCAAGCTGTCGCTTCACCCAATAGTTAACCTTCCCTAAGCTTCACCATTTGTAGAGCTCTATTATCCAGTCAGACTTTATTATTATTATTATTATTATTATTATTATTATTATTATTATTATACTGCTACAGAAAAATCAAGCTTATGTGCCACTAAACAATTCTACCCAAACCTCATCCAAATCCAGATAAAAATGGCAATACAAGCAGTTTTAACATAACCTTGAAATTGAAATCCAAAGTGTAAAGTGAGAAAAGAGACCTTCTTGTGCTCACACTATCTTCTCTTCAACAACTTATTTTATCGGACCTCCCTAGTGTTGCATGGGGTTAAGCACAGGACTGTGAAGCTGTCCACAGCCTCTGCAGCAAGAGTTTGATCCCCAGGCCGGCCAGGGAGCTACCCACATGGTGCAGCAGACCTCTCCTGTCCTGTCTGCTACTCCCCCGAGCAGTGTATTTCAGTCAATCTGCCTGTTCTGTTCCCCACTCTGTCTCTGTGAATCCTCTCACTCCCCCGGCCCCCGCCTGTACCCCAGTTCTTATATGCATAAACAAATAAATCTTTAAAAAAAAAAAAAACTTATTTTATCTCTGTAAGCCTCAATCTCCTCTCTGAGAAATGAGTGGTAACTTGGCTGAAAGATGAGAGAGATCTATTGCAGGAATCTTTTAAGTTCACTCGCTGCTATGCCTTATTAGGGAAAATCTAATTACAATCTAATTACTACCAAACATCAGTTGCATCTTTGTAAGAACTTAGGTCTTTCCCCTTTTGTATGGCTTATCCCATAGCATACTGTGTGTTGTTTCTATCTTCTCCTGGGAAACAGCCTGGTAAAATGTTAGCACACACCAGTGACAGAGAGACTAGGATGGAAACAGATTAAACAACTTTCTAGCTGAAGGGCTTTGAGAAAGTCACAACTTCAATGAGCCTCAATTTCCATATTATCCTTTTGTAATATTTCCTTTTTTCTGATGCTTCTCCCATGCAAAGGACATGTATGTTTTACAAAGCTGAAATCATATTTTATATATGATGGTTGTTTTCACTTAGCATTATAATTTTTATTTTATGCTTTTTAATATTTCATATAATTTTGCACAATTACTTTTCTTATTAGCAAATATAAAAATGACTCAGTAACAAATATGTAATTATGACCATAAGAAAGTGATTTCAATACACCTGTGTTACCAGAAAAAAAATACTCATTTGAGTATATACATATATATATATGTATATAGTAACATAAGAGAAATAAAGGGAGTGCTATAGATAGTAAAATCAAATCATCTGAAACTGAGATCATCATGGGTTTTAAGACTTTCATGGGTCTTAAGAATTTTTTATCATTAAATACCTACAGAGAAAATGTGAAAGCAGACCAGTGTATCTTGCAAAATAAAAGCACACATTTATTTTTTCCTTTTATGATTAAAGCAACTTTTTGTTGTACATGTAACACATTATTTAGATAAAGTAATGCAAACCTCTTGGGGGAAGTTATGAGCTCAATCAAGGCATCTGGGGATAGGCCACATGTTATCAAGACTTTGCACACCTGAACCCCAATATCTAATGATACAGGATGCTCATTTATAAAATTAGTCTGCCTTTTAAAAATAAAGCAAGTACTAAAGAACAGTCTCCATTATATTCACTTGAAAAGAAAATAAAGTTACAAGCTGAAGAAAATTCAAAATTAATTAGCACCTATAACACACAAAAAATGTTGTAAGTAATGCTCTGAATACCAGAATAGAACAAACAATGCTCTAAGACAGTTTTATCTCACTCATTTTATTTCTTCTTTACATTTTTATTAATGAAAACGTCATTAAAATTGAAAAAATTACTACAAGCTATTCTTAATCATGTTTTTATTATTCATTTTTTTCTGTTATAAGTTGATATCTACTTGGCCTCTGTTAAATATTTATCACTGTCTTTCTTTTGGTTAAAACATCTGGAAAATTAATGTGATATTAATAAATATACAATTACAGAACTGGGGCTATACTTTTATAGTTTTAACTCTACCAAAAATCAGGATACAAGATCTGAAATCATGAGCTGTTCAAAAAAATTCAGACCAAATGTGACTGTACCAATTATCCAGGTTTTAACCACTTTCTAAAAGTTCAGTAATAGATGATTTAGAAAAGTAGCTCTCAATCATCTGAAACACTTGCAAGACAAAATATTACAAAATACTACAAAAAACAACTCCTGACTAACTGCAACAGTGATAGCCTCTGTAATTTTTGGTGGGAGAAGTAAGGAGGCCTGCACCAAAATCTTCAGGAAGCAGCTAGAAAACTCTGACCCTCCACAACCATTACCATTTTATAGCGCTGGTGCAACCTTTTTTGAAAATCCTTCAGAATATAACAAACAATGCTCTATAAGTTATAGTCCAGCCTGTGGCAAGAAACTATTTCAGTTTATTTCCATCAAGACATATGTCATGGATGATAATTTCATACCTGGCACATTTCCATGGGCAAACCCTGGACTATGCCAAATTCTTGGTACTCTAACTACAACTGCCTTCTTTCACACTCAAGAAAATACATCAAAACACAATTGAGAGACTGACATCAATCTGCTCTATATTTTTTTAAGGAAATTATTTGCATACTTCAACATTTCAGTTGATCTGAACACAAGGATATAACAGTCTAGAATGGTAATACCCATGCTCTGGATTTCAGACTTTACAGACATCTCACCTGAGGGTATCCACTAACTGAGAAAACACAAACAAGCATGTGGAATTCGCAACTCCAAGATTCTCCTGGTTTTCCAAGTAACTCCAACTCTCTTTCAATACTTACAATCTGATTTGTCAGAATGCAGAATGGAAAAAAAAAACCTATTCCAACAGAAAGCCAAAAGAGTACTCCCTAATGTATTTTAGGCTGTTACTATTACATGTCGAAACAACTTTTCTACTTTAACTACATGGTCATAAAACCCTTAAAATTTTTTTCAACACATTCCTTATCCATGCATATACTTAATAGTATGGAATTTAGAATTTATAATAGCTATTAAAAAACAAATTATACAAGAAAACTATTAATCTCATTATTAAAAAATTCAGCACATAATGTTGCATTGAAAGGGACTGTCATAAATAGTACTGCCATATTTTCAGATCATTAAAAAAAAAAATTTTTAAGAAAATCCCCAGGCTCATATGGATAAAACAAAAGGGAAGGGAGGAAGGGAGAAAGAGAGAAGAAGGAAGGGAAGAAAGAAAATAAAAATTTGAGGGCCTCCCCTGGTGGCAGAGCAGTTTTGTGCTGGGCTGTGAAGCTGCCCACAGCCTCTGCAGCTCCAGTTTAATCCCCCAGCGAGGGTCCCACCTGGCGCGCAGACCTCTCCTGCCACGCCCACTGCTCCCCTAAGCAGTGTATTTCGTCAGTCTGCCTATTCTGTTACCTGCTCTGGCTCTGGTGAATTCTCTCACCCTCCCGTGCTTCTGACTGTACCTAATGCTTGTATAAATAAATAAATAAATAAATAAATATTTTAAAAAAAGAAAAGAAAAGAATACCAAATTGTTAAAAAAAAAGAAAGAAAATAAAAATTTGAAACTAATAAATTGAAACAATAACCAGAACCAACCTGATATATTGAAAATAAAATAGTTCAAAAGGAAAAAGTGAGTATTCCTTCAGTAATTGTCTTTTGCTGGTGAAAGGGCTCCTTCGAGACACCTGAGACATTGATGCATCTGGAGAAAAAAAGCTTGCAAAATTGAGAGCAAACCACTGGTTCCAGTTTTTTGTAATTGTGTCTTTGTAAATTTTATGGTACAGAGAATAGGAATTGTGTTTTTAACTATACAAAAAACATTTAATGGAGACATCCCTCAGAGAAGAATCGTTTAGAAATGTGTGTCTGTCACACATTTGGTCAGCAAAGTCCAGATTAAATGTGGACCTTGATGCCTATCCTCAAGAGAACACTAACCCCTGGGTTTGCTGATTTCAATTACCATTATGGCTCCCAGAATAAGAGGTCATCTAAACTGCAATCGAGCAATTTAAGAGTTTGCAGATTATGAATCAGTGACTCAAATTTCAGTGAGAAGGAAAATGGGCATAATGTATTCCCTGTAGCTGGGCCCATTTTGTACCTGCTAAAGAAAATTATAAATTCCTAGGTTGTATAGAGAGACCTCCTACACCAAAGGCCAGCTTTCTGCAAATAAAAGCAAAGGCAAATGAAAGCACTACCCTGAGGGTGCCCCAACCACCTTTACAAGCTGAAGGGCAGCCGTCAGGATGCTGTGCCCCCAAGAGAGCATCAGAACACTACTGCCACTTTCGATTTCTATGACATTCTGCCTTTCGGGAATTAAGAATGCGAAAGTGACTAATTCTCCCAAATGTCATACATTTTGTATTCTGTGACATGTACTTCCTCTCTGAATCTTTACAGTACTACCCAGACATTCTAGCCACTGTCTGGAACTAGGCATAATTATGGTAATTACATTTACCATAATTAGGGAGATGGTAAATGTGATCAAACGTTTAAAGAAAGGAAAACGTGAAGTAGCGCAAGTTTTAAGCATCTGAAAATGTCAACTAAATTTCCAATGAAAGAATTAAAGAGGAAGTGAGGTGCTTTTTCAGCCACCCAAAATGTTGATTTCAAAATATAATGACTTGACAGATTACCAGTATACTCAGAGGGGAACAGTCTGTAAATTTCTAAACTTGCATGTTTCAGAGGCTACTGCATCTGTGAACCTCTTATCAAATTGCAGGGCTGGTAAAAATAAAACAGAACATAACGTAACATAAAATCTTACTATAAGAGAAAATGAAATTAAAACTGCATCCAAATCCAACACCCCACGTTGAAAAAAGCTGGTCAACCTTCAAATACCAACGGGACTGAATTCCGCGAGACCAACTAGATTAAGTCAGGTTCAGAGCTCACGTAGAATCTGCTATAAAACAGACATCAGTAAACACCTGATGCACAAATCTCTGAACTCACCTGAACTGGGAAGTATCATAACAAGGAAGATGTTTAGGGGAGGCTGGAATGCAGGAGTAAGAGACAGAACAGTGAGATCAATTAAGAGGTTATTGGAACAAAGTAGGTAAAGCAGTAAAGTCCTAAGTGAAGTGGTAGCAACTAGAAGTGGAATGAAGGCATTCAAACAAGAGATGACCCGATGAACAGGGTAAAAAATAGGGAAGATCATGAAAGGCCACTGAAAGTCAAGGTAGGAGATTGGGCTTGAACTTAACAGCTGACAGAGAACTTTTAAAGCAGAAGAACAGAGTGACTAGTAATTCATAGGCATCATTTTATTGAAATAAGAGGCAAACTACAGGGCCTCCCCTGGTGGCGCAAAGGTTGAGCGCTGGGCTGTGGAGCTGCCTGCAGTCTTTGCAGCGCCAGTTCAATCCCCAGCTGGCGGCGAGGGTCCCACACGGCGCGCAACCCTCTCCTGCCACCCGCTGCTCCCCTCAGCAGTGTACTTTGTCAGTCTGCCTGTTCTGCTCTCCGCTCTGGCTCTGGTGAATTCTCTTACCCTTCTGTGCTTCTGACTGTACCCAGTGCTTGTATGAACAAATAAATAAATCTTTAAAAAAAAAAAAAAAAAAGAGGCAAACTACAGGTAAGAAAACCAGTTAGAAGATACTGCAAGTCCAGGTAAGAGATAATGAGGCTCACTGGTCAGTTCAGCAGCAGGAACAGAGATCACAGGAGAGAACAAGAACCCAGCCAATGTCTGGTGTATGGTTTATAGTTTCTACAAATATGGGAGTTGGAGGGAAGTTTAGTATGATATCAGATAAAGCCAATCTCTGAGACAGGAAAGAGAAAAAGTTCAGGTTTAGGGAATACAGGAATTAACGTTTTGTATGTGCTGAAATCAAGGTGACTGTGAGAGATGGAGGCAGAAACATCTAAAGGGTGGATGGGGCCTCCCTGGTGGTACAAGGGATTAAATCTCAGTACTGTGAAGCTGTCCACAGCATGGGTTCGATCCAAGGCCAGGGAGCTACCCACATGGCGCGGCAGATCTCTCCTGCCTGGCCCACTGCTCCCCTCAGCAGTGTATTTCCGTCAATCTGCCTGTTCTGTTCCCCACTCTGTCTCTGGTGAATCCTCTCACCCCCCCAACACACCTCTGGCCTGTACCCCAGTTTTTGTATGCATAAATAAATAAATATTTTTTTAAAAAAGGGCGGATGGATATATGGATATGGAGTGCAGTACAGAGAGCTGAGTCAGCCGCACTGATGCGAGTATAATAAGGAAGCGGCCCAAAGCGAGAGACAAAACACTCAAGGAAAGCAGGAAGAAAAGACAAGAGAGGATGGAGGGTTTCCATTATCATGCAAGCGATGAGAGAGGTTTAACCATGTTCAGAGCCTATGGCAACAGCTATGAAAAGGAGGAGCAAGAAGCACAGAAAAGAAATGGAAGAATCAATTATGCAAACTTACAGAAAGGACAGGAGCAAAAGGAACCAAGCAATAGGAGGAGCTAGCCTACGACGGGAGAACAGAACGTCAGCCTCTGAGATCAAAAATAAAAAGAAAATGAGATTGGAGCAAATGAAGGTACATGTGTGGACAAGGTGCTGACATCCTTACAGTATTAAATGTTCCAGAAGTCAGAGGGTGTTAAGTATTGAACTGTGTCCATCAAAAATTCCTTTGTTGAAGACTTACTCACCAATACCTCCAAATGTGATCTAATTTGGCAGCAGAGTCATTGCAGATGTAATTAAATTAAAATGAGGTAATACCAGAGTAGGGTAAGTCCCTAATGTAGTATGATTGATCTCTTTATTAAAAGAGAGGAATCTGGATAAACCATTCATTAAGGGAAGATGACGGGAAGACACACAAGGAGAGGATGGCTATCCACAAGCTAAGAAAACAGGTCTGGAACAGATTCTTCCTTCACAGCCCTCAGAAGAAACCAGACTTCCAGTCTCAGACTTTCAGTCTCCAGAACTGTGAGGCATTCCATTTCTCTAGTTTAAGTCAACCAGTTGATGGTACTTTGCCATGGTAACTATAGCAAACTAATACAGAAGGAAAGTCATCTACTGAAGAAGAAAGGGTGGAGAAGGGTGGTGAGAAAGTTTGAAGGGAGTGGAGAGGTTTCAGCAGGAAACAGGCCAGCCACACAGTGTAACACTGTACACAGTTGCCTGAGGTTCCAGCAAAGGCTAGAGATGATAAATTTATTTATAGAGTGATTTCCTCAAGCAGTTCTTGGCAGCCACTGGGTAAGAAAGGAAAAAATGCCAGGTCAAAATCGAGGGCTGGCAGAGTAGATTACAAACCAAATACAAAGGGGTAAGGCCATTGAGGATATTGGCCAGGGAGTGATGTACAGGAGTGAACAGAGAAGGAAACAAAGGAGGGCTGATGGGTCATAGGCTGGAAGAATTAGATACAGCAGGTGGAGGAATGGGGGTTAAGACACAACCTATGAAGCTGTCCGCAGCCACTGCAGCATGAGTTCAATCCCCGGCCAGGGAGCTACCCACATGGTGCAGCAGACCTCTCCTGACTCACCTGCTGCTACCCTCAGCAGTGTATTTCAGTTGATCCACCTGTCTATTCCCTACTCTGTCTCTGGTGAATCCTCTCACCCCACAGTTCTTGTATGTATAAACAGATAAATCTTTAAAACAAACAGAGTTCCTGAAAATAATTCCAGGCTGGTTTTCAAAATTAGCAGTCATGGAACCTCAGCTTTAGCAATAAATAAGCCTTTCAAATAGATCTATATTCTTTTTCTCCTTCCTTCTAGGTCAAACACTTACATATACTGTAGGGAATTTTCCATAGGAATCAGGGAGTAGCAACTACACTCTAGCTCCAGGCACTCCTTGAGATAAGGAGCCCTCCAGCTCAAAAATACTAAGTAAGGAGAGAGTTGCCACACCTCACCTCAGTGCTTACCTAAGAAGCTGGCTCTGACCCCAGGTTTCAAGACTAAGATGAATTCCAAAGGACCTAGGCGCCCCCCAACTCCCGGAGAGGAGAAATGGAAGAAGGCCAGGAGTTCAAGGAAACTTCTACTACTATAACCTGAAGATAATCAGAGCTCAGTTATTTACTGTTCACATAATCACAGATCTGGAACTCTTTTCTGGTCAGACTATAACGTAGTGCTGATTTTTATTCAGTAGTCCAGCTTACATTTAGAGATGAAAGCAACTTGATGGATCCTAGTCCAACTGATTGATATAGCAAGAGAGAAAACTGAACCCTGGGTAAATTAAATGATTTATCCAAATTGCTAGGAAGTGGAAAATGAGAACCCACATGCTTTGTCCCTTGGTTCAAATACTCCTTGTCCTTAACTGCCAGATAGTTACTCATAAGGTATTTACTAGATGGAATGCTACTCACTCATAAAAAGACATGAAATCTTGCCATTTGTTACAACATAGACAGAACTGGAGGGGATTGTGCTAAATGAAATGTCAGGACAAAGACAAAGGAACATACAAAACTAAACCAAAACCAATCTTAGAATTAAGGCTTATGGGGGGAGGGGGGGCATGGGGATTTAAAGGGAAGAAAGGGCCCAATGGATGATAGTGGAGGATTATGGGTGCTTTGGGGCTGGGTGTGGTGTGGTGTGGTAACAAACATCTGAAGAGGTGTGGACCTATACTCCTAAATCATACACAGTGTTGTAAACCATGTCACCGCAAAAAAAAAAAAAAAAAAAAATTACAGGAAAAAACAAAGATATTTATTGCCTATTAACCATGTGCAAGACATTAAAGGAATTAAGAAGGTGAACACAGTCATGCTCTCAAAGAATCTAAAATATGGTTGGTCTCAGACAATATTTTCAGTTTTTAGTATGTAAATCATCACATGATGCTTTGTGTGGAATTTTAGAAGACTATCTAAACATAACCCTCCTCAGAGCCCTAATTCTTAATTTGAAGCCAAGCCCTTCCATCTTCTATGTATTGTTAAGTCTATTTTCATAAAAGACACGGACCGAATAATTCAATTGCCCTAGAAAGGGTAGTTGAGTTAAGGTTTATAGGTCTTCACTACTGCTGTCTCACAGGCTTCTGGCCCTGGGTCCACCCCTGATTAACTGGACATTACCTGCCCTCTCTGGACCTCAATTTCATCTGTGAAATGATGAAAGGTCACATGATTCCCAGTGTTCTTTCAGGTATAACATTCTCTGATTTATTGATTTATCTCATGGCACAGAGATAGAAAAACACTTTGCAAAATTCAGATCTTTGACAATGCAGAGGTTTGGTGGTTAAGAAAGGGCAGATAATTAGTTATAAGCCAGACATATATACATCCTTAACTTTCATCTAGGCCATGACCTCAGATTTTTTTTGCAAGCTCATGTTGCTCCCACATGACAGAATAACATACAATCATTAGCAATGATATTTAAAGAAGCTTTTTTAACTCCTAATGATCATTAGGATTCATCTGTGGAAACATGGAAAAACATGTTGTAGATTAGAAGAAAAACACTGGGCATAATATACGGGCTAGAGTTTGGTTGCTTGATTTTTTTTAAACACAGGTAAAGAAGCAAGAAGTCCATTCAACGGTGGTTGTAGTTGGATAATAGGATTTGGGAACTTTTTTCTCTTTTCCTCATTTTTCTTTCTTATGTAAGTTGAAATTTCATCCATAATTAGAGGGAGATTGTTCTTATAAAGAGAGCAAAGGTGTCCAATATTCTCACATTGATTTCTTCTGAAAAGAAAATACTCTCCTACAAACATCTCAGTCCACACTGCAGAAATTCCAGAAATACAGGTTTAGAAAACATCATTATTGCCTACTACAGATGAGAAAGATTCCTCTATTGCTTTGGGTCTAGAATAACTGAGTTTTACAGCATGTCTCAGGAATGCTGGCAGAGGAAGTGCTTTGGAGTGGCGGGACACAAAGCCTTGTAGAGTTGGGCCCATAGCAAAACAGAACAGGTGCAGAAGAGGAAGCAGCAGACCGTGAGAGCCAAATGACGTGGCCCCCTCCAGAAATCCCGGTCTGGAGCAGGCTGTCCCTGAGTGGTGCTGCCCTGTACCACAGCCAGCCCCACGGCTGAGGGGACTTTCCATGAGCACAAATGTGCTTTCCCACAGTAGAGGGAGGTGAGGCAGCATATTTCATGGAATCTACAACTGTTAAAACTAATCCAGCAAGAGCAACCAAACGAATCTATGCTTTATGCTTTCATTAGACTACATAACAGGCATGTGTAGATACATCTGTGTTCACGGGCATGTGTAGATACATCTGTGTTCATCTGTACTGTGTAAACACAGTACACATACACATATACACTGTGTACACACACGTGGCCCAGTTTACAACACAGATCAATTGCTGTGCCTTTCTGCAGTGACGATGAAACATTTCACTCTACAACATCCTAGAGAACAAGTTATAAACACTTCATTTCCTTGCTGATGCCCACCGATACTACAAAAAAAAAAACAGGAAAAAAAAAAACAATTTAAAAATCAGAATACTATTATGTACATATAAACTCCTCTGCCATACTTGAAAGGGCCTTTTTTTCCCTATTTGGTGACAAGTAGATAGAGACAGATCTGATAGACAAAGAATAGGAAAAGTAGAACGGGAAAAGTCAGCTCCTCCTTTGGGGATCTCACAGACAATAAGTGGCGTCCACATGGCATCACACTCTGATTCAGAGGAGGCTGCAAGGGAGCCTGGTGCCCAACTTACCAGCAGCTCCAGACTTGCCCTAAGCACGTACATCATTCGGGGCTTTGCCAGCACCACCACCATGGAGAAGGCAAAAGACAAAGGCCTGCATGTGCCTTTCATGGTGTTTGGTTTTTTGTAGTTTAAAAAGACATTTCTGCTGATTGCTCCTAAAATTCACTTGAATGATTATTAAAATTGGGAAACAATATAACATAACTAAATAAAACTCTCTTGGTTTTTTTGAAGACTTTTTTCTGTGTCTAAGTGCGAAATTGACACCTATTAACTTTACCTGGCAGTAACTAAATACATTTAACATTAGATAATGAAATTTAACCTACCTCATCAAAGGTGGTGTCATCTTTCTTCAAAGCTATAAAATAAAAAGGGAAAGGAAATAGTTATTGTGAAACATCCCAGACAAAGTAAGTTCTAGAAAATAAAAAATAAAACATAAAGCGGTAACGGGTGCTTTCATTTCAAAAAGTAAAACTGTAACCTAACCTGAAAAACAATATTGTGACACAAATACAAAAGCTGCAAATGGGAAAAAGAACTGCACAGCAGGCATGCATCCTTGGGAAACATTTTTCATAAATATGTAAATGGAACTATCCTCCCAAGGATGGAAAAGAAGTATGCCTATCTTCCTTGTCTTTTCTTTACGAGGAAAATGTTTTCATGAAAGTCACAAAGAAATCTTAAATTTTCCTTTAACCTTCTGGTTTCTGAGCATATACCATCAGGCATGATTAGGGACCTGCCAAAATAATTGTTAGGATGAGTCCTGCTCTGCATGGTGCCCAGAATGAGATCTTCATGCTGAAAGAAGTTGAAGCATGGTGAGGAAACACCAGCTTGTAAGATAAGCACTGCAGAGGCATTATTCAGCCATTTCAGCACCATAAATTTTCTAACAAAGTATCACCAAAGGAAACAATGCATTCAGAATATTTCAGAGGCACTAGCTGGTAAATATTATTTTAAATACACATGGCTTCAGAACTGCAGTTTTAGCACTCTGAGCACTAGGAAACATCTTGTTCCTTTAATCCTAAAGTTATTTTGACTGTTTCACAAATACACAAGGCAGCTAATTTACCTGAAACCACTAGCAGAAAACACATTTCAAACTTACAGAATTGTGCAGAGATGTTTACTGGGCTACCCAGGATAGTTCTATTTGAATAAAAACACTTCAGTAGCTCTTACTTGGAAAGCTATGTTCTGACAGAAGCAATAGAAAGTAAATTATAATTTTGGCAATTAAGCTCATAGAGAAGTCATGTGCCTAAACAGAAGCGATCATAACAAAGTTTATATAGTGCGGTAATTCTGAAAAGGTTATTTTCTCTGTTATACAATAAATTGTCTTTTTAAAATGTCAGGGAAAAGCAAATCAAAACCCCAATGAGAGGGCCTCCCCGGTGGCGCAGCGGTTGAGCGCTGGGTTGCGAAGCTGCCCGCGGCCCCTGCGGCGCCGGTTGGATCCCCGGCTGCTCCCCGGCCACCGGAGGAGGGTCCCGCATGGCACGCAGACCTCTCCTGCCGCCCGCTGCTCCCCTCAGCAGTGTACTTCGGTCCTTCTGCCTGCTCTGCTCCCCGCTCTGGCTCTGGTGAATTCTCTCACCCTCCCGCGCTTCTGACTGTACCCAGTGCATGTATAAACAAACAAACAAATAAAGAAAGAAAGAAAACATGCCTCTATAAAAAATAAAAATAAAAAAAAACCCAATGAGATACCACCTCACACCCGTGAGAATGGCCCACATCAAAAAGACCAGAAACAAGTGTTGGCAAGGAAGTAGAGACAAAGGAACCCTCCTGCACTGCTGGAGGGAATGCAGACTGGTCCTGCCCCTATGGAAAGTGGTGTGGAGGTTTCTAAACAGACTGAAAATGGATCTGTCATATGACTCTAACTCCACTCCTAGGTATCTTCCTGAAGAACACAAAATCACTAATTCAAAGGGAAACTTGCACGCCCATGTTTACTGTGGCACTATTTACAAAAGCCAAACTGTGGAAACAACCTAAATGCCCCAAAACAGATGAGTGCATCAAGAAGACGTGGTATATATGCACAATGGAATACTACTCAACTATCAAAAAGATAAATTTGTGCTATTTGCGGCAACATGGATGGCGCTGGAAGGGATTACACTAAGCAAAGTCAGGAGAAAAGCAAAGACCAGTGGTGTTACTTGAATGTGGCATATAAAGAAACCAAACAAAGGGTCTGATAAAATCAAACTAAAAACTAGCCTTTTAGTGACCACAGAACTGAGGCAGCAACTAGGACAGGGGCAAGAACAAAGTGGGGAGAAAGCACAATGGATTATGGTGGTGAACTACGGGTGCTTTGGCGGTGAGTGCACTATGGTGGTCCACCTAGTGGGGAGGCGATCCGATACTTAGAAAATACTAGCAACAATGTAAACCAATGGTGCTTTGATTTAAAAAATTAAAACAAAACCTCAAAAAGTGTATGTTTGTGGTGAATTAAGGACAACGAGAATAGGTTGAGGGAAATAACATGTTCTTGAAAGCTTAACACTAAGCCTTCTCCTTTTCTCTAAGAATTCACCTATCATAGATTTCTCTGCCTCCTTTTTTAGAGAACAATTTCCTCTGGCTGAAAAATATAGACCTACCTTAGTCTCCAACATTTTACCTTATCAATTGCTTGTACATATGTTATTGACTTACCTTACATTAAATCTAAAATAACTTATTTTGATAGAAAGATAAGATCCTAAATGATTGTCTCCACAGCTATATTTTCACTGGAATACAAAACTTCTCATTTAAAGATGTTCTTTAACATCAGTTAACAATATTACTAGGCCGTATCCCTCCCTCCCTCTCAAGCCAAGGCATATCCTTTAACTAACATACTTCACTAGTGACTCCTTGATATTTATAAACTATGTAGATATAGACAAGTTGCCCCATCCAAGAAAAAACTTTTTTAAATTTGAAATGATTAGCTCATTGATTGTAAGTACAAAGACAATTACTGTACAACCTCATACCTAGCTTATTTAACACAGGTTAATAGGAAGTATGTTACGTGGCTGTCTCACAAGGTGGAAAGCTACAGCAGCAAGCTTATAATTCACAGCCCAAACTTTAAAATGTATTTTCTTTCTTTTAGCCATGACAGAATTTCTGGAAATTTAGTCATGGGTTTTCTAAAGCAAAGCATCCAATAAGAACTACAATTCCTTAGAGAACTGCAAGTATGGACTGAAGACCTTCATGCTGACAGATGAAGAGAACAGAAAATTAGAAGGTCTTCAACAGCCAGATTTGACTGTTTTCTTTTTGCCCCCTGACTTCCCAACCTCTGGATAAAGTCTGTAGGTAGGAAGAAAAAATGGAAATAGAGAGGGAATTTCAGGATATTTTCTACAATTTAAGCAGCAAGAAGCCAGATGTTTTCCCCTACACAATATTCTTAAGCCCAGGGGACAATAACCCATTGAAACCTTTTACTGAACCCCATTGAAACCTTTCATTGCTAGATTGACATCTTACAATTTCTTTTAATATTGAATCTTTGTTCTGAACAGCAGTTAATAATAACAAAGCTCAATTAAAGGTGCCTGCCAAATATTTATCAGGCTACTGATGAATCAACTCTGACCTAAACAGCACACAACATTTCACTAGTGATTATATTCCCTAATTACTATTAATCATTCATGTAAATGTAAGCCCACAATTATAACTGTCTTCAAGGATACTGTGGAATAACAAGCATATTACAGTTTTTTCTGGGCTTACAAAGGAGCTTATATTATTTTTTATTTGAACGAATGCAACATTTATCTCAGCATTTCCAATGTAACTCTCAAAGAAGATCAAAGGAGCATATATTAAACCATTTAAGAATATCAGAAATTCTATTCAGTCCTCTACTCAGACATTACTTCTTCTAGAAAGCTTGCCATGATCTCACCAAGACTAAAGTGGCACCTTTCCTATGTTCTCCAATAGCAAATTATGCTAGTCTTCATGATATTGATTTGTCACTCTATATTGTCAATGTCCATCCATTGATCTGTCTTCTCTTAAAGTCCTTGAGGACAGGGACTGGTAACAATGCTCACAGAATCTGAGTGCCAGCAAAATCTGACAAATAAGAGGTACTCGATAATTATTCCTGAATTAATGAGTTCTACCTCAATAGCAAAAAAAAAAAAAAAAAAAATTGCCTCTTACATCTTGAGAAACTAAACTTTTGGCACACAAAAACCGTATACTACTCTCTCTTGAAAGGATCACAGATATAAATTCCAGTCCACAGAAGTTAAAACCTTTTGAACCTACATTGAGGGAAGATAGGGTACAATAGTTAAATTTAACTATTAACCTTACATTTCTCTTTTCTGCCAGAATGGATTTATCAAAGACAATTGGATTCTACAATTACACGTTTACAATAGAAGGTAACAAACCCAAAAATTCAGAGTAACCACAGCCCCTTCCTTTTATTCCATTCTCTCATAAACCACATCTTTCAAAGAAATGGTACATACGGAGTTCATCTCAAATACCAGAGCATAAATTTCCTTCCTTTAGGTGATAATGCAAGTAAGTATGAAGAAATGCATTTAAATGAAAATGAAGAAATGTCTGTTTGACCTTAATCTTATACTAGCTATTTTACAGAAAGCATTTCTTCTCCTAGGCTATCACTCAAAAATAAGAAAAGAGGAAATGGGTTTTGATATAAGCTTTTTGAAAGTTACATGCCTATTTGTCTTTGATTATGCCAAGTCAAATTAAAAAAAAAAAAAACTGAAACTACTATAACTACAGTAACTCCTAAATAAGAGGCCACATTGACACTATTTAGTAGAAAACCACAAACACTGCTGAAATCAAAGCATGACTTTGAAATTCAATTACACCCATTTTACAAAAGAACCAGAGCAATATTAGAATCATTCCCTGGTAGATATGTTAGAGCATTAATGTTTAAAAGTCAATGTGCTTTATTAAACCTTTAATAATTTCAGGCCAGTTAGTATTTCAGGTGTGCAATGACAAATTTGGCATAATTATTCATGTGTGAATAAATGAAACATTAGCTTTGTCACTTCTGTACAGTCAGAAACATTATTAATAAACATTGGTTGGCTTATCCTATACTTTCAAAAAGTATCTTCGTTTTCTATAGATAAATGTTGTAATTTCTTATGGCTTAAACAAACAATGACTCTATGCTTCACCATATAACAAACTATACTTTTAAATCATACTAAAAGAGCAATACTAAATCAGTATGTTCATATCAAAAGTCATCTTAGATCCAAAACCCACCCTGCTTTCAGCTTACTGTAAAGTCAGTGTCCACTTGTTCCCTTACTTACCTTCCCTTGCTTTTACAGCAATGATATCATTATGATGCAATCACTAGTACTCATAACAACATATTATGAACATTTATTGAGTCTTTATTACATACCACATAGGATGTCATGTGCATTATTTCACTAAGAGCCAATAACAGAGCTGAAAACTTGAAATCTGGAAGCTGAGAGCTGTGTAAGGTCACTCAGCTACAAGTGGCAGTAAGGGAAACCCCCACTCTATCTTCCACATAGCCCACCCCCTTACTCTGTGCACTAAGTAACCCCAGAGTAAAGCCTCATTTAAACAGCCTCTGAACCTTAAAAATCCTCAATAAATTAGACAGATTTAACTGCTTTTTGATTTTGCAAATAAAATATAGAACATCAGGAAAATATGTAACGATTCATTTTGCCATAATTCTACTTCTCTAATCAGTAAAGTTCACCTCACTGTACTGTCTCCTAATGAGGGGAAGTAAAATCTATTTGAACTTAGAAGACATTTTAACAAGGGGTGGAATCAAAAGGAGTTTCACATTACTAAATCTCAGTAAGCTAGGAAATCCAATTAACTATAATAGCCTACTTGCCAACATTGTAGTTAATCCAAATTTTCCTGATTGTCGATCAAAACCCTGAAATTATTTAAACATAAGAAATTTTTATAATATCATCCTTGGTTTCTTACTGAGACTCAATTGCAATGAATTATTTAACACAAAATTGGAAGGGCTCCAACAGAGTCATTAGCATTAGTAAATATACAGTTAATGTGTTTTAGAACAGGGTTTAATGGACTCCAGAGCCCACCTCTGCCAGGGTTTGGGTCTCTGACTGAAACACCCACCTTAATAATGCACACAAGCTCAACACCTAGCTCACACTCCTCTTGGTGACCAACTTCTTTTGAATATAGGAGCTCTTCATATGCATCTCTAACTCCTAAGAGTGAGACTGCAAATATCCAACAAATGCAATAAATAAAACTAAATAGGACTAAATATGGATTTCACACCATAATTTGGCAGTCACCTTGGAGAAGATTTTGCATACCAATATGAAATTTTAAGTTAAAAAAAAAGTTAGGCTAAATATTGATCCATGTCTTCTCTGACTTTAAGAAAGTTTGCATATTCTATGCTGCACTAATTATTTTTGAATGAACGGATGTAAGGATAACTATAATATTCATGCAGTTTTATTTTAAGGAATTAAGCACCGTTCTGCTTAATTTCCATTAACACCTTCATTAACATGGATGACAGGTTAAACAAATGAAACAAAGGCTAGAAGCCACATCAGGACTCGAGGGGTTATTTTTAGTGTCTGGAAGATTTTCTTGCTGAGAACAGTTACCTGGATAAATAAAAGTTATGCGGTTAAGGAGGCGGCTACCGTCTTCAGGTTGAAAGGGGAAGGTTTCTCTGGCCAACCCCAGAAATCTAACAAGCTCATCCTACGTGACACTGTTGTCACCCTGCCACAGTGTTGTGTGCCATGGATTTATTCTGAAATGTTCCTAAATATTTCTAGGTCGTGTTTTATTTGCTGGGCATTGGGCGGGCTGGTTTAAAGACAATAGCTCCAGAGCTCTAGGGGTCAAAGTTCGGTGACTTATTCCTAAAGGTCGACCCAAGTTCGCAGCACGCGTTTCTCTGCAGCCATGGGAAGCCCAGAGCCCTCAGGACAGAACGCGCGACTCTCGTTTTCGAGGACCCGAAGTCCTGAACAAAAGGTCCCAAGGTGTTTGTCCCACTTCTCTTCAGGCTGGATGTGTTGAACAATACCAAGGCTCCCCTCAACGCTTCGACCATTTTCAAAGCTCAATGATCGACTGAACACCGAACACCGAAGCCTGCGCGCAAAAAATAAGTGACCGAGGCGGCCGCCTGGCCCCGAGCGTAGTCTGGGGCGTCCCCAGGTCGCTCCCCTTCAGGCGCGAGAGCCCGCGCGCTAGCGGCACGGCGCGGGGACCCACACCGCAGGGCTCGAACCGTCCACCACGAACCCCCGGGTGCCGAGGGAGAGGGGTGTCCGCCGCTCCTTCCCGCCGTCGCCCACCCCCGGGTCGGGACACGGTCGCCGCCGCCCTCCGCGCGCCGCGCAGCCCCCGCCCGCCCCGGCGGCCGCCGCATCGCCAGTGCCAGGCGCGCGGGGCCGAGGGCGCGGGGGCGGCGCGCCACTCACCGATGCGGCTGAAACTCTCCGACAAAGTTCTCCGCAACTTCTTCATCTTGCCGATCTTCTCGGCCGGCTGCGGCTCAATGAGGTCGCACATCTGGGCGACGCCGGGCCCCGTCAACTTCCCCAAACTGGTCCAGAGCGGAGCGCAGACAACGGCGAGGGCGCGCGGCGCGGGGAAGGCGGCGCCTCCTCCTGCTCCGCCACCGCCTCCTCCTCGGGCGGGAGGCGACGCGCGGGGCTCGGGCGGCGAACTGCAGGCTCCGCTCCGGCCTGGGCCTGGGCTGGGCGGGGGGGGCGTTCTACGTGGTGCCGGGGGCGGCGGCGATCGCAGCCGCCTCGGGGGCCCCGCGCCGCGCCGCCGCCGCCCGGCGCATTTTCCCTCCTTTGTAGCGGAGAAGCGCGGCCGGAGGCCGGCGGGGCGGGCGGCGCGGCTGGAGGCGGGGGGCGGGCGGGCCGGGGAGAAGGTGCGGGAGCCGCGGGGCGCCCGGGGCGCGGGCCGCGGGCGGGAGAAGTTCTCAGCCCCGAGTTGCGGGCGCTCGGGAGAAAGACGGGGCGCGGAACGGCCGCCCGCCCCGCCCTCGCGGCCCCTCCCGCCGCGCCGCCCCGCCTTCCCCTCGGCGGAGGCACCCCCGGGCGCGGGCCCCCGGCGCTACCTCGCCTCACGGTTTGGAGCCCGCGTACTCGGCTGCCCTCCCGACCCGGCTCGTCCCCCCGCCCCCCCAAAACCCCACTCACAGACACACACAGCCGGCGCCCCCTCCTGGCCGCCTCCGCGCTCCTCCCGGGGCCTGCCCGCCCCGCCCGCGCGCTCAGGGAGGAACCCGAAGCCGCAGCGGTAGCAGCCGGCCACCTCGGGGGACCCCGCTTTGGGTTGTGGGGAGGTCGCCAAAAGGCACTGGGGGCAAAAGGCGCCAAGAGGCACCGGGGGCAGCCGGTTGATCTGAATGTTCTTCCCTCGGCCCAGGCGGGTGGGAGAGCGAGCGAGCGGCTGAGCGGGCGAGGCGGCCCCGCGCTGCCTCCGGGTCTGCAGTGGAAAGGCCTCGTGGACGCACCGGCTCGAGGGGGACTCTTGTGCTCAGTTTTGGCAAAGAAGCTGCAAAGTGAAAGATTCAAAGGAAAGGCGGGCGGGTTTCTTAGGATCGCGAAGTGCAGCTTCAACTGTAACCCCTGGGAAGGCAGGGCTGGTGCTGTTTCTTTCATCTGGGTCTCTGACACTGAGTGACAGATGGGAGGGTAGACATAGCTGGTGGCTGGTGTAAATACTCAGTTCTACAGTAGACAGCAAACAGAAGTCTTTATTCTATTTCCCATGTATATATAAAATTTGCAGACTTTAAAGGCCAAAAATATTTATACCTCTATCCCCCCCCCCAAAAAAAAAAATATGAACCTTAAAACGGGGGCGGGGGGGAGGGTCGCTTTATAAAATCCCAGGACAGCAAGCACACGTGCTCTTCGTCAGAAAACGAAGTGTAGGGAGCCCTCTAAACGTCAGTCTCCCCGGGGAGAGAGAGGGGATATGGGGGAGGCCTTGAATGTGTTGATTTGCGGCCAGTGAACTCCTTATGAATAGAAATGTTAGTAATCTTGAGTCATCTGGCTTTGTAAGTAATAAGAGCTTCTGAGCGTGTGACAATGCAGTTCGGTTTAAAGGAAGTTTTGGGGAGTTTGTATTTTGTTAAAAGATTTTTATCTTAAAACAATAACTAGCCCCCTGCCTTCCTTAAATTGTGAGGTAGAACACTTTGATTTGTTCTGCCCTGCACTAACCACATTATAGAGTCTTGATAGATTGCAGCTGATAAAAGACAGGAAGTCAAACCAAGTGGGGAGCAGAGGAGGGTGGAGAATTCAAGAAAGTGATTGTGAGTTAAAAGGCAAGGATGTTGGGTACTGGTGACTCTATTACAGACATCACTAAGAATGAGCTCAGAAGGGAAAAGTTAGACTTTTCACCACTTCCTCAGGTTAGGTAGGGAGAAAGTTGTCAGCAACTATGAATGAAAAGACAAAGGCAACCCATTGAAATAGTTTGAGTTCTAGCTACTCGTCAGCAAAGATGAAGAAGTAGTCATTAATTTGATAAACTTTTATTGTTATATGTTAGTAGCTGTCTTATTATTTGTTCTGATAATGCCATTTCAAATATTCGGATGTCTATGTTTTACTTACCCAACATTTGTCACTTTTAAAAAAAATCAACTTCAGCTTAAATACTATATGCCTACACAAGTACAGTAGTTAATTTTTTAAAAACATTGTGTTGAAATGCAGTGTAACTTCCATTTTTAAAGAAAGAAATCAGGATATTGGTTACTTTTGATTGGATAGTAACTGGTTACTTCTCTGTGTTTAGTTTGAAAATTATATACTTAAGTTTTGCAACTTGAAAAATAAATGTCAGAGATAGATCAAGTAAGTACTAATATATAGATATATCTAAAGTGAGAAAAGCATGTCAACATGAAACTAGTTGCGGAAAAAAATACACATATATATGCTTCTATATGCTTATAACATTTCTGAGAAAAAAGAACACAAACTATTAAGTCTGTGTACTCAGAATAGGATGAATGTTTCCTTTGCACTTGATACTTTTAACTTTTAACTTTTAATTTGAATACCCCAAAAATGGAATACTTTTATAACAAAAAAATACTAATTAAAATATTTAAATGTTTACTTCCTTTTTCCTCTATATGCCAGTCTAAAACTTGAATTTTCCCACTTCTGAAAAAAAAAATTCACCCAATTAAGGCAGTGTGTCAGTAGAAAGTTATTGGTAGTGGACCAAAAAAATAAACTCTTACTACAGTTATTTGTTTCATGTTTGCCTTCATCTTAGATTGAAAGTTCCCTGAGGGCAGGAACTCGGGTATGAAAAGCACAATGTTTATTACATTTTGGACATAAACTGTCAAATGAATATAGGATATATTGCTGTCATTGAGAAATGACTGTCCTCAAAAACAAAGGTGAATGTCCAGCATCTGTGTGGCAGATGTATTTTCCATGGAGCATGAATCTATGCCAGTTCTCCATCTAAACTTCTGGTTTACAAGGTTACAGTTTTAGCTGACCTGAATTAAAGGTACAGTGTCTGAATATAATCAAATGAGCTTACCTAGGAGGTGAACCCAGCATGGGTGGACTTTAATCAAATTAATCAATGAAGCATGCATTGTGTATGAGACCTGGAATAGTAGCAACATTGGCTTGGAGATTCAGAATTTATGGATTTTAGTCCCTATTCTATCACTGTGTTGGATGACTTTGCACAGTAAATGACTTACCCACTCCCTTATACATGAGGGACCTAAACTAAATAACCTCCAAGGTCATGAATAGCTACAAAACTCTAACTCTAATGGTGAAATTTTCTTCTCCAAGCTTCTGTACTAAAAGGTAGATACATTAATTTACAAATAAGATGGAGATAAAGATCATGACAAAAATTAAATGCAAGGTACATTATTTCTAGTCACTTTATAACATGTACTTTGATTATAAATGGATTTTGTGCATATAAGAAAAATACCTGGCAGTCAATTTTAAGAGAATGAACCTTAATCCAAATTGGATGACGTATAGTGAATTTAATTAGACCCTGAAGTGCCCCAAAAGCAGAAGCAGATATTCTGCCCTTTAATAGTATAAAAGGATATTATCAGAAAAATGAAATCCATGACATAAGGATGCTAAAGATATATAGAATGGAGTTGCAAAGTGAAATTAAAGAGAAAAAAATATATGTTTGTTAATATAAAATTTTAGAATTTAGCCAAAGACAGTTAAAGTTTAAGGATGTGATTAAAGTGGTGCACATTTACATCATTAAATATCCTCTTAGAACTATAAAAAAAAATTACCCTAGTTAATTATTTTTAGCATCAAATATTAGCCTCTTTCTTGGAACACTTCCAGAAACTGAAGTAGTACAGGGTGAAATCCTCTATACCGAGTTTCCAGAGAATCATCCAAAATGCAATAGTAGCCACATTATCTACTGTTTTGGTATCCAAAATTCCGGTCACTGACTTTTACATTCCAACTGTAGGATAATATCCAGTTTTAAGGATTCCTTTGTTTGCTTATTTGTTTGTTTGTTTTAACAAGGAACAAATTAAAACCAAAAAAGGGAAGAAAATGGGAAGTTGCAGAAACTAGTGTATTTACACTTAAGTAAATGGAGATACCCCAGTTCTTCCCCTCCCCATCTGATCTCCTGCTTGGGCTCATCACTCTTAATTTGAATCCCTTCACATGTTTGCCTGATTATATTTGCTTAATTGTTTTATAGGACATTTTTCTTTTTATTTTTCTACTTATTTTTTAAGATTTATTTATACATGAATACAAGAGCTGGGGTGCAGGCCAGAGATGGGGGGTGGGGTGAAAGGATTCATCAGAGACAGAGTGGGGAGCAGTATATGCAGATCCACCGAAAATAAACAGCTGAGGGGAGCAGTGGGCAAGACAGGAGAGTCTATGCTGTGCTGTGTGGGCCAGCTCCCTGGCCAAGGATCAAAATTGTGCTGCAGTAGCTGCTGATAGCTTCATAGTGCTGTGACTTAACCCCCTGTGCCACCAGGGAGGCTCATCATATATTTCAAGAGTCCCCCAGCCCCAAGTAAATTGATCCATTTGCAAATGACCACAGAAAGAACGAAGACGTTACAAAAATAACAAAGAAAATAAACTAGCTGCCTAGAAATACTGGTAAATTCCCCCATCTTGTTTCACCATGTCTAAGTATTATAATTGCTAATCATTTGTGGTTTTCATTGTTAAAATAGAAATCTATATAAGAAAATATTGACCACCATTTCTAAGATACAATGCACTTAATTATACTCTTTGGTGCTATTTTTGTATGTGATATAGATGTGTCATTAAATAAGAGTCCTCACTTATGATTGTCATCAACTTCAACACATCTTGTTGTATTCATCAGAATTTAACTTCAGGGGCAGATCCTATAATTGAACTCTGGACATGAATGTGAAAGTGGTCAAGAGCTAATATATATATATATATATATATATATATATATATATATATATTTTAAAAATTTTAAAAGATTTATTCATTTATTTATACAAGCACTGGGTACAGTCAGAAGCGCGGGAGGGTAAGAGAATTCACCAGAGCCAGAGCGGGGAGCAGAGCAGGCAGAAGGACCGAAGTACACTGCCTAGGGGAGCAGCAGGCGGCAGGAGAGGTCTGCGTGCCATGTGGGACCCTCCTCCGGTGGCCGAGGAGCAGCCAGGGATCGAACCGGTGCTGCAGAGGCTGCGGGCACCTTCGCAACCCAGGGCTCAACCGCTGCACCACCGGGGAGGCCCAAGAGCTAGTATTTTAATAAACTAAAACATTATGCCATTTGGTCACCTCAGACAAGTCCTGTTTGGAGCAATTAAGTTCAGACTTGCAACTCTTCTATCAGAATCATTCTGGTCTTCTTTCCCAAGCCCCTTGAATGTTGGTATATATTCACAAGCCTTTTTTTTTTTTTTAAGATTTATTCCTTTATTGTAAGATTTTTATTTTATTTAATTTGCGTAGAAGAACTGGGGTGTGGGCCAGAGGTGCGGAGTGTGAAAGGATTCACCAGACATAGAGTGGGGAGCAGAACAGGCAGATCCACTGAAATACACTGCTAAGGAGAGCAGTGGGAGAAACAGAAAGACTGCTGTGCCATGTGGGCTAGCTCCCTGGCCTGGTATAAAACCCATGCTGCAGTGGCTAAAAACAGCCGGATGGCATGGAGACCTTAACCCCTGCACCACCGGGGAGGGCCCTTCACAAGCCTGTTTTTTATTCAAGTACTTACAAGCAAAAAAATTACCCACCAGATTAATTATATAGATGGGATCATTGAACATATCACAGTCCATACCTAGAAAGATTTATTATTTGTAATTTTTAAATGTAATCAAAATAACTCATGGTTTTAAAATAAGCTATAAATTGATGGCTTCATATTATATTAACCCATAGTACTCCAAGAGCCATTATCATTTTCAGTAGATTACACATGAAAATGGACCTAGAGATGCCAACAGACTGTCCCAAGGTCATCACACAGGTTCTAGTGTTAGATTGAGACACAATTTGGTTAACAAAACTTTTCTTTTATAAAGCATTTCTTTGTTTTGATATAATTTGGGTATAATCATGTATAGCAGGGAACTACTCTGAAGCTAAGACAGTTGATGGAACTGATCAAACTCAAAAAGGTTAATGGAAAGATCAAAACTCCTAAATTGCAGCACTGTATTTTGCTTCTTCCTACCTTATGAGGAAGTAATTCAAAGTGCGATTTTTAAAAGACATCCCAAGTCCATTGAATTTGAAAAAGAGATTCCCTTTACTCTAATTGGTGCTTGTAAATGAACTAAATATTCTAAATCTATCACTTACCAAACCATTGCTGCATGAAAACACAGCTTGGTCATAACTAATACTGATCCAATAGTCCTCCCCTATGCAGTTGAGTCATTTCTATATTACATCGTACCTTAGGCTCTTCAGGCTGCAATAACAGACTATTATAAACTGGACGGATTGTAAGGGCACCATTGATTAAGGTAGGAATTCCAGAAGAGGAGCAAGTTTGGAGGACATGGAATGACTTCAGTATTAGAAAGATAAACAGAATGATTACAGGGTTATTGCAGATGTGCACATGGAGCTCAGGACAGAAAGTCAGATTGGAGATGTAGCCTAGAAATGGAAGTCTTGGAAGTGGGTAAGATTGCTCAAGGAGGGCCTCCCCTGGTGGCGCAGCAGTTGAGCGCTGGGCTGTGAAGCTGCCTGCAGCCTCTGCAGCACCAGTTTGATCCCCTGTCCCCAGTGAGGGTCCCACATGGCGCGACAGACCTTTCCTGCCGCCCGCTGCTCCCCTCAGCAGTGTATTTCGTCAGTCTGCCTGTTTTGTTCCCTGCTCTGGCTCTGGTGAATTCTCTCCCCCTCCCGCATCTCTGACTGTACCCAGTGCTTGCATAAATAAATAAATAAATAAATCTTTAAAAAAAAAAAAAAAAGATTGCTCAAGGAGGGGATAGAGTGACTACAACCTGAAGGAATATAAAACAAGGAAAAAGGAAGAGCCAAGTGGAGTGAAAGGAGTGAGAGGGAGCAGGCAGAGAGGTAGTAGGATGGTCTGTGTATTATGGAAGTCAGGAAGAGAATGTTCAGCAGTAAGCAATGGAGGAAATGAGTGACTGAGATAAGGATGGGGACACATACACAGAACAGGCAAAGAGGAGGGAATGTTAGAAACCTTGATAAGAGCTGTGTCAGCTTGTCAGTGTGGTAGGTTGAAGAGTACATGTTAGTCAAGGCATTCATTTTAATCTCTAACAGATAAAAATAAATAGGAAATTTTCTTGAGTACTCATGATGGGTCAGATATTATAATAGAAACTCAACATTTACACCTCAAAACATCACCTCTATGAACTAGATACTATTTTTAATTTATCTGTCCAATATCTTTCATTTTTCCTTCTGACTTGTTTCATTACGCATAATCCCTTCCAGCTCCATCCAAGTTGCTGCAAATGGCATGAGTTTATCTTTTTTGATTGCTGAATAATATTCCATTGTGTGTATATACACCACATCCTCTTCATCCCATCATCTATTTTTAGGCATTTGGGTTGTTTCCATATCTTACCTGCTGTAAATAGTGCTGCAGTAGGGGTGCAGGTATCTTTTTGAATTAAAGTTTTTGTGTCCTTTGGGTAAATTCCTAGGAGTGGAATTGCTGGAGCCATATGATAGCTCCATTTTTAGTTGAACTAGATACTATTCTTGGCATTCCCGGTTTTCAAATGAGGAACCTGAGGTTTAAGAATTACTCTAAAGGTATAGAGATAGCAAGCAGACAGGCTGGACTTAATCTCTAGGAGTCCGACCTCACAATGTGAACTCTAAAACTTGCCCTGTACCCTCTATGTGATCTGCCAAAAATGCATTCACCCATTCACTGAGCTGCTGTGTGTCAGACACTATTCCAGGTGCATACTCAGGACAATATCCCTGACCTCACAGAACTTACATTCTAGTCAAGGAGATAGATTGTAAATTTTAAATGTGTGTATGCTTTCAGAATGTCATGCAATGAACACTAAGAAAGCAGAGTATATAACTTGAGAGTGACTACAGAAGAGAGCTACAATATTTTAGATCATAGCTCTTCCTGAGACAACATTTCAGGAAAAACTTGAATGAATTGAACCATGAAAAGAAGCATTCCAGACAGAAGGAGGAAGAAGCGCTACCATCCTGAGGCAGTGACGGGGTCAAGGGGTGGGGCATGCAGGATAAGCAAGGGGGGAGTTGGTAAGCCATGGAGTTGGTAAGGGAAGAAGCACTATTTTATGTTCCACCTCCTAAGTAAAAGTTTAGCGCTTGTAAGAGTGATGGGAAGTCTTTGACCAGAATAACGACGAACTCTGACTCACATTATACTGGTTTGCAATAGATCCTGAATTTTGAAAGGTTCTGTGACCATTGCCTTTTCCATTACTCTCTAGAAGGAGGTGCCATGTACTGAGCACTGGCAATGTGACCATCCCAATTTGAGATGTTACAAGTATTAATGCACACCAGATTTCAAAGACTTGATACGAACAAAAGACTATAATAGATATCATGAACAATTTTTTATATTCATCATTTGTTGAAATGCCACTTCAGATATATTAAGTTAAACAAAATATAATATTCAAATTGATTTTACTAATTTTTTTTTACTTTTGAAAAAATGTAACTGCTAGAAATTTTTTAATTGCATGAGTGGCTTGTGTCATATTTCTGCTGGACAGCACTGGTCTAGACAACTTCCCTTTTGCTCTCAGTTTCAAATACTATGAAGACAAACGAGATATCTTGTGTAGGGCTCTTTGAGTTTTCTTAAGAAAACACATTATGTAACAACAAGATAAATTATTGAGCATGATAGTCAGCCCAAAAAATGTGCTGTTCTTTATAGGCCAAAGATAATGTTACTCACTTGGTTGTGGTTTAGTGTTGTTTTTCCAACAGGGGTGATGAGTTTGCACAAAGTCATCTCTAATGTTCCTTACCCTACCCTCTCCACCCCCTCACCATGCTCCCTTATGACCAAAACAGCATGTTTTTTAAAATACCTGGCCCAGGTTAAGAATGCAATTTTCTAAAAAAAAAAAGAATGCAGTTTTTCAGCCACGGAATTTTCTCATTGCAATGCTCTAGGCCCTGTATAGGTTTGAACTTCAGCCTGTTTAACATGTTATTTTAATTATCTGGTCTACTCAAGCAAGCAGATTCCACATGTCAGTAATTATATGTATAATCATAGTAATAAAATACTCTTAGTTCTCCTATATTTAATTCTAAATATGGTAGATTAGAATGTGCTTAGAGTAAAAAAATTTGCACACATGCTCTGACCCGAAAAAAAATAATTATTTTTCTTTGTGAATTTAAATCTACGGAAAGTCTTACCATGTTATACATTAAGTCAGATATGGCAGCATTTAAAAAATATTACTACAAGACATTGGACTTATCGGGGATGACATAACTGTTTTCCTCTATCCTGAGTATTGCACATAAGTATAAAAGCAGAAGAATCAGATAGAAGCTCATTTCTTTGTCTCTGCACTTCTGCTCCTGCCTTCTTTTTCTCCCCTGTTAGGTAGATGCCAGACCTCCACTCTCCATTTACAGTCTTGGGGCTTGTGCTCTGATTTCTATCTCTTCCTCAAGGTCGTCACTGCTTTGTTTAACTCTTCTCTCTTTGGCATGTCACTATTTCCTGCCCAACTGGATCATCTCTATCAGCAAACAAAAAGCTTTAGATGCTCCATCTTTAAACACACACACACACACACACACACACATCTCCTTTGACCCCACATATCCATCCCTTTATATAGTTTCTCTACTCCCCTTCATTGCAGAATTGTTCAAAGGCTTGTTGGTACCATTTCTTCACCTCTCATTTATTCTTCAATGCAGGACAGTTACTCTTCAATGCCATCCCCCATTAAAATTCCTTTTCTCAAAAGCAAGCTAAGACCTCCATGGGACCAAAGACAAAGACCTCTTTGTCCTCATCTTACAGTGTGTGAGACAGTTGGCCACTCCTTTTTCACTCTTCTCTTGACTTCCACGGTGCTACACTCTAGTTTTCTACCTCTGTAATTAGGTGCTTATTCTTAAACTCCTTTCTAAGTTCTTTGCTTTAAGCATGTTTCCAAGTGTTGAGAAGGCTTTAATTCATCAGCTTCTTTAACTTTCCTCTTGCTGGTACTCATAATCGTTGCCATGGGATTATACGCCATGTAATCACTAAAAATTCCCAAATGTATATTCCAAATGTAAATTCCAGATTCATGTATCCATGTAGTTGAATCTTAACTATAATCTCAAACTCAACATGTCTTAACATGTATGTTTCCCATTCAAAAAGAATAAGAATTAGGCAAAAAAGAAAAGGAAGAGGAGGAAAAAAAAGAGGAAGGGAGGGAGGATTGTGGTTTTGCTCTAACAAAAAAACTAGATTTCCCTTACTTCCCACATTTAACCATTTTTTTTCTTTTTTCTAAAAAATATTTATTTATTTATGCATACAAGGGCTGGGGTTTAGGCGAGAGGTGTGGGGGGTGAGAGGATTCATCAGAGACAGAGTGGGAAACAGAATAGGGGGATTGACAGAAATACACTGCTGAGTTAGCAGCGGGAGAGGCAGGAGAGGTCTGTCGCACCATGTGGGTTCGCTCCCTGGCGGGGGATCGAACTCATGCTGCAGTGGCTGCCAATAGCTTCGTAGTGCTAAGACTTAATCCCTTGCACCACCAGGGAGGTCCTTAACCATTTTTAATCCATTGGCAGACTTTGTCTAACCTAGCTCCAAAATATTTCAAATCCCACATCTTCTATTATCTCTACTGCCACTACTCTAGATCAGAAAACCATTATCTCTCACCTGGACTAACATTATCCTCCCCACTGACCTCCATGTCTATGTTTTTGTTCCTGCCTAGTTCATTTTCAGAATAGCCAAAGGGAACTTTTAAACCGTAAATCAGTTCATGCCATTCTTGCATTTAAACTGTTCAATGATTCAGCAACGTCCCATAGCATTTGGAAAGAAACCCAAGCATCTGGATATGACTCAAGGCTCTGCGTGGTTTGACCCTTGTCTGCCCCTCCAGCTTCATCTTGTGCTGCCTTCTCCCTACATTCCCATTATTCCCCACCTTGGGGCCTTTGTGCTTTGAAGATCTCTCTACCTGAAATGTTCTCCTACTCCAACCTCATCTTCTCATTTTAATGTTAAGCTCCTTTTCATCTTACAAGTCTTAGTTTAAACGTCATCTCACACAGCCTTGCCAGATTATACTTTTTTTTTTATAATTATAACTTTTTTTAAAAAAGGCACGTATTTTATTCATTTATTTATTTATTTGTTTGTTTGTTTATACATGCACTGAGTACAGTCAGAAGCTCAGGAGGGTGAGAGAATTCACCAGAGCCAGAGCGGGGAGCAGAGCAGGCAGAAGGACCGAAGCACACTGCTGAGGGGAGCAGTGGGCCGCAGGAGAGGTCTGCGCGCCATGTGGGACCCTCCTCCGGTGGCCGGGGAGCAGCCGGGGATCGAACCGGCACCACAGAGGCCGCAGCTTCACAACACAGAGCTTAACCGCTGCGCCACCGGGGAAGCCCCAGATTATACTTTTTAAAGCAAACTCAACCATTACTTTTTTCAGAAGACATTGTCGTTTACCTTTTTTAATATTTACCACAAATCTAATATACAGAACTGCCTCTGGCTCACACTTATCTCATTCCAGATAGAACAGTGGATGTACTGATTGAAATTAGAAGTGGGTGCTATAGCCAGGCACCTTCTGTCTCCCTTCTCTTGGAAACCGGCCTATTTATTTATTTATTTATTTATTTATAAAGATTTATTTATTTATGCATACAAGAGCTGGGGTACAGGCCATAGGTGTGAGGGGTGAGAGGATTCACCAGAGACAGAGTGGGGCACAGAACAGGCAGATCAACTGAAATACACTGCTGAAGGAGCAGTGGGGCGAGTCAGGATAGGTCTACTGCACCATGTGGGTAGCTCCCTGGCTGGGGATCGAAATCATGCTGCAGCAGCTCCGGACAGCTTCATAGGCTTCATAGGTTGCATCTTAACCCCTTGAGTCACCAGGGAGGCCCCAGCCCATTTATTTAGTGTGCTTCCACCTGTTAGCCTGTGTCAGGAGCTTCACAAGAATAGGCCTACTTCAATACTGCCTGTGGCTGGGTGTGAAGTCCAGATCTGGCTTGAAGCTGTTACGGAACTCACAACAATGACACAGATGGACCATGATCAAAGCAGCCCTGCTCTAAGAATGCTGACATTTTGATCTGGGTCTCATTGACTTTGGAGATCAGGTAGAGAAAAGAAAGGCCCTACATATTGACCATTATAAACACCTACATCTTTCCCCTACAACTGACAGACATCTTGGTCTGTGGCTTTTGATTTTATTTAGCAATAGCATCCAATCTTTATACCACATATGTTAGTCCCAATATGTGAGAAAAAAAGCAAATAACATAATTAGAGATGTTCTGATTATAGTAATAAATACATTAATTGCCATTCTTTTATGCAGCAAGTAATAGGAAACTGAGTTAAGATTAATAAATAATAAAATGATTGTACCAGTTCCTAGTTTCTTTATCTCCATTTCTTGGCTCTTCCAAGAGCTCTGAGAAGCTCAAGATGGAAAAAGAAATTCTGTTACAAATAAATAGTGTTGGATCTGTATTTAAGAGAACTTTGCCTTTGTGGTTGCAAGATGGCTACCAGAAACTCCAGTAACGTCAGCTAATTCGCAATTCGTATGTGCTATGCTTCTTTTTAAAAGAATGGAGAAAGTCTATTGACTTGAATTATGCTCTATCGTGAACCAGTCAGTTTCTACAACCAGGGATATCAGATGCGCTGATTGACCTAGTCAACAACCAGGTCTTAACCTGCAGGTGAGATGGGATCAATCACCAAAGCCATGTGACTGAGAGCTGCTTATACTCTTCCTGGGGACAGCAAGGAATAGACATTGAATAGAGGCAGCTAATCCACGTCTGTGCAATGCCAAAGACATCTGAATAGCTACGCCCCTCTCTACACAATCAACCTCTGATAATTGAAAATTCCTTCTCTAGCTTCTAGGGTATGTGTGATCTCCTTTCTCTCTCCTTTTTCTCCTCTTCCTTCTTTTATTCTTTCTTTCCTTCCTTCCTTTCTATCTTCCTCCCTCACTTCTTCCCTTGACCTTTCCCCCCTCCCTCCCACTTTTCCCTCCTCCCACCTCTCTGGTCTCTATTTTTCTTTCTTTCAATTGAATTGGCCGGGATAGTTAAACATCTGTACCTGTCCAGTTGTCTGATTTACAGACAACAAGGACCCCAGGGAGCTTTGAGAAGAAAAATCTTTAAGAAAATATGCATCAAAAATTGGAGGAAAAAAAGACCCATCTCACAGGACAAATATAAGAGAACAATCACGGTGTTCATGAGCAGTGCCAGGGCTCTCAAGTGCCAAGTGAGCTAAGGCTGCTGCAAATGCTAGGGCTCTGCTGTCTGTAAGTGGAGGGAGGGAGGAAGGTGACGTCTTACCGCGGCATAGTGAACAAGTTTCAAGTTCATCTGTTTTTAGATAAACCAGAAAAGATGGATTGACCCAAGAAAGCACCAGTGTTCTAGGCATCAGCTGTTTCTCCTTTCCTAGCTAGTCTGTGCAATCACCTTTCTTTTATCTTTCTTCACCTGAGAGTGAAGGCTTTCTGGGATGTCATGCCTGGGATGGCAAAGCCTCTAGGGTGCTCAAGAAAGGAGAAGTGAATGACTCTAATGATAGGGTAGTTCATTCTCTTGCAAGTCAAATGGACTCCAAGCCTCTGCTTTCCACAAAAGAGAAGGACATCGAGTCAAGTCATCAGGTGAGAGATGACTAAAAATAACCTTGATAGATTTCCATGTAATTGTTGATGTGTAACTGAGAAGAATTCAGAGAATTAAGTCCCAAGCTATAGGAAAACTCCATCATTCCTAGTCACTCATTTGGGTGAAGGGTCTCTCAGCCCCTATAGCTACTGAATGGTGCATTCACCATTGACGCTGAACCCTTATTATACGTATCCTCACTGGATACAGGGGGGTGAAAGGCTTTACTCACTCAAAATGGCAATTCCAATATAAATTTACATTTTATGTTTAATAACTTCATCGCTATCTGTAACACGTTGCTTTAAAAGGTGGTATAGAATTTTCAAACGCTATAGTCGCAGGAAATATAAAATTATTTCCATCTAACATATTTATTGCACAGAAGTATATTGTTCTTAAAATATTTTATTTTTTATTTTATTTTTTTTAAAGATTTATTTATTTATTTATACAAGCACTGGGTACAGTCAGAAGCGCCAGAGGGTGAGAGAATTCACCAGAGCCAGAGCGGGGAGCAGAGCAGGCAGAAGGACCGAGGTACACCGCTGAGGGGAGCAGCGGGCGGCAGGAGAGGTCTGCGCGCCATGCGGGTCCCTCCTCCAGTGACCGGGCAGCAGCCGGGGATCGAACCGGTGCTGCAGAGACTGCGGGCATCTTCGCAACCCAGCACTCAACCGCTGCGCCACGGGGGAGGCCCTGTTCTTAAAATATTTTAAAGTATAACAATATATTAGGAAGTGGAATGGGAATAAAATTTCAAGGGAAAAAAAAACAAAAATAGCCACACAGGTAAAGACCTGCTTTATGTGAATTTAAATGGTGTGATGGAGAATTGAATTGTTACATTATTTAGATTCCACTGAATGGATATCAAATAGTAATGTGACAGTTTGTTTTTATTTAAAATGTTTTATACACATATATTAGCAACTCTAAACATGACAAAAAATTTTAGGCATCAATGTGCAACATATATTGCTTCTTAAAATATTTTTGGAGTTACATGAATAAAAATGTCTGGAGCCAATGAAAGAAAAAATTATGTTAGACAAGAAAACGATCAAGGAAAGAGCAGGGCCACTGTTGACACTGATTGCACGTGAAATATGCTGACAAAGGACCTGTCTTCTCACATTTGCTGTTGTGCCTTTTATCAAAGAAAGACATCAAGCTAAGAATGATTGAGTGGACATTGCTAAAGGGGAAGAGAACTTGAAGATGGAAAAAGAAATTGTACGTGGGCCCATCTCCATTGGGAGCCAACAGAGGGTAATAAGAATGACATGAATTGACTCAGAATTCTGACATAGCTAGTTATATCCATGTGACCATGGGCAAGATGTTTAATCTACCTCGTATATTGTGGATCTAATGCAACCTACCACCTAGGGTTAAAATCAGAATGAATATAAAGTGCTTTGCATAGAGTCGAGCAGGTAATAAAAAACAGTGGTAATACTGCAGCCATTACGTGGCTTTGGGTCTTGCAACAACAGATCTTCCCGATCTTCACTTTTCTCCTCTAAAACATGGGAATATAAAATCTACCTCCTAGAATTACCATGAGGATTAAATTGATAATAAACCTGAGAGTACTTAAAACACAAAAGAGGCATTCAATTAACATTGGTTCTTTCTCCACCCCTTCCTTCTCTAACTACCTATTGATTTAGACTCTTCTATGGTGCCCTTGATGGGCTGTGATGAAAAAGAATCTAATTCCAAATACCTATTTATAGAATAGTATATTACTTTTATTGTGTCTACTAGTAAAAAAGACTAACTCTAAAATGATTCTTTTTTTCGCTGAGAAAAGAAACCAGGGTCTCATATTACAAATGACTGTGTCCTTGTGGATGTGACCTTTCTGCTTTCCTAGCAAATCTCATTAACAACAAAATTATTTTCATAAAATAGTGGAAGACAAATGTGTTACTGATCTATGACCATGTAATCAATCCTTTCACAAAGAGAACCTCCTCACAAAAGAAAAATTTCTTCCCAAGTGTTTTCACTTTTAAGTTGAAAGATAAAGTACTTACTAATTTGTGGGACTAAATGCTGCCGATAAGTGCAACTCACGTATTTTAGAAGGACCAAGTATACCTTTTCTTTGCAGCTTTGTGTACAAAACAAAACCTGATTTAAGAGGAGCTGGGATGCCCAGAAGGGAGTTAAGGAACCATGTTTCACTGCGCAGCCAGGAAATGTTTCTAAAGTCACTTCCTCCATTTTAATGTGTGGAATAATGTCCATTTGTTTCTTTTCAGAAATAGGCTGCCAAGTTGCTGTTCCCTATTAAGGAGAGGGGTGTAGTGACCCTGAATAGTCAAAATGCATAGGAAGGCCTTACTTAGCCAGGATCCCAGCAGGAAACAAATGGCACGCTCTACAGGAATGAAAGAAGTATTATTGACGCTGGATAATGGGTTCATGGGTGTCCATTGTACTGGTCTCTGTATACTAGTCTGTGTTTGAAATTGTCTGTAGTAAACTGTACAATAATAAAGGGAGGAGTGTAGGAGACTAAGGAAAGTGACTTACAAAGGTGTGGGCAGGGGTTAAAGGAAAACAAGGGAAGGCGAAGAAGTCTCCTTCCCCTCTCAGCACCACACTGGCAGGCGTGGGAAGCGCGACAGGCAGCAGGCTCAAATACCCAGGCAAAGGGGCCCACTCCTGGCACGCAGAGACACCTGTGGCTGTAGGAAAGGACCACCCATCACGAATGGTGGCCTTGAGTGGAAATATGCAACCACTGTCCACCAAGGTCCGGTGCATAATTTGTGTCAATGCTAATTGAAAAAGCAAGCAAGAAAAGAAATATGGTAAAAGTCCCTGAAAAAAAGAGAAAGCTTTAGCTTTTCTTCCATAAACTCTCTCTCTCTTGATGTGCCACATTTTCCAATTTTATGCCACTCTAAATTCTTAAAAAATAAAATTTTACAGGCAATTATAAACCAGAGACATCCTGCAGGGGAGGAGGAGGGAGAGGGATCAGAGGGAGGAAGGGAGGAGCACAGGGGACTGAGGTGATGGTGCACAGGTGCATTGGGGAAGGAAACTCTATGGAGACTACACCTGAGGGGGGGGGAAGCAAATATTGTTTAAAAATGAACAATGGTGTAAAAAATAAAAATAAATAAATAAAATTTTAAATAAGTAGAGTGAATTTTATCATTTATAGTTTGCCAGTGTCAGTTTTTAGGAGGCCAGCTCCTTATCCATTAGGCTACTCGGGCTGGCTACAATATCAATTTTAAATCTAATACAAGCATTTAACTCAAGCAGAATCATTAACATTATACAATTTTTATTTCACGGTTCATACAGACATATGTATTTTCTTCTCACCAGAACAGTGAAAACAAAACTAACTCAACTTTTTAATGTTTTTGTTTATTTTTATTTGTTAGAAATATTTTGCCCATCAACCTTATTTCCATTCCTGTCAAAAGTCTGTGGAATAACCTCCTGAGACCAGTAGCCTGAGCAGTGGGAGCTGCGCAACAGTCTTCAGTGACAAGCTGGCTGTGTGCTCCAGTTTTCCACAGGGAACTATTGAATCAATTCAGCTTTTTAATTTCATGTCTTTGTGCCCACACATTATACCAATACACTCTACTTTGGTTTACTGGGAGCAAAAAAAGGATAGAAAAGAAAAGGAGCTATGAATTGCCCTTTTCTTCCATGTTATCATTTTTAGTGTAAGTGCTTGTCTAATATATGGAAGTAACATGAGTAAGAAAGGATTTGATAGAGTTCTTTGTTGTGTGCATTTCTTAGAATGTCACTGAGGGTTTTTTTTCTGAATTTAAAATAAGGTTTTTTTTTTTTAATTTTTTTCTAAAGTGTTTTTCTTTTTTTTTTTAAGATTTATTTATTTATTTATTTATACAAGCACTGGGTACAGTCAGAAGCGCCGGAGGGTGAGAGAATTCACCAGAGCCAGAGCCGGGAGCAGAGCAGGCAGAAGGACCGAAGTACACTGCTGACGGGAGCAGCGGGCACAGCAGGAGAGGTCTGTGTGCCATGTGGGACCCTCGCTGGCGGTCGGGGATCGAACCAGCACTGCAGAGGCTGTGGGCAGCTTCTCAGCCCAGCGCCCAACCACTGTGCCACCAGGGGAGGCCCTAAAATAAGTTTTTTTTAAGATTTATTTTTATTTATTTATGCATAGAAGAACTGGGGTGTAGGCCAGAGATGTGTGGGAGGAGGTGTGAGAGGACTCACTAGAGACAGAGTGGGGAACAGAACAAGTAGATCCACTGAAATACACTGCTGAGGGGAGCAGCAGGCAAGATAGGAGAGGTCTGCTGCGCCATGTGGGTTAGCTCCCTGGTTGGGGATCGAACTCAGGCCTTAGTGGTGATAGTGCTGAGGCTTAATCACTAGGCCACCAGGGACGCTCAAAGTGTCCTTTATTCTGAGGCAACTCTGAATGGGGCTAAAGGGCCAGTCACCAGAAAGACCAAGCCAGAACCAGAAGCTTAGAATTTTCAACTGCCCCCTCTATTCTCTGAAGAAGAAAGAGGGGCTGAAAATAGAGTTAATAGTTGATTGTGCATATGTGGTAAAAACCTCCATAAAAATACAGAAAGGAAGTAGTTCAGAAAGTTTCCAGGTTGAATTCATAGAGGTGCTGGGAAAGTTTCCTACCACTAGAGGGCGCTGCAAAGCCCTGGCCGCACCTTGCTCCACACATCTTTTCCATCTGGATGTTCATCTGCATCCTTTATCGAGTCCCTCAGTAAACCTGTAAATATAAGTGTTTCCCTGAGTTTTGTGAGCTCTTCTAGAAAATAATCAAATCCAAGGGGGAGGAGGTCACAGGAAACTTTGATTTGTGGCCAGGTTGGACACAAGTTATGGGTAACCTAGGGACCTACTGACTGGCATCTGAAGGTGAGGGCAGGGGGCAGTCTCCTGAGACTGAGGCCTCAACCCATGTAATCTCATGTTTCTACAGGTAGATAATGTCAGAATTGAATTAAAGTGTAGGGCACCCAGCTGGTATTGCTCAATATGGGGGGAAAAAACCCTTACATATTTGGTGTCAGAAGAGTCATGAGCTTTGGTAACAGTGTGAGAGCAAAGAGAAACACAGGATGAGTGTAGGTTTTTCCTACACAGTACACAATTAGTGCTCAATAAAAGTGAGAAATTATTTTTATGAAAAATGGCTTCAAAATAACATTTAGACACACTTGGGTAATATTTAAAGCTGTAAAATTTCTGCACAGATGCAGAATCTGATCAATTTGTTTTTGCTATGTATAATTAAGGAAATTGTCATATTGAATAGGTGGATTTTTCATTTTTAGCCTCTACTCAAAAAGAAATATTATGAAGCTTGCATAAACGAAGCACTGTCATACCTGAATTTTTCAATACCAGAAAGCAGAGATTCACTTTACTTTTTTCTGCCTTGCAAATAAATTGTCCCACTCTATTATCTACAAACATTGAGAAATGTTTGATTTTCCTTTAAAAAAATTATTTATTTATGCATATAAGAACTTGGGGTATAGGCCAGAGGTGTGGGGAGAGGGTGAGAGGACTCAACAGAGACAGAGCAGGGAGCAGAACAAGCAGGCTGACTGAAATACAGTGCTGAGGGGAGCTGCAGGCGAGACACGAAAGGTCTGCTGTGCCATGAGGGTAGCTCCCTGGCCGGCCAAGGATAGAACTCATGCTGCAGTGGTTGCAGATAGCCCCCTAGTGCTGTGCTTAACCCCTTGCGCCACAGGGAGGCCCTTAATTTTCTTTTTTAACTTTGCTCAATTTATATGCTGACACAGAAAGATTAGAGGACATACCAGAACCCATTGAGGAAATAGGTAAGTGGGGCTCTTTCCTCATTAGAGAAAACTTTAACTTAGAACCAGGTTAGATTAAATTAGTTTAGATAATGTAGGGAGAGTTCATCAGTCTTGTTTGCTTCTGTGATCAAGAAGAAATAAAACATTAAGGATCAGGATTTCTGATTCCTCCCTCTGAGCAAGTACATCCCATAACCTAGCCTCTCTCTCTTCCACATCTCATCTGCAGAAGAATCATGAGGAAAGTTCTGTCCAGACTAACAGCCAAAGTTCTTGTAAGAATTTTTTTAATGTTAAAAAAACCACAAATATCAAATTTGCTCAATAAATACAAAAATTGACTTAAATAACTTTCTTCTCCCTTGCTTTTCTGCACGCCATTCATCAGCAGGTCAACTGGCTTATCTGTCAGGAGCAACATCCCTGAATTAATCCCACTCACAACTTTTAAGTGCTCTTACCAGTAAGAGAAAAATCATTTGATTAATCAACTGGAGTCATTTAACGTTGCTGTCAATAAATCCAATAAGTGTTTGCTAAGCAATTTGGAAGTACCATAATTTAAACATTTAACAAAATTCTATTCCGAAGGCTGTTAAAAGTCAAAACAATGGCTAAAACAACCTACTCCCTAGTGATAGGGAGTCAAAATTTTTATATACAGAGTGTTGAGTAACAACAAAAATTAGAAGCTGGTAGTAAACGTTCTTCTGGAGGAATCAACAATTGTGATGACTGTCCCGCATGAATGCACAGTGCCAATTTTATGTAACATTTCTATTAAAAAAAAAAGTGCAAGGTAAAAGTCAAATATGGCATTTCACTTTTCATTGTAATGTATTCCAATATAACATTGGGTTAAGAAATGTCTGGGGATCTCAAACATTGAGTTATCAGAATATGCATTGTGTAGAGTCATAGCACATAGTGAATCTCTGCGGGAAAGAGGAGAAATAATCTTTTTTAAAATTTTATTTAAGGGAAAACTTTATAAGTCATGAAATAGTTATTAAAGAAAGTTTAGGAATTTCTGTAAAAGTCATTAAAAGTTGAGTACTGGGGCCTCCCTGGTGGACTAAGAGTTAAGTTTCAGCACGATCACCTCTAGAACCCAGGGAGCTAACCCACATATGGCGCAAAAGACCTCTCCTATCTTGCCCGCTGCTCCCCTCTGCAGTGTATTTCAGTAGATCTGCCTGTTATGCTCCCCACCCTGTCTCTAGTGAATCCTCTCAACCCACCACCTCTGGCCTACACCCCAGTTCTTCTACGGAAAAAAAAAAAATGAGTACCTAATCTTTTCTTATAAAACTAGAGTCAGCTTATATTCACCCGTGAAATTGCCCTGGAAATCTTGCTTCCTTTTTTTTCCATTTGAGGTCACTCAGGTTTAAAACATTGTGTACATTTCATGTGTAAAGTTTCTCACCTCTGCAACTGTATGCATTGCACCATGCCCGCTGTCAAATGTCCAGTCTCCATTAGCCACCAAATAATTGACTCCCTCTACCTGTTCTTCCCCTCACACTCCCTTTCTGGTAACCACCACTCTGTTATGAGAATGTAAGGGGTTTTGTTTGTTTGCTTTTGCTTTTTTTTTTTCTTTCTTTACACAAATAAGTGAAATTATATGTATTTGTCTTTTTTTCCTTTAGACATATTTTACTTTGCATAATGACTACATGAAGACATGGGAGAGTCTCTACAAAGACTAGTCCCTTAAGAATTTATAGTTAGGGCCTCCCTGGTGGCACAGCGGTTGAGCGCTGGGTTGCGAAGCTGCCCGCAGCCTCTGCGGCACTGGTTCGATTCCCGGCTGCTCCCCGGTCACTGGAGGAGGGTCCCACATGGCGCGCAGACCTCTCCTGCCGCCCGCTGCTCCCCTCAGCAGTGTACTTCGGTCCTTCTGCCTGCTCTGCTCCCCGCTCTGTCTCTGGTGAATTCTCTCAGCCTCCCGCACTTCTGACTGTACCCAGTGCTTGTATAAATAAATAAATAAATAAATAAATAAATAAATGTCAACTGCTAGACATTGTGTTTGACTGTACCCAGTGCTTGTATAAATAATAAATAAACAAACAAACAAATAAATAAAAGTCAACTGCTAGACATTGTGTTTGACAAGTTCTCTGATGTGTATGTCCTTGACCTCACGGATCTAACATTTGCACTAAAGAAAGAGACAAAGAAAAACAAATTAATACAATTTATTTAAATTAATGAAAAGTGCTGTATGAAAAGAATTATCACCATCATCTTAATTTTTATTTTTAATTCCATTAAATTGAAAGGACCAAGTTAGTGCTACCAATTTCTTCTTACTGATAAGGAACACTAATCACCACAGAGAGGAGGGAATCTAAATTCACATTTAAAAAAAAATTAATATTGACTAAATCGCTTGCCATTTCAGCCAACTTTTGCTGCTGCCAAAAGGGGGATAATTTGAATTCATACTCATATATGAGCAACTAAAAAATTATACCAAATATAAAGCATAAAGCAAACAGGCCAAATTCAAAAGCATCTATTATAATTGAAACTTTCAAATATTTTATTAAATTTGTTTCTTGTCACTCTGTTTCCTTTGTACCTCTAGTATCTAACTTATTGGAAATACTTAAAATACTACATACCCTTTCAGGTTTTGTATCACTAGTGTATTTAGCTGCCCACTGCTAGTTTTTAAATTAGTAAATATTTTTAACTCTCTTAGTATCTGATATGCAGTATATTTAAAGTACTATAGTTTATTTAATGCTATATTAAATCCTATTTTCTGTATGTACTTATTTGGTAGGGCCTTTGAAATTCATGCATTTAATATCAATGAACACTGGCTATTGTCTAGAACAGGGAAAAGTAATTAGCACATTCAAGAAACTGAGCTGTATATCCAGTGTAATGAATCATCAGTTACTAACATCATTTCTATTATTGTCATTATAGTAAATGACTGAGTGATATGAGCCTTGGTGATAAAGAGTATCACAATCCAAAACACCTAAAAACCTGTATTTATTTAGTGATAGTCCCTAATACATCTCACGTCACACAAAACCATACAATTGACCTTTGCAGTGAAAGTATAGTTTCTTCATTAAAGTTTGTCACTACCCCTGAATAATTTAACATATAGGACAGTCTTAATTTCCTGCTAAATATAAGCATAGATTCTAGTTCTAGTTAAATCAGCTTCTTGCCTTTTGAAAATACTTGGAAATTGTCAATCACTTTTGATTCATTTTGCTGAACTTTCTCCAGTATGATGATTGCAATGTGTAAAATGCCCTTAGTTATTAAAACAACATATTTAAAGCATAAGATTTAAGAACTAGGGTATAATTCAAATTTACCTATAATTCTTTTTAGAGAAAACAAAATCTAAACAAATTTTAATTATTTATCTTCTCATATTCATGCTCTGAGTTTAGGGGAAGGATATCACATTACACCAGATAAAACATTTTTGAGACTCAAATATCAACTCTTCATTTGAGTACTGTTGGTGTGCCTAACCCTGTGTGACTAGCACTCTAGAAAAAAAGGTCATTCCAGAAAATATATTCCAAATATATTTTAAGCTGTTGTACCACCATGGGAATTAGCACTTGAGAGAAAAAGTATTTCAATGGTTCAGAGGAGAATCAAGAGCTGTGTGTTAGTTGCAGGGGGAGGGTGGAGCAGGTAATAAAAACTTCATAGACAGATGGCGCTTAAATTGGGATTGATGGGATTTTGAAGGCAAGCAATAATATATTGAAGACATTTATTTCAGATCAAAAAATAAAGATGAACATACACATGTGAAGGGATCATACATTGAGGAAACTTGTTTGAAAATCTACTCTTTTCTAAAACAAATCAACAAATCTGCAATAGCATTTAGCAAAATACAGAAGATTTATAGGAATCATAGTTTTACGTAGCTAGACAACACATATAAACCAGTTTATTCACTGCCATTGCTGGGCAATTGACCATTATTGGTGCTAGTGAGATCAGTGGATCAATGGATCAATGGTTATAACAGAGACTAAATGCAATTACTATTACAACTAAGCAGTTGAAGTATTTAAAAGTTTCCCTCTTTACATAGCGGTAAATGCACAGAGGTTAATATATAATTGAATCATTTTTCACAGAATTGACACAGAGGTTTAATCCACACTCCTATCAAGATTTAGAATGCTCTATCACAGCAGAAAGTTCCTTCAGCCCTTTCCTAGTCACTCCCCATTCCTCCATCCACAACTATTTGTTCTGATGTCTGTAACCATAGATAAAGTTTGCTTATTCTTCAATTTCAAGTAAGTCATGCAGTATATACACTTTTGAACCTGGCCTCTTTGTCTCAGTACATTTCTGAGATTCATCCTTGTATCAGTAGCTAGTTCCTTTATATTGTTGAATTGTGTTCCACTGTATGAATATATCATAGTTTGATTATCTGTTTACCTGAAGGATACCTAAGCTCGTTCCAATTTAGAGCTACTAGAAATAAAGCTTCTATGAACATTTGAATTTAGATCTTTGTGTAAGATCTTTTCATTGCACTTGGGTACATATTTAGGAATGGTAAGTGTAATTATATGATCAGTGTAAATATAACTTTATCAGAAACTGCCAACTAACCATGGAAATTATATCATTTTTATACTTCCACTAGCAATATATGAGGGTTTAGAGTTTTTATTGTATTTATTTTTAACCATTCTAGAGGGTGTATAGTACCTCATTATGGTTTAAAATTGAATATTTATATAAATTAATGACCTTGGGAATATTTTCAAATGACTGTTAGCTATTTATGTATCTTTTTGGTGATGTATCCAAATCCTTTTGCCGCATTTTAGAATGGGAATTTTTTAAATTACTATTAGATTGTAGGTGGTTCTTTACATGTTTTGGGTGCAAGTGTTTGCAGAGATATATGTATGTTGCATTTTCTCCCAGTCTGGTTTGTCACCCAGTCTGGTTCATCATTCTAATCGTGTCTTTTCATGAAGATTAATTGTGATGAGGTCCAATTCACCCATTTTTTTTCTTTGTGATTTCTGTCTTTTCCTTTAAAAATCTTTGCCTACCTCAAGACTGCGATAATATTTTTTTGTCATTTCTTCTAAAAGTTTCATAATTTTAGATTTTCTGTTTAGGCCTTTAACCCATGAGACATGAGTTGAAATTCATTTCCCATAGGAATATCAAGTTTCATCACTGATTGATGAAATCACGTTTATTTTCATTGAAACCATGTCAAGAAACAGGAAATTTTTGAAAGGATACTGAAAAAAGGAAATTAGGTGTAAAAAAGTATCCTTGACTCATACTTGAGTCATTCTTTGTTCTCATGTAGCAAATATGCACAAATGACCATTAATATTTTTTCAATATAGTCATAATACATAAAAATTTCTGAAGGAGGAAATCCTATTATCTCTAAAACACAAACAGCATTTGATTATCTTCAGCTAGCAGGAATTCCAGGGAAGGTAGAAAAATAGACACCTTGATGGCCTATAACTTAGGAGCCCGGCCTATTCTGTGCTAATGTGGCTTCCTGTGAATTTTGTGGCAAAATGAAATTGTGTTACAGATTACTTTTTAGACAATAAAGCTTGTAGCTTGTTTATTTTGTTCAATTTTATGGTTGTAAAAATTTTGGTATCAGTCTTAGCAATTTTTCAGACTATCCATGTCTCCAAAGGGAAGGTGGGTGATCATGAGAGAGTAGCCATGGAGAACTTCTTGGCTTACTAGGTGCTGGTGCTTCTAGAACGCAATCGGAATGATTTCACAACAAATTTATCTGATCCTCACCACCCTCTCAGTAGCATTGATATATTAAATCACTTTCAGGGCCTCCCTCGTGGTGCAAGGGGTTAAGATGCGATCTATGAAGCTATCTGCAGCCACTGCAGCACGAGTTTGATCCCCAGCCAGGGAGTTACCCACATGGCGCAGCAGACTCTCCTGACTCATCTGCTGCTCCCCTTAGACTGTATATCAGCCAATCTGCCTGTTCTGTTCCCCACTCTGTCTCTGGTGAGTCCTCTCACTTCCCAAACCTCTGGCCTGTATCCCAGATCTTACATGCATGAATAAATACATAAATAAATAAATCACTTTCAATTTTATGGGAAAAAGTTGGTATCTACTTTGAATTTTTTTTTTTTATCATTGATGATGTTGAACTTTTTTTCTGTGATGTTGAACTTTTTTTCTGTGATACTTGCCCCTCCTTTTTTTCCTACTGGTGACAATTATCTGTTTGTAAAGATTTTTGAAAATTTTGAGAAATCATTGTAGCAATTTTATTCACACTGTTTTTTTTTTTTTTTTTGTCCTTCTTTTCATTAGTTGACAGTTCCTCCCTCCTATGTTCCTTGATAGGTTGTAAGGTGGTTGTTGTTTGTGTATGTTTGTGTGTTTATCTTGATATTCTTGATATGGGCAGTTTACAAATCAATAGATAGAAGGTCAATCAGTTGGGACTTTTGTATTGAAAATAATGGAAATCAAAGCTGCTGAATTTAAATGGAATCATATGGGAACTCACAAAATATATGTAAATCTTTCGAGGCCTAGGTTCAATGAGCAGAATGCAGAAATGAATATCTCTTACCAATGTTAGTTTCATTTTCACTGTACTCAAGATTTAAATTCTCAGGAGTAAGGGCCTCCCTGATGTCCTAGGGGTTAAGTCTCAGTACTATCACTGATAAAGCCTGAATTTGATCCCCCATATATGCTGAGCCATATGTGGGAGTCAGCTGCCTAGCTGGCTGTTCCCCTTAGCAGTATATTTCAGTAGATCTGCTAGTTCTGCTCCCCACTCTGTCTCTGGTGAATCATCTCACCCCCCTGCATCTCTGGTTTACACCCCAGTTCTTCTATGCAAAAATAAATAGATAAATAAATAAATAATTCTCAGGAGTAAGCTTTAACCTGACCGAGCTTATATCATGTACTGACCTCTATCTCCATCTGTTTGATGAGTAAAATCCTAGGTGGAAAGAGCCTTCAAAGGCCCCTTTCTGATCTATAGTGGAAGGAAAGGGACCAATTTTACTACTTTACCAAGAATATTTCCAAAGCAGAAGGAGTAATTTCCCAAAGGAAACTGGGGTGTTGTTAAGAATAGGGGATGAACGTTGGATAACCAAAGCTCAAATAGCCATAAGCAAAATCTAACAGTCTCGTAAGACCTGAAAGCATAAAATACATAGAAGGAAATATAGGCGAAACACTACATGATTTGCACATCAAAGACATCTTTACAGACACATCACCCAAAGCAGTGATAGTGAAGGCAAAGATAAACAGCTGGGACTACATCAAATTAAAGAGCTTCTGCACAGCAAAAGAGACAATAACCAAAACAAAGAGAAACCCCACCAACTGGGAGAACATTTTTGCACACAACACTAATGATAAAGGACTGATCACAAAAATCTGCAAAGAGCTGATGAGACTCAACAACAACAAAGAAAATAACCCAGTCAAAAAATGGGCAGAAGAGCTAAAAAGAAACTTCTCTGAAAAGGAAATGCAAATGGCCAACAGGCATATGAAAAAATGTTCAACATCACTTGTAATCAGGGAAATGCAAATCAAAACTACCATGAGATACCATCTTACACCAGTGAGAATGGCACATATTAAAAAAACTAGCAACAACAAATGTTGGCGAGGGTGTGGAGAAAAAGGAACTCTTCTGCACTGTTGGTGGGAGTGCAAACTGGTCCAACCACTATGGAGAGCTGTGTGGAGATTTCTGGACCTACTAAACATAGAGCTTCCATATGATCCAGCAATTCCACTCCTAGGTATTTACCCAAAGGACACAGAAACATCAATTCCAAAGAACACCTGCACCCCTATGTTTATAGCAGCACTATTTACAATAGCTAAGCTTTGGAAACAGCCCAGATGCCCAAAAATAGATGACTGGATCAAGAAGATGTGGTACATATATACCATGGAATATTACTCAGCATTTAAAAAAGATAAACACATGCAATTTGAAGCAACATGGATGGCGCTGGAAGGGATCATGCTCAGCGAAATAAGCCAGAAAGAAAAAGACAAATACCGGATGGTCTCACTCATAGCAGGAATCTAGAAAACTTAAATAAGGGACCAGGAAATTGAATAACTATAAGAAAGTGAAAATCAACAAAAATTATGAACCAGAGACACTTTTTGTGGGTGGGGGGAGGGAGGGGAGGGATTGGGGTCAGAATGGAGGGGTTGAAATTGTATGGGGAATATAGAAATAAAATTTATTATTAAAAAAATAAGATTGGTGTAGAAAGCAAAAATCATGAAAATGACATTAAAATTACTAAACATGGAAAAATAAAAAAAAAAATCTAACAGTCTCAGCTGAATCTTCAGACATTCATGACAGAGTGAATACATTTTGGAATCTCTTATTTCTTAATTACAAATATTTTATGACCCATAATTTAGAAATCCAACTAGGGGGCCTCCCCTGGTGGAGCAGCAGTTGAGCACTGGGCTGCGAGGCTGCCCACAGCCTCTGCAGCGCCAGTTCGTTCCCCAGCCAGCAGCGGGGGTACCACAAAAAAAAAAAAAAAAAAGAAATCCAGCTAGGAAATAAACAGAATTTTTAAAAGTGAATTTCCTTTTTAAACTTTAATAAGATGATCTGAGCTTTAGGCTCGCAACAACCACTAATAGGTAGAGACTTTTTATTGGGATGTTTGCATGTTTTTATCATGCTATATGGGAAAAACTTTTTGTGGAAAAACTATGCAATCTGTGGCAGCAATTTTTTAATATATGTGAAACATTTTCTATGAGAACTATTTCTTTAAAAGGACATTTTACTAAAAGATACAGGGATTTAACAGGTTTAACAACAAACCTTAACCAAAAAAAAAAAGAAAAACTAGTATCTTTTATACATACCTTTTTTTTACTACATACCTTCTTCTGTGGTTGCACAGTCCAAATATTAATGTATGTTAATTGTCAAGTAATTGTGAAGATGACTTCTCTACTTGCTATTATGATAATTACTTTCCAATAAGAATAAGCAAAAAGATAAAGTTTTCTGAACTGCTGGTTGAAAACAACTATTTGTTTGGCAGGTAAGTGGGCATTGTATATAGGAAAGTCACCTAAAAAAAAAACCACTAAAACCTGATTTTTAAAACAATTTAGGATTTAAATATAGGGGAGGAGAAAGTATTCCCATAACTTAAGAAATTAGAATTAAGATCTAAAATGTTCCAGGAACTCAGGCAGTTTTTTTTTTTTTTTTTTTTTCACTTAGCCACTCTCTGATCTTTGACATCTGGCTTCTACTTTCTTGTGCATCTCCTTTTTCCATTTCTTTCTTTATGCCAATCTTTGCTGCTTCTGTACCCATGCCCTTTCTCAGTTATTATGCTATGTAAGCTATTGCCTGTTTATGATCTCTGCCCCCAGTAATTGTGCCCTAATAGACATTTGCCCTTTTAATCACAGGAAGTCATGGTTTGTGTAGCTCCATGACTAGTTAGATACACACTACATTTTTTAACATTCCATCTACTCATCTGTAGATTTATTTTGACCAGAAATAACAAGTGAAGCTTCCAGGTCACTCCCTGAAAAGGAATGTGCATTTAGAGTTGTGATGTGGAGGAGATGTTGAGAGCCAGATAAACCCCTCCTATGCCCAGAGAGAAATTTGGCACTAAGATGGCACTAAGATGGTATGCTGTGGACTGGGCTGTCCACCATGGAGCTCTGACTTGAGTCAAGTTTCTACTTTTGCTTTGTATTATCTCTTTGTCACCAGACTTAAAAAGCATTTAAATAAAAGACATAATTTTAGATTTGAACCTTTACAAGGATAGGTAGAAGGACTTTTCTTTGTCATAGTTGTCCCCGACTGTAGAACACCTCATATTAGGCACTCAATAAGTATTAGTATGTGTTGCTATGGGCTGAAATATCCCCTCATCCCCCACCCAAAAATTAGCATGTTGCAATCCTAATCCTCAGAACCTCAAAATGTGAGTATATTTGGAGATAGAGATTTTTTTTTTTAATTTTTTTTTATAGAGGCATGTTTTTATTTATTTATTTATTATATTTGTTTGTTTGTTTTGTTTATACATGCACTGGGTACAGTCAGAAGCGCGGGAGGGTGAGAGAATTCACCAGAGCCAGAATGGGGAGCAGAGCAGGCAGAAGGACTGAAGTACACTGCTGAGGGGAGCAGCGGGTGGCAGGAGAGGTCTGCGCACCATGTGGGATCCTCCTCCGGTGGCCGGGGAGCAGCCGGGGATTGAACCGGCGCCGCAGAGGCCGCGGGCAGCTTCGCAACCCAGCGCTCAACCGCTGCGCCACCGGGGAGGCCCTGGAGATAGAGATTTTTAAGGGATAATTAAGGTTGCCTGATGTCATGAGGTTGGGCCTTAATCCCATATGACCAGTATCCTTATAAAAAGAAGAAATCTGGGCCTCCCCAGTGGCGCAGCGGTTGAGCACTGGGTTGTGAAGCTGCCCGCAGCTTCTGCAGCGCCGGTTCCATCCCTGGCCGCTGGGCGAGGGTCCCACATGGCATGCGGACCTCTCCTGGCGCCCGCTGCTCCCCTCAGCAGTTTATTTCATCAGACTGCCTGTTCTGTTCCCCGCTCTGGCTCTGGTGAATTCTCTCACCCTCCCACGGTTCTGACTATACCCAGTGCTTGTATAAATAAAATAAATAAATCTTTAAAAAAATAAAATAAAATAAATGAAAAGAAGAAATGTGGACATAAATAGCAGAGAGAGGAAATACCATGTGAAAACAAAGGAAGAAAATAGACACCAGTAAGTCAAGGAGAGAGGCCTCAGCAGAAACCAACCTGCTGACGCCTTGATCTCAGACTTTCTGCCTCCAGAATAGTGAGAAAATAAATTTCTGCTGTCTTAAGCCATCCAGTGGTGGTATTTTGTTATGGCAGAACTAGCAAGTTAATACAGGTGTTTAAATGATAAGGTTTTCTGAAAAAAAAAAATTAATAAAATCAGAAAACTTTATCAAGTTTAGGAAAAAATCAGTAGATAAAAAATTTTGTTTTATCCAATAACTTCAGTGTGTGCTGATCAATAAATGCAAAGTAAACAGAAACCACTAAAATCAAGACATGACATTCAGTATTCTCAAGTTTGCAAATAATTTGAGTCACTATGGACTTTATCAGTTGATAAGAGTCTAATTATTGCTGAGAAATTCAGAGAAAAAATCATTCTATATTAAAAAATGCCAGACATTACAAATTATACCACTTACATTATCAACAGTAAAAGTGACTGCTTTAATAGAACTTTCTAATGTAGCAGAAGAGCAAATTCTTGTTTGAGTGATAATAATAAAAAAAATTTTCAGGATATGCATAGGCCAAAATAAGTCAAACTTAAGATTTTCTTTAAAGTTTTGTGAGCTGATTGAAAATGGACATTAAAGAAAATACATATATAATGGGAGACTTCAACACTCCAATCTCACCAATGGACAGATCAACAAGACAAAAAAATAAATAAAGACACTAGAGCCCTAAATAAAGACATAGAACTCATGGACCTAACAGACATATACAGGACACTGCACCCAAAATATCTGAGTACACATTTTTTTTTAAAGATTTATTTTTATTTATTTATACAAGCACTGGGTACAGTCAGAAGCGCGGGAGGGTGAGAGGATTCACCAGAGCCAGAGCGGGGAGCAGAGCAGGCAGAAGGCCCGAAGTACACTGCTGAGGGGAGCAGCGGGCGGCAGGAGAGGTCTGCGCGCCTTGCGGGACCCTCCTCGGGTGGCCGGGGAGCAGCCGGGGATTGAACCGGCGCTGCAGAGGCTGCGGGCAGCCTCGCAACACAGCGCTCAACCGCTGCACCACCGGGGAGGCCCTGAGTACACATTTTTATCAAATGCACACGGATCATTCTCCAGAATGGATCACATATTGGGCCACAAGACAAACATCTACAGATACGTGAAGATCAAAATCATTACAACTACTTCTCTGATCATAAAAAGCATCAAACTAGAAATAAATCATGAAAAGAAAACAAGGAACCCTCCCACTTCACTGAGATAGAAATCCACACTACTGGAAGACCACTGGACTAATGAGGACAGAAGAAGTTAAAATATACTTTGAATTAAATGACAAAGAGGACACCACTTTCCAGGATGTGTGGGATGCAGCAAAAGCAGTAAGAAGAAGAAAATATATAGCAATACAGGCTCACGTCAAGAAACAAGAAAGAACTCAAAGAAGCAACCTAATCTCAAATCTCAAAGAGCTAGAAAAACAACAACCACAACAAAAAAAAAAAACCTAAAGCCAGTAGAAGAAAGGAAATAATAAAAATCAAAGCAGAAATAAACAAAATGGAAATTAAAAAATAATCCAAAAGATCAATGAAACCAAAAGTTGGTTCTTTGAAAAAATAAACAAAATAGACAAACCTCTAGCCAGGCTCACAAAGAAAAAATGGAAGAAAACACATATAAATAGGATTATAAATGAAAGACAAGAAATCACAACAGACTCAGTAGAAATCAAAAGAATAATCAAAGATTACTATGAACACTTATATGCAAACAAATTCAACAACCTAGAAGAGATGGACAAATTCCTAAAACAATATAATCCTGCAAAGCTGGACAAAGAAGAAATAGAACTAAACAGACCAATTACGAGCAGCTTTTCACCATTGAAAATAATATTGGGGGTGGTATGATAAAAGCCATATAAGACAAACCCACCCCCAATATTATTCTCAATGGTGAAAAGCTGAAGGCCTTACCTTTAAGAGCAGGAATAATACAAGGATGTCCTCTCTCACCACTGCTCTTCAATATAATACTGGAGGTCCTAGCCAGGGCAATATGACAAGAGAAAGACATACAAGGAATCAAGACAGGGAAAGAAGAAGTAAAACTATCACTATTTGCAGACGATAGTATACATAGAGAACCCTAAACATTCCACAGAAAAACTACTCAAAGTAATCAATCAGTTCAGTAAGGAAGCAGGATACAAAATCAACACTCAAAAATCAGTAGCCTTCCTATATACAAACAATCAATCTGAAGAAGAAGAAGAAATCAAGAAAACCATCCCTTTTATAATTGAAACCAAAAAAAATCAAATACTTGGGAACAAACCTAACAAAAGAGGTGAAAGACTTGTACAAAAAAACTACAAAACACTGTTAAAAGAAATAGAAGAAGACACAGAGAAATGGCAAGACATCCCCTGCTCATGGATTGGAAGAATTAACATTATTAAAATGTCCGTCCTACCAAAAGAAATATATAGATTCAACGCTATTCCAATAAAAATCTTAATGACATTCTTCAAAGAAATAGAACAAATACTGATGAAATTCATATGGAACCACAAGAAACCACGAATAGCCAAAGTCCTACTGATGAAAACATAGGAGATCACAAAGAAGGTATCACACTTCCAAACTTCAAGCTAAACTACAAAGCCATAACAATTAAAACAGTTGGTACTGGAACAAAAACAGGCACACAGACCACTGCAACCGAATAGAGAGCCCAGAAATAAAGCCACACTTATATGGACAACTGATCTTTGACAAAGAAGCAAAGAACATGCAATGGAACACAGACAGTTTGTTCAATAAATGGTGTTGGGGAAACTGGACCACCACATGCAAAAAGATGAAACTAGACCACTACCTCTCACCGTGCACAAAAATCAACTCACAATGGATAAAAGAACTGGACATAAGACCTGAAACCATAAAAGAAGAAAATATAGGTAAAACACTACAAGACATACATTACAATAACGTCTTGAAAGACTCATCACCCAAAGCAAAGAAAGTCAAGGGAAAGATAAACATTTGGGATTATATCAAACTGAAAAGCTTCTGCACAGCAAAAGAGACATTAACCAAAACAGAGAGACACCCCACTGATTGGGAAAAAACTCTTTGCATTCCAGTCAACTGATAAGGGACTGATCACAAAGATATACAAATAACTCACACTTCTGAATGAAAACAAAATAAACAATCCAGTCAAGATATGGCAGAAGTACTTAAAAGACATTTCTCCAAAGAGGAAATGCAACTGGCCAACAGGCATATGAAAAAACGTTCAACATCCCTTATCATCAGGGAAATGCAAATCAAAACCACATTGAGATACCACCTTACACCAGTAAGAATGGCACATATCAAAAAACAAGCAACAACAAATGTTGGTGAGGATGTGGTGAAAAAGGAACTCAGCTACATTACTGGTGGGGGTGCAAACTGGTCCAACCACTATGGAAAGCTTTGTGGAGGTTCCTCAGTCTACTAAAAATGGAGCTACCATATGACCCAGCAATTCCACTCCTAGGGATCTAGAAAGGACACAAAAACATGGATTCAAAAGAACACCTGTACACCTATGTTTATTGCAGCACTATTTACAATAGATAAAATGTGGAAACAACCCAAATGCCCAAAAATGGATGACTGGATCAAGAAGATGTGGCATATATACACATTTATTCAGCAATCAAAAAAGATAAACTCATGCCATTGGCAGCAACATGGATGGAACTAGAAGGAATTATGCTCAGTGAAATAAGGCAGAAGGAAAAAGAAAAATATCAGATGGTTTCACTTATAGCAGGAATTTAGGGGAAGCCAATAAGACATCAGTGTAAAAAAAATAATAACAGTACAAAACACACAAAGCAAAAACAAACAATTATAAATCAAAGACAAACTGCAGGGGAGGAGGAGGGAGAGGGATCAGAGGGAGGGAGGGAGGAGCACAGGAGACTGAGGTGATGGTGCACGGGTGCACTGCTGAAGGAAACTATGGGGGCTACACCTGATGGGGTAGGGGGAAAGAAATATTGTTTAAAAATGAACAATGTTGTAAAAAATTAAAATAAAAAAACAAAATAAAGTTTAATGAGCTGAAAACGCATGACTGTACATGTTAGGGGACAAATTCTTCTAAGAATTTATTAATAATTATCATTTAAAGTAGTAAAAACCCACTTGTGCTGGCATAAAGAAGAAAAAAGAAACATAATTTATTGGAAAGCTCTGAGGACTCTCTCAGAATCTATAGGCAGAAACTGAAGGTGGGCTTCAGGTGAGAGGAAAACCAGGAACAGAATGCTGTCAAGGCCCCTGACCTTCAGTCTAACTTTGAGTGTGACTCTCTCTGAGTCTCTTGGTCTCTATCTCAGATTCTTTGCTCATCAAATTATTCTTTCTCCCATCCCCTTCCTTCTCTCCTTCTCTCCGTAGTGAAAGGTGGAAAATGTGGTGTGGAGATATGTTGTGCAAATCAAGCTAACAGGAGCAAGAGAAATTATTTCTTAGAGAACTAGGGATGAGTTATTCTTTGGCTATTACCCTAAAAAACTGTTATATTATTAAAATATCCACATGCATGACTTCTCGTCCTCAACATTTTCTTTTTTTTTTTAAAGATTTATTTATTTATGCATACAATAGCTGGGTACAGGCCAGAGAAGCAGGGGGTGAGAGGATTCACCAGAGACAGAGTGGGGAACACAACAGGCAGACTGAAAGAAATACACTGCTGAGGGGAGTAGCAGGGGAGACAGGAGAGGTCTGCTTCACCATGTGGGTTTCTCTCTGGCCGGCTGGGGATCGAACTCATGCTTCAGAGGCTGCGGATTGCTTTACAGTATGGTGTCTAACCCTCTCGCCACCAGGGACACCCGTCAACATTTTCTTGATTAAAAAAACTACATACTTCATTAGGGTATAATTTCATAGGGAACAATGATAACATCAGTTGAAATTGATAAGACATTATATGCTTCTATGTTTTTGTACTTATTTACTTACTTATTTCCCTTATTATCATATAATGTTCCATGTGACTTCAATAAGTTAATTTTTGAAGTTTAAAATCTCCGCTTGGAAGTCAGAATTCTGAGTTGAACCTTTATTAACTGGTACTAAAATTGGACAGGTCATCAGAGATGAGGAATAAATAAAACTGTAAAATACACATCTTCTTAAATTATTAATTCAACCTGTCAGTAAACAGAAGCACTTTTCCAAGTAGGTGTATTTATTTTCTTCCCACATGTTCAGTCTGCATGTACTGGAGAAGCTGGTGATGAAGAATTAATGCTTTCAAGACATACTACAAAGTCATAATAATTAAAACAGCATAGTATTGGAACAAAACCAGACACACAGACCAATGGAATTAAATTGAAGGCCCAGAAATAAATCCACACATATATGGTCAACTAATCTATGACAAAGGAGCAAAGACTATGCACCATCACAAGGAAAGTCTCTTCAATAAATGGTGCTGGAAAAACTAGACTGCAACATGTAAAAGAACAAAACTAGACTACTATGTCACAACATACACAAAAATCTATTCAGAATGGGAAAAAGACTTGGATATAAGACCTGAAACCATAAAATATATAGAAGAAAACATGGGTCATAGTCTGCTTTTGCTGAAAGCCCTGATACCCAGACTATGAAATATAAAAGTGCTCACATTTCTAGAAGCATTAAAGGGGGGACTCTAGGGAAAAAACATTGGGGGCAATATACAGTGTAGGTGCAGAGCCCTGCCAGGGGCTTGGCCTGGACACAGAGGTGCTTGGAAGAAAAAAAGATATAAAGTTGGAGTTTTGTGTTTTACCACATTATCATATTTTCAAGAGATTCAACTGTTGACTGTTAAGAATTTAGGAATATTTTAATGAGTAGATTATTGTTTGGCAGGTTATATAACTCCTTCTCCTTATAAACTAGGAGGTCAAAGGCATGAAGCAGGCTGGTGCCTGGACAAATTAGGACTGACAGACTTTACACTGGACAAAAACTTCCTCCCTACCAGGTATAAGGAAGGGGGTGGGAGAAATCTTTAATTTGCAGAGATTAGTTAGATCAAGATTAATCCCACAGTTTTAGGAAACAGAAGCCCAGACATGAGTCATTTGTACCACACCAGCAAGAAGTCTACCAGACATGATTCTTTCAGTTGGCAAGGAACAGAAAGTTTACCCCAACTTGGCTTGAGAAAAAAAACCAAACGAATTAGCTCATAAAACTGGATAGTCCCAGGATAGAATTGGTTTTAGGTGTGGCTTATGTGGAGAATCATGTGATACAAGCATAACCCAGTTCTCTTCATCTGTTGGTTTGGCTTTTTCTCTTTGGTTTGCTGAATTTATTCTAAGACAGGTTCTGCTCTTGTGTTTGTGACACGGTTGCCTGTGGCTAAGTTCCACCCTTAGATCAGGCAAAAGGACCCTCCCTTGGGCCTTCCCTATAGGGAGCTCTTCTCTAGCTCTTTCCAGCCATATTCTTCTGAATCCAAAAGCACATACTCCCTGGAATCAGCTCATATTTTTCTAGATAACACTCAGTACCATGGACCCAAGGATTCCTGTATAGAATTGCCAAGCTATGTATCTAAAACTAAAACAATGTTATAAGTCCAGGATATTTCAGGACAATTGTGAGTGTTGGGGGTGGGGAATGGAGGAGGTGAAGGGAGAGGAATATTAGAGGAAGAAAAAGCTTCTCAGTGAGTGATAGGTCATGACAGTGTTTTGTTTCCATAAAATTTTATTTCTGTTACTACATAAGCTAATAATAATCATTCAATCTGATTCCCCCCTCTCAAGGGAAAAACATGTCAAAAGTTTTATTCCTGATGGGGGAATCTGAGAGTCAATATTTTTATAAAAGGTAGATAATGCATTGCTGAGGTGAGAAAATGTATTCCTGGAAATGTATAGTGTTGTAAACTAATGTCACCTCAAGAAAAAGAAAATGAAAAGAGCAAAATGCTACATTTAATGCACACATAGATACACACTCATACACACATTTCAAGGAGTATATACGAAATAGCACAATATAGTAACTGTCTTATTACATTGTACTTAATATGCCTCAATATACTTAATATGCCTCATGGAATATTGTAAAAATGATTTTCGTCCTAAAGGAATTTTAACCTTTCTTTTCTCCTTAGTGCACAAATAAGAATGTGTAAGCTTATAATACTGAGGATTCTTTTGGTGAAACTTTGCCAGGCATATTTTAGGAGATGGTCAAAGAGAATAAGAGACATTTGAAGTAAATCATTTAAATCATGGATGTTTTGTTCCACCCTCTTCATAGAAAAACAAAACAAAATATTGGCAATTGCAGATTTTTATGGACACTCTTAATTTTATTCTATTGTAATCATCTTTTCAAATGAAGTAACTTCTATCCAAATGCTAAAGTAGCTAAGAAGACATAAATATATTCTATTAGAAGCTCTGCATAAGGATCAGAGACATTATGTCATGTTTTTATGTGCAATGTTGTTGCTGCAATAATTCTGAAAAACCTAAAATGTTTTGTACATCATAGGGTACTATATGTGGTTAGGAGTAAACATTGGACTCGAAGCCATTCTTAAAAATGGAATCTGATTCCCTAAGATTTTAGTATTTTACTTTCCGATGACTAGAAGACTGCCTTTAATATAATCTTATGTGCTTTGCGATTTTCAGAGTAATGAGCAAAATAAACATTTGAGCTAGAAATCATTTGAAATGTTTGAACCAAATGAAAGGATAATAAAATACAAACCTATCCTTACCTTTTAAAACAAGCATGGATTTTTCTGGTTCACTCGTGAACAGTTGAAAATGCATTTTCCTTCAGAATCTTTCAGTTTCACTGACAAGTCTTTTCTAGATCAATAACCAATTTATTGTATTCTTTTAGACAAATTTAAAAAAAAATTGATCTCTCTCACAGAGAAGTAGCTTCCTATGAGACAAAAGTTGCATCCTTCCAACTCTAGCTTTATGGCTCAAGGCCATATGATCTTGGGCAATTCATTTTGCCATGGCTGTCTTGCTTTTAAATTTCGTATCTATAAAACAGAGGCATTAGTGCCTGTCTAACTCATTTAGTAAATGAAAAAAACACCATTTTTTTAAATTAATTTGTCAAGATCACAGCTTGGGGTCAGAGCTGAATTAGGACCAGGACTCCTATATTGAAAAATACATTTCCTCTTCCAAATATACCACTCAACTTCATAAGGAAAGACAGAGAAGTTTGGATAACTAGAGTGAACTTTCAGCTAATGGCTAGTATTAAAATGATTAATTTTGATCTCTCTCCAAATTGTAGTTTCTCAGTATGTAAACCATCCAAAGTTCTGGTTAGAATGGCAAGTCTCTCTGAATCTGGACACCTGCCCTCTTTTCTAAATTTACTTTATTCCCCCTGTCCAAAGTTGAGATTTCCTGGAGCCATCTTGATTCAGCATTATCTATGCAACTCAAGAGTTTTCAGAGACTCAAAAACACTAAGATGTCCCCCTAGTAAGAAATGGGATGGTATGGTAGAAAGTGAAATTTTAGGCCAAACTGATAACAGACAGATGGAAGAAACTTAGGAAAAATTAACCAATTTCTGTTTCAATTTAATGCTGAATACAAAATGATCTTAAAAATACAAATGAAAATTTTATAAAACTTCAGTGTGTCTTGGGTTGTCCCAGTACTTCCACTGATCTTTCAAAATAATGACCATGGAAAACTCAAAGCTTTTCCTTTACAAATTGTAACTACACTTAGTCTGGACACATCCTTTTTCTCCCCATATTTTCATTTTTCTACCCTAATATACGTAAGTTCTTTGCATATCTCTAACTTTGACCTAAACTCTATTATCTAAAACAGTCAGTTACCTGTTTATCACATGTCTCTGAAAACCTTTCTGCTAAGTCTTTTGTTCCCCTAATCTAGCATCCAAAAAAAAAAAAAAGATGGTTTGTCATCATTGAAGATGTATTGTAAATGTTTTGCACATTTTTTAAAGATTTATTTATTTATGCATACAAGAACTGGGGTGTAAGCTAGAGCTGAGGGGGAGGGTGGTGAGAGGATTCACCAGAGAGAGTGGGGAGCAGAACAGGCAGATCTACTGAAATACACTGCTGAGGGGAGCAGCGGGAGAGTCAGGGGAGGTCTGCTGTGCCATGTGGATTGCTACCTGTCAGGCCAGATCAAACTAGTGCTGCAGTGGCTGGCAATGGCTTGATAGCTTGATAGCGCTGTCTTTAACCCCTGTGCTACCAGGGAGGTCCTGTTTTTTTTTTTTTTTTTTTTTAATTTTTCTAGAGGCATGTCTTATTTATTTATTATTTGTTTGTTTGTTTGGTTTATACATGCACTGGGCACAGTCAGAAGCGTGGGAGGGTGAGAGAGTTCACCAGAGCCAGAGCGGGGAGCAGAGCAGGCAGAAGGACCGAAGTACACTGCTGAGGGGAGCAGCGGGCGGCAGGAGAGGTCCGCGCGCCATGTGGGACCCTCCTCCGGTGGCCGGGGAGCAGCCGGGGATCGAACCGGCTGCAGAGGCTGCAGGCAGCTTCGCAACCCAGCGCTCAACCGCTGCGCCACCGGGGAGGCCCCAGGGAGGTCCTGTTTTGCAGGTTTTCAAGGACATTTCAAAAGAAGAGGGCCAAAGACATTTTAAGTAATCTATCAGCAGCACTGAAATAAGTAAATAATTTCTAATATTGAATAATCTCAAAGGAGAAAATTAATTTTGGTACTTATTTTTACTGTTAGTTAAAAGCTAAGTTAGATTAAATTTCAGCTACAAAGTACATGTATACACAATACTGTGTGAATACTTTGTGTATGTGAATAATATCAAAATCTCTGCATATTTTTTTAAAGGAAAGTTAAAATTAAAAGACAGCATGAGGAGAAAAATCAGCATGTAAAATGCCATGGAAGGAAACACCTGCTGGTAATATATAAATGTGAAAGAGATCTGATAGGCTTCCTTCATCATTTTACCCAGTCAAGCAGTAATATTTAAGAATAAGAATGTCATGAAAAAGCAACAGCACTTCAATATTTTTAACACATTTAAAGGATCTGACTCCATAGTCAACATTTCAGGAATCTAAAAATCTATAAGAACCTCTTGCTTTCCAAAAATCCATTTCACTACGCATTTTATGCCATTGTTTTGCTCTATTTTAATTATGAATTATTAGGAACAAGTTTTAACTTTAAATGTTATGTCTTACTGATATAAAAATTGCATTCCCACTTTTCTAAGTGCTTCATTTTGTCATTACCACTAAAAATTCAATAATCATAAATGCACAACCTTTTATTCCTAAAGCACACAGAGAGGATCACTTTAATAATTCAAAGAGTTTGCTAGAATAGTGAAGTCATATCAATGAACTGAACAGGAAAATTCTAATACTATTAAATACAATAAATATTTCACTGTATAAAGTAGGCAGAATAGAGCAAGAAAAATAAATTCTAAGTGCTCAAAATATTTTCTTTTTCTTATGCCATTGCATATTTCTTAAATCACAGTGACAGATTTTCCTCTCTTTTGTTGGGATACATGACAGCTATTCATATCCTGGAGCAGGTGCAAAAGATAAATGCTTTTCTGTTAAAATCAAGAATGTCAGCATTCTGTGTGTGGTGATAGGCAGACCTCCATCATTTTTGCATAAGATTCCTCCTGGGAAAGCTATCGCCAGACCTTATTACCACACTATCAACTTACTCTCATCTCAAATTGTTACTCTCATCTCAAATTGTCTTCTTCGAAGACAGCCAGCTGAGTTGCACTTTATTTTTTAGATTTGCTGATAGGTGATGAGAGAAAAAAGTTCAATAGCACAGAGAACAAGGTTATAAATGATTCCATGTAACTCCAAACAATTCCAAAGTCACTCATCTTTTAGACATAGTAGTGGGCAATTTAGAATTATGATATATTGATAGTTATTCAATCTAGCTAAACAAAATAAGGGATTTGAAAAAAGTGAATGATTATTGTAAGTCATAGTTTATTCTAAAATGAATTAATTAGGGTTGATAATGAAGAAAATAATTGGAAAAATTCTATTGCATTTTAAATAAATTAAACACAGCTTAACATTATATATTTCCTTTGGTGTTTATTTACAGGAGTCCCTTCCTGGTGATAACAAGTCAAGAAGCATATTCAGGTTGTGTAATTAAAAGATGATATTTAAAAAAAAAATATTGGAGGTAACATGACATTCTTCACAGATAACAGTCTATACTGCTTTGTTTTGAATGAAGAAACTAAATTGGAATTGTTATCGTGAAAGGAAAAAAAAATCTCCTGAAGACATCAACTAATGAGATTTTAAAAAGCTTGCAAAAATTGTTGTCTGTAGAGAATTAACATAAAATCATTATTTTTTAACATTCTAAAAGTTAGCATGTTTTTTGAGATATGAATCCCTCTAATCTAATAAAAATGATATATTTAAACTGGCAATAGTAATCTTATAATATGCAAGCAAGTACTCCTTGTTATTCTTCCTAATTTTTCTCTATATATGCACCTCATCTTTATTGTGAGAATTATTATGAGACTAATATTATTTTGAAAATAAAACTCCATTCTGTAACAAGTTTAACAAAACTTGGATTTCCTGGGCCCAGTCTACCTATTCACTCTATCTTAATACCAACATTATATTTCCAAATGAAGAATAAGGCTAATTGAGTTCACATGGCATGTGTAAGCCCCAAGAAAACCATTTAAAAAGCTATCACCAAAAAAACCATAAAGGCAAATTAAACATTCTTTTGTCTCTTTTGTTGTTGTTTTTCTTTTATATTCAAACTGAGCATTCTATAAACACACTCCTCCACAGAGGGGTTGAGTATCTACTCTAAAGTTTACACATATACAATGTGTATGTCACAACATGTATTGTTACAGCATGAGTGAAACTGGGGGGATATCATATTAAATGAAATAAGCCAGACAGAGAAAGACAAATACTGTCTCATCTCAATTATAAATAGACTCTAAAAAAATTTAAAAAGCCAAATTCAAGGAAACAAAGTAGAATGGTGATTACTAAGGTTTGGGGGGATGGGAGAGATGCTAGTTATAGGGTATAATACTTCAGTCATAAGATGAATAATTTCTGGGGATTAGATGTACAGCATGTGACTAAAATTAATAGTACAGTGTTTTATACTTGAAATTTGCTGAGAAGGTAGATCTTAACCATTTCCACTCACACCCCCAAAAAGGAAATAAGTGAGGTGATGATGACTGTATTCACTAACCTGATTGTGCTAATCACATCACAGTGTATATGTATATGCAATCACTATAATGATTTTATAATGTACACTTTAAATGTATTCTATCTTATTTGTTAATTATACCTCAATAAAGCTGGGGTGGAAAGAAGTAAAGACAAACTCCAGGAAACAAGCTCAAGTGAAAAAAAAAAAATAGCAGGGAGCCACAGTTGACTAGATGGCCTATTACTTCACGGGAGAAGAGACACAAGAAGTTCTTGTTATATTAGCTGGAATTTTTATCAAATTACTTATTTTTGTATTGCTGTTTCAGTTCTTCAACCAAAGTCATTTTTTTCTCCCTAGCATAAAAATTAATCTTTGATCCAAAGCAAGCTCTGACTTGCTAGAGTTAAAGTCACCTCAACTTAGACAATTTTTTTTCTACCAGTCTTATTTTAAGTTTTCATTGTGATCATGAACTTTATCTTGTTACTGATGAGTCCTAGCTTAAGATGAGGTTTACCACTGGCGAGTGGAGCAATGTGGTGTGTAGTGACTCAATGTAAACTATGAGGGACTACGTGTAATTGTTCTTTTGATGAGATCAGGAGCTTCAATCAGACCCATGTTGTCAGAAGTTATTAGCCAGAAATACTAAAGCACTGTTGTGAAATGTAAAATACTTCTAAATGATATACTTTTGGGGGGTAATATCTTGTCCATTCCTTGATCATTACTTACATGTTTTAACATCAGAAGTTGTCATCTTTTTATATTTGAGGATTAAAATAAAACAGTATCATGCCTCCCATCCTCTAGTATTTTTCCTAAATTGCTAAAGTCATCACCTCTTTTATCAGTTACATTAGAAATATATTGGAGGACTGTTGCTGCTTTGGTGGTGAGTGTGGTATGGTAACATGCATTTGAAGACGTACAACCCATACCTCTGAATCATATACACTGTTGTATACCAGAATTACCTCAATAAAATTATAATAAATAGAAAAAGAAAAAAATATTGTCCATTGAGCTATTCAAAATTTCATCAACACAAATTCTAATAATATCAACCGCTACTTCAAATTTACTATTGCAGGGAAGAATTTGAGCTGTAGGCTTTTTTTTTTGCAATATGAAATATGAGCAAAATTAGTATTAGAGAATTTATTATCTAGTAGCACTGATCAGAAATAACAATATCAGACATAATCACAGGGTATAGGTGCCAATCTTAGTGCCAAATATAAATTTACATAACAGGGGCTTGAACATTCTATATTTAGACCACTTTATGTTCAAGAGGGAGAACAGTTGGACTGAAAAACTAACTTGGAAGGAGATTATTTAAAAGTTAAAAAAAATTTAGCCATAACATAAGATCTTGTTTCAAGAGCTTTTCTACCCTTATGACCTCAAATTACTGCACAAGTCATAATGTAAAAGTGATGAAATACTCTACCAAAAAAAATGTTCAGTAGAATTTAAAATTTTAACTTAAGGAAATTTAGAAGTTCAGTCATTCTCAAAGAGGCTGTAAAGATGATTAAAATCCTGAAGGAAGCCTGAAAGGAAAAGGACACAGTCATTACTGGAAATGCAATACATTGTTAACTCACAGGTTTCGCATTTAGCTTAAGTCTAAGGCCATTATACCAATTTTTATAGAAATGTAATATTTTCCAGCTCATGGCCCACCTTTGAAAAGCTATACATGGGTAATAACGATTATCAACTCAAATTAGTCACACGCACTGGGGTAAATCGGAAATGAAAAGCATCTTCAATTATCCAATGAACATAAATGATTTATTTCCTCTGCCAACATGAAAGGGAAAGAGTTGAATGCTTGTGAAGGATAGCATTTATCCTCCCTGCACTGAGGTCAGAGAGCCCACTCAGCACAAATACTCCCAGAAAAGTTTCAACTTGGCAGGAAAGAAACCATCTATTCCAAAAGTTCACCACATCAGCTCTACTTTTTGCCTGTTATAAGAAAAATCCTGTGACAGCCCATTACTGTAAGGCAGCAGCTGCTGGGTAGAAGTATACGCTCCAAAGAAGCATGGTCCTCACGAGCCTCAGTGCAACTCCTCCTCCACTTCCCAAACTATTTCCTGCCTCTAGATTGTGATTACACAATCCCACAACCCTGTGCATCCATCTAAAATGCCTACTCCAAATATTTCTCTACATTTAACATATTCCAGGCCTACTTGAAAATCACACCCTCTCAGTCGCTGAAGCAACCCTGCTCACATTATATCCACAATGCCAGGCCTGTCACTCCCTACAGAATCAGATGCCTGCCTGTTTTTCCAGCACATCCCCTTGATTACTCCAGACACACTCAAGTTCTCCAATATCGCAAGCTCTGTCTCACCCCAGATCACCATCTGTTATGTTTCTTCCTCCATTCTGTTCCTAGATGACTTTTTATCATAATTTGGTTCTTGCTTAAACCCCACTCCTTCATAAAGGACTTTCCTATTTATGTCAAAGTTCTCCATTTTCATTTCCACCAATTTCAGCCCCCTCTTCCAGTAGCAACACATATTTAATTATATTCCTTTGCACCACATTTTTTTTTGGCTCCACATTAGAATATAAACTCCATGAGATAAAGAACTCTGGGAAAAGCAATGAAAACAGAATCAATGAAATGGAAGAACAGATCAGTACTCTCGAAGATATAGAAATAAAAAGAGCCAAAAGAGAAAAGAAGAGAGAAGTGCAAAGGATGAAGTATGACGACATTCTTCAACAATTATCAGACTCTATGAAGAGAGGAAATGTAAGATTTCCAGAAGGTGAGGAGAGAGACAAAGGAACTGAGAAATTATTCAAGGAGATAATTGAAGAAAACTTCCCAAGGATGAAAAAGGAGATGAATATAGACATACAAGAAGCAAGAAGAACACCCAATTACCACAATGAAAAGAAAACTACAGCAAGACACATAATAGTAAAGCTTGCAAGAGTCCAAGACTAGGAAAAAATAATGAAATTGGCAAGGGGAAAGAAACAGATAACTTATAAGGGAAAATCAATCAGGTTAACCTCAGACTTCTCCAAAGAAACACTAGGGCAAGAAGAGAATGGAGTAACATGTTCAATAAACTTCAAGACAGCAAATGCCAACCAAGAATACTTTATCCTGCAAAGCTCTCCTTCCTCAATGAAGAAAAAATATGGACCTTCTCAGACAATTAGAAACTCCAGAAATTCATTACAACTAAACCCCCACTCCAAAAAATTCTACAAGAAGTCCTAAAGCCAAAACCAACAGAAAATGAACAAGAAGAATAGATAAAGCAAGGAGTAAAATCACAAAGAAGACAAACAACATGGCAAATATAGATGCCAACATATCAATACTAACTCTAAATGTAAATGGATTAAACACATCAATAAAAAGACACAGAGGACCAGGCTGGATTAGAAAAACAAAATCCAACCTTCTGCTTTTTCTAGGAAACACATTTAACCAAAAAAGATAAACATAGACTGAAAGTAAAAGGTTGGAAAACAATTCTACAAGCAAATGGACCAAAAAAGAAGACAGGAACAGCTGTACTTATAGTAGATGAAATAGGCTTCATATTAAAAAAGGTAAAAAGAGACAAAGATGGACACTCACCAAATGAAGGAGCACCAAAATATATTAGACAACTATTATCAGCTCTGAAAACAGACATTAAAGAAAATACATAAATAGTGGGAGACTTCAACACCCCACTCTCACCAATGGACAGATCAACGAGACAAAAAATAAACAAAGACACTAGAGCCCCAAATAAAGACATAGATCTCACGGACTTAACAGACATCTGTAGGACACTGTACCCAAAAAAATCTGAGTACACATTTTTCTCAAGCGTACACAGATCATTCTCCAGAACCGATCACATCCTGGGCCACAAGACAAACATCAACAGATACATGAAGATCAAAATCATTACAACTATCTTCTCCATTCATAAAGGCATCAAACTAGAAATAAATCATGAAAAGAAAACAATGAACACTCTCACTTCATGGAGATTGAAATCCACACTACTGGAAGACCACTGGACTAATGAGGACATCAAAGAAGAAATTAAAAAATACTTTGAGTTGAATGACAAGGAGGCCACCACTTTCCAGGATGTGTGGGATGCAGCAAAAGCAGTAAGAAGAGAAAAATATATAGCAATACAGGCTCACATCAAGAAACAAGAAAGAACTCAAAGAAGCAACCTAATCTCAAATCTGAAAGAACTAGAAAAAGAACAACAACAACAAAAAAAACCCTAAAGCCAGTAGAAGAAAGGCAATAATAAAAATCAAAGCTGAAATAAATGAAATGGAAATTAAAAAACAATCCAAAAGATCAATGAAAGATCAAAGAAAGTTGGTTCTTTGAAAAAATAAACAAAATAGACAAACCTCTAGCCAGGCTCACAAAGAAAAAACGGGAGAAAACACATATAAATAAGATTATAAATGAAAGACGAGAAATCACAACAGACTCAGTAGAAATCAAAAGAATAATCAGAGATTACTATGAACACTTATATGCAAACAAATTCAACAACCTAGAAGAGATGGACAAATTCCTAGAACAATATAATCATACAAAGCTGGACAAAGAAGAAATAGAACAACTAAACAAACCATATACAAGCAGTGAAATTAAGGTCATAATCAAAGCACCTCCCAAAAACAAAAGCCCAAATGGCATCACAAGTGTATTCTATAAAACATTTAGCAGTGTATTAGTGCCTATCCTACACAAACTCTTTTAAAAAATTGAAAAGAAGGAATACTACCAAATACGTTCTACAAAGCCAAAATTACACTAATACCAAAACCAAACAAAGACAGCACAAAAAAAGAAAGTTATAGGCCAATCTCCCTAATGAACACTGATGCAAAATTCCTCAACAAAATCCTTGCCAACAGAATCCAACAATGCATCAAAAGGATAATACACCACAATCAAGGGGATTCATCCCAGGGGCACAAGGATGGTTCAACATACGAAAATCAATTAGTGTAATCCAACACATCAACAAAAACAAAAATGAAAACCATATGATCATATCAATAGATGCTGAGAAAGCATTTGACAAAAGTCCAACATCCATTCATGATGAAGGCCCTTGAAATTCTTGGGACAGAAGGAACATAACTTAACATGATAAAAGCCATATATGACAAACTCACTGTCAATATTACTTTCAATGGTGAAAAGCTGAAGGCCTTTCCTTTAAGATCAGGAACAAGACAAGGATGTCCTCTCTCACCACTTCTCTTCAATATAATACTGGAGGTCCTAGCCAGGGCAATGACAAGAGAAAGACATACAGGAATCAAGATAGGGAAAGAAGAAGTAAAACTATCACTATTTGCAGATGATATGATAGTATACATAGAGAACCCTAAACACTCCACAGAAAAACTACTCAAAATAATCAATCAGTTCAGTAAGAAAGCAGGATATAAAATCAACACTCAAAAATCGGTAGCCTTCCCAAAGATAAACAGCTGGGACTACATCAGATTAAAGAGCTTTTGCACAGCAAAAGAGACAATAACAAAAACAAAGAGAAACCCCACCAACTTGGAGAACATTTTTGCACACAACACTAATGATAAAGGACTGATCACAAAAATCTGCAAAGAGCTGATGAGACTCAACAACAACAAAGAAAATAATCCAGTCAAAAAATGGGCAGAAGAGCTAAAAAGAAACTTCTCTGAAGAGGAAATGCAAATGGCCAACAGGCATATGAAAAAATGTTCAACATCACTTGTCATCAGGGAAATGCAAATCAAAACTACCATGAGATACCATCTTACACCAGTGAGAATGGCACATATTAAAAAAACTAGCAACAACAAATGTTGGCGAGGGTGTGGAGAAAAAGGAACTCTTCTGCACTGTTGGTGGGAGTGCAAACTGGTCCAACCACTGTGAAAAGCTGTGTGGAGATTTCTGGACCTACTAAACATAGAGCTTCCATATGATTCAGCAATTCCACTCCTAGGTATTTACCCAAAGGACACAGAAACATCAATTCCAAAGAACACCTGCACCCCTATGTTTATAGCAGCACTGTTTACAATAGCTAAGCTTTGGAAACAAGCCAAATGCCCAAAACCAGATGACTGGATCAAGAAGATGTGGTACATATATACCATGGAATATTACTCAGCATTCAAAAAAGATAAACACATGCAATTTGCAGCAACATGGATGGCGCTGGAAGGGATCATGCTCAGCGAAATAAGCCAAAAAGAAAAAGAAAAATACCGGATGGTCTCACTCATAGCAGGAATCTAGAAAACTTAAATAAGGGACCAGGAAAATGAATATAAGAAAGTGAAAATCAAAATCAACAAAAAACTATGAACCAGAGACACTTTTAGGGGGGCGGGGGCGGGAGGGGAGGGACTGGGGTCAGAATGGGGGGGCTGCAATTGTATGGGGAATATAACAATAAAATTTATTAAAAAAAAAAATCAGTAGCCTTCCTATACACAAACAATCATTATGAAGAAGAAGAAGAAATCAAGAAAACCATCCCTTTTATAATTGAAACCAAAAGAATCAAATACTTAGGAATAAACCTAACAAAAGAGGTGAAAGACCTATACAAAGAAAACTATAAAACACTGTTAAAAGAAATAGAAGACACAAAGAAATGGAAAGTCATCCCCTGCTCATGGATTGGAATAATTAACACTATTAAAATGTCCATCCTACCAAAAACAATATACAGATTTAATGTTATTCCAATAAAAATCTCAATGACATTCTTCAAAGAAATAGAACAAATACTGATGAAATTCATATGGAACCACAAGAAACCACGAATAGCCAAAGCCCTACTGATGAACACATAGGAGATCACAAAGAAGGTATCACACTTCCAAACTTCAAGCTAACCTACAAAGCCATAATAATTAAAACAGTTGGTACTGGAACAAAAACTGGAACAAAAACAGTTCGTACTGGCATATATACACACAGACCAATGGAACCAAATAGAGAGTCCAGAAATAAAGCCACATTTATATGGACAACTGATTTTTGACAAAGGAGCAAAGAACATGCAATGGAACACAGACAGTTTGTTCAATAAATGGTGTTGGGGAAACTGGACCACCACATGCAAAAAGATGAAACTAGACCACTACCTCTCACTGTGCACAAAAATCAACTCAAAATGGATAAAAGAACTGGACATAATACCTGAAACCATAAAATATTTAGAAGAAAATATAGGTAAAACACTACAAGACATACATCTCGGAAACATCTTTAAAAACTTATCACCCAAAGCAAGGAAAGTCAAGGAAAAGATAAACATTTGGGATTACATGAAACTGAAAAGCTTCTGCACAGCAAAAGAGACATTAACCAAAACAGAGAGACATCCCACTGATTGGGAAAAAAATCTTTGCACTCCAGTCAACTGATAAGGGTTGGATAACAAAGATACACAAAGAACTCACAAGACTCAACAAAAACAAAGTAAACAATCCAGTCAAGAAATGGGCAGAAGAACTTAAAAGATATTTCTCAAAGAGGAAACGCAAATGGCCAAGAAGTATATGAAAAAATGTTCAACATCCCTTATCATCAGGGAAATGCAAATTAAAACCACAGTGAGATACCACCTTACGCCAATAAGAATGGCACATATCAAAAAAACAAGCAACAACAAATGTTGGTGAGGATGTGGTGAAAAAGGAACTCTCCTACCTTGCTGGTGGGAGTGCAAACTGGTCCAACCACTATGGAAAGCTTTGGATTCAAAGAACACCTGCACCCCTATGTTTATTGCAGCACTATTTACAATAGGTAAAACCTGAAAACAACCCAAATGCCCAAAAATAGATGACTGGATCAAGAAGATGCGGCATATATACACAATGGAATGTTATTCAGCAATCAAAAAAGATAAACTCATGCCATTGGCAGCAACATGGATGGAACTAGAAGGAATTATGCTCAGTGAAATAAGCCAGAAGGAAAAAGAAAAATATCGGATGATTTCACTTATAGCAGGAATATAGGGGAAGCCAATAAGACATCAGTGTAAAAAAAATAATAACTGTACAAAACACAACAAAGCAAAAACAGACAATTATAAATCAGAGACTTACTGCAAGGGAGGAGGGGGAGGAATCAGAGGGAGGAAGGAGGAGCACAGGGGACTGAGGTGATGGTGCACGGGTGCCTTGGTGAAGGAAACTCTATGGGGACCACACCTGAGGGGTTGTGGGGAAGCAAATATTGTTTAACAATAAAGAGTGATCAAAAAATAAAAAAATTAAAATTAATAAGTAATGAAATAAATAATGAAATATAAGTTTCTCAGCAATAGTTATTTACATAGAATAGTAGAGAGTCTCCTCTAAAACTTTATAAAAGTAGTTACCGTGAATTCTCCTCAGTGAATAACCCAATTCAGCATTTGCCTTGTATGTTCCCTGCCTGTGGCTGTCTATAATCAAAGTCCTTGACTGGAGAAATTTAAACAACTTTTTCCCCCTTTTTGGCAAAAAGCAATTACTTTCAATTCCCTTCACATGCCCCCACTATTCCCATTAGAACATTTACCTCAAGTCCCAAATAACTGAAAATACACACCAAAAGATTGTTCTAGGATAGGGCTAAGACAAGGATGTGTGGTGATTCTCCCTATTTACCCTGTTGAAGCCACATAATGTGTTTTCACTTATTAACTCTAGAGAGCCTGACATTCCGCTTCACTTTATCAGTCCTGACACTGGAAAATTGTGTTACAAAATCATAAGAAGTCATTTGCCTCCCTTTTGTTTTTTTAAGGCTGATATAAACAAGGTTCTGATAACCATAGAAATTTAGAGTTTTACCAAACAATAATGTACTCTTAACATCTGACCACAAAACTGAGGCAACCAGGGGGAAGTGTGGGAGTAGGGAAGGGGCCCAATGGACCATGGTGGAGCAATGTTGGGGCACTAGGTTTCAACCAATAATCCCCAGAACAGATGTACACCCAGTGTAGAGTTCATTTTCTCTTTTGTTCATTTTTCACTCTAATCTGTTCTTGTTCCTAATAAGCCATAATTAAAATGAGCGAAGCAATGGGATGAAAGGCATATTGAAATGGATTTTTGGAAAAGCAAGAGGTTCTTACAGATTTTTATCTAAAACAGTCAGTTACCTGTTTATCACATATGGCTCTGAATACCTTTCTGCTAAGTCATTTGTCCCATCCCTCAGCATCCAAAAAAGTGATGACTTGTCATCATTGAAGATGTATTTTAAATGTTTTGCAGGTTTTCAAGGACATTCCAAAGGAAGAGAGCCAAAGACATTTTAAGTAATCTTTCAGCAGCACTGAAATAAGTGAATAATTTCTAATATTGAATAATCTCAAGGGAGAAAATTAATTTTGGTACTTAATTTTACTGTTAGTTAAAAGCTGAGTTAGATAAAATTTCAGCTTCAAAGTACATGTATACATAATATCTGCATGCATACTTTTGTGTGTGTGAATAATATAAAAATCTGCATATTTGGAGATATATGCAAAAATTACAAATCTCTGTAATTTTGAGAAAATAACAAATTTGGAGAGAAATTGTAAACATTATTTGAAGAGAAAACATTAGTTTTAACAATACCTTAGAAAGACAGACTTAGACACAGAGGACAGATATTGAAATTATAGTAATAGCAAGCTATACATGTAGAGAAATTCCAACCAAGGTTGTAATTGTGGGTCTGGAGCTGGGGAAATTTGTGTTGGAACCCTACATTAGGAAGCAGTCTACTGAAACCATAGGTATGTAAGTGATTATGGAATGTGTCAAGAGAAAAACAGAAAGCTAAGACTGGAGCCTTCAGGACAACCTTAATCTAGCGTATGAATAGAAGTTACGGGAAGACAGACTTAGATACAGAGGATAGATATTGCTCGTTGATCCCAATGCTCTTTCTTACTGAACCTGGACTTATACTACCTCTCCACGTGATGCTTCAGGCAACCTCAGCCAGGTGAGATAAAACGTTTAGGACAAATGACCTTTCTTGTAAGATATAAAATGTATACTGCAATTCAAGGGACTCTGGAAGCTACAATCTAGTTTCTGCTACCATTGTACCTATTATTTAATAAAGTACTCCTGAAACTTCCTAATAGTTTAAAAGCATTACTGTAGTTTACAAAATAGACTATATGTATGAGTGGCTTTTGCCTGTGCCATGCACTTGGTGCTCCTGATCACGCTGACTCTGTACCTCAGCCCTGCTGTCTCTGGCTCACCTACACTGAACTACTCCTCCATCTTCCGGGGCTGGAGAGGGGGGCACCGTAACTTCCATTCATACCCTAGATTTAGGTTGTCCTGAAGGCTTCAGTCTTAGCTTTCTGTTCTCTTGACACATTTCATAATCACTTACTTACATACCTATGGTTTCAGTAGACTGCTTCCTAATGTAGGGTTCCAACTCAAATTTCCCCAGCTCCAGAACCACAATTACAACCTTGGTTGGAATTTCTACATGTATATCTTGCTATTTACTACAATTTCAACATGAAAATGTCATTTATTTACCCAAATTTCCTAACTCTTCCTCCTGCTTTCCTTCTTTATATTAACAGCATCATAATCTTCTAGTACCCAAACTGGAAGTCTGTGGTCTTTTTCAGTGCTTTTTCACTCCCTGCTTCTACATGATCACTATATCTTGTCAATTCCACTCTGGAATGTCATCAGTCTGTCCCTTCTCCCAATTTCCAGTGCTACTTTTTTTTAAATGATTTATTTTATACAAGAACTGGGGTACAGACCAGATGCGTGGGAGAGGATTCACCAGAGACAGAGCAGGGAACAGAGCAGGCAGACTGATGAAATACACTGCTGAGGGGAGCAGCGGGAGAGACAGGAGAGGTCTGCTGCACCATGTGGGACCCTTGCCGGCTGGGCCGAGATCGAACCGGCGCTGCAGAGGCTGCGGACAGCTTCACAGAGTGACGCTCAACCACCTGTGCCACCAGGGGAGGCCCTCCAGTGCTACTTTTATCTGTGCTCACTTTAGTGCCTAGTGCCCTCCTCCTAACTCGTCTGCAGCCTGAATCTCCCCTCTCTATATCACCCACATATCCCACTTCCCAATCTCCCCTTGTCAATAAAGCCATCAAGGTGTGTTTCCTTACAAATGTGATTGTCATTCCCTACCCATGTTAAAAGTGCTTCTATAGTCCTTCAAACTAAAGAATGTCTCCCAATTCCTTTAAAGATCAAATTCATAAGTATGGATTTTAAGGTTCTTCATAAATAAGGAACATCAGTGGAGTTGCGATTAGAAACTCAGACTCGATCCACATTGTCCAGCTCTGTGACATTAAGCAGAAGCCATGCACGTGCTAGTAGTTAAAGGGAGAGGAGTGGGCACAAGAGGTAGGGTCGCCCTTAAACCACTGGCCAAGCTGCATGGCAGCACAACTGCTACAGAATCAGTGTAAGTGGCATATTTTCCACCTCATACAAAGGTAGTATAAAGGCTCAGTTTCCTTATCTATAAATCGAGGCTAATCCCAAGGTTTATCCCATGTGCTGGTGAGGATTCAATTCATACATGTGAAGCCCTTTGCTCAGTGCCAAGTACATGATAATAAGACCAGGCTTCTTGGACATCTCAGACGTGCTTGCTTCGTCCCCTTGCATGTTGTCTTGGAAACAAGAACACTAACAATAATGTATATATAAATCATTGTCAACTTTTATCTCTCTATATTGACTGCTTAATCCTACTTATTTATAAATAACATGGTAAAAAAATGTTTTCCTCAAAATTTGATCAAGTTTTGCATAAAATGATTTTAATTAAAAAGATGAAAGTTGTTGATACAAAATCATTGCTTATACTGCTAGCGGCAGTAAGGCGCTAACTCCAAGGCAGTGAATGGCATCCTGAAGGAACTTCACTCCCTGACATCTTTATGGACTCCACCCGCACCTTCATGCTAACAAGATCTTAGGTGTGAGACATCAGCCATGAATTGATTCCCCCAGTGACAGTCCCTTTTCCTGCCCTTCCAACCCCTACTCCCCCAGCTCCCCAGACACTGCTGGGAAGTAGTGGCAGAGAGAAACAGCCATGCTTGGCTTAATAATGGAACACATACATTTTCTCACTCTCTTGCTTGTCAGGCTTCAACTTGCACCCTGGTGTTTCAGCTCAGATGGCATTGCTGGTAGGACATGTTGACCAATTAATATCTTTCTCTCACCCCTCCCTCTCTCTGCTCTCTTCTCATTTCCCTTGTAAATAAACCTTTTTTGATTTCTCTCTGCATGTGTGTTTTTGTTGTTTCTTTTTTTCCTGTTATCCTGGAGTTTATCAAGGAGAAGCAAATGTTGAAAAAATAAAATAGACAATTGTAATTGTAGAAAATGCTATGAAGGAAAAGAACAAGGTACTGAAAGAAAATATTGACGAGTATGTGACACCATTAATTTTCATTTTAAAAGAAACTTTGTTTATGCGTAGAATGGAATGGAGCAGAGTAAAAGGGCAAAAGATAAGCAGTTAGGAACTTTTGTGTTTTGTCCCAAGTTCTTAAGCTTGACAGTGAGGACTCACAACCCAAACAACTTCCATTTCCCCCTGGGGGTTTCCTGGTCACAAAATGTGCACTATGTCAGGAATATGTTGAGGGATCCATAGTTAATACATATTACTAATTCTGCCATATCATTAGGTTTTATTGGTATTTCTATTGCATTCAAATTAGATGGAAGGTCAAGACAAAAAAAGCAAGTAGGCACTGATATGTGAGCATAAAGATTTCCTGGGACCCTGTAAGGTAAATGAACTAATCAGGCTTTTTAGCCGCTAGCCTCTGTGGCTATGATCTGTGGCCTTGATCTTGTTGACGCAGGAGGCACTCGGGAGCGTGGGCTAAAGCACTCATGCCTGATGGTGGACACCTGGCACCTGGGTGCGCACGCATGCGTAAGTGTGCACGCCTGAGTCTGGAGGCCAGGGATATGAGGATGGCTACAGGAGGACGAATGACTACCGAAGAGGTGAAACTGGGAGAGAAGGCCAGAGAGAGCCCAGAAAAAAGAATAAAGATTCCTGGGGGGCTGGGAGGCTCAGTTGCCTGCCTGCCTCCCAGCCCCTCACCCTTGCTCTGCCCATGCCAGCCTCCCTGTCTGGTGTGCCTCTGTACCTGGTTCCCTGAGAGTGGAAAAAAAGTGTGGAAAATCCACTGAGAGCTCGGGAACGCTCCTTTATCCGTCTGCCTGAGTAGAAAGTGAAACTAGGCTTGTGTTTGCTGGCACAACAGACCTTATGCCTTGTCTAGCGGGCAAGATAACAATGCTCTCTGCAGACTTGAGAAAGGACCCCACCCAGTTGCCAATGCGGGATCTGCTACCTGAAGGTAAACCAACCTTTCACTAATGACCAAGGTGTCCAAAGAAGACTTAATAATGGATATCCATCCTTTGCCTCTCTGCAGTGCTTTCTTTAAAAAGGAAGAGATTAAATTCTGCACTGTCTTCCTAGCACCAACATACCTTTAGGTTGGAACGATTTAAAACTAGAAGTCCATCTGTCAAAAATAATTACATTTTTAATGTTGAACTGTTTCCTTGCTTTGGATGAATTCTCACTTTGCCTAACAAACTCTTTGTCTAACAATCATTAAGTCTTTATTTCCAGTTAACAATACCAAAATGAATCTTAACCTAATTACCAGGCACAAAGAGAAAAGATGGGAAAGGAAAGATGCAGAACACTCTTTTTTTGTTTGTTTGTTTTATAATTTTTTAAAAGAAAAAAAGGGAAGAAGTGAGTTTACTGGAAATTAGCCTGACTAATTTGTGAGAAAATAACACCCAATACCCTGCTGAGGGGAGCAGTGGGCAAGACAGGAGAGGTCTGCCATGCCATATGTGGATTAACTCCCTGGCCGGGGATCCAACTCAGGCCGCAGCAGTGATAATGCTGAGACTTAACCCCTAAGCCCTCTCACCACCCCCCCATCTCTGGCCTATACCCCAGTTCTTCTACTAAATAAATAGTTTGAAAAGTAACACTCAATACCAAATTAGCATGTTTGCAGAAACTACCAACTAATTAAAAAACGTTTAAACATACTACTTAAAGTTACAGAACTTGAGTATTACTGTTCACCATTGCCAGTGCTCACTATTTGACTGGAAAAATGATTTTGAGAAAAAAAAAATGTGCAAGAGAAAGTAGAAAAAAATTAATGTAAACAAAATCTTCCCAAGCTAAGAAATAATTCTGTAAGAGTATCCCTTCTTATGAAAGTATTGGTTTTTAGATCTCCCAGACAGAGGATTCTCAGTAAAACTAGACACACTAGCAATGTATTATGAATGCGTAATTACCATTTAAATGGAGGGAGAAAAACAGGCGAGCAGAATGAAAAAAAAGGCATTTTCTTGCAGCCAACCAGAAGCTGGCATTTCTGGCAATGATCTTTTAATCTACAGAGTCAGGTTAACAAAGCTATTGTCATTCTGCCACTCACCCTCAGCCTTTTAACTGTTGTGCTCCTCTCCCAGAAAGAACCCACAGGTTAAATCTATCCCCCTGATTTTCAGTCACAATTGATTTATTAGGTTTTGGCGTGCTCAATATATAATCCAACAGTATATATTTACCATAACACAACTATAACGCTTTCTCTTAATTCTCCCTTTTAATAGAAATATATAATTATTACAGTAAATGAAATTTTGGAGTAAATTTCTATTTGTTGCTGTAATCATATGGTTAAGGTGATCTTGTCTCACCTACAGTCCAATGAAGGCTTTTGCTAATAATACCCTTGTTTTTAGATTTGGCTGAACGGCAACTTGGATGTGGAAAATGTTGCCTTACTTCTCCCCTCCCTCCCCCAAAAATTGAACATCTTTTTCAAAAGAGTTTAAAACTTGTCATGTAGATTTCAAAACTCTGTAAAAGTTTTAAATGTGTTAAAATTGCTGCATAATAAAATGTACAGGGTGAAAGAACTGTCAAGAATCACACAAAGAGGAAAAAAACCTGTTCTCTGACATGTGTATTTCAGAAGTCTAATCTATTCCTTTTGAGTTACTGCTACTTTTTTTTTTTTTGATCCTGAGGCTAGCTATTCCTTAACTAATGTGTTTTAGCAAAAATGATTTGGATTTATCAGAGTAGCTATGTTGATTGAATTAGTCATCGTCTCTTCCTCATACAACAGTATTTCTGAAGAATATAGAGATGAAGTGTAGAAAAATTAGAAAAACATGGAATGAAAGGCTGTGCATACATGAACAACCATGTGACAAAAGTGATGGGATTTTGAGTTGCAAAATGGCTACTGTCGCTTGCCTGTGCATCTTCTTTTGACTATTTTATTTGGTATTTTTAAATTGGTGTAAGAGGGATTAAATCTCAGCACTATGAAGCTATTCACAGCCACTGCAGCATGGGCTCAATCCATGGCCAGGGAGCTGACCCACATGGCTCAGCAGACCTCTCCTGTCTCGCCCGCTGCTCCCCTCAGCAGTGTATTTCCATAGACCAGCCTGTTCTGCTCCCCATTCTGTCTCTGGTGAATCCTCTTACCGCACCCCACTCCACACCCCCACACTTCTGGCCTGCACTACAGCTCTTGTATGTGTAAATAAATAAATCTTTTTCAAAAAGTGGTGTAACAAGTTAGGCAAATACCTTCTAGTGGTTCAGTAGTCTTTTTTTTTTTTTTTAATCATCTAAACTAGAGTTCCACAAACTAAAGTTTGCCAACCAAATCTGGCCCTCTGCATGTTTTTGTAACACATGTTACATACTTTCATTTATGCATTGCCTGTGACTGCCTTTACCCAATGACAGCCAAGTTGAGTAACTGTGACAAAGACCGTAAGGCCCCCCAAACCTAAAATATTAATTAACTGTTCACTTATAGAAAATGTTTGCCAGTCTCAGATGTAAATGGTTCCATCGCTTAGTGGTTCTGGAGGAAATTATCTCTTTGGCCACAGACTTCTACTCCCCCCTCTCAGTACCATTAGTTCTGTTTCTACTTCGACAAGTCATGCCACTTTTCTTTTTCTTTTTTTTTAAAAAAGATTTATTTATTTATGCATACAAGAGCGGGGTACAGGCCAGAGGTGTGGGGTGGGGGGTGAGAGGATTCACTAGAGACAGAGTGGGAAACAGAACAGGCAGATTGACTGAAATACACTGCTGAGGGGAGCAGCGGGCGTGTCAGAGAAGTCGGCTGTGCCATGTGGGCAGCTCCCTGGCCAGAGATCAATCTTGTGCTGCAGAGGCTACAGACACCTCCATAAGTTGTGTCTTGACCCCTTGCGCCACCAGGGAGGCCCTCATGCCACTTTTCAATTGCCTTCTTTTTTTTTTTAATGCTGTCTTTTCTTTTTATTTAGTTACCGTTACTGGTGCTATTTATTTCTTCATGTAGACTACATTTATGATCTCGGGTACTTCATTTTATTTTTATTTATTTATTTATTTATTTTAAATAATAAATTTTATTTTTATATTCCCCCATACAACTGCACATGCCCCATTCTGACCCCAATCCCTCCCCTCCCGGCCCCCACCCCCCAAAAAGTGTCTCTGGTTCATAGTTTTTTGTTGATTTTGATTTTCACTTTCTTATAGTTATTCATTTTCCTGATCCCTTATTTAAGTTTTCTAGATTCCTGCTATGAGTGAGACCATCCGGTATTTTTCTTTTTCTTTTTGGCTTATTTCGCTGAGCATGATCCCTTCCAGCGCCATCCATGTTGCTGCAAATTGCATGTGTTTATCTTTTTTGAATGCTGAGTAATATTCCATGGTGTATATGTACCACATCTTCTTGATCCAGTCATCTATTTTTGGGCATTTGGGCTGTTTCCAAAGCTTAGCTATTGTAAATAGTGCTGCTATAAACATAGGGGTGCAGGTGTTCTTTGGAATTGATGTTTCTGTGTCCTTTGGGTAAATACCTAGGAGTGGAATTGCTGGATCATATGGAAACTCTATGTTTAGTAGGTCCAGAAATCTCCACACAACTCTCCATAGTGGTTGGACCAGTTTGCATTCCCACCAACAGTGCAGGAGAGTTCCTTTTTCTCCACAACCTCGCCAACATTTGTTGTTGCTAGTTTTTTTAATATGTGCCATTCTCACTGGTGTAAGATGGTATCTCATGGTAGTTTTGATTTGCATTTCCCTGATTACAAGTGATGTTGAACATTTTTTCATATGTCTGTTGGCCATTTGCATTTCCTCTTCAGAGAAGTTTCTTTTTAGCTCTTCTGCCCATTTTTTGACTGGGTTATTTTCTTTGTTGTTGTTGAGTCTCATGAGCTCTTTGCAGATTTTTGTGATCAGTCCTTTATCATTAGTGTTGTGTGCAAAAATGTTCTCCCAGTTGGTGGGGTTTCTCTTTGTTTTGGTTATTGTCTCTTTTGCTGTGCAGAAGCTCTTTAATTTGATGTAGTCCCAGCTGTTTATCTTTGCCTTCACTATCACTGCTTTGGGTGATGTGTCTGTAAAGATGTCTTTGATGTGCAAATCACGTAGTGTTTCACCTGTATTTCCTTCTATGTATTTTATGGTTTCAGGTCTTATGTCTAGTTCTTTAATCCATTTTGAGTTGATTTTTGTGTATGGTGTGAGGTAGTGGTCAAGCTTCATTCTTTTGCATGTAGCAACCCAGTTTTCCCAGCACCATTTATTGAACAAACTTTCTTTGCTCCAATGCATAGTCTTTGCTCCTTTGTCAAAGATTAGTTGACCATAAATCTGTGGGTTTATTTCTGGATTTTCTATTCGATTCCATTGGTCTGTATGTCTGTTCTTGTTCCAATACCATGCAGTTTTGATGATTATGGCTTTGTAGTATGGTTTGAAGTCTGGGAATGTGATGCCTCCATTTCCTTCTTTTTTTTTCAGTAGAGCTTTGGCTATTCGGGGTTTTTGGTGATTCCATATGAATTTCATCAATAATTGTTCTATTTCTTTGAAGAATGACATTGAAATTTTGATTGGAATAGCATTGAATCAGTATATTGCTTTTGGTAGGATGGCCATTTTAATAATGTTTATTCTTCCAATCCATGAGCAGGGGATGTCTTTCCATTTCTTTGTGTCTTCTTCTATTTCTTTTAACAGTGTTTTATAATTTTCTTTGTATAGGTCCTTTACCTCTTTTGTTAGATTTATTCCCAAATATTTGATTTTTTTTGTTTTGATAATAAAAGGGATGGTTTTTTTTATTTCTTCTTCTTCAGATTTATTGTTTGTGTATAGGAAGTCTACTGACTTTTGCGTGTTGATTTTGTATCCTGCCACTTCACTGAATTGATTGATAAGTAGAATTAGTTTTTCTGTGGAGTTTTTGGGGTTCTCTATGTATGTTATCATATCATCTGCAAATAGTGATAGTTTGACTTCTTCTTTTCCTATTTGGATTCCTTGTATGTCTTTCTCTTGTCTTATTGCTCTGGCTAGGACTTCCAGTATTATATTGAAAAGCAGTGGTGAGAGTGGACATCCTTGTCTTGTTCCAGATCTTAATGGAATTGCTTTCAGCTTTTCCCCATTGAGGATGATACTGGCTGTTGGCTTGTCATAGATGGCCTTTATGATGTTGAGGTACGTTCCTTGTATCCCAAGAATTTCAAGGGCTTTTATCATGAATGGGTGTTGCACTTTGTCGAAAGCTTTCTCAGCATCTATTGATATTATCATATGGTTTTTATATTTCTTTTTGTTGATGTGTTGGATAACGTTGATTGATTTTCAGATGTTAAACCATCCTTGTGTCCCTGGAATGAGTCCTACTTGGTCGTGGTGAATTATCTTATGGATACATTGTTGGATTCTGATAGCTAAAATTTTATTGAGGATTTTTGCATCAGTGTTCATTAGGGAGATTGGCCTGTAGTTTTCCTTTTTTGTGTTGTCCTTGTTCGGTTTTGGTATTAGTATAATGTTGGCTTCATAGAACGTGTTTGGTATTGTCCCTTCCTTCTCAATTTTTTGGAAGAGTTTGTGAAGGATAGGCACTAATTCATCTCTGAATGTTTGGTAGAATTCATTTGTAAATCCATCAGGTCCTGGGCTTTTGTTTTTGGGAAGGTTTTTTGATTACCATTTCAATTTCGCTGCTTGTAATTGGTTTGTTTAGGTGTTCTATTTCTTCTTTATCTAGCTTTGGGTGATTGTAGAGTTGTAGGAATTTGTCCATCTCCTCTAGATTGTTGAACTTGTTTCCATATAACTGTTCATAGTAGGTACTGATTATTCTTTTGATTTCTGCTGTGTCCGTTGTGATTTCTCCTCTTTCATTGATGATCCTGTTTATTTGTGCTTTCTCCCTTTTTTCCTTTGTGAGCCTGGCTAGGGGTTTGTCTATTTTATTTATTTTTTCAAAGAACCAGCTCTTGGTTTCATTGATCTTTTGGATTGTTTTTTTAGTTTCAATTTCATTTATTTCTGCTTTGGTTTTTATTATTTTTTTTCTTCTACTGGTTTTGGGTTTTTTTTTGTTGTTCTTTTTCTAGATCTCTGAGCTTCGAGATTAGGTTGTTTCTTTGAGTTCTTTCTTGTTTTTTGATGTGAGCTTCTATTGCTATATATTTTCCTCTTATTACTGCTTTTGCTGCATCCCATACATTTAGGATATTGGTGTCCTCCTTGTCATTCAATTCAAAGAATTTTTTAATTTCTTCTTTGATCTCCTCGTTAGTCCAGTGGTCTTCCAGTAGTGTGGTTTTTAATCTCCATGAGGTAGGATAGTTCCTTGCCTTCTTTTTATGGTTTATTTCTAGTTTGATGCCTTCATAGTCAGAAAAAATGGTTGGTATGATTTCAATCTTGGTGTATCTGTTGATGTTTGTCTTGTGCCCCAGTATGTGATCGATCCTGGAGAATGATCCATGTGCGCTTGAGAAAAATGTGTACTCCGTTTTTTTTGGGTTTAGTGTTCTATAGATGTCTGTTAAGCCCAAATGCTCTAGGTCCTTATTTAGACCTTTACTTATTTCTTTACTTATTTTTTGTCTTGTTGATCTATCCATTGTTGATAGTGGTGTGTTGAAGTCACCGACTATGTATGTGTTTTCTCTGATGTCTGTTTTCAGAGAGGATAACAGTTGTCTGATATATTTTGGTGCTCCTTCATTTGGTGAGTATATGTTAATGAGTGTTATTTCTTCTTGAAGTATTGTCCCCTTGATCATGATGTAGTGACCATTGGGGTCTCTTTTTATTTTTTTGAGTTTGAAGTCTGTTTTATCTGATATAAGTATAGCTGTTCCTGCTTTCTTTTTTGGTCCATTTGCTTGTAGGATTGTTTTCCATCCTTTAACTTTGAGCCTATTTTTATCTTTTGTAGCTAAATGTGTTTCCTGGAGACAGCAAAAGGTTGGGTTTTGTTTCTTAATCCAGGCAGCAACTCTGTGTCTTTTTATTGAAGAGTTTAGTCCATTTACATTTAGAGTTATTATTGATATGTTAGCATCTGTATTTGCCATTGTGTTTTTCTTTCCTTTGATTTTATTTATTTATTCTTTTAATAACTTTTTTTTTTTTTGGTCTTCTTTCGTTGTTATTCGTCCCTCTGAGGTTCTGGCTTTAGGATTCCTTGTAGTATTTTTTGGAGTGGGGGTTTAGTCGTAATGAAATTCCGGAGTTTCTCTTTGTCTGGGAAGGTCCATATTCTTTCTTCATAGAGGAAGGAGAGCTTTGCGGGATAGAGTATTCTTGGTTGGCATCTGTTTTCTTGGAGTCTGTTGACTATGTCCCTCCACTCTCTCCTTGCCCGTAGTGTTTCTTCAGAGAAGTCTGATGTCAGCCTGATTGGTTTTCCTTTGAATGTTATCTGTTTCTTCCCTCTTGTCAGCTTCATTATTTTTTCCTTGTCCTGGATTCTTGGGAGCTTTATTATTATGTGTCTTGCTGTGTTTTTCCTTTCGTCGTGGAAGTTTGGTGTTCTTCTTGCTTCTTGTATATCAATTTTCAGCTCCTTCTTCGCATTTGGGAAGTTCTCTTCAATTATATCCATGAATATTTTCTCTGTTCCTACATCTCTCTCCTCTCCTTCTGGAATTCCTATAACTCTTATATTTCCTTTCCTCATGGAGTCAGATAGTTCCCGATGTCTTTCTTTGTTCTTTTTCCTTCGTACTTCTCTTTCCTTTTCTGTTTTGGTTCTTTTTATTTCTGTGTCTTCAAGAGTACTTATTCGTTCTTCCATTTCATCTATTCTGCTTTCATTGCTTTTCCCAGAGTTCTTTAGTTACTCCATTAATTCTTTGATCTCTTGCATTTCTTTTACTTCCCTCTTTAGGGACTCAATTTCATTCTTCTGACCATTGTTTTCCCTCTTTAGGGACTCAATTTCCTTCTTCTGATCATTGTTTTCCTTTATGACTTCTGTCACTTTTTTAATCAGGGAAATTTTAAATTCTCTTTCTGGAAGGCTCAGAAGTTTTTCCAAGTTACTGTCGTTGCAATCTGGAGGGTGGTTTTCTTTTTGTGGTGTGCTTCTTTCCTGAGGCATTGTTAGGTTGCGTGTGGTTCTTCTACTCCCTACTGTCTGTTTTCTAATTTGTCGTATGCATTGGGACACTGTGTTGCTCGGACTGGCCGGCATCTTGGGTGAACTTCTCCGCTCCCCTCTGGCTCCTCCAGGAACCATCTCTGGCTTCTGGGGGAGCTTTCTGCTGGTTTTAGGCAGTCTTTACTGAAGAAATGTCCCTGTTCTAAACTGGCGAAGCGGGACGCAGTCCCTGCACATCCGGTCTCAGGCACACTCTTCTGCGTGCCCGGTCTGCCCCGGACGTGGGTGCCTGCTCCCTCTGTGGGCTCAGACTGCTGGTTGGAAGGCGCCTGGCGTGGGCTAACTTCCCAGCTGGCCACTGGGTCCTCCAGAAGCCTTCTGCCCTTTTCAAGAAGTCTTAATAAATTTTCCTGTTCTATGGGGTGTTAGTGACTTTTTTTCTGGTCGCTAGGTGGCGCCAGAGATCTCTCCTATTGTCCTTGGGGGGCTGTTTTTCAACCCCCCACCCCCGTGGGACAGGGAACAGAGAGCGAGAATGGTAGGGTAAACCTCAACGGCTTTGGGGTGCTATGTCTGCCTTGTGCCCCACCGTTGTGGGGAACCCACGCCCAGAATTTCGTGCCCCGGGTCTCAGTTCAAAGCCCTCATGTCCAGGACGCGGGCTGTAGCCCAGTTCAGTGGCGCGAGAATGGCGCCTTTTGCACCCAGCTCCCGTGCCTGGGCGCCTGGTTCCTGCTTACTCAGTGAGGGACTTTCACCCCCGTGAGGGCCTCTGCGCATCTCCCTGCAAGCCTAGGTCGCAGGTGCGGGGACCTGGGCAGCCACAATCCCGGTCCGCGTTTGCTTTTCAAGCGCGCCAAGCGCGCAGCTTTTCCGCACAAGCTTACTGGCAGCCCGGGCTGTGTGCGGGTCTCCTGGGGTCTTTGTTCTTCTCTAATGGCGCCCGGAGCCGTTCACTCACCACTGTGGCGAATCCTGCAGGGTTCTCCACAGCTCCCGTTCACGGGGTGTGGTGGCTGCAATAGTTCCTTTCACTCACAGTCCCGCTTGCTGCGTAGTTTGTTCTTGTTGGTTGTTTTAGTTTGTTGTTTTCCTCCTCTCTGCGGGTTGGAGAGTGCCGACTCTGTGGGTGGGGGAGGGGAGCAGGGTTCTGCGCTTTCCTGCCTTCTAGTCCTCTTTTATGGCAACTTTCTTCTTCGGGCAGTTTGCTGGCGTCACCCGTTTATCTTCCGTGTCCCAGTTCTCACTGGGACCTGCCGCTTTTCCTTCCTATTAACTTTTTTTAATGGGAGATCTTACTAGCAGCGTCTCCTCGCCGCCATGTTGCTCCGCCCCTCTGGTTCTCAATTGCCTTCTTTTTCTAGTAAATGTCCATCTTCTGTTTACATATCTTTCTCTATTCCATCACCATCAGAATTCTATTCCAAAATTCATTTCACCTAAAAATAAACTGGTCATAGGTGGCCCAATTTCTGCATTGGTGACAATGCAGATTTTTTTTAATCAAAATAGTCCATTCAATAACAATAAAAAAAATAACTCAAAGAAATTTAAATATTTACTTGGTTGTAAAAAAAAGTACCCAAAGAGACACAAGAGGAGTGTGCTCAGAGTGAACAGTAGAACACTTCAAAATCTTACATTATAGGAGAAATTCTCTTCTGGTTTTCTAAAACACATCAGCACAGTTTGCAGAGAGTTCTATTCTTATTTAAGTCTAATCAAGAATGTGTGTTCTCACTTCTAAAATATTTAATAGAAAATACCTGTCAAACAGTTAAGCTTTAGGTACCCTTATCTGCCCTATCCATTCTAAAGCCTTGGAAATATATTATCAGAGTCAAATATTTTTATAATATTAACAAGAAGATTAGAACAATTTAGCCCTCTCTGTCTTCACTGCACTAGAAGCTGCTCTCCTGCTGCACCCCATCATCCCCTGAAAATGTGTGTCTATAGGTTTGTCCCCCCTACCCTCTCCTTAGTAAGGAGCACCCCTCAGCTGCCGAGAAGGTCAATGCTGTGGTGCTGAAACAACCACAGACGCTGACAGACGAGAGCCAGGCAACTTGGTAGCTCCACGTCATTATTCCTGGCCTACCTTCCAAAGCAGAGCCATTTCAAAGGGCAGCGATACTGCAGCCGCATTCACTGGGGCTGGACTGCATGGTAGGAGTGGTTGGCTCTGAGGCTGGAATTGGAATAGTGTTCCAGTGTCTCATCATTGGCTTTGCCAGGAACCCTTCTCCAAAGCAACATTCTAGGCTTTGCCCTCTCAGAGGCCATGGGGCTCTTTTGTCTGATGGTAACCTTTCTCATCCTCACCTTCCATAGTTCTTTCTCCCATGTCTCCTCTGCCCTGTACCTTTCCTGGTACCTCTCCAGGGAGCCTGGTGAAAGTTGTTGGCTTAGGGTTTGACAAGAAGGACAAATAAATACTGTATTGATAAAGAAAACTTTAAAGAGGGTTCAAAAATTCTATAAACTTCAGGACCCACAAAACTCCTGATGAACTCCTGATCATTATAGTTGTTTTTTAGTATTGATATACCCACTTAATAACAAGTAGACAAATTCCCATTTGTCACAAATAGACAAATCCAGGAATTTGGTATGTCTCAACTAAAACACATGATTTTGATGATTCATGGTGTTTCTATAAGGGGAAAAATCTAATAGTAGAATTGTCAGGTCAAAGAGTATTAAAGAAATAAAATTTTAACAGATACTCTCAGATTGCCTTCTAAAAAGTTTGTATAGATACTCAGGTCCTCCAATAACAAATAAATATGCTCACTTCCCTTTACAAGTCTAGGTGTTAAATAACATGACTACACACTCTCCTTTGGTCAAAAGTAGTCTTGGTTTATACCTGTTCTCCCAGCATAATTATTAATAGCACCCCCTTCACTATCAAAATGGTTCCAATTTTGGAAGACATATGGTTATCCTAGTGTGACCGATCTTTTAAATTGTATTACCTCTCCAGTAGGGGACCTACAAATTTCTGGGTGGTACCACATTCTACTTGCCCTCCATTCCAGATAGAGGCTTTCTTATGTGTAGATGCCAACAAAAGTGTCTGCGTGCTTATCTCTTTGAAAATCAAGCATAGGTAAGTGTACACACATGTACACACATACACAAAGCCAAGTTAGTTAAGTGTTTTAATCCAAGTCATTAGCTGTTCACATAAAGCATGTCATCAATGTTAATAAGAGAGTCTTGGCACTGGGTTAAAGGGTATAATAATGCCTGTTGACCTTTATATGCCTTCAAGAACTGAGATTCTTTGACAACAGTAGTAAACTGTTGACACTTATTGAAGACATATTGTCAAGAACAATTCTAAAAATTTTACTTACTATACTCATAGTAAGTCCTCAGAGTAGCTTAATGATTAGATTACATTTATTAGATAATATTGAAAGATGACTAAACTAAGGCACAGACAGGTTAACTTAGATGTCCAGTATAACCTGCTTTGTAAATTGAAATTTAGTCCAGATTTCAGCTAAGGCAGCCTCACTAATGAGCTCTGTTTTCTGCTGTCTTCTACTACATGTTTTAAGGCACTGAAAATCTATCCACATTTCACATATTTGATTTGTTCTTACTTCCTTAATAATCCTGATTGCATTTCTGAAAAGTTACTTAATAGGACGGGGGAAGGAATGCAGAAAATACATGCAATAAACTGAAAACTTACCGTTGAAGTACCTTCCTTCTCTCTCTGGAAGAGCTATCTTTTACGTTAACTCTGTATCATCATATACTATGAGAAAAGACAATCAATTAACCTTTGCAAAGTCTGTCTAAGAGAACTCATGATGACGTACTGAATATTTAACTGTTGTATACAAAATATTTATAAATGATCATGTGATTTATGTTACTCCTATTATAATTATTACTATTTGGTTACTCCTATTATAATACTTAGAACTCAAGTGACTTAACTTTGAATATGAGTTAGACAAAGAGAAAAAGTTAAAATATTTGGTGGTGACTACAAGGTTAGTTGTCTCCAGTGACAGAAAGCCTATGGATGCCAAATGAATCCGTTATCCCAGCAAATCATCTTCTAAATTCATTTTCTAGAGACACATGGATAAAGAGAGGCAAAATTATTACCCCTTCTAGAAAATAGTTCTGTGTGTGAGGAGCAGCAGGTCAATAGCATATAACTATACTTCTCAACTTGATTCTTGGTCAGCCAGTGCACTGGGTAAGATGAAATGAATTATTTGGGAGATAGCCTGAAAGGATTTGTTAAGACAAATATCATCTTTTGTTGAGTTATTTTGTGGAATGGATTTGGGGGAACTAAAAAAAGTTATCGATATCCAATTTAAGTAAAAAATGTTGCTTCTTGGGCCTCCCCGGTGGCGCAGCAGTTGAGTGCTGGGTTGCGAGGCTGCCCACAGCCTCTGCAGCATTGGTTCCATCCCAGGCCACCGGGTGAGGGTCCCACATGGTGCGGGCCTCTCCTGCCGCACGCTGCTCCCCTCAGCAGTGTACTTCGTCAGTCTGCCTGCTCTGCTCTCCGCTCTGACTGGTAATTCTCTCACCCTCCTGCGCTTCTGACTGTGCCCAGTGTTTGTATAAATAAATAAATAAATCTTTAAGGAAAAAAAAATTAAAAAGAAACAACGTTGCTTCTTCCCTATCAATATTGTGGTTTTACTCACAATATTTGAGCATATGATTGTGTCTTAGAAATAACAATAAAATATGCTGCTTGTTTCCTACTCATACTTTAATTCTGAAGCCTGTAACAAGTAAGGAAAGACTTCCAGTTATTAGTTTCTGAAGGACACTAGGAAAGCCAATCAAATAAACTAAAACACTTACTAGGACTGCTACGGTGAAGATAAATTGACTGTTGTCTTCCACCAACATTGACTCGAGGTCTATTCAAAATGACGGTGAATTAAGAATTAGTGAGATTAATTTTTCAGAATAGTTAAGGCTATAGTTAAAATCATTTTATTTCATTAAAGATTTGCACAATTTTTTATAACTGATGCTTTATTAAATTCTCCCTTTATACACCAGCACTACAGTGTTTGATTAAGAACAAAAAAAGTGAATGGACTATTATTTCAAATATCAATAAATTAGCAATAGAATTAACAACTGCTATTTATTTGTCTGTTTCCCCTTAATAGGATGTAAGTTCCATGAAGGCAAGGATTTGATCTTGTTTACAATTATATCACTAGTGACAACAACACTAAGGCATTATTCAATAAATATTTGTTGAAGTAGATGAAAGAGAGGGGTGTTTTGGGGACCCAACCAGAATCCCTGGATTATGAAGTGCAATAAGTCCTTAATAACACAAAGTCTTCTAACAATACAGTGGTCATGGAATCAAAAAGGTCTAGGAGATCTTTAGAAGAAATTGAAAAAAATAAGATGGAAGATGGTGGGTAAATAGCACAGCTAAACCAGAACTGAATACAATTGTTGGACCACATTTGCAGAGAGGCTTCAGGGTTTTTCCTTTAAACTGCAGATAAAAGAAACTTTAGTGATGGATATTTGTTCAGGGTCCTACTCTCTTATGGATATAATGCACAAAAAAGTGATGACACTTATAAGATGCCAGGATGAAAAGAGTCTCCCTTATGAATATATTTTTGTTGTAGAGGTAAAGAATAAGGAATTATCTTCTATCTTATCCGTTCTTTTATCCTTGTATATTAATAAGGAAAGATAATAAAAATCTTGGAGCCAGAAAAATACAAAGTCCTAGACAAAGTAGAGGTCTTAAGAAAGCAAACAAACAACATTTTGGTGAACCATTGTCTTTCTACAGGTACATTTTACTTACAGATTAGTATACATGTATTTTATCTATGGGTCCTTCTATCTTGTCTATCAAGTCCTTCTTAGAAAAGATGTACTATCTGAAGAAAGAAAACTACCATGCTAGGCTGAAAGAATATATAGAGAAAAACAAATCTCTTGACATTATGGAATATAGAAATAATTTGTATATCTTCTGTGAGCTCCTTTTGCAAGTTACTTGAGAAGGTACACCAGAAGCAAAAGAATAAATCCTACAAAGAGGAAGATATGAAATAAAATTTCTCACAGGATTGAGGAACTACATGGCACTAAATATTATAAATTGGAACATAAAGGCAAAGGACCTTTAAAGGAAGAAATGAATTTATTTTATCAAATGAAAGAGCACAGTAATGGGAATAAAGATATATGTGTCCTCTAGACAAGACAAAAAGAAGGTAATTAAACACTCTATAAAATGCAAACACTGGGCCTCCCTGGTGGTGCAAGGGGTTAAGACAGAGCACTATGAAGCTAGCTGCAGCCACTGCAGCATGAATTCGATCCCTGGTCAGGGAGCTACCCACATGGCACAGCAGACCTCTCCTGACTCGCCCGCTTCTACCCCTCAGCAATGTCTTTCAGTCAATCATCCTGTTCTGCTCCCCACTTTGTCTCTGGTGAATCCTCTCACCCCCCACAACTCTTGCCTATACCCCAGTTCTTGTATGTATAAATAAATCTTTAAAAAATAATAAAAATAAAATGCAAACACTGTATAGAAAAGTCACAATGTAAACAATCTGAGAAATGGGAAGTAAGGAAAGAGAATCTATTTGATCTTGACACTAGGTAATTTTCTTTCAAGCAATACATGTTTGTGACATAGAATTATATTTTCTATTTGACCTTGTTTTTTATTGTACAGTATAATATATATAAACATATAATCATAATATGTTTTACCATTCTTATCAGTTTAAAATTTTAGTTTCAAACTATAAACATTTCAAGATAAATTAACAGCTACAAAATAGAGTGTAATTATTATATACTTGACAAGGTCAAATGAGTGAGAAACTTATATTAGGAAAGAGCAAAGAAGATAGAAGAACAGGCTTCCAAATCTTTTTATCTTAAGTAAAAGAAGTATTGATGGATGTAGGAACAAATCACGACATAGTTTACTCAAAGTTCAAAAGATATTAACAGAAGAAACACTAGTAATCTTAAGAGCTGATAATAAAAAATAATTGTCATCATTCAAAAATAATAAAATGATATCCACTTATAGCAAAATAACAAAAATTGACAGTGGAAGACAAATTTTTCAGATTTCATGATGGGTGATAAATAACATCTAATGTTAATAAATCATGAAAAAGAGACATAACCATGCTGTTAAAATAATGGAAATAACTGAAGAACTACAAACAGAATCATATTAAAAGGATTTCTTTTGGTGAAGAGGTGTCAGGGGTGGAATGCAGAGTGGACAAGGTAAACTTTTTATTTTACAACTTTCTGTACATTTAGAATTTTTTCATTCTATGGCTATATTACTTTTATTACAAAAAAAAGCATTTCCTAATGACTAGTTTAGCATTCTCTTCAATAATATTATCCCAAAGTGCATTCTTACTAAGGATAAAATGAACATACGCTGTCAGGTGCAAGTGCCACATGCAGCAATACCAAATAAGTGCTATAACTAATAGTATAGCAAGTGAAATCATCAGGATTCCAAACAGGTCAACTGAAATGTATGAAAGAGATAGATAGTAAGTTAGAAGATTAATAATTTATTATACTTTTCTAGCACTTCTATGCAGTGTGATTCTAAATACAAATTCACAAGTTGTTATTGAAAATGATACAATAACATATATCACATCCAATAAAATTACCATTACCACAATGATCACTAACGTTTGGAAATAATCTGGGTAGCTAAACTGAAGTAGCATTAGAGTCCTTTGTCTCCACTGACTTATTATTTCCTTTGCTTTATCACTAAATTCACCCCAGGATATCTCAAGAGATAAAAGAGAGGTGTGCTGTTTCCATTTCAGCAGTTCATTTTCAAAGAGACAGCCAATGCTCACTAGGAAAGTAGATTTCTAGTACCTGTAAACTTCCAACCTCCACCCCAAGTACCTTGTAACATCAATCTGGTGTACCTGTTAATGAAACTAGAAAGGCAGACATGAAACAGGAGGGAAGAATCCCCATCCATACTAAATATATGAATGTTAATTATTTATAAGCTCTTTACTACAAATTATTATTATTTAACTATACTTGTTAGCACCTGAAGAAAACAGGAACTTGAGAACCAAAATCTTGCATTTTTTTCAATTCAGTTAATACAAAAAAACCCATAAACCACTGATAGTTTAAGATGGGATTTTCTCCTACAGTTAGGGGTCACCTGGAAAACCTTTTGTTTCAAATTTTGGAAACTTTCTTAGGATGTTCTAGTATTTTACCATATAACAAACCAAAGATACAGTATAGATACACTATAAAGACTTTCACAGTTGATATTTGTTCAGTTACAGGGATACATCCTTCTTCTGAAATCTCATTCTCAGTACAAATACATTTACTGAGGAAATATGTTACAGTAATGCTAGTGGGTTCAAAATGTCCTCATTCTAGATCTAGTTGATAAGAAATACCTGGCATCCTTAAAACAGCATAGAAAATAAAACCTGCTTTCACGTGGTTATGGGTATTATACATCAAATAATTTTAGAGACAAAACAGAGCATTTAATAATCGGTGTGGTAAGATAACCACCAATCAGAGTGAAGATTGACCTGGTTTGAACCAACACTGGTTAGAAAAATCAGTAAGCCTATTTCCAGGATAAACAGATATTCTATATTTTAATAAAGCAAATATAATTTATATCCTTCAAATGTAGCAAATTATAGCAAAATGTAGTCAATTAAAAAAAATACATAAGATTAAAATAAAGACAACTCACCTCTACAGTTCAACCAAAATATAGCACTCATTCGACACCCAAAATATGGAAAACAATACTTTAGGCAAGCTTTTTCTTCACTGCACCAAATACACTGCATTTGGGGAAAAATAATAAAAGCAGTGTCTAAGTGTAATAACTTATCCCAGTAAGTTTTTAGTCTTAGTTCAATAAGTATTCAACAAATAACACCCATCATCATCACCATCACTATTGTGTTGTTGTTGTTGTTGTCAGTACCATTATTATTATTATTATTATTATTCTAGCATTATGATTATTTGATATAGGTGCAGTTAATATCTTGCCCAGATCCCCTTTTTTCAGGCCCATCCACCCAAAGTTGAGCTGTAGTGAGTGCTAGCTACCAAAGGCTCAAGCTGCCTTCTTCTGGAATTGTCTTCAATGGATGGGGACCACCTGGCCCTTGAGATTATTTCCCTCACTGCCTGTGACTGACTGATATGTGGAGTACCGTTGCTTCAAAGCAGTGACAACTCTGTTATGTGATTTTTGTCCAGCACTACCCATAGTTCACACCAAGTGTAGACTTTAGCTGAGATCACATCTTTGTGTGGATCTTGTTCCTTAGTCCTTCACTGAACTTTGCTGGAAAGCAGTCACTCAAGAAACCACATGCATCTGAATTACCTTTTAGGCTGTGTGTTTAGGGGAATAAATCCAAATAAATCTGACCCAATATAATAAGAACTTCAGTAGATAGGTACCCTCCCACCTCCACTCTTTTCCTTGCCTCTACTCTTTCTTTCCTCTGTTACTAATGGAACTGGTGGTGCTGTCAACCAGCCTTGTCTCAATCCCCTCCCCTTTCTTCCCACTGGTGGTCAGATAATCATGTGCAAATAAGAAAAGTAAATTCTTAGTTCCTTGTTGATATAAGCAAAAACAAGATACAAAGATGGGGACTACTGTGGGAGAAAAGACTAGAAACTTGCAGAGTTTAAAAAAAAAAAAAAAAAACGGGCCTCCCCTGGTGGCACAGCGGTTGAGCGCTGGGTTGCGAAGCTGCCCGCAGCCTCTGCAGTGCTGGTTCGATCCCCGGCCAGCCGGCAAGGGTCCCACATGGCGCGCAGACCTCTCCTGCCGCCCGCTGCTCCCCTCAGCAGTGTACTTCGTCAGTCTGCCTGCTCTGCTCCCCGCTCTGGCTCTGGTGAATTCTCTCACCCTCCCGTGCTTCTGACTGTACCCAGTGCTTGTATAAATAAATAAATAAATCTTTAAAAAAAAAATGAGGACACAATGGTAGAAATGGCTGTCATGTACTCAAGGCCTGCCTTGTAACAGATACCATTCTAAACCCTTTATACATTAACTCGTTTTATCCTCATGAAAATCCTGTGAACCAGTACTATTATGTCTACTTCATACATGAGGACAATAAGGCACAGAGGAATCAAATGACTTACATAAGGTCCTACACATAGTAAAAGAGTTTGGGTTCTAACCTAATCAATATGGTTCTGTAGTGATAACCAAGCCTGTAAAATTGACCTCAGCTCCCTCCAAATCACTTCTTGTTATATATCTTGAGACTTGCTGCCATGATAACTTGCTCCAATATAAAGAACCACCCCTTAAACACTGAGAGTAGACGATCTATCATAACCCAGTTTTTACCACATTAACCAAGACTAAACATCAAATGAAACCCTGGGGGTAAGTTTACAATTGAATTCACTAAGGTTGAATGGGTCCTTGTCCTCTTAGACTGTTGCTTAAAGACTTGAACAGCAATGTCAAGGCCTAGACTCAAGGATTACAGCCCAGAGACATCTGGCCTTGGTTTCTACTCAGAGATTCTAGGAATTAAGTCCATGATATTTAGCCAGGTTTTTATGGGAAATGAATTGCCAGAAAGAAAAACTGAACCCGTCAGAGTAGGGTCATCCATGTAGGCTGGGGTGTGAAGAGGGTGGTAAAAAGAAATCCATTGATCTTGTTACTTCATTCCTTTCTGCCTCAACCAGTCCAACCAATAAATTATATCTAGATGCAACAAAATGAGAAAGATTTGATTATGGTGAAAACCTAGAATGTACTCTGATTTATTTTTTAAGTCAATACCTGAACTATGTCATTTAACTACTGAGAGAGAGAGAGAGGAAATTCTTGTGATGTAACAAGTCTCATCATCATAACACCATGACTGAAAGCTATCAACCCTATAATTCAACAATGCAAATAATGACTCTGAACAGCGATGAAATGCCAGATAAAAGCGCTAAGTTTCATAGCATGACTTCTGAATTTTTATTTCTAATGGAAGAGAAAAGTCAACAAAATAAAATGTTTTTCATATGCTGTGTTTATGCTATATGTTTGTGTGTTATGGGACTAGTACTATAAATGAGTTGCTATTTATAGGTTTGTTTTGGGTAAGACTATTTTCTATGTCCAGGAAGGTTACTAGTAATATTATTCACAAGAAAATGTGTCAGATTATGAGGAAGATTTCCTTACAATTAAGATAGATAAGCATGTAATTTAACATTCAAACTGGAATATTTTGGAAAATGAAAAGGAGTTAGCATAAAAAATTTTGCCAAAGCAATGGTAGTAGCACCACTATAACTTAGGCACATCAAGACAACTGTTCATCTTCCTTATAGTCCAAGAAGAACTCAAACGATCTTGGTGGTTTCTTTAAATTCTAATGTGTTCCCTTTCTCCCTTCCTCAGTAGGGAAGTGGGAAGTGAGGAGATCTTTTACAAAAGATGATATCCTGATTCTGTGTTGATCATTTATTCATTTCTATGTGTAACTGGGGATATTTTTAAGATTACACTCAACTATGTATATCACAACAATTGCCAAAATGGCTTATGTTTGTAATTTTTTAAAGTTCTCTAACTCATTACATAATAAAGTATATTGAATATACTTTAATCTTCTAATGACTCAGGTGATAATTCAAATAGACACTGGAGGCTTGCCATGGGCTGGGATACAGGTGAGCAGATAAATATGCAAAGATGAATAAAACATGCATCTGTCCTCAGGAAACTGAGAATGGGAGAAAGGTGAACAACAAACAATTTATATGATATGTGTTCTAATTTTAAAATGTACATGTTCAAGATCCAAAACAAAGGTTAAGGAGAATTGGAAGAAGTACTGTATTCTTCTTCTAAGAGGAAGGGTAAGAATACTAAGGATGAGTAAGGATGACAGAAATGACATCAGTTAGGGAACTGAAGTTTATAGCTAGATCCCCTTATTTTTATCTATAAAATCGGAGACAAAGTCATCCATTGAGAATGAGTGAATATAAGAGAATACTGGAATTTTGAGGATGGTAATGAAATTTTGGAATTGCCACTGTCAGAAATTTTAGGAAATGTTACTTACCAAAGGCAAGTAATATTTTGGCTCAGGTGAGAACAGAAATTGTAAATTTATAGTTGTAACTAATGAGGATTTTGATGTACTAGGTTCCAATAGTAACCAGCTAACAATACATTGCAAATGAAAAGTTATACCAAAGGACCAATCAGTGCTGGGGGTGGAGGGTATTAAAGCCAACACAGTTCAAAATAAGAAGGTGAGGACATTAAAGAAGTGGTGGTTTTTGCAACACCCAGTGAAATAATAGATCTAGGCAAGGATCAACAAGTCTGCTAACATCACAAAATGCTGGACAATAGACCTCATTTTTACAAAAAAATTAAACTGAATTGGGTTAAGTCTGTGGAGAGTCTACAGGTTAAGTCTAATGACCACTTTGCAAGAACAGAAGAACAAGGAAAAGAAGCACGTGATAAAGTACAATGTAGAAATGTGACCAGCAAAATTCAGACCGTGGGAAACCTTCTAGGATGAACAATTCCATTTCTGCAACAACTAAGTTGCAACAAGAAAAGAAAATAGGGAGAGAGAGAAGGAACATATAAACAGACTTTAGGATAATGAGACAATTGGAATGCACAGACTTGATTAAAATGAACTTTAAAAATTCATGAAACAAGGGAAAGGTGATTATTTCCTGAATGCTTGATGATATTAAGGAAGCAAGTCATTAATTTTTAGTTATGATTATAGACAAAATATTTTAAAGCAAAGTCTCTTTCCATATCTTTATATACATGTCAATTCCAGTTACTAAAATAATAGAGTTACTACAATTATTAGATACAAATTACAATTACTAGAATGGCCCCCTTTCAAATTAGGATTTCATGTCTGTGTCTTTGGTATTAATTATCGGTCCTCTGATACTGATTAGAGTAAAATGTTACAGTGAGGGTGGTGGCAAAGCTCTGTGCTGTACAAGTAACACCATTTCCCTCAATACTTAAGATTTCAGCTTTCTTCTAAATCTGAAGTGTAAAATAATGATGTCAGACCTCTAATCATCACAGAAGGGAAATCGTGGTTACACTGTGGTCAAGGAATAGCATGCCTTCCTTCTAGTCTTTAGGCAATAGAATGGCAAAGAAATTTTCACTGCATCTCAAAGGGCCTATCTTTTCCTTGACTGACAAAAAGTGCTTTCCAAAGTCAGCATACATTTTTTCAAGCAAAATTTTGTTTTGTTGCAGTATAATTTTCTGGAAGGAAGTGCATGTTTGTGCTAAATTATTTCCATTGTTTATTTCTAGAAACCATGTCAGAGAATGGTTTGAAATGCATCTTAATCACTACTATTAGTCATTCTTATTATTTAAAAAAAAAATGGAAAACAAAGTTTAGCATGTCTTTTAGACTACAATTGTAAATTGCGTGATTTTATAACATTCCCAAGATAATTCTACTTAATGGAAGTTAACTTACTTTTTTATTTTCTGTGCACAAATGACAATTTTTCTTTCCAGCACACACTATGAGAAAAAAAGATTAAGTGCAAAAATGTAAATGCAAAGCCTATACATTGCTCAATTTTATACAAAAGTGCATTTCATTTAGTCATTCCCATTTCATGAAATATTCATCCATACTCCAGGGTTTTACTTCATTATTTTCATATATCTAGACACTTTTCCCACTGGTACTATTTCAATCCTAACTCTTATTTTTTCCTATTACTCGGAAAAATATGAAATGCATCATCCAGCTTTGATTAGCCAACTATGTTCTAGAAAATAACTTGCAAAAAACAATATGGAAAAAACAAATTGGCAATGTCACTATATATTTAAAACATACATTTGAAACCTCTTTTAGTAACTTCTTTGTTATTCAGAGTAGTTTTGCCAAGATATTCCTGTTAAACAAGTCCTTTAAATTAAAAAAAAAATTAAGTCCCCATCTTGTTTGCAATGAGACTTTCCCACAAATTAGGATTTCCATTATTACTGTTTTGTGAAAAAATAAACAATATAATTTATTGTTTATTTATCTTTTAATATATAATTTATCTTTTATTTTTTTCCAAGGAAAGAAAATGTATTTAAGTATTTACAACATATTTATTATAGCCATTAAATTTATTTTTGACAGTGTTTTTAGTGCATAGTATTTTATTTCAATAAATATCTTTTCTATTGCTGGTATGTTTTTTCAGTTAAGTGAGAGAAATAAGTTTTTTAATTAATTAATTTAATTTTTATTCTTTCAATGTTTGCTTTCTTTTCTCAAGTGTAGTTCCCATAGAATTTCCACCACCAATTCACCCGTGCACCATCACCACAGTCCCTTGTGCTCTTCCTGCCCTCATTTTGATCCCTTTTCCTCCCCCTCCCCGTAGAATGTGGATAGATAAGTTTTAAATCCTGGTTTGTGTATGAATATAAGAGTAATTTCTTTGATCCTTTTCATATCTTTTTAACATATGTATATTTAGTATATTTTATGTATACATATAAATTAGAGAGGTGAATTTTCTTGATCAAATGGAATTCTGAACTTTTCAAACACAGAGAACTACTTGTAGCAAAATAAACTATAATCTTTTCTCCCCCAAATAACACAGCAAGGAAAACATATATTTCTCATTCTGCATACATGGAGTTGTTTTTTAGAGCAGCTTCCTAAAGTAAAACTGTTGAATCTTCAATTTTCCCAAATATATAATTTTTCTTCAAAATGATTTTAGCAAATTTTACTTGAATAAGCAATAGACGAGTTTCTATATCCCCACACCTCCACCTGCTAGGAATCAGCCTAATATTCTTTTTTTTTTTTAAGATTTATTTATTTATTTATACATGCACTGGGTACAGTCAGAAGCACGGGAGGGTGAGAGAATTCACCAGAGCCAGAGCGGGGAGCAGAGCAGGCAGAAGGACCGAAGTACACTGCTGAGGGGAGCAGCGGGCGGCAGGAGAGGTCTGCGCGCCATGTGGGACCCGCCTCCGGTGGCCGAGGAGCAGCCGGGGATCGAACTGGCGCTAGAGAGGCTGCGGGCAGCTTCCACAACCCAGCGCTCAATCGCTGTGCCACCGGGGAGGCCCAGCCTAATATTCTACCCACTGATGGTATTTCAATGCTGCTGTTGTTTTTTAATCCCCTTGCATCCATCCCCTGTCCCTTTCTCTCCCTCTCCCTCTTAATCTCGGAGCCCTCAGGATGTTTTTTGATGTTCGCTTGTTTTTGAAAGTGTTTTACGTTATCAATTGTCTGCTATATAAATATCAGATATTGTTTTTATCATTCTGACTTACTTTGCTACACCTAATTTTCTTAAATTTCCTCCATTTTATTGAAAAGGGCTGCATTTCACCCTCTTTTATGGTTATATCAGATTCCATGATGTGTATGTATACCACATTTCCTTTTTTAATTATTTTTTTTTACATCATTGTAGTTATGTCACATTTTCTTGATACAATTATCTATCTAGGGACGTTTAGGCTGCCTCAGATCTATGAGACCGTTTTATTTAATTTCAAATCATTTGATTGGATAGAGATATGATTTGACTGGGGAAAATCTCAAACTAGTTTCTATTAATAAATTAAGTGCTAGTGAACGTTACTTCCTCCTACCCCAAAGTATCCTGGAGGTCCCCAAAATAAAGTTGAGAGGAGGAAAAGGCAGGGTAAATGGTAAAGATTCAGTTATGGACAGCTGGCTTCAGGCTTAGTTGGAGCTCAGTAAAAGGGAAAACAAAAGGTATATAGACCTTGCAAATGCTACCATTAGATAAAAATAGAACTCAAATTTAAAAAATGTCTTTAAGTAGAAGAATGAATGGAAGCACTGACAGAGCTGGTCAGCCGTAGAACTGGGCAAGGTAGAATCAGAAACTTCACTCTTTAGAAGCCAGACTGTTATCTACGATGCTTGATTTATTTTGTTTACTCCCTTTTTATCCCTTCTCAGTATTTTAAAAAAGTCCAGAATGATTCCTATTTGCTAGGAACAAAGGAAGGGATCTGTTTTTATAGTTAGTCTGTATTATTAAGCACTATTTATAGGGAAAATGGAGCAGGGACTAGAACAGTTAGTTCTCTTGGAGTATGTATGTGGTGGGGGAGGAGAGGAAGTGATCGAGAAATCCATGGGAAAGATGAGACCAAAGGAAATAAGCCAGGCCTTTTGATTCAGCTTCTCCCCACACCCCCTTCCTGTCAAAAGAGAGCCTCATTTCAAGTGTAAAACTGACAGCTTTGAGTTTGGTTTCACTACGGAAGGCTGATTCACTTACAGATACTAACATTCCTTTAGACTCTTTCGACTCTAGAAACCAGACAGCAGTAATTACTCTGTCTTACAGTTTTCATAAAAAATGGCAATCTTGGCTTTAAAGGGCATTTTCCAAGTAATTCAAACCCTGTCCTTATTTTATCTATACAATTCCAATTCAGGCTAGTAAAACTCTTTACTTTCAGGTTCATGAATTCAACTCAGCATGATTTTTGTTTCAAAATTTCTTCATCTGGGGAATGGAATCAAGAGAAGTCTCCAAGCCAAAGCAATTATTTCTTAATGTAAGATCCAAATTAATCAATTTATTAGCTAAGACTTTAAAACACTAAGACCAGTTATGGCCACGACGGGATCTGATTAGAACAAAACCCAACAGCTTACAGCATAAGCTTATGTGCTGAGGGTCAGGCCAAAAGTGGGGGGGAAGGGGGTCATACTGTCCCAATTTTAAACCATTTTATTCACTTTTCACATTTCGAATAAGGCAAATTAATTCAAGTCCAATTTAACTGGATTTCACAAAAAAAACATAGTCTTTAAATATGTTTTCCCGCCAACATCAAAGGAACACTTAAACAATGAAAATCTCAGCATGTGGGGGCGCCACAACCAAACGACATTCCTCAACGTCACGCGTGCATGGGAGGCACCAGCCCCGGGGCCCAGGATGCCTCACCATCCTCTATAGCTGCCGGTCGTCTCTGCTTGTTCCTGTGTGTAGAGATTTGGGAAAAACCATTCTCTGAGAAACTGATAAGCAGTTGGATGAGAAAGAGGGAGAGGAAAACTGGCAGGAGGATCTGGCTCCAAGCCCGCAGCCGGCACATGGCTCCTTGAGCCCGGGTTGCGCTGGTCCCCGGCCAGTGAGGCTGTGGCAGGGGGTAGGGGCCAGCTTGGACAAGCAGCCCTGTCGGGAACCGTGAACACTCACAGCCCAGGATTCTGAGACAACCCCTTCCACTGTGCCCTTGCTCCAAGCATAATTCACGGAACCTTAGAACCCGTAATGCTCCACCCAGAATGTAGAATGTTGTAAAGCACTCCTGGTCTGCACTGGCCTCGGGTTTCCTAGGAATCTGGGGACTGATTCGGTTGCTCCTCTGAACTTGATCTATCGGCTAATAGTTTTGTTTTTGTTTTTGTTTTTGTTTTGGAGGAGAAAGGCCCGGATTCTAAGTTCCACCCCTAGATAGGTGTAAAGCAGTTGTGCCTTTCTGCTTTGCCTTTAATCAGATGTAAATGAACCTGCCATCAACCCACCCCGTGGGCTTTTTGTGCAATTAAGTGGTGAGGTCACTAAATTCTGTAAATCCTTGATCTTGTTCTTTAGAAGTCTGTGGCCGCATGACATGCTCTCATGTAGTTTACCAAATTATGATGTGTTTTAGTGGTATGCAGATGACTATCTTTTATTTTTATAGTTACACATTTATTTTAAATGGACATTAGAAAAATATGACGAGTAGTTATAATGATATAATCAAAAAATATAAACTTATATTTTAAAATAAGTCTATGTGAAAATAACAACTTTGAGAAATGCAAATAATGGTACACTATTTAAAGGCTATAACATACACTTTGAAGGAGCTTCCAGAATAACTGAAATTTGAGCCATATTGCCCCAAAGTGTGTGTGTGTGTGTGTGTGTGTGCATGTGTGTATTGGAATGGGGTTAAATGGTAGGTGTATGAGAAAGGGGGCGGTCTTGTGGGAATATCTATTGAAATACTCTTGTTTTCCAGCACTTTGGGAGGCCACCTCTGCAAGCTCTGAGATTTCAGAGGGACCTACGGAGTCAACATTACATCTGTAGGAGCATCTATCCAATCACCAAGGCCATCAGGAATGTACTGGTAAGAAAGGCACCAGCATCACTAAGAAGTTTAGTATCTTTGCTCCATCGGTGAAAACTGATAGATGCAGTCACAGAGCGGGGTTCATTAGTGCCCATAGAAATAATGAGGCCAGGTGATGACACACACAGAAGCCATGTTTCAAGGTTCCTAGTTGTCCAGACAGAGCTCTTAATATTAGACCTTAACATGAGCCCTGCCTGGCTGGGATGTAAATTACTCTGGAGCTCTGGAACTATCAGGTCTTCAGTCTGCTACTTAGCTGGATTTGTTCTTCCACTATAGAGGATAAGAGCTGCCAAAGAGGTCCTCTAGCTTTCACACTTTGTCTCAGCCTTCAGTTTCTAATTACCTGTCTGTACAATAGCAATATAATTCCATAGCCAACCAACCCTGCAGCTCTTGTAGGTACTGTTTCCCTTTATCTTTCAAATTATTTGATTATTATACCTATTGGGGTATTCTCCTCTACCAGATCATTTTTTCTAGGTGAAAAACATTTCAGCATCTGTGAATTTTTAGTAATTCAGCTGCCAGCTCTTTCCAGAGACTGTCCATACCTACATGCTTCCATTATTGTTTTTAATCCTTTCTCCTGTCTCCTGGAATTTAAGCTCCACACAGTAAGGATTTTTGTCTCCTTAATTCACTAATATAACCCAAGCATTAGAACAGTGCTTAGCACATTAGTACCTGCTCAATGAATTTTTTTTTTAAAGATTTATTTATTTTATACAAGAACCAGGGTACAGGCCAGATGTGCGGGAGGGTGAGAGGATTCACCAGAGATAGAGCGGGGAACAGAAAAGGCAAACTGACGAAATACACTGCTAAGGGGAGCAGCGGGAGAGACAGGAGAGGTCTTCTGTGCCATGTGGGACCCTCGCCGGCCGGCCAGGATGGAACCAGCTCTGCAGAGGCTGTGGACAGCTTCACAGCGTGGCACTCAACCGCCTGCGCCACCAGGGGAGGCCCCAAATTTTTAATTGAATCTGTATGCTCCAATTAGTTATCACCTTAGTTCTGGTCTCATATTCCAAGTTCTTTCAATGATCTTCAGACACCTCAACTTTAGTATGCTCAAGATCAGATTTGCTATTCCTCCTGTTTTCCTAATTTGATTCATAGTATCAAATCCAAATCCAAATAACCTAGAAAGGCTAGGTTATTCTTCACTTTAAGTTTTGGAATAACCTCTAAGCCCTCTACTAACGCTGACAGACATTTGATATTAACTAGGATCCTTTAGCCACACACACATATACACACACCACACATTTGTTTTTTCATTGCCTTAGTCACCTGTCCTAGTGTCTTGTGTATCATTGTTCATTAGTTATTGCTTTAGTCTGCTTGGGCTGCCATAACAAAACACTACAGACTGGTGATTTAACAAAAGTCTGTGGAAGATGGAAGTTCAAGCTCAAGGTGCTAGAGGTGTAGGTTTCTTTGAGGCCCCTATCTTTGACTTGTAGTAAACTCAAGTGAAAAACAATGCAAGGCCCAAATGACCAACATGACTGCTAATGCCATCTGTTGGTGGCCATGGAAATGGCATGCTTTTAATCTGTATAGCTTTGCTCAGGCCTATCCAAGTTTTTGTTGTTGTTGGTTTTTTTTTAAGATTTATTTTTATTTATTTATGCATACAAGAACTGGGGTTTAGGCCAGAGGTGAGGGAGGTGAGAGGATTCACTGGAGACATGTTGAACATTTAAAAAGTAAAGGAACCTCCTCCAGATTATCTTCTGTATTCCCTTCTCTGTGTCAGTCAAGGGTTAACTGAAGAGAATTCAATGAAAGGACTAAAATATAGAGGTGTGGGCAGGAGTAATAAGAACCCAAGTGAAGCACCCAAGGACTAAGGGAAGGTATTGTCAGTCCTGGAGCTAAAGGGGCAAAGCAAAGAGCAGAGCTTGAAATCCAGAGAGAATGGAAAAAGGGCTACCTGGTAGGAGCTGTGGTAATAAGATAGAAGAAATAGTTTGACTGAGGAAGTAGGGGGAATAAATCCCTGATCTCTTCCTTCTATTTATCCTCCCAAAGTCAGAGGGGTAAAGAAACTCAGCCATTGCAACCCATAGTGGTTAGACTAGGGCAGAGAAGGGTGGAGACGGGATTTGGAGGGTAACTTGGTAAATAATCAGCATTCCTTTCTTTCACAAAATGAATAACCCTCTCCACTGTTTTACAAATGTATAAATATTATATAAATATATATTTTATATAAATATACATATTTTTGCAGGTATACGCTATATATACATTCTATATAAACATTGTATTATAGATATTTATTTTACATATTTGGCTCCCTGTATTCATCCAAGATTGAGTTCCTAAATGTCATTCTCATTCATGGTGGTATTCCAGTACCCATTAAAAGGGAACTCATGAATATTTTTTGAATGAATAAATGAATGGGTGAATAAGCATGATCTGTCCCCATGGGTTAAAATCTTGCTAAGGGGACAAATGGGCGAGTATATCCTATTTTAACTTTGTGTCAATGGAGTGAATTCCATCTGGCTCCTGAATAAAATAAATGCATCAATAAACCAAACAGGGGCCTCCCTGGTAGCACTGGGATTAAAGACAGCACTATCAAGCTACTGCCAGCCACTGCAGCATGAGTTCAATTCCCAGCAGTCCAGGCAGCAACCCACATGGCACAGCAGACTTCTGCCTCCCCCACTGCTTCCCTCAGCAGTGTATTTCAGTTGATGTGCCTGTTCTGCTCCCCACTGTCTCTGGTGAATCCTCTCACATCCCACACCTCTGGCTTACATCCCAGTTCTTGTATGCATAAATAAATAAATCTTTAAAAAATTAAAATAAAGCAAACAGGATAATTTTTCTTAATTTCCAGTTATAAGTTTATGTGAGCAACAAATTCAGATAGCAGACCTCAGAGTTCCCCCCCATTTTGACTTTTAAAAATAACATTTGCAGTATACTTTTTAAATAAGCAAGCTCACTTATCTTTGCTTCTGACTTTATAAGTAGACATTTTAAGATGGAAGTAAAAACTTGACTATCTCCAAAAGAAGCATTAAAGTCAACATTTAAAACTTTCAAATGTAGTCTAATAGTTGAACTTTAATAACTAAACATCCTGTTGAAGGTGAGCAAGTGAACATTCCCAGGACACTACAGATTAATTAGTGAGCACTGTTAATGCCAATCTATGCTCTCTTTCCCCAAACACACGGAGAAATTATCTTTATGGTAACTGATATTCCTTCATTCTGATCACTCACTGTACCTGTACATCTCTGGGCTATGAACATTTCCTATTAAGACATAGCTGTCCATTAAGACATGGGCCTCCCTGGTGGTGCAAAGGGTTGAGCACCGCACTATGAAGCAATCCACTCGTGTCTCTGCAGCATGAGTTCAGTACCCTGGTTGGCCAGGGAGAAACCCACATGGCGAGGCAGACCTCTCCTGTCTTGCCCCCGCTCTCCTCAGCAGTGTGTCTCAGTCAGTCTGCCTGTTCTGTTCCCCGTGCTGTCTCTGGTGGATCCTCTCACCCCCCACATCTCTGGCCTGTACTCCAGCTATTGTATGTAATAAATAAATCTTAAAAAAAAAAAGACATAGCTGTCCATTAAGACAAACATGCAAGTGATTTCATCACTTGATGTCTAATTACTACAGCTGGCTTAATGACAAGGTTGCATCAATTTTTCAGTACTTCTGCTGTAGTGAAGCAGAGTTCTCCAAATGTCACAGTCCCTTTACTTACATAGCCACCAGGAGAAAGAGTATGATGGCGATTGTTTTCTTGGTATTTCATTGTTCTACAAAAAGGGGTGCTTGTAATCTCTTAGAGATTTTTGAGGGTATGAAGAACATGAAAAAGGACATTTCAATAGAAAATGTACATTCTGGTTGGTTATTGTTGTTAAGTGCATTGTTCAGCAAATGTTCCGCTATATTGAGTTTCAGGCATCAGTGGAATTATATTATGGTGAGATTTGTGATTAAGGTAGGCTAACTCAAAATGACAAGCCAAGAGCTTTTAAAACCCATGTTTCAATGAAATCTGGCAGCACAAAAACAGCTGCTCTAAGTCCTCTCCTCTAATATTTCAAAGGAAGAATAGCAATGGATTTCTGATACCATATGTGCCAACTGCAGAAATTCTAGACCAGGCTGAGAGATCCTGGGTGAAAGGTCATACTTTGCCTCACACAGATGGCACATTTAATTATTAAAGAACAATGTTAATGTGATCATTTCATGCCCTGAAACAAAAGGTCTTCTCAGGTATCTTGAAGCTTGTTACAAGCCTAAACTCTGCTGGAGATAGTGAAAAGCGTATGTGATTTCATATTCTAACTTTATAGTCTTATGAGTTGAATTTGTCTAGCAGACAATAAAAGACATTTCTTAGGGGAGAAGGGAAGGGAATGAAGGTCATGTCTTTGGCAGAGAATTTACTTACCCTGAGAAGGAAAATTAAATCTGAACCCTTGCTTCAGATTTAACTCAGGTTCCAATTCCTCAGGAGGATGGCTGAATGACCTCTTTCAGCAGAATTGTTTGCTGGAAAATTTCACGTCTAGCCTCAAGAAACTTTTCAGAAATAATCTCCTTAGTTTTTGTCCACTATAAAAAAAAAAAAAAACCAGCAAAGTGCCTGTTACTAATGTTCATTAAATACTAGGTGCTCTTCTTAGCACACAATTGTTTAAATACATTAAAATTCAAGGTTATATAATTTGGAAGAACTGTAGAATAAAATCAAGGCCAATTCCACCAATCTTTAAAGCAAAATCAAATGGAAATATTAGAGTTAATATGTCCTTTAGATGAAGATGACACTAAAACATAGGTAACAATAGTAGTAAATATTTACTGATAATGTATTATCATTCAGGCACTGTGCTAAGTTCTTTACACGTAAATACTCAACAAAAGTTTGGTGGGGAAGGCGCTATAATTATCTCTGTTTTACAAACTGAGACACAGAGAGGTTAAGATTCCTATATGACCATTTAGTTGGCAACTTGTGGAGTCAGGATGCCAAACCAGGTCACTCAAATTTGAAAATCTATGATTATGTCATCATTCCATGCAAAGACCACAGAAAAACACCTGTAGTTGAACAAATTGGACTTACTGATTATAGAGAGGGAGAATGATCTGCATGGGGAAATACCGTCAGCAAGAAGGTCTTTGACACACCATGCACAAAAACCAACTCAAAATGGATTAAAGAATTAGACATAAGACCTAAAACATTAAAATATATAGAAGAAAATAGAGGCAAAACACTACATGACATACATCTCAGTGACATCTTTAAAGACACATCACCTAAAGCAAAGATAGTGAAGGAAAAGATGAACAGCTGGGACTACATCAAATTAAAGGGCTTCTGTATAGCAAAAGAAACATTAGCCAAAACAAAGAGAAGCCCCACTGATTATGAGACAATTTTTGCACACAATACTACTGATAAGGGCTGATCACAAAGATCTACATAGAGCTGATGAGACTCAACAAAAACAAAGTAAACAATTCAGTCAAAAAATGGGCAGAAGAGGGCCTCCCTGGTGGCTCAGGTGGTTGAGCACCGCACTGTGAAGCTGTCCGCAGCCTCTGCAGTGCGGGTTCCATCCCAGCCTGCCAGCTAGAATCCCACATGGTTCAGCAGACCTCTCCTGTCTCGCCCACTGCTCCCCTCAGCAGTGTATTTTGTCAGTCTGCCTGTTCTGTTTCCCGCTGTGTCTCTGGTGAACCCTCTAACCTTCCTGCGCATCTGGCCTGTACCTCAGCTCTTGTATAAAAATAAATAAATCTTTAAAAAAAAAAAAATGGGAAGGGCCTCCCCAGTGGCGCAGCGGTTGAGCACTGGGTTGTGAAGCTGCCCGCAGCCTCTGCAGCACCGGTTTGATCCCCGGCTGCTCCCCGGCCACCGGAGGAGGGTCCTACATGGTGCGTAGACCTCTCCTACCTCCCGCTTCTCCCCTCAGCAGTATAATTCGGTCCTTCTGCCTTCTCTGCTCCCTGCTCTGGCTCTGGTGAATTCTCTCACCCTCCCACACTTCTGACTGTACCCAGTGCTTGTATAAATAAATAATCTTTAAAAAATTAAAAAAATAATAAAAAAAATGGGCAGAAGACCTAAAAAGACACTTCTCCAAAGAGGAAATGCAAATGGCCAACAGGTATATGAAAAAATGTTAAACATCACTTGTAATAAGGGAAATGCAAATCAAACCACAATGAGATACCATCTTACACCAGTGAGAATGGCACATATTTAAAAAACTAGCAACAACAAATGTTGGTGAGTATGTGGTGAAAAAGGAACTCTCCTGCACTGATAGGAATGCAAACTGGTCCAACCACTGTGGAAAGCTCTGTGGAGTTTCCTCAGACTACTAAAAATGGAGCTTCCATACAATCCAGCAATTCCACTCCTAGGAATTTACCCAAAGAACACAAAACATTAATTCAAAAGAACGCCTGCACCCCTATGTTTATTGCAGCACATTTTACAATAGGTAAGCTATGGAAACAACCCAAATGCCCAAAAATAGATGATTGGATCAAGAAGATGTGCTATATATTCACAATAGAATATTACTCAGCAATCAAAAAAAATTCATGCCATTTGCAGTAACATGGATGGAGCTAGAAGGGATTATGCTCAATGAAATAAGTCAGAAGGAAAAAGAAAAATACTGGATAGTTTCACTAATAGGATGAATGTAGAGAAGCCAAATAAGGGATCGGGGGAAAAAGTAATTATAATAGATTAAAATTGAAAATCAACAGGCAACTATAAATCAGAGACATTCTGCAGGGAAGAAGGAAGAAGAAGGATCAAAACAGGGGTGGGAAGAGCACAAGAGACTATGGTGATGGTACATGGGGGAACTGGTGGTGGGAATTTCATGGCGACTACACCTTAGAGAAGAAAGCATACATTATACAAAAATGAAGAATGTAAAATAAACATAAAATAAAATTTAAAAAATTAAAAATCAAGGTGTTTGGATTTATGAAAAGATTTGATCTTGTTAATGATTTGGGGGATGGTTAAGCAGGACTTTTCTCTGACTTGGATGCTATCAGGAAATGGGGGTAATTCTATGATCTTAATAAATCATATGTAGAAGGAGGGAAAATTAGGTCTCCCCAGTGGTGCAGTGGGTTGAGCACAGTGAAGCTGTCTACAACCTCTGCAGCGCGGGTTCAATTCCTAGCTGGCCAGGGAGATACTCACATGGTGTGGCAGACCTCTCCCGCCTCACTCGCTGCTCCCCTCAGCAGTGTATTTCAGTCAGTCTGCCTGTTCTGCTCCCCACTCTGTCTATGGTAAATCCTCTCACCCTCCCGTGCCTCTAATCTGTGCCCCAGCTCTTGTATAAATAAATAAATCTTAAAAAAATAAAAAGGAGGGAAAATTAGAGCGCTGCACTTGTAGAGCAGCAGCACTCATCCATACTAACCAAGATTAGAGCATGTGTTATCCAGAAAGTACGTGGAAGAATCAGAATTTGAATCCATGAGGCCCAGCACATTTACCTGCTCTACAGGCAAAGGCAGCAGGAGCAGCAAAATGAGGATGGGAGAGGTGTTTTAGGAGGAAATTTTGGCTATGTAGTCACAATGAAGTGTCGAAGTGGAAGACCGGGGGAGCTAACTGCTCAAAAAATAGTCTAAAAGTTTTTTTGTTTTCTTTGTTTTTCTTTTGTTGTTGTTGTTGTTTTTTTAAATTCAGGGGATCTTTTTGTTTTGCTGGATCTTCTAGGTCAATCTACCCAGTAGTGCCCACAGTCACACTCTTCTCAAAAGGTGCCACCTCATTACGCATCTGTATGATAAGCTACTTTCCCCAAGATAACTTAGGTCCATGCTGGCAGCCCAGTGGCCCCAGTGGACCTGATGGATGTTCCCTCCCCAGCATTCTCAAATGTACTTTCATGGAGTCATCTTTCTAGAGTCTTAAATCCCTTTGGTGCCACTGCCAAAGATTCTACCAGGAGACTGCTGTATTAAGCTTTGATTAAAAAGACTATTGTTACATATCTGTCATGTCCTCCTGTATAGTAATTCTCCCCCTTTCTTGGGTGTTGCGTAAGAAATCCTGATTTTCCTTGGGAACTTCCCCTTCTTCAAGACATGTAGTCCTAGAAGGACATGGAAATAAAGATGTTATTCCTGACACTCTCCTTCAGTCCATCAATACATGTTCCAAGTAGGGACCACATGGCACAAGTCAAGTAAGTCAGTAACTCCCTTTTTTAAAAAAAAAAAAAAGTTTATTTTATTTATTTATGCATATAAGAACTGTGGTGTAGGCCAGAGAGTGGGGATGGGTGGTGGTGAGAGGATTCACCAGAGACAGAGTGGGGAGCAGAATAGGCAGATTGACTGACATACACTGCTGAGGGGAGCAGAGGGTGAGACAGGAGAGGTCTAATATGCCATGTGGGTAGCTCCCTGGGAGGGAATCGAACTCATACTGCAGTGGCTGGTGGATATCTTGATAGCTCTAAGACTTTAACCTCTGCACCACCAGGGAGGCCCCCTTAAGTCAGTGACTCTGTTCCAGAAGTCCGGATGTCGTCTAGAGTGACACAGACAGGAATATGAGTAAAGCTGCCATGTGGCATCTCTGAACAGACTGCCCTCTTGTTCCTGTTACCCAGGTTCCCACAGGTGCCTTCATCTCTTCCTGAGGCCTAAGTGTTCAACATCTTCTTTGACTCTGAGCTACCTAGAATATATCCAATAACCTTTTTGCTTAAATAAGCTACTTTCTACTGTTTGCTTCCATAGAACCCTAATTGACACATAGAGTTTATTTGATATTTCTTCTATTGAACTGACTTTTAGAAAAATGTCCTTCAACAATGCTCATTCAAAATAATGAGAAAGGACATCCAGTTCAAGTTCTGGCTTTTGGTTCACATGGAAACCAGGCTATGCTTTCCCAGGGGACTACTGATCTTTTTGCCCAGCACTGGTAGATGATCAGAATAAAAGGCCATAGAGATAATGAGCCTTTGACCTTGACTTTCATTATGTGACACTTTACTCTTCTCTGAAAAAGGAACAGAAGATGTTGAACTCACAACTCTTCTCCAACCCATTTTATTGACCAAAAAAACCACCTTTCTTCCAATCTTCTTACAAAGAATCATGATTAGGAGGTTTCTGAATCTAAAGGTTATTTCTCAAAAAAAATCCACAGTTCTATTAAATTACAGATATTCTTAAGAGGAGTAATATGTGCTTCTTGAAATAAAAACCACCCATCTGCTCCTAACTCTTTGACCATGTGGTGTCCTATTTGAAATTACACCGGCAATCAGGGAATAAGGTGTTTGGGTGACACAGCAAAAGAACATGGTTATAATTATGTTTCTTAAAAAACATTCAGGATGGGGAATAGGAGGAACTTCCTGAACACTTGCATTGGAACATATGCTTGTAGGTATTGGAGAGTGATTTCACATTAGAAATTAGATATCCTGGGAGCTTTTTATTATGTCAAGTAGCGGGTCACACTAAGAAATATGATCATTTTAAAAATGCTTGCCTGTTGGTTTGTTTGTTTGTTTGTTTGTTTGTTTGTTTTTCAGATGATTACCCACATGGAAACTCCAACAGAGTTCACAAACTATTGGAACTAATAAATGAGTTCAAAAAGTTTCGTTGATTCCAAATCAATAGTGTTCTCATAAACCAGTCACAACCAATTAAAAAATATAATTGAAATGAAGATTCCATGCACAATATCAAAAAAACTGAAGGTATAAATCTACTAGCTGTACATACCAACATAAATCCCAAAACAAAATTGAGTGTAAAAACCAAATTGCAAAATGATAGATATATTTATCTAAATGTTGAATTTATCTTTCTTTTTTTTAAGATTTATTTATGCATACAAGAACTGGGGTGTAGACCTGAGGTGCAGGGGGTGAGAGGATTCACCAGAGACAGGGTGGGTAGCAGAACAGGTAGATCTACTGAAATACAATACTGAGGGGAGCAGCGAGGGAGACAAGAGATGTCAGCTCCCTGGGCAGTTATCAAACTCATGCCACAGTGGCTTGCAATGGCATAATAGTGCTGAGACTTAACCCCTGGCCACCAGAAAGGCCCAAATGTATCTTTTTATATAAAAATAAAAAAATCTTGTATTTAAAAAATTTTAATGTTAAAGTACTATACAAATATAGATTAAAATAAAAAATTTACATTGCTAGTTAGCAACCTTTTTTTTTTTTTTCCTGAGCTGTGCAAAAGACAAATAGGATTGGGGAAACATTAACTGCGATATTACTGTTTAAAATCTGAAGCAAACATATAGCTTAAGCTTATTCTAGGTGGGTGGTGAATATAATCAATATTATCCTCTTCAAGTGATCATTATTATTCTTTAAAACTTTATAATGAAATGTTTTGAAACACTATTGTAATAGTAAGAAACAGAACACAAATTTTCTTTGTTCTCTTATAGCAAGCGGAAAATCTAAGAATGAAATAAGAATCAACTTGAATTTGCTGTTTTGGGGAAACTTCACCAGCAATTTAGCCAAGCAAATGCAGCTATACATGAAATAAGTTGAAATCGGCATGGCCTGACCTGATGCTCCTTACATGAACAAACTTCTACATTTCCTGGTATGCAGGAAATTATCCCTCCAACTTTTACACAATAGAGGTGGTTATGGGCTTCCCTGGTGGTGCAAGGGGTTAAGCATAGCACTATGAAGCAATCTACAGCCACTGCAGCACAAGTTCAATCCCCCGCCAGGGAGCTACCCACATGGCACAGCAGACCTCTCCTGTCTCGCCCGCTGCTCCCCTCAGCAGTGTATTTCAGTCAATCTGCCTGTTCTGCTCCCCACTCGGTGAATCTTCTCACCTCTGCCACCTCTGGCCTGTACCCCAGTTCTTCTATACATAAATCTTTAGAAAAAAAAAACAGAGGTGGTTATAGCAGCACTGGACTTGGGGGGACTAGAGAGGGAAAGGGACAGGAAGAAATGTTCTGTGTCTTTGTGCCAATTTTGCCACTACTTAGTAACCTTGGAGAAGTTACTCACTCCTGTCCTTAATTTCTTCATTTGTAAAATGTTTCTCTTTCTCACAGGTTTGTTGTGCTGAATAAATGAGGTAATGCGAATGTGAGACTGTTTACCGGTATAGGAGGAATGTTGGAGGATTCTGTGTGCAAATTTCATTGATTTCCAGATTGAATTCCATGAAAAGCCAACCATAGTTAAGAAGTCAGGACAGTGCAAACACAATCACTGCCTAATGTTGAAGGTGCTGTATCAGGAGAATGATACTGTGCAAACAGGATTTAATGCGGAGGATTCTCTTAAGAAGAAACTGCACAAAGGTGACATTTTAGTGCTGCTTTTCTATGTTATAGAAATTCTTTTTCTGAAGAATTTCATTCTTCTCTAATCAGAATGAGATGTTGCTAGAAATTAAGATGCCCCTCCCTGCCAAAAACAAACTTTTACTCTTTTTTTATTTTTTAATTTTTATTTATTTATTTATTTTTATCTACTTTTATAAAAAGACAGTGGTTAAAGGCACAAATGCAGTACCCCTAATGACTGGGTTTCAGTTCGGACTTTGCCACTCACAATAGCGTGCCCTCCTCTCTCTCAGCCAGGAACCAACGGAGAAAGCAGACAAAGGAGTTAGACAGTAGGAGGCCAAAGTATAGCCAAACAATCCCTTATCTACAATTCAGAAATCCATAAAATTCTAAAAAGCAAATGTGTTTTGTAATTCATCTGACAACAAAATTCCCAGCATGGTAACTCTTTTGACAAAATCTGACCTGAATTGACATGACACAACCTTAATTGACCCATGTGACTATTCCTACCTTTAACAGTCCAGATAATGATGTGCTTAATGATGGAGAGTTGTTTTAGAGCCTGCAAATGAAAAATATAACCCTCCTAAAATCTACAAATTTCTGAATTTCGAAACCCACCTGGCCTCAGGAGTTTCAGATAAAGAATTATGTCGTTACTGATGAAACTAAATTGAGGAACATGTCAGAACCCTAACAGTACAGCGCAAAGGTCTCCAGAGTGAGCTTAGAGTGAGAAAGTGCAGAAAGTCCCTGGGCTGGAGAACAGGCCTCCGTGGAAGGAGCTGCAGCTGCTTGTCTTTCTCTTACAATCACCAGCTACTCCGAACTCATACTGAGCAGTAAGATGTACGTAAGGGGCATACTTGAAAAGCCCAAAGGCTTCTCCCAAATAGTCCCCTCCTAGAGAATCAAATGAAATAAGGGAAGCAGGAGTAAATTTTTTTGCCAAGTAACACTGGGGTTATTGTGAAGATAAAATAAAACCATGACTTAAAGAGTTTTAAGTCATGACCCATAGGTAGCCTCAGTAGATGCTGTTGTCATTGTTATCATCATACATAACCTTCATGCACTGGAGGAAGTTCCCTCTGAACCCCGTCTTAGGACAGTTTGCCGCACCCCAAATCTGGCCTCTTTCTTGGAAGATGCTAGAGCTCCTTAGAAGAGTTAATACCACACTCAAGAAGAGTGTTGGTCCCCCAGGGATAGTTTCATATTGTGATTTTGTTTCATCTTTCCCCTCACATTTTCTTTGTCCTGATTTCTTCAACCATTTATTTTACATTTTATCTCTTTTCAAACTTTGTGTTTTTTATTAATTACTTTAATCCTTTCTGGAACAAAGAATTCAAATAATGTCTGAGTATTTGCTACTTATTCCACATAGAAAGTAAATGAAACCTGTCAATTACAGAGAAGTCCAAGGATTAAGAGGCCTTATATCACTGAAATTGGAGGGAAGAATTTGTAGCCAATTATCTTCTGATTTCATGAACCAGAAATTTCTTCTTTTAAAGGTATTAATGTAGTATACTATCTTATTACATAATGCCTGATGAATAAAACTTTTTAAGCATGAAAGGGTCACTGGAGTCGGGAAAAGTGCCCTCTGGGGAGAAGAGGGTAGTGCTAAGTCTTTGGGCAAGTAAAACATCAACTACATGAAATTATAGCTGAAGTATCTTACTTTAGAGATCTGTACACAGGAATTTAGTTTAGGAGGATATCCACCAAAAAGTTTATAATGATCTCACCCATGTTGGTGTGTATCTGTCCAGTCTTTTTTCTTTGTATGGATTCCCTTCTAATGTGGAATCAGGTTTTGCTTATTGTTTTATAACTAGCTTTTCCAATTAATTACAGACTCTAAGTCCTTGATATTATTAAAGATTCCATTAAAATAATTTTATAACATGTAATTCATGTTATGTTAATAGGTTCAAATAGTAGAGAATTGTATAGACAAAATTAAGAGCCTACTTATCTCACCACTGTCAAATATGAACTTGAAGTTCCTGCTGTTCATATGTGTGTGTGCACATATACACGTATGTGTGTATGCTTTCAGATATTTTCTGTGTGTTTACAGGAACATTATTTTCTACACAAAAGGAGTCATTGCCATTTTACTATTTGCATATTCTTGATATTTTTTCTCATGTCTCTTCTTAAAAACTATATTTACATTTATCAATTTCCTTTACATTGCTGGGAGGAAACAAAGTTTGAGCCCTATCTTATCTATTTTGCAATCATGACAGATAGATGAAAGACAAATGTAAAAAAATGAAGTATAAATAACATACATGATTATGTTAACATAAATAAACTTACATTATTTTAAAATTTTATCCTCTGGGAGAAGAGATGGCCATTTAAAATAAGACAAAAAACTAAGTTTATAAAGAGAAAAATGAATACATCCAACAATTTAAATATTTTAATCTTGCAAAGCAAAAAAAAACCGTCAAAAAATATTAATGATAAATGACAAACTGGAAAAATATTTTCAATGCAAAGGGCAGATAAATGATGAATTTCCCCAATATGCAAACACCTTTTACAAATAAAAAAAAAAAAAGATGCTCAAGAACTAGTAAGTTTTTTTTTAAGTTTTTTTTTTTAATACAAGAACTGGGGTACAGTCTAGATGCGGGGGAGGGTGAGAAGATTCACCAGAGACAGAGTGGAGAGCAGAACAGGCAGACTGATGAAATACACTGCTGAGGAGAGCTGTGGGCGAGACAGGAGAGGTCTGCTTGCCATGTGGGTTGCTCTGAGGCTGGCTGGGATCAAACCGACGCTGCAGAGGCTGCGGACAGCTTCACAGCACTGCACTTAACCGTCTGCACCACCAGGGAGGCCCAAGAACTAGTAAGTTTTTTAAAATGAGACAATGGTATGGTTTGAAACTTCAAGTGGCCAAACAAACCACCAAAAACAAAAGAAAGAAGTCATAATAAAGATGGACTTCTCCATTCATAGGGAAATGAAAATTAAAACAAAAGTGAATGCATTTATAATATTCATTACTGGAATGATATAAAAAAATCTCAATTAGTAAAAGTGTCAATTGGTACAACTTTCTTTGGAGGGTGAATTGGCAATATCAACATTCAAGTAAATCCTTTCTTTTACTTAGGAGTTCCACTACTTAAAAGCATTATATATATATATATATATATATATATATATATATATATATGAATGAATGAGAGGACATTTGTTACAAAAATGTTTCAATAGCAAGTTCTCACTTTTAAATGAATTTGATAACATGGCATATGAAATGATTTCTTGGAGTTACTTAGATGAACCACTAGATGTCACAATTGTTCAACAAAAATGAAGCTATAGCTATTGGTATTATTAATAGACGGTTGCAAATCTCTTTCCATAAGTAGTCCTTCACTTTGTAACAACATATACATGCCAGCCAGTGCAACTCTAAAACAAGGACAATTTATCAGATCACAAATTTCTCTGCAGACAGCATTTCACAAAGTTATTTTCAGTGTATCTTTTTAAAAATATTTTTCTCATAAAGAAGTCTCAATAGGGCCTCCCCGGTGGCGCAGCGGTTAAGCGCTGGGTTGCGAAGCTGCCCGCGGCCTCTGCGGCGCCGGTTCGATCCCCGGCTGCTCCCCGGCCACTGGAGGAGGGTCCCACATGGCGCGCAGACCTCTCCTGCCGCCCGCTGCTCCCCTCAGCAGTGTACTTCGGTCCCTCTGCCTGCTCTGCTCCCTGCTCTGGCTCTGGTGAATTCTCTCACCCTCCCACACTTCTGACTGTACCCAGTGCATGTATAAAACAAACAAGCAAACAAATAAATAAATAAATAAATAAATAAATAAATAAATAAACATGCCTTAATTAAAAAAAAATTTTAAAAAAAGCTTAAAAAAAAAAGAAGTCTCAATAATATTCAATACCACAATGAGCTTTCATATGCTTTTACAAGGTTTTGCCTAAAATGCACTAAAATTGGGTAGGCTCATAGTCCCTTCCAAGAGGGACTTGGGCTTCAAAGAATCTCACCTAACATGCACACTACCTGTAAGTCCAATATTGAAGATTCATTTTGAGAAGTAAGTTTAAAAGTTTCTGAACTCTAGGTGTAGCATATTAATTATAAAATACTTCAATATGGAGTGGCCCTGTAAGCACTCTTATTGAATAGTATTAAACTGGGTTTTAAACAAAAACAAAACCCATAAAAGAGACACAAGAGGGGTGTCTAGGAAAAGAGATGGGATGCTGTGACCGCATACTAGGAAGAGGGGGCTGTTAACCAGGACTCTGCATGTCCACTCTATTGTGCTTTAAGCTAAATACCACACGGTTCAGTGTGACCTTACTACCTAGAAGGATGGGTATTCTGGGAAGCCTAAGATCCTAGGCAATACTCCACCTATCAAAATGTACATTGTCACAGTTATCTGCTAATGTTTTTTGATAGGGCTGAGTATTTTGGGTTGATCTAAAGTAAATAAGCATAAATATATTAGGAAATATATATTGTCTATTTTTGTACTCATAAATTGCTAAGCAAATATTGAAACCAAATTCATGTTTAGTTTCTGATTAAGGAGTTCTAAATATAAGAATTGTATATAAACATAGGGCTAAATAAATATTTGGTTTTAAAATAAGAATTTCTTCCTCAAAGAAAGAAGCAAGAATGAAAATTAAGGAGGAAAAGGAATCAATAATATTAAGTGACAACTTCTAGAAATATCTGCTCATTTAGTATTATGTTAGTAAAATATTTATAAAATAAAATCATAATGCAAAGGGCTGGGGCCTCCCTGGTGGCGCAAGTGTTTAAGATGCAACCTAAGAAGATGTCAGCAGCCTCTGCAGCACGAGTTCCATCCCCAGTCGGCCAGGGAGCTACCCACATAGCACAGAAGACCTCTCCTGACTCACCTGCTGCTCCCCTCAGCAATGTACTTTGGTCAATCTGCCTATTCTGTTCCTCACTCTGTCTCTGGTGAATTCTCTCACCCCCCACATCTCTGGCCTGTACCCCAGCTTTTGTATGCATAAATAAATAAATATTTTTTTAAATAATGCAAAGAGCTGAAAAGATCTAACCTTGGCAAAACAAAATGTGGACTATCAAACCAGAAGATACAGCTATTTATTAAATATATTTCATTTGAAAGGAATTATATTAACAGAGTGGTATTTTAAAGTACATTTAGCTATCAGATAGCTGTGATTTCTTAATACCTTCTGCCCATGGTAAATTCAACAATTGTCAAAGCAGATTTACAAGACTTATTTAATTTTCACCTGAAGAATTACTTTCTGGGGCCTCCCCGGTAGCGCAGCGGTTGAACACTGGGTTGCGAAGCTGCCCACAGCCTCTGTAGCGCCAGTTCGATCCCCAGCCACCGGGTGAGGGTCCCACATGGTGCACAGACCTCTCCAGCTGCCCGCTGCTCCCCTCAGCAGTGTACTTCGGTCCTTCTGCCTGTTCTGCTGCCCGCTCTGGCTGTGGTGAGTTCTCTCACCCTCCCGTGCTTCTGACTGTACCCAGTGCTTGTATAAATAAATAAATAAATCTTTAAAAAAAAAAAAAAAAGAATTACTTGTTGTATTAACACCAAAAAAATAATAACAGCCTATGACCAATTTTCTCTGGTCCAGCTATAGGCCCAACTAAATTAAATACATTTAACTTAATTAAGCACTTCAAGAAAAGTCTGGCTACTGAAATTGGACAAATTTTTTAAAAATAGAAATGATACCAGTGCCCAGCCCCTAGGCCTCTCCTCCTGGCTTCAAAGTAGAACCCACTCACAGTTCTGACACGCATCTCCTTTGGGTGGTCATGGTTGAAAACAGATGAAATCAGAATGCCTCTTCCTTCACTATGGAATATTCCATACTTCCTGCCATAGACCTAACGAGTTGGGACTATGCATTTATCCTAACATGGTGGAAGGATACTATATTCTGGTAGCTCTTGGCCAAGAGCTGGGTATTTTTTTTTCTTAAAAAAAATTATTCTGTATCATAAGATTATGTTTTCTCTGACAGACCAGGGATCTCCTAAGTTTGATGCACCCATGAAAATCCTATAGCACAAGAGTGAGCAAACTCCAGCCCAGCCAAGTGAAGTCCACTTTTTTTCCTGATTTTTTTTTATTCTGGTAAAATGTATATAACTTATTTTACCATCTTAATCATCTTCAAATGTATGATTCAGTTGTATTGAATATGTTCCTGATGTTGTGCAACCACCAACAAGAGCTTGGTCTTTTGTAATGTCTCCTCTACATGCCCAACTCCTGTCCATCACGACAGTCACCTTTTCACTGGACCCTCCCCCCCAGGGCTGTGACATCAGAATTAAGTGTTATTTCCCACTCCCATATTCCCTCTAAAATCCTAGCGTAAGTGAAGGGTAGGTCTTCAAACTATTGGCTCAATTACTTTATCTTATTTAGGCATGCCAACTTAACCAGAGAATGTTTATCCTTATATTGTGTTTTCCTGAATTCTGACACACCCACATTAGGGAACAGTAAGCAAAACGATACTTTCAGAACCACTTTTGGAAGAAGGCTAGCATTACTGTTACAACGAATACATGTGGAAACTGAGAAATAAGAACAGGGAGTTTAGGATGCCTATCCAAGGTTGCCCAGCTAGTAAAACAAGACCCAGGGTTACAGAGATTCAAGGTCTCCAACACCATATTCAGGGTATGGTCTGCTGCAGCTCTTGGAAAAGGAGATGAGAGAAACAGCCACATTTCACATCTACGCTCATGTCTAACCAGCCCTCTGGATTTGTTTCCTCTGTAAGTCCAATGAGGTAGCAGAATCACACACTCTCACCTTTCACCATTGATCCTTCATTATCGGTGGGTTTCTTATTTGTAAATTCACCTACTCACTAAAATGTATGTGTAACTCCCAAGTCAATACTCAAAAGCTTTCATAGTCACTTGTGGGCCCAGGCAGATGAGCAGCAGACTTGCCTGTTCCCAGCTGAGGTCCAGCAAGGCAACACTATACTTGCTTATTTCAAATTTCATACTATAAATAAGTGTCCTTTTCACATCTATCGAGTGACGTGTTTCTTTCACATTGTTGTGCTTTTTACTGGTGATTTTGTTTAAAAGCGACCCCCTCACCCCGCCACCCGCAAGTATATTGAAATACTGTCCATTGTTCCTCAGTGCAAGAAAGCTGTGATGTGCTTCTTGGAGAAAACCCATTAGATACCCTGTGTTCAAGCATGAGTAACAGTGCTACCGGCCATGGGTTCAATGTTAAGGAATCAGCAACATATAACAAAACATTTTAAAACAGGAAAAAATATAAAACAGCTGAATGTTGTTTTCATGGAACAAGGAACATTGATTGATTAAAATATGGCTGGAAGTTTCCAGAAAAATTAATTTCTCCCAGAAGCAATGATTTAGTATCCAGTATTTATGGTGATCTCATAGATCAATTACTAAGAATAGTGAGAATCAACCACCTTTAGATAGTCTGAGTTGTGTTGGTTTGAGATACATCACTTCAATCCTGTGTTATGTCAGTACTTGTCTTAACTCCTCTCCCCACAGTGCGACCACTTGAGCTTACCAGGCAGTACTGAAGTGTGGTTTGGGTTTGGTAAATTAGGGCTCAATGCCACTTTCTTCCAAAATAAAAAATAAAAAACAAGGAAATGTTTCCCAGACTGCACCTATTTGGGCCTGGCTTAAAGAACAAGGCAATTTAGCTACTTCATAAGGTTTTTACTTTGCATTTCCTCCAACCAGAGAAGGGGTCTGGCTGCTTGTGTAATAGAAACAGTGGAAAAACCTTCTGCCCCGGGTTATCAGAAAGGGCACAATAATATAGCTATTTTTAAATTTTATATTCTGGTTACCCTCATAATTTGAACAATCAGGGAAACTCACTGGCCTCCTTCTCTTTGAAGTAGATTCATGAGGGTATTACTTAAGAATTTTGTTAATTTTATTAGTCTCTACTATGACTCTGTCTTACTGTGGATCCTGGTAAAAGTGATAGCACCGGCAATGTATATCAGTAAGTGACCTTTAAGCTATAAAACAAAAATAGAGATGTGCTTTTATAAAGATACTTTTTTTCTATGACCAGAACTAACATCAGTTGTGATTTGATTCTGAACTTGGCTTTTTTAGGTTTTTTTTTTTGTTTGATTTTTAAAAAATATTTATTTATTTATGCATACAAGAACTGGGGTACAGGCCAGAGGTGTGGGTGGGAGGATTCACCAGAGACAGAGTGGGGAACAGAACAGGCAGACTGACTGAAATACACTCCTGAAGGGAGCAGCGGGTGAGACAGGAGAGGTCTGCTGTGTCATGTGTGAAGCTCCCTAGCTGGGGATCAAACTCGGCTTTAGCGGCTGTGGATAGCTTCATAGTGCTGCGTTTTAACCCTTGGGCCACCAGGGAGGCCCAACTTGGCTTTTTCAAATAGCAATCATAGTGAAGTCAGGCATCCTTTATTAGGTATTTTATCTGCATTCCTTTATACAACAATGTTTAATACTCACAGTAATAACCCCTCAGGGTAGACAGCACTTTCCTCATTGCAGACGGAAATTTGAGGTTCAGAGGATAATTTTCTCACTGCATAGCAAATAAGCAGCAGTTAGGAAAGAGTCCCACATCTGCCTGCTTTCAAAGTGTATGGCTTTGTCCAGTGTGCCCTTGTACAAGACTGGTTACATAATTTGGAAGTCCTAACACAAAATGAAAATGTGGGGTTCCTTGTTTAAAAATTAAGAATTTCTCTGAGCCTTCTCCTTCCTCCTCCCCTGCAGTATGTCTCTGATTTATAATTGTCCGTTTTTGCTCTGTTATGTTTTGTGCTGTTATTTTTTTAAATTTATTTTTATTTTTATATTCCCAAAACAATTGCAACCCCCTTATTTTGACCCCATTCACTCCTTTCCCCACCCACCCTCAGAGAGTGTCTCTGGTTCATAGTTGTTTGTTGATTTTGATTTTTTTCTTTCTTATAGTTATTCTTTTTCCTGGTCCCTGATTTAGGTTTTCTAGATTCCTGCTATGAGTGAGACCATCCGGTATTTGTCTTTTTCTTTCTGGCTTATTTCGCTGAGCATGATCCCTTCCAGCTCCATCCATGTTGCTGCAAACTGCATGTGTTTATCTTTTTTGATTGCTGAGTAATATTCCATTGTGTATATGTACCACATCTTCTTGATCTAGTCATTTTGGGGGGGGGGCATTTGGGTTGTTTCCAAAGCTTAGCTATAAACATAGGGGTGCAGGTGTTCTTTGGAATTGATGTTTCTGTGTCCTTTGGGTAAATACCTAGGAGTGGAATTGCTGGTCATATGGAAGCTCTATGTTTAATAGGTCCAGAAATCTCCACACAGCTCTCCATAGTGGTTGGACCAGTTTGCACTCCCACCAACAGTGCAGGAGAGTTCCTTTTTCTCCACATCCTCGCCAACATTTGTTGTTGCTAGTTTTTTTAATATGTGCCATTCTCACTGGTGTAAGATGGTATCTCATGGTAGTTTTGATTTGCATTTCCCTGATTACAAGTGATGTTGAACATTTTTTCATATGCCTGTTGGCCATTTGCATTTCCTCTTCAGAGAAGTTTCTTTTTAGCTCTTCTGCCCATTTTTTGACTGGATTATTTTCTTTGTTTTTGTTGAGTCTCATCAGCTCTTTGTAGATTTTTGTGATCAGTCATTCATCATTAGTGTTGTATGCAAAAATATTCTCCCAGTTGGTGGGGTTTCTCTTTGTTTTGGTTATTGTCTCTTTTGCTGTGCAGAAGCTCTTTAATTTGATGTAGTCCCAGCTGTTGATCTTTGCCTTCACTATCACTGCTTTGGGTGATATATCTGTAAAGATGTCTTTGAGGTGTATGTGATGTAGTGTTTTGTAAGGTTAGGAACGGACACAGTGCAGGTTTTCTGATCCCATGCAGACCGGGTAAAGGAGGAGTCAGAGTCCTCAGTGGGTTTTTGCAGGTCTTTTATTGGGGTTCACCGGGCATATGGCAGGCAGGAGTCCTGGGGGGCCGGGAGGCTGGCAGTCCTCCCATCCCCCAGCAAATCCTCACTCTATCTGGGCTCTCTGGCATTCTCTGCTTCTCTCTCGGCTTCTCTTTCAGCTTCTGCTGCTGAGGCATCCCCGTGACGCCGCCCTCTAAAGCACAGTCTTAGCCCAGGTGAATCCCATCTACCTATGCCCACACTCTGTTCCAGGTGCCCTCCATCAGGCATGCATTCAGGACCGCAAGGATCCATCATCTATCCTGATGGCGGGAGGGCAGAAAAGCCTGACATTTTTCCTTACCCTACAGTTTCACCTATATTTCCTTCTATATATTTTATGGTTTCAGGTCTTATGTCTAGTTCTTTAATCCATTTTGAGTTGGTTTTTGTGCATGGTGTGAGGTAGTTGTACTGTTATTATTTTTTTACACTGATGAGGAGCACAGGGGACTGAGGTGATGGTGCACAGGCGCACTGGTGAAGGAAACTCTATGGGGACTACACCTGAGGGGTTGGGGGAAAGCAAATATTGTTTAAAAATGAATAATTACATAAAAAATTAAAAATTAATATCGAAAAATAAAAAATAATAATAATTATTAAGAATTTCGAGGCAGCAAGCACAGAATAGTAAACCAAGGGCAGGGCCTTTCAGAGGCCTTGTGTGATCATACAGTCTCCTGCCTTCAAGTCACAAAGGCTTCCAAAAGCACAAATCCAGCAGGAATTGAGGTAGGAGGAGAGCTTCTGCTTTGTCTGTGCTATGATTCATGTCTACGCCACTGTGGAAGCATTGCTAATTTCTCTTGGCAGTGCGAGTGACTGCTTTTAACAAAAAATTCAGAGACATCTGTAGAAACAAAAACAAATACATAAACACAGAAAGACAGGCTGCCAGTCTTTTGATGGTGACTGACAATAACAGGGTTTTAAATAAAACATGAGATGATTTTTTTTTCTCCTTTGCCATTTTTCTTCGGAGCATCCTAAAAGTTTGATTCCTTTACCTCTTTAATCACACATACTTTTGTTCTCTGAATAAATGGAATTCTTGTTCATTCTTTCCTACTATTTTTTTTCAAAAGGCATAGAATTTCACTTGACTTGAGCTGAACTATATTGGTAATTCTCATTTACCAACACGGTATTAGGACCTCCTTAATTCCTGCTCTCTTTCCTGTGAAAGCTAGCTTAATTTCACAGACATTCTGGTTTTACCTCGGAAAAACGTACTAGTCTCTCCCTACTCTAGTTGAGCATTTACAGCTTTCTGCACTTAAATGCAACTTAAGAAGAGGAGGGTTTGGCTTTTCAGGCTCCCATTTTTATGTCACCCCCCAGTTAGGTCACATTTTCTTCCATGAATCTCTTTTATTCTCCCACCAAGGAGCTCAGAATCTTTAGGCTGCTCCATTCTAGAAGTCCCAAGCTGCCCAGCTTGGCCCCTTTTTAGGTCAAGTGGTAGGAAAACAATCAGATTAAATTCTCTGCACTGAAACAGCAATACAATTCAGCTTCCCTCTATCAATCCTCATCTCACAACTGCTGCCACGGGCTTTTTATCTTGCTATTTGTTTTACTATACGGAGTTGTTGCTTGTCAGCTCAATTGCCTTCTGCGCTTTAAAATCAACTATTTCCTCTCCACCTGGGAAACTATCAGTCTTTCTTTCTGAAGGACTGGTCCAAGAAATAATCAGTTGGTTAGGTAAAAATATTCACCTTTTTGTAGGAATGAATGCTATAACAACAACATAATCACTATATCAGATTCACTTGATTGTAAATGTATCTAATTTCTATTCCAAACTTCATATATTTTGATAATTCAGTTAATTCTCTGGTAACAAAAGCAGTCACACACAACCTAACCAAAATTAGAAAGAATTCTGTTACCAATGTAAGCTCCTATCCTTCGTATCTCCTACTCTCAACATACACACTTCAGATTAGTGTACCACACTTTGGCAATGAATTTTTTTTTTAAGATTTATTTTTATTTATTTATACTTACAAGAACTTGGGTCTAGGCCAGAGGTGCGGGGGTGGGGGGGATGTGAGGATTCACCAGAGACAGAGTGTGGAGCAGAACAGGCGGATCCACTGAAATACACTGCTGAGGGGAGCAGCAAAACAGGAGAGGTCTGCTGCGCCATGTGGGTAGCTCCCTGGACGGGGATAGAACTAATGCTGCAGTGGCTGCTATAGCTTGACAGTGCTGAGACTTAACCCCTTGCACCACCAGGGAGGCCCTGGCAATGAATTCTTATTGGTCACACTGGGCACCCTGCCCAATGTGGGACAGAACCACACAAGGGTAGGAATATCTGCAGGTCACCTTAGAAGTTAACTACCACATTCATCAAGCCATTCTTTCCTTCATACATGAAACAGAAATTCCTCAAATAAGGAATGCTAACCAATCTAGTCACTGAAAAGGGATCTTTCCTATTTTATTGAATTTGGATTCTATTACACATTAGACTTATAAGATATTGTTAGTGTCAATAACACTAAGAGACTGAATACCTATGGACACAGTAAGAAAAATCTTCTAGACAATTCTTTTGTTGCTCTATGAAGCCAAGCAGGCTGTTTGTTTTTCCTAGTACTATAGCCTTTGATGTACTCACGTATATTACTAAACAAGATCTTCCATTCAGGCACAAAGCAAAGCTTGGTCTCTTTTCTGAGAGGAAGTCATTGAAATATTTAAATAGGGAGGAGATCAGGTCACACTTGTTTTTCATTGTATTTATTCTGTTGCCCATGTACAAGATATATTCACAGCAGGGAGAAAGACAGAGCAATGCTGGAGCTCAGTTAAGAATCAATTTCAGGGCCTCCCCGGTGGCAGAGCAGTTGAGCGCTGGGTTGCGAAGCTGCCCCGCAGCCTCTGCAGCGCTGGTTCATTCCCCGGCTGCTACCGGCCACCGAAGGAGGGTCCCACATGGCGCGCAGACCTCTCCTGCCGCCCGCTGCTCCCCTCAGCAGTGTACTTTGGTTCTTCTGCCTGCTCTGCTCCCATCTGGTTCTGGTGAATTCTCTCACCCTCCCACGCTTCTGACTGTACCCAGTGCTTGTATAAATAAATAAATAAATCTTAAAAATATATATATATATCAATAATGCCTTTTCTCTTACAGAGAAGCTGTTACACCTATTTCAACAAAGCAAAACCCTGGAAACATGAACATATATTCCTTCTATAAAGGATTTTGGTGAATGAGAACCACTCAAAATTATGATCACTGTACTCTGGCTATACAGGCTCTAGTCACACAAAATAAGGACAGTTTATTGAAGAAGTTCTCTGAGCAGAATGGTTTGAAAAATTAGTGTATTTCCAACAAAAATGCAACCAACAACTCCAAGCTCCCTTTTGATAGCAGATTCAGATATGACAGCTTGGTAGGACACAGTTGAGCCTACTCTTACCTAGTTCCACAATCCTGCAGTAAGGCTTAAAGGGCTCTCCAGGCTATGGCACTGACACAGGACCTTTCTGGGATGAGGTGTGGACACACCCAGCAGAACAGGAAGAAATGACTTTCTCCTTGAAAGTTTCCTCCAAGGTGGGGAGGGGAGGAAGAAGAGAGGCAGCCCTTAGGTCAACCTGTCAGCATGCTTTAAGATTGAAAATATTGCTGACCAATGGAAATAGGACAGTTGATTAAGATCCCACCAACTTTCTGGTTCGGTGATGTTGACTGACATCTTTTGAGGGGATCTTCCCTTTTTCAGGACAGAAGACCTGACACAATCTCTTCAAAATACCTCCTAGAAGTATTATCTTAAAAATTATTTTGGTGCCAACTTAAACTAAGTTTTTAATGCTTTTTTAGTAAAATGAAGAGGTAGCAAGATCAGGACAGAGAAGGAAGCAAAAACAAAAACAAAAAAAAACATGGAACCAACAAGCTGCACATTTCCTCAAGATTAGTCTCAGTCTATGTAGTTTTTTTTTTTTTTTTTTTTTTTTTTTATAGAGGCATGCTTTATTTATTTGTTTGCTGGTTTGTTTGTTTGTTTTGTTTATACATGCACTGGGTACAGTCAGAAGCGCGGGAGGGTGAGAGAATTCACCAGAGCCAGAGCGGGGAGCAGAACAGGCAGAAGGACCGAAGTACACTGCTGAGGGGAGCAGCGGGCGGCAGGAGAGGTCTGCGCGCCATGTGGGACCCTCCTCCGGTGGCCGGGGAGCAGCCGGGGATCGAACCGGCGCCGCCGAGGCCGCGGGCAGCTTCGCAACCCAGCGCTCAACCGCTGCGCCACCGGGGAGGCCCCTCAGTCTATGTAGTTTTAATGGAATACCACAAAAGCAATGGTGTGGCCTTCTCAATGCCTGTTATCGGGAGGTACATGATGTTACTTTTTCTTATTAATAATGTTTATCCATTAGAAGTTACTATTTTTTTCCTGAAATTAATAATTCATTTGTGGAGCAGTATTTTGAGATTAATACATTGTTTTTCAACAAACTTTGACCAGCTAGTTTAGTTCTATTAATTTTTTCCTAAATCCATCTTTTTCATTATTTGGCATTTTACTATAAGAAATTGCTTTTCAAAAAAAGAAAAAAAACAGCTTTTCTTTCCTATTTTTTTTATTTGAAACAGTAAGCCCTATCATCTTTGAGCATTTTATTTTCTAGAAAAAGAAAGTACTTGTACTTTTCTATCCCAGCGCTGGAATCTCTCCTTTCTCCAAGGAGCTATGTATAGGATGTATTTTTGAAAACTGATCTCAGATAGTGGTTCCAAGTAATCTGTACTTCTTGGTATATCAGTTTGTTAATTTGGTTAGGATGAAGACATTCCCTAGCATTTAGTCACTCTCAGCGAGCCTGCCCAACTAAGGGGTTGACTCTGGATTGTGATGTGTTAGTGTAATCAGCTGGGGATGCCTATCCTGAAGCAGTTTCAGATTTTCAGTGCAACATAGGTTCTGACATCTATGGCACTGTCAAAAAGCCATGGGTTCAGTGAAAAGTGCATAAAAGAACTACGCACTCCTATAACCCAAGAACTAAAAAGCTCCTCCCAGGTTTCAAAAACTTTGAGGTAACTTACCTGACAGGACCACTTTTCCTGATAAGCTCAAGAGCAAGAAAGGTCCTGCTACTTAACCAACTGAGAACTCCCACTCTCCAAGATCATAGACCATTGGAAACCCCGTTGATGAGGTAAATCCAACACACCTGATTTCGTTCAATGCTTTTTTTTTTGTGATTAAAATGATTCAGTGAATACCTGGGATCACTCTTAGAATGGTACTAGAATAGTAAATTTGTGTTTTCCAACTCTTTTCCAATTGTTATTTTGAGGACTTTAAATGAGACTGTGTCTTCTTCAATTTACATATATTTGAGAAACATCTCAAAATATTTCACCTTAAAACATCATGGAAAATGAAGAAACAGAAACTTGTAAAAATACATCTTTTAATAAACATCAAGAAGTACAGTGCAGTTTAGTTTTACATTGTACAGTACAGTACAGTGAGGTTTTACATTGTGGTTTACAGCAAACATATAATCTGTTATAGTGTATATTTACAAGTAAAGTAAACTTAGGATTTTTTTCCTCTCATGGCTGGGTAAACCAAATCTGGTACATCACACTACATTTAGGGTTGTTTTCCAAGCTGGCTTTTGTAAAAGGCCCTTAATATTTATAGGCTTGTAATAACAAAAAAAGATTATTACCCCATCACAAGAATAGCTTGATGAGTGCTCAAAAGTTATTAAAAAGAATTATAAATACTTGCTTTCCTTTGATGGCCTTGAAGAAAGCTGCTGACAGCAAATCTGAAATATTAAAGACAATAAGGGAAACTGTTTCTTTTTCCAAGCAAATCCCTAATAAATATGAATTTGAGGCTATGGATTAGGAACCAAAAGATTCCTACAGGGAGAGCTTAACATTAATATTTATGATCTCATGTCTAGTGTTTAATGGCTGAATCTACTTTTCTTTAATATTGATTATACAAGGAACAGGAGAAAGGTGGAATTCTTGATACTTCTGACAAATCAAGTGAGAGAGGGAACTAAAATTAGTGAAGAGGGCAAATTAATATTAATCTCAAAATCCTACCTGCCATCATCTTGGGATGATCAAAACTCAAGTTTTTCTAAGAAGAGTTAAAGGGACAGAACTAATAGAAATCAGAAGCTAGAAGTAAGAAATCACCATAGCCTTGCATGCTTTCTACTGATGGCATGTCAAAGTTACACAGATGGATTTATTTGTTATATACACAAACTAGTGTTGGAATTAGGGGGGAGAAAGTATCACATCTACGAAAGTATTAGAATCATATTCAGATTTGCAAAAGCATAATCTGTTTACCATGCAACTAGCTATTTGTGAAATCTGTAATGGTTAACAGAACAAAATCCTTACGAATATATGGAACAAATTACATCAATTAAGCAGCTCAAATTAATAAAATATCCAATATCCCTGAATTTCTAAGCTTCATCTCAGTGTTAACATGATTTCAACTAAATGTTACCCCATTAGAAGAGAGATTTTAAATACTCTTCCCTCTTTAATACATCAGTTTCACAGATAAAAATGAACAATTTAATTTCCTTATCACTTTTGCCCATTCTCATGAATATGACATAGAATTATTAAAACAGTTAAAGTAGGTGTTCAAATAACAAAGTAGGATCCAATGAATTAAACTTCTAAGTCACAGCATAACGTTGGTATTGTATAATAAGTCAGCTGCCAAAAAGTCATGTCTCTATAATTGAAATACGCTACTGCATCAATGATTGAGAAATTAAGACCAGATGCCAATGAAGTCAGACAGTTCCGTGTCAGATAACAGAATTTGATGATCTCTATTAGATTAAAATTACTCACTGGAGGGGACCAGATCTTATACTTCTTCATATATCTTCTATAGCACCTACTAAAGTGTTGGGCAAAGATAAATGCTCAGGAAATAATCTGTGATGGGGGCAGGAAGTGAATCAATGGTGAATGTGGTCATGGCAAAGTCTTGCCTTATTTCACCCATCACTCCAAAGGCAGTCATCAGAGTGTTCCTCTGAAGTTGTTACTCAAGAACAGATGTATGCCCCCAACCACTATCTAAAAGAAAATGAATTTCTTCGGCCTCTTTATTTATTTCTCTTAGTCACTAAGAGATTTGATATGGACATGAGTACCACTTGGCAGATTACATCTGGAAAAAAAGACTTTTCTGCCTCAGAGGAAGCACCAATTTATATTGGCATATTTTAACTCCAATAATACAATTTATAGAATCATTAGCTTTTAAAACTGTGTTAAGTATTAGTTGTAGTAGTAGATATTTAAAATGTTAGGCTTATTCTCTAACATCATTTAAAATGCGTTTTATTTTTAAAACACTGTCATGAGGTAGAAGATAAGGAACTCACAGAAGAAAATAATCTTCAAAATATCAAACCCTATTTAGTACAATTAGATCAAGAGAGAAGTTATAGCTTTAAACTGGCAGACTGATTAATGTTAAAATATTACCCTTACCAGACAGAAATTTCTTATAGCTGAAATTACATTTTTTCCAGTTTTAAGGTATTATAGAAAAAAGTACAATACATATTCTGAAATAGTCACAAAGATTGTGGACAATACCTTCTCTTAGCCATCATTTCTGACTTAACCCTGTTGCTCTAAATAACCTCAGTGGAGACGAACGACCTTTCCACTTAAACTTATCATAAATCAATATGAAGGTTAAAAATCCTTCTAGTATAAGAAGCAAGATAAAAGGAATGATTCACATTGAAAATAATGTACTTCTCATAAAAACTAGCAGCACTTCATTCTACCAGGACATACAAATTTGGCTTCATTGACTGGTCAGAAATGAAAAGAAAATGTATACAGGTCCAAAATAGCTCCTTGCACAAGGAATATGTGAGGCTACAAGAAGTTTTCTTTAACTATATCCCCTTTAGGTGGTGTGTGAAACTACTGGAATGTCAATTTCAATGGCAGAGAGGCGGGAGCGTGCTGAATAGGGCTGTGAGTAAGTATGCATACTGGGAGGATGGGAGTACAATGGCTGCCAGAAGGGAGAAGGCAAAGATTTGCATGCACAATACCAGATAAACAGCAGAAGGGAAGTCATAAAGAGGCCCCCGGCACTAGCGATAGTGACATACACTGCATAGTCAAATGTAAAGACTGGCTCGAACTTCTTGTTCAAATGGGTGTTATAAAAGAAGACCCAAACGGATGGGGAGAGGCTCACAGTACCTGCCAGGAAAAACAGCAGCCCAGCCACCAGGTGGCAGCCTGCACTATTGATCAGACACTTGGCCAGTTTGATGTTGGGCACAGAGGACCTGAAGGCTGTGTTACACATTCCAATCAGGCAGAGCAGCAAGGCACCCATTGCGATCAGGATGCTGAGAGGCAGAGCAAACTGGAGGACCCGCAGGTCTAGCTGGTCAACTGATGAGTACCAAGTTGTGTCATACATCAGGCAGTCACTGCTTCCATCATATCGTGCACACTTCACCCACAGGCCCGTGTAAACAGTCAGGTTCTTCTCATTTCGGTTGAATGTGATCAGTCGTAATTTTCTCCAGTTGGGAAGTAGAGTGCCTGCAAAGAGGCCTGCCACTGAGGCAATTCCACACAGGAAGGAGAGGACAGTGGCTGCATGGACATCCCGACAGCCCATGGCAGGCAGGCTGGTGCAGTACCGTCAGTCAGACTAGAGGTGATACACAAAAGGACAAATCATGAGGGGACAATAGGAGAGTAGAAAGCGTGGTGCCGCTTGACAATACTACTAATAATGAAATATCAATATAAGGAAGGAAATCCTGCTTCTAGTTTCATCTCTATGTGCAAGAAGAATGTACATAAACACTTCCACATGTGACTCCGGGTCACAGGTGCACACGCATACCCTCAGTACAACTGACGGGGTCACAGAGCAAATAAGCATATTTAGCCAAGCATATTCTTCCTCAGTGTGAATCAGAACCACCAAATTAATTTCAAATTCTCTTAACATCACATCTGAAAATGCTCTCAGTTGTCAATAATCACTCATTCAACACACATATACCAAGCACTTTCATGTAGTGGCCACCCAGATGGCAAGAGTCAATGCACAAAGCGACCATCAAGTACATACAACATAAATATAAAGGCTCAGGTAAATGTAAAATGAGAGCACACAACAGAGGGGAAGGTGGCTCGTAAAAGACAAAGGTGCAGGACAAAAGGCCCTACAGGACTGTGAGTGGCTGAGGGCAGGGTTCTAATGCCCACTTCCACACTTATGAGCCAAGTGACTTTGGGTCAGCTACAGAACTTCTGGGTCTTATTTTTCTCATCTGCAAAATGAGAATAACTGCCTATCTCATTAGTTGTTCTAAGTATTCAATGAAATAATATAATGTCAGGTACTTAAATGCCTAGCACAGTGCGAGTGTAATACAAATGTGACCAGCTCAGGGCGTGGCATACTTGGCAAACTGCTGTTTAGAAAACATTGAATTAATCTTGAAGAAAAGTTAAAATTAACCTGATCTCATCCCTATATACCAGGAGCTCTGGAAAGTTACTAAACATAAATGGACTCCTCTCCGAAGAATAAGAAGACAGCAAGTGTTCCTGAAATTTTCTGCTCACTACTTCATGGCTGATTCAAGATGAAAGGACTGCTTCTCAGGTTATTATCTTACTAACACTCATATAAGATGAATGCAGAGATTTTTAAGTAATGACAACCTCTTTTTATTAATGCTTATGTTACACAGGAAAGGAAAAAGGTAGCCAGGATGTTCTCCCATTCCAAATGGAAAGACTGTATTCTTTTTCTGTACATGACAAACTGTGAAAATTAGTGCCTAATTTAGTTTTAATTTCTTCATGGGTTTGAAATGCACTTTCCAAACACCACTCAAATGTATTTTCTCTACCAAGGCACCTTATGAGGCAACAGACACACTACTTCAATGAGTTAACACATTTACTTCTTTTAGTCAGATCATGACAAAGGGGCATGGTTGGGAAAATTCTTATTTCATCTGTTGAAAGAATCCATCATCCTTTGCAGAGTCAAATATTATCTGCTAAAATGGTAGAACAGAATTCCTGGGAGCTCTGAAAGAAGACCAAAATACTAGGAAGCTGAGTTTAGACATGATTCAAACAAATTCAAATGTGAATGAGAAGACACAATGCTCTTTAGAAAACAATATTTAATCCAATCATAAAGAAAGGAACAATTTTGCTAGCAGAAAATATACAGGCATGCGTACATACTACATATTTTATACAGAGATAGATATATACACATACACACGTGTAGAATATAAAATCAGAGTTTAAGCAAAAATGTCATTTTTTTTAAAGATTTATTTATTTACTTATACAAGAACCAGGGTACAGGCCAGATGCACGGGAGGATGAGAGGATTCACCAGAGACAGAGTGGGGAACAGAACAGGCAGCCTGATGAAATACAATGCTGAGGGGAGCAGTGGGCGCGACAGGAGAGGTCTGCAGCACCACGTGGGACCCTCACCCGCAGGCCAGGATTGAACCAGTGCTGCAGAGGTTACGGAAGCTTCACAGCGCGGCGCTCAACCGCCTGCGCTACCAGGGAAGGCCCACAAATGTCATTTTTAAAAGTTCTCAACTTAGGCACAGTAGTTCTAAAGTTTCCTTATTAATTATTTTTTACTACTTATTTATCATGTTTTCTTCTGTCAATTTTTTCAGAAATAGCAATTGTTTAAAAAAATGACAGATAAAAACTCTTAAAATAATGAAATTATAGTCCTAATTTTTTTTTTTATGCAAACTGGGGGCAGGAGTAAATGATCAACATGCTTAATTTTAGTGAACAACCATCTTGGTCCAGCAATAGAAACTATAGTGCAGGTTTGAGAATGTTTACATTGAGAAAGGTACTAATGACGATAAGCTTAGAATTCAACTTCATGTTGGATTTTGCTCCTTCCCGTCTTCCCAATATACTGTAAACAACTTGCTAGTGCCTGGCATACACATCATCCTAGGAATATTTGAATAAATGAGTACTGGACCCTATTCAACACCACAGTAACCCACAAAGGTAGACAATTTATAAAGGTGGACTATTGGAGAAGGAAGCAGATATTTCTAAGCAATAAGTCATTCAACAAGTACTTACTGAGTATCTAGTACATGCAAAACCGTTTAGCCTGGAGGGACACTTAGAGGGACTGGATCTTGCCCCAATGTGTTAACAGACTGAGGAAAAAAATATGCTCTTCTATGCAAACTCAAAATGCTGGCAATGTATCAACTACATAACTACCAAATATCAAGTGATTATTATATATTAAGTAAGCAAAGCAAACCAATAAGATACCTGATAGAAGTGTAACAATACAGGATTAGAAAAAGACTAAACAATGAAAGAGAATGATGATTTGATCCAAGTTGGAAGACAAAAGAAAAAGGTGCTTGTTACTTTCAAAGCTTCAGAACTCATTCAGCTAACCTACTTAGAGTCCTAACCCAAGCACAATTTCTTTTTGTTTTCAGAGGTAGGAGTCAAATACTTGGAGTTACCATTGTAACTTGTATTTCTGCAGTCAAACTGCCTTGAAGCTCTGATTCCTACATTGTAAATGGAATGAGAAACAAGATCAGGATGATAACTTTACTATGATAAATTCTAGTAGTTCTTAGATGACAGTCTATCAAAGGGTACTAATGAACAGAGGTAGGTTAATATTTATTTCAGTATTAAGTGTGTTCAAATGTATCCTTTATTAAATCAAAGCAAGTGTTCTATCTGTTCCCTGAACTTGCTTATTATGCTTAAGCAGAAAAGCCCAAAGGTTGACTAACAGTCCTATTTATATAATCCACAAGGATATATTGGCATTTTGGGGAAAGGAAATACTAATTAACCTCAACACTTTACCTAAATTTCAACCTCGATGCTGGAAGTAATGTGCTAGCTCTTTACAACTTTCTTTTGCTTTTACTTTTCCTGTTCTTAACTCTACACACATATAATTTAATGATAAGTCCTATATCTCACAAGAGGAATGAATTAACAGTTTATAGGGACAACTGGGAGACAGATTATATTTAATGAGAGTCAGATAATGCTGACTCTCAGGTTAGGATTTGTTCATCCTGAGAGGGTAAAAGACCTCTACTTATGCTCTATGCCAATTAATTTTGAATCCAGGATAATTTTTTTCAAATGCAAACCTGATCCTTTTGTAACAGGGTGGTCCCCAGGAAAGGGGGAGGTTCCAGGTTTCCTGCCCCACCCAAATGGAGGGTGGAGCTGAGCAGGGAGAGAACGAAGCTGCACAGGAGACTGAGGAAGGAAGAAAGCAGGATGGAGAGCAAGAGGGAGACCTGGAGGAGGCGCCTGGAGCCTAGACACGTGAAGAAATTGCCCTTGTCTTTTGGTCGTAGACTGGGAGACACAGATGTGGGTGAGATCTGTGGGGAGGTGACAATGGCAGTTTTTATCTTGATTTTGATTTTGCTCTTTTCCTTCCAGGCTTTGTCTGGTTGTTTCTGACCCTTTTCTGAGGGTCCCCACTAGAAGATGCTTTAGACTTGTGGCAGGCTTTGGGGCCTTGCTCTGGGCCAATCCCATCTGGATGGAGTTTTACCCACGAGGGGACGGGTAACTTTGGGTTCTTCATTTAGAAACTAGATTCTTTGCCTTTCCTGTCTTGTTTCCTAGTTGTATTAAAGTTCCTTCCCATTAAAGTCTCATATGTTTTGTGTTGATGCGGCAGATGGCAGAACCCATTTAGAATAGGCAGGTTTGTGGGGTTTGGCCTGCCCCTCTCCTTGCCCTGTTAACACCTTTACTATCACTTCAACTTATATTCAATGGCTTCCTATTTCCCTCTGAATAAAGTTTAAAATCCGTTCCACTGTTTCTAAACCCAGCCATCTGGTTTCTGGCAAATTTTCAAACTTCTTATGTCACTCTCCTACCCACATACTACAGTCTATGTAGACATGCTGCTTTTCTTCTCAAATTTTCTACATTTATTCTAGCTATGGGCCTTTCCTCCTGTCATTCTTCCTCCTAGAATATTTTTAATCCCATTTCATTCTTTGTTTAACTAACATGTATTCATCTTCCTAGATTCAGGAAGGGGGCTAGGGGGAAGGGGAAGGAGCTGGTTCTAAACTTCCCCTCTCCTCCCTGGCCCTTAATCTCTCCTCTGCCCTGGTTTATGCTCTGGTAACGTCTTTGTACTTTCTCTTTGGTAGCAACAATTATGCTTATAATTCCTTGTTCAGTGTTTATCTTTCCTACCAGACTCTGAATTCCATGAGGACAGAGAGCCTTCTGTTGGTTTTTTTTCTCTCCCATTGTGTCCAACACTGGCACACAGAAGGCCACAACTATTTGTAAATGAATGAACAAACCAAAAGAAGGTCCACATGAACACAGTATGGATACAGAAAGTTATCAGTTTGATTTTTTTCACTCATTCATATCCCATGTTCTCAAGCCTCCAAATAGCTTCTAGAGGAATGCTATTCTTTAGAATTCCTAAAGAATAGCTATTTGCTATTCTTTATTGGCCAAAGTCTCTTCCATTTCTATAAACAGTGTTCATTTTCCTCCTCCAGAAGTTTCTCAAAAAAAGATAGGGCCATTCTTAGTATGTATTTACACACAGACTATGCTTCTGCGAATGCATATCTAGGTTTGGCATCACTGGCTAACTTTCAGAATCGATCTATTATGATGGTTCATTCTTGTGTGTTCAATTTATTAGGTACATTACATATTGGATATACCCTTTTCACCGAGAGTGGTTAACATATCAAATTAATTTTTGCTTACAAAGCCAAATAATTTATTTATATTTTTATTTTCATTTTAAAAATAGCAATGGGGAAAAGTAATAATCTTTTCCCATATGGAAACCTTTTCAGCCTTGTAAATGTGCAAGGCTGAAAAACACCTTTACAAATCTGAGACATACTCATGAACACTAGCTGCGTGACAGCTTTGAGCTGGGGCTTACATATAGATGTATGGGCTTGTTTCCCTTTCAGAGGTAGCTTGGTTTTGTAGCCCAGGACACCAAAATCTCTGTTGCCAGCCATCACCTACTATTTACAAACTAGACAAGTCACCTATGTCTTCTCAACATCAAATTTCTCATCCGTAAAAAATGTCTCCCACACGGCGCTGGGAAGCTGTCTGCAGCCTCTGCAGTGAGGGTTCGAGTCCCGGCTGGCCAGGGAGAAACCCACATGGCGCAGCAGACCTCTCCTGCCTCGCCTGTGCTCCTCTCAGCAGTGTCTTTGGTCTGTCTGCCTGTTCTGCATCCCACTCTGTCTCTGGTGAATTCTCTCACCCTCCCACGCCCCTGACCTGTACCCCAGTTCTTGCATAAATAAAAAAAAGACATTACGATTAAAAAAAAAATTAAAAAAAAAAGTCTCCCCAAGTAGTTGTGAGATGATAAATAGCGAAGCCCTTTGTTAAATAGATATGGTCAGAAATTTAAGTTTGTAATAATTATTATTAGGCTATTTACTTTCTTTAGCTAGGATCATGCTTTCCTTCTAGATATCTAAGCAAGCAATTACAGATGATCACAGTCATATAATAATGACAGAGCAATCTCCTTGGAGCAGTAACTGACCAAGTTAAAATAAGGACTCTTTTCAGGGCTTCTCCTGGTGGCGCAGCAGTTGAACGCTGGGGTGCGAAGCTGCCGGCAGCCTCTACAGCGCCGGTTTGATCCCCGGCCACAGGCGAGGGTCCCACATGGTGCAGAGACCTCTCCTGCCACACCTAATGCTCCCCTCAACAGTGTATTTCTTTGGTCTGCCTTTTCTGTTCCCCGCTCTGGTTCTGTGAATTCTCTCACCCTCCCGCACTTCTGACTGTACCCAGTGCTTGTATAAATAAATAAATAAATAAATAAATAAATCTTTTTTTTTTTTTTTAAAGGACTTTTCAAAACAAGCACTTCACATTTCTCATTTGACTATCTGTTTCTACAATGACTTTCAGAGAAGCAGATGGATAAAATTTGGTATAAAACTACATGTTACCAAAGATATAAGAATGAGTAGAAGTATTTTCAAAAAGATTTTTTTTCTCTCTGTGTATGTCTAATAGAGGTAACATTGATTTAAAACATTGTTGGTTATATGGTTCTAAATAAGAGCTCAAAGTCAAGAATAGTGACTAAGAGTTCCATAGACCCATTACTATGTGTTTTTTCAGGGACAATTCTGTGGACTAGCTATCTGAAAACACATTTGTAATAATAGCAGCTGCATTAATTCTTGATGGTAATACTGACAGACCCTCTACCCGTAACTTGGGTTTTCTTAGAATCTATAGGTCATCTATCATTGCACTCACAAGGAAAGTGTCCTAAAACAACTTTGTTGAAAAAGAGAAAAATGTGTTGTCTGACACATGGCTGGAAAGGGAAATAAGAAAGAATCAAAATACATACTTACTCTTTGAGGTTCTTGGTAGTTCTAAGACAACTCTTAACAATTTAGAAGAATATATGCATATTTGAACAGAGTAGAGATGTTCTGGTTCTAAAGAAATAGGAAAAATACCCCCAAGTTACTATAGCACTTTTCTAAAAACTCCACTTTAACGTATATGGACTTTGACAAGATAATCACCAATTATCTAACACCAATGAAATATACAAAAAAGATGTCTAGTAAATTAAAATGAAAAAGCAGTTTATTCTTAAATTCACATATTGCCAATATGTAAAATAAAAAGAAAAAAATCATTCATTTTGTGGTTTGAAAAGATGAAGGGATAAGGATAAAATCAATTTATTGTTTTGGAATAAATGATCAATATTTAACTAATTTCTCGACTATAGTGAAAGAATAAAGAGGGCCAAGGAAACAATATGCAATTAGTTGTCTTGGAAGTACAAACAATTCATTATACTTCTTTTATACCTCTTAAAAGGATACTAACATAACTAGGCCAAGTTGATATAGCCACTGCGCATACTAAAATTTGCATTTAGAATTTTTTTTTTAAATTTATAGCTCCACCAATGGCTCAACCTGCCATTTAAATGTTTTCATGTATCTTTTTCTAAGCATCAGTAATTTCCTCTTCAAATACTATTTATCTCAAATGAACAGGATGAGAATGAAAACTTGTAAACATCTGAGAGCTTCCTGGATTAAGGCGTTTATCACTAGCCCTATTATGATCATTACGTAGAAGGTCCACAACAGACCCCCAGGAAGAGATTTAAATGGAGCCCCTGCCCCAAAAGTGTTTCTTGAGTTGGTATCAAGCATAATTAATTACTCACTCCAAAGTCAAGGAAAATCGTTTTACAATTAAAAACAGACAATGGGATCTCAGAGCAATCATTTTAACTAGGGTCACCGAGTCTGGCCTTTCTTTAACTTGAGGGGCCCATCCCAGGGCTGTACTACAAAACAAGGGCTTCAGAGGAAAAGAAACAAGCTTCGAGAGCAAGCCGCACCCCTCCGTCGCCTCCTCCTCCGAGCAGGGTCCGTAGGAGCACCCGAGCCAGCAGAAAGAGAAGGGGGGAAAACTTTCCTGGTCAGAGCCCATGGAAAGAGACGGCAACAAAGGCGGCAACCGCTCTCAGAACAAGCTCATCCCTGCAACACTGAGTGGTTTGAACCGCAAGCAGGTCATCATTACACAACCAGCATCATCAGCTACTGATTCAAAAATAGCAACTAGCAGCTCCACAAAGCAGAGCCGGCACCGAGCCCCCGGCCCCCGGCCGCTGCAGCAAGCCCTCCTGACATTCCCCTACCCTGTGTAGAAAATAATCTTTAAAAGCTTTATCAAATATCGCCTCACTCAATTTTCACGTCCACAAATGTGGTCAGCATTTGTCAGCGTTCCCGATTTCCCAGGGGTTAGCAATTTTACACAAAATCCTCAGCTACTTATGCAGAAGACCCAGAAACCTGGTCCGCACCTACCTGCTTCTCACACCCAAGGCATTTTACGCGGTCACACTGAGGAGCTGCCCGGCCGTCTCCTCCTCAGCGTCCCAGGAAGTGCGTTCCCAGCGAGTCGCACCGGAGGCTTCTGGGAGCGCAGTCAGGTTCCCCTGAGGTCCTAAACGGGAATGGCCTGGATGGCTGGAAGACTACAATTCCCAGAATGCCCGGGGTCACCAGCCGCTGGCAACATCCTGCGACCGCCTCGCGCCGTTCTCTCCCCGCTGCTCACCGACCCTATCACCCCTGCACCTTCTGTTCCCGTCCACATTTGGGGTATAGGTATATATATATATTATATATATTTAACTTAAATATATATATTTAAGTTAAAAAAAACTAAACTAAAACTACTCTTAAGTTGGGAGCCCAAGTAAATGTTTCCTATTAAGAGTGATTTACTTAGAAGAAGGTTAGCAAACATCCTTAAAGCCCTCCTCCCCCACATACACACGAAGTTTTTAAGGGGACTCAAAGCCGAAGAGTTCAAACTCTACAACCAGACTGCCTAGGTTTACATGGCGGTCTGCTAAACACGAGTTGGATGGCCGTGGGCAAGTTATCTCTCTAATAGGGCCTCTCTGGTGGGGCAAGGGGTTAAGCACCGCACTATGAAGCAATCTGCAGCCTCTGTAGCGCGAATTCGATCCCCACCGACCAGGGAGAAACCCACATGGTGAGGCAGACCTCTCCTGATTTGCCCGCAGTGCTCCCCTCAGCAGTGTATTTCTTCAGTCTGCCTGTTCTGTTCCCCGCTCTGTCTCTGGTGAATCCTCTCACCCCTACCCCACCATCTCTGGCCTGTACCCCAGCTCTTGGATGCATAAATAAATAAATCTTTAAAAAAAAATAAAATGATGGTAAGATTACCTAGATTACTGACTTTGCTTGAAAATACACTTAATATAGCTGAAGTGTCAAGTAGAGCACATAGCCAGCTATTAACTATTTGAACTAACTTTCATTTACTCTTCCTCAAAATTTCAATTGTCCTGTGCCTTTCTTTGTTGGCTTCTTGAAACATGATATCCTGTATTTCTGAATATCTGAAATGAAATAAAGGATTCAGAAGTTAGATCTATTTTTTCTTTATTAGGCATGAGGCCTACAACTTCAAATGCCATGGGGATAAAAGTAAATGTGGCAAATGTTAATAGTTGAGTCTAGTAACCATAGTTATATTGGTGTTCACTGTACTATTCAAACTTTCTATACCTTTGAATTTTTTAATAGAATTTGAGAAAAGCATCACAGTTTAACCAAGAGTAAAGAATGGCATCCACTCCTATTCCAGTCTGTCCCTGTATGACCTTAGGTAAGTTAAGTAAGCTGCTGTACCTCAGTATTTCATGTATGATAATTTTCTACATTAAAAAATTATGGTGAGCATTAAAATGCATAATTTTACATAGTGATATTTACAACAGTATCTGACACAAATGAGCACTACACTGTTTTCATTTTGTGATGCTCCAGTAACAATGAGACTCTTTGTTCGTGATGGAAAAAGAAGGGAGAAAGGCTGATCTCTGTCCACTATTGCCACCTTCTTATCTACCATGCTTCAGAGGTTGTAAGGTTATGTAGGGTCAGAAACATTATGATCCTAAAGTTAGACCTAGAAATGTAATAATGAGGAGGGCATTAAGTGGTAAGAGGATATTTGGGCACATATAGGCCTTGGGCTATAGGTCATTTCTGGGAATACTAGATGCGTGATAGCAATGTGACTCCTGAGTCACAGAGTGATCAGCACTGAATTTCATTCAGTTCGGTCATCTAAAATAACTGAATTGAATCTAATACTATGTACAAAATTATTTCATAATTTACTTCCCAAACATTGATTACCTGATTAGCAGACTTTAGTTGGGATATAGATGTAGTTGACTACAATTTTAAAAACAATAGGGCCTCTCTGGTGGCGCAAGCAGTTGAGCGCAGCCCTGTGAAGCTGTCCTGCAGCCTCTGCAGTGCGGTTCAATCCTGACTGGGGGTGGGGGTGGGGGTGGGTTTGGGGGGAGATGCCCATCTGGTACAGCAGACCTCTCCTGCCTTGTCCGCTGCTCCCCTCAGCAGTGTGTTTCATCAGTCTGCCTGTTCTGTTCCCTGCTCTGTCTCTGGTGGGTCCTCTCACCCTCCCGCACATCTGGCCCATACCCCAGTTCTTGTATGCATGAATAAATAAATCTTTAAAAAACAACAACAAAAATAATAACAGTTCCAAAAGGAAGGGAAGACAACCCTATTTCTAGACTTTTTGATCAAGTTCTGTCTGTGGTCAGCCTGTCTTTGGTATAGTGCAGATGGAATGAAATACTTATGTGCCCCTATAGGGGCTAGATTATCATTAGAATATCATTGTCAGAACTACCTTAAGGAAGACTTTAGAGCAATTAAGAATCCTGGCTTTCCAGTTTTTCTCAACAGAGACGACTAATCTGAAAACAGTGGTTAAAACACCACAGATTTATTATTTTACAGTTCTAGAGGTAAGAAACCTGGCAGGATCTCAGTGGGCTAAAATCAAGGTGTCAGAAGGACTTTTTTTGTTGGAGGTTGCATTTACCCTCTCCAGTTGTCTAAGAACATCTGTATTCCTTGGTCCCCTTACACCTTAAGATCCAGCAATGGCTATTTTGAGTCTTTCTGTTGTTAAGTACCCAGTCTGTGTGAGCACAGCAAACTAGCATAGGAAATAAGGGAAGAAGGTTCTGAGTGAGATGTCACTTTAAAAATTGTTAGAAATTTACGTTCTATAAAATAGGTGGAATGACAATGTATGTTTCTATCTTTAATAAAGTTGTTACTGTAGAGGTGAGGAAGGGAGGGAAAGAGGAAAGACTGTACAAGAGAACTGGCATAAAGTAGGATAACTGAAGACTTTTTCCTATAATTGCTTTCAGTTTTTAATTTGTCTTTCATTGTGTCAATTACCCCTTCCTCTCCCACCACCACTATTTCCCACCCAGTTTTTAAAGAGAAATTGTATGTCAAACTTCTGATAAATGTATTACAATTTTGGTGTTACATCAATGGTTCTTTGAAGCAGATGAGTTTTTCTGGTTCATATGTTTATAGGAAAAACCATGTGTGCTCATTATATTGATCTTACAATTTCTCTTGACTCCAAAGTAGTGCCAGTTCATGGAGAGATTTGTTTTTAAAATTGAGGCTCAATTATTATATAGTACATTTATTTCCTACCATTAGGATTCAGTTGGCCAGGGGCTTTTATTTACTGTCATTTAATCATGTTTCAAATCCATCCAATCTCCCTCAATTTGTAGCAAACCATATACAAATAAAACTGAAGGTATATTTTAGCTTTATAATCATATCCTTTTTCTTAATATAAGAAAATTATACCATGGTCTTCTTAAAACCTTCTACATAGAAATAATGCCCAAAATAATGTTTGACAACCACTAAGAAAATGAAGTCAGAAGATATTGGCAATTTCAGAAAAATATACTCAAATATGTGCAAAGAATAAAGGAAGCTTTTGTCCTTTGCTTTCAACTTTCAATGCACTTAGAGCTTACAAAAAGAAAAATAAGTACCTGGCCATATATTGCTCCAAAATTAGTTAGAATATAAACTACATATCCTGTTTTTCAAATTCCAAGTATTTCAAAGTACATGATTCAGATAATAGCTGTGCTTCATGTAGCTTAGTATCTGGGCATCCCAAAGATTTAATTTCTATTATGAAGACATTAATAATATATACAAAGGTGACTACTTCCTGTGCAGTCTTCCAAATACCTAACAACTATTAATTAACAACTGTCATATAAAGAGAATTTATAACATTTTAAAATTAGAACTACCTAACATGAATGGTTGATTATGGCTAGAAATGGTGGTTTCAGTTGTCTCTGGCTCTTTCATCCTTATGATAGCCAACGAAGGCAATAACCCCATCTGCTACTCCTGAAGTTATCTACAGGGAAATACTACAACTTCCCAAGAGACATTTTTTCGTTTCGCTTTTCTCATTTCTATTACTTGCTTTCGTTTTACCTTCAGTTGGCTTCTGACACCCACTTGATGCTAAAGTCCTCTAATACGTTTTCTTTACTTGTTAAGCGCCAATCAGAAAAAACAAAATGCTTCTCTGAAATCCTTTAAAAAAATAGATGCTTATTTTTCATCAACTAATTTTTTTAAAGATTTATTTATTTATGCATACAAGAACTGGGGTACAGGCCAGAGATGTGGGGGGTGAGAGGATTCACCAGAGACAGAGTGGGGAGCAGAACAGGCAGACTGACTGAAATACACTGCTGAGGGGAGCAGCGGGCAAGACAGGAGAGGTCTGCTTCACCATGTGGGTTTCTCCCTGGCCGGCCCGGGGATAGAACTCGTGCTGTGGATTACTTCATAGTGCGGTGCTTAACCCCTTGTTAATGTTCATTTAATTGTCTTAATTCCTAAGGTATAAATTCCTATAAGACAAAGATTATCTTCTTTAATTATATTTTAATAAAAATTTTATATATTTTATAATTTAATTATATTTAACAAAAATATTTTACACTCTCAAAAAGGTTTTTTAAAAACCTCATGTACTCACCATTCAACTTAAAAAATAACTAAGAGGCACCATAGTGCATTGTTTAAAAGACAACATATTTGAAGTCCTAACAATGCCCAGCACATGGAAACTTTACCATGGTAGCTATTTTGATTATCAGCACAGACCATGTACTCAAACGAAATGGACTTATCTTACTAACCTATTCAATAGGACAGACTTACACCAAATACAAGATACCCCTTAAAGGTTTAAAAATACACATTAAATTCATGATTTTGGCTTTCAACAAAATGGCATATTTTTAAACTCTGTAGGTTTATGACTTATATTATTGCTATTTTTTTTTAAGTTATAGTTTGTAAATACACTTATGCTGGTACTTTGAAACATTTTTAATGTACTTTGACAAAAGTAAAAACTTCTAGAGGGAACTTTGCAAACCCTGTTTCATTGTTGCTCATTTCGGCAAGAAAAAAATCTGTAGCTTTTATTAACTCATTCAACGGGATCTGACCTTTATCCTCCCAAAGAAAATGAATACTGAGTTAAAAGAAAACACATAATTTTACAAGACAGTTGAATGAAATCTGAAATAAAATACCCATTGACCTGATTTTTTTCCATTATGAAAGTAAACATTTCCCCGATTATGAACTAATACTTGTTTTCCATTTAAAACTTTTATTTTACATAAAGGAATGATATATAGGAATAATTGGATATATGTCATAAAAAGAACACATAATAGCTGGCCTCCTTGGTGGCCTAGGGGTTAAGTCTCAGTGCTGTCACCTTTATAGCCTGAGTTCGATCCTCATCCAGGGAGCTAACACAGAGCGCAGCAGACCTCTCCTTTCTTGTCCCTGGGTCTACTAAATTTATAACAAGTACCCCTTTTTGAAAAAAAAAATGCAAAATCATAAATTTGAAGATATGTTCAGTGATAATTAAGATCACTAATGATATATAATGGAAACTAGATGATAGATGTTTGCAATTTGCAGTTTGGGATATTTTTCTTAAGTATTTTTCCCTGCTTTGCAGCACTATATATGTCTTACTTTCTTACAACCTACTTTATCTCATATTTTAATAAAGAAGAATAAGTAGGAAGTCCAAATTTTAAGCAGTATTACCAATCATCTAAATATTTAGATAAATATTACCAATCTCTAAATATTTAGAGAATACAATTTAAATTTTTGCCTGTTTTAAAAACTTACAAATTAGACATTTTCTCTTAGTGAGTTTTATAAAATATACATATTCATTGTAAAAAGCAAGTACTATCTGCATTACGTTCTCTCACCATTCCCAAAGAAAACCACTGGTGATAGTTTATGTTCTTACAGAATTTTTGTATGTCTTTACCCAAATGAGTTCATTATTTAAACATTTTCCAAGTTTTTTTAAACAAAATAATAGCAAGTTAATGAGCCTTTAAAAATTACTCTTTAATGCTGCTTAGATTAAGCATTATTTTGGAATTTAATGCTATGGAAGCCTTTGCATAAGAATATTCAAGTATTCATCCTTTTGTAAAGTATTAAGTAAAAAATATCACTACTGTTCTGGACATAAATTTCTTTTGGTATAACAAAATGACTTTTTCTTTTTTTTTTTTTAAAGATTTATTTATGCATACAAGAGCTGGGGTACAGGCCAGAAATGTGGGGGTGGGAGTGGGAGTGAGAGGATTCACCAGAGACAGAGCAGGGAACAGAACAGGCAGACTGACTGAAATACACTGCTGAGGGGAGCAGTGGGCGAGACAGGAGAGGTCTGCTGCACCATGTGGGTAGCTCCCTGGCCGGCTAGGGGATCGAACTGGTGCTGCAGATCACTTCATAAGGCAGTGCTTGTGTCACCAGGGAGGTCCTCAAAATGACTTTTTATGTGCATTATTTACTTTCATTTACTCTTTTTTCTATCCCGTTCCCATCTCCCATCTCAAGTTCCCAAATCTCTGGCTTTTCTTGTACTTGTATTTTTCTCCATTGTATAGGTATTTATTGAATGTCTTCCCTGTACACAGAGCAGCAAGCTGCTCACAGGGATCTGCTAGCATGGATCTCACATTTGATAGCAGGAACTACAAGGGATTAAAATAGTCTGCTTCTGCTTTACAACAAAGGAATAAGAGTAAGCAAAGTGCTTTGGAATTTGAACATCTGTGCTGATCATAGTATCCATATGTCATTTATTTTCTCTTTTTCATTTCTATTATTTCCTAAATATAATCAAGTAACAATATGAGGACAGATTGATCAGGTGAATTTCTGAAATGCTGACACCATAACCTAATTTTCTGCTGTGACAAAGAATGATAGATATGTGTTGGGATTTAAGAGGAGTTTTATCTTATGCTTCCTCAATAATGCCCAAGTTACTACCCCAAAACTAAATGAAGCATTTTGTTATGTAACTCACTAAAATGTCCCATTGTTTGTATTTCCTAGTTATTGGAAGTATACTCTATGTAGCTGTTCCTAAAGGTTGATGGTTTTTATTGCAAAGTATGGTTTTTATTGTAAAGTATTAAGTAAAAAATAAGAAAGTTTGGATTCCTTTTTTATTTTATAAAAAAAGAAATTTAAAAATCTTAAAGATTTACTTTAAAATAAATCTTTCAAGGTCATGTCAGTTGCCTTATATCCTTAAGCAAGACTTTTTCATTTTTATCTTTCAAATTATATACTTTAGGTAATACTTAACTGAGGTGTAGGGTAATAGTACACTATGTATAACAACTTTTTTACCAAGTGCCAGAGCTTGCTATATCAGATTTATTTACCATCATGAATTACAAGTTTATACCACCAGACACTTAAGTATTATATTAAAATACATCATACTGTGAATTTGGATCTGTGCTCTAAAGATTTCACCTATGAATAAACAAATTCCTGAGTATGTATTATGTGTTTTTTTATTTCTACTTTTGCATAGAAGAACAGGGGTGTAGGCCAGAGGTTCAGGGGGTTAGAGGATTCACCAGAGACAGAGTGGGGAGCAGAAGGCAAGATAGGTCTGCTGTGCCATGTGGGTTAGCTCCCTGGGTGAGGATAGAAGTCAGGCCATAGAGATGACAGGGCTGAGAGTTAACCACTAGGCAACAAAAGCTAGCTGCCCATTCCAACAATATTTGGGGAATTCTTTTATATAATTTTTAGAAATTATCTCACTAGACATATCTTAGTACAAGTACATTGGAGGATATTTATTATAGGTGTATTGGTCATAAAATTATAAACTCCTTTTTAGCACTCAGGTTTTTACTATTAATACACTTAAATACAGAACAACTTCAAAAAGTAGTTTTTGAACGATGGCATGTATATCAGAAGATCGGGAGTAACTAACCTTTAAAAAAAATGTCTGTGGAAAAACTTTCAAATGAACATAATGTCAATATCATTTTTAATAATTTTAAATTATATCCATTCTGGAACTAGTAGTAGCACTCTTTGATGGTGGCTCACTATAAGATATTGTTTTGGAAGTCTGTAAATTAAGCAACTGTTTCTGATGGTATGAATCATTTTCCTGGTCAGCTTGCTCATCCAGTGATTGTCTTATACTGTCCTTCAATTTGTCAATTCCTTCTCCAGTAATTGCAGAAATAGGGATGATATGCTGGAATTTCATGGTCCTTTCTGGAATCAATTTTTTTTCAAATAAATGTAAAAAGTCTGCAACAAAGAATACAAAACTAAGTTGATTTTCACTTTCTTTGAAAATAAGTCAAAACTGCAAGGAATGGGAAATTTAGGATTTTTAATTCCCTTTTTCCTTCTCTCTAATACTCATATCTTTACCTTTTAGCTAGTGTTCTTAGCACATGACAGATGCTTAGTAAATATTTTTTTTACAATTTTTTAAAAACTTATATCTTTTACATCATTGTGTATTCCTTGTAGAAGTCCCACCACCAAATCACCTGTGAACAATCACCATAGTCCTTCGTGTTCTTCTCTCCCCTGTTTCGATCCCTCTTCCTCCCCACCCTCACAGAATGTCTCTTATTTATGGTTGCCTGCTAGTTTTGTTGTTTTATTATTATTCCCCCCCCATCCCTTATTTGGTTCCCCTATATTCCTCCTCTAAGTGAAACCATTCGATATTTTTCTTTTTCCCTCTGGCTTATTTCACTGAGCATGATCCCTTCTAGCTCCATCCATGTTGCTGTGAATGGCATGAGTTTATCTTTTTTGATTGCAAAATATTTGTTAAATTATGATATTTAAAACCAAATGAAGTATAAATAAAATATGAATCAGAGAAGATGATTTACACATAGAAACAATAAATGTTGCTTTTGAGAAGAGTTCAATAAAATGAGGCAACATAGGTGCTCTTAAAGGATCTTTCTATAAAAATAACATAATTCGGGGCCTCCCTGGTGGTACAAGGGGTTAAAATGCAGAACTATGAAGCTATCCGCAGCCACTGCAGCATGAGTTCCATTCCAGGCCAGGGAGGTGATCCACATGGCACAGCAGACATCTCCTGACTCACCCGCTGCTCCCCTCAGCAGTGTATTTCAGTCAATCCGCCTGTTCTGTTCCCCACTCTGTCTCTGGTGAATCCTCTCACCCCCCGCACCTCTGGCCTGTACCCCAGTTCTTATATGTATAAATAAATCTTTAAAAAAAATAATATCATTCATGATTTGGCATGTCCTAGCTTGCTTCAATATACTGATAGCCTTTAACTGCCCTCAAGGACAGACTTAACATTAGTGAAAGGAGTCATACTAAAATTGAAAGCGTATGAGAGATTTCAAGGGCAGTTCATTTCAGATGACTCCAATCTATCACTCCACAAAGCTTGACAGCTGTTATATTACTTTTTCATTTACCCTGACACTAAGGTGGTAGGAGGTAGGATGACATACTGATGGGATGGGTTAAAATATGTACTGAAAAGGCTGAAATGAAAGATTAAATAAGCCAAAATGGAGCTTGATTTCTTTTTTTTTTATTAAATAATAAATTTTATTTTTATATTCCCCATACAATTGCAACCCCCCCATTCTGACCCCAATCCCTCCCCTCCCGCCCCTCACCCCCCAATAAGTTTCTCTGGTTCATAGTTTTTTGTTGATTTTGATTTTCACTTTCTTATATTCATTTTCCTGGTCCCTTATTTAAGTTTTCTAGATTCCTGCTATGAGTGAGACCATCCGGTATTTTTCTTTTTCTTTTTGGCTTATTTCGCTGAGCATGATCCCTTCCAGCGCCATCCATGTTGCTACAAATTGCATGTGTTTATCTTTTTTGAATGCTGAGTAATATTCCATGGTATATATGTACCACATCTTCTTGATCCAGTCATCTATTTTTGGGCATTTGGGCTGTTTCCAAAGCTTAGCTATTGTAAATAGTGCTGCTATAAACATAGGGGTGCAGGTGTTCTTTGGAATTGATGTTTCTGTGTCCTTTGGGTAAATACCTAGGAGTGGAATTGCTGGATCATATGGAAGCTCTATGTTTAGTAGGTCCAGAAATCTCCACACAGCTCTCCATAGTGGTTGGACCAGTTTGCACTCCCACCAACAGTGCAGAAGAGTTAATGGAGCTTGATTTCTGAGATTCATATGTTCCAAAGGAAATTCAGAGGCTAATCAGGAACGATCACTGATCGCTGTGGGTGCTGTATTTTGTTTGATGACAATCCAGAATAGCTACAAACTTCTAAGTTAACCTCCCTTCTGCTACCTCAACTGAAAAGGTCCTTTTCTGCATAATCTATTAGCAAACAGATCCAATGACTTTAATATAACATAATTTAAAGGGAATATTTATGTCTCAATGTAAATTATTAACTCAAGGACAGCCCCAATACGTAAACTATATAGGGGAAAGATTTTGAGGGAAGAAAGGATCTTCTGGTGTCACCTTCTGGTCCTAGTATACTATTGGGCATTATTGCCAAGGATAAAAAGAGATAAATTACTTTTTAAATTGGAGAAAGTACCATTTAAACACTTTAGACAGGGCCTCCCAGGTGGCGCAGCTGTTGAGCGCTGGGTTGCGAAGCTGCCCACAGCCTCTATGGTGCCAGTTCGATCCCCGGCTGCTCCCCGGCCACTGGAGGAGGGTCCCGCATGGCGCGCAGACCTCTCCTGCCGCCCGCTGCTCCCCTCAGCAGTGTACTTTGGTCCTTCTGCCTGCTCTGCTCCCCGCTCTGGCTCTGGTGAGTTCTCTCACCCTCCCACGCTTCTGACTGTACCCAGTGCATGTATAAACAAAACAAACAAATAAATAAATAAAAACATGCCTCTATTTAAAAAAAAAAAAAAAAACACTTTAGACATTTACCATCCTACTTTTCCTCATTTTAATGCGAAGTCATCTACTAATCTCAGAAAAATGAAAGCATCAGCACTAGAGGATAGTGTTCTGCAAAGGTCAATATCTAAAACTGTGGAGAATCCCTCTAAGTTCCTTTACAAAAAGTGGTTCATTTAGGAACGAATTTCAAACAAATGAATCCCTTAGGAGTAACAGAATCTATCATTCAATGTGACATATACACAGATACTCCAGTTGTTTTGAAGTTTTAGAAAATCTGTGTATTTTGGAGATCAAGAGAGCTCACATTGCAAAGATAGATACAAGTTGGAACTATTAACTCTGTTTTTAAATTTCTGGTGTACTAAGGGAATGAAGTTCTAGAACTTGTGATATGCATTAAAGTGAAAGACTTCACAGGTAGATGCTGACTTTTTAAAAATTCTGACTCAAACCCCATTAACTTTTTTTTAAATATTTATTTATTTATGCATACAAGAGCTGGGGTATAGGCCAGAGATGTGGTGGGTGAGAGGATTCACAAGAGACAGAGTGGGGAGCAAAACTGGCAGATTTACTGAAATACACTGCTAAGGGGAGCAGCGGGCGAGCCGGGAGAGGTCTGCTGCTCCATGTGGGTCACCTTCCTGGCTGTAACTGCTTCATAGTGCAGCCGTTTAACCCCTTGCGCCATCAGGGAGGCGCTCCCCCCCATTAATTTTTTGAGTCCATTTTTAGTTTTACTTCTTCATGAAGATTAACCTTAGTTCAATTAATTTTTCTTTTGTCTCCTCTTACTATTCATATGATTTATTTTGAAACCTGAGAATTATTATAATGTTATTTAAATGATATGTGTTCTTTCTTTAAACATATGTATTTTTAAAGAGTAGCAACTGTCAGTTTTCTTTTCCACTGATTACTGAACTTAGCATTCTCGGTACATTGCAAGTTTTCACTAAATTGTTTACCTTTAGGATTCTGGAGTTGATTCATCAGTACATGGAATTTATCTTGGGCATCTGGCAAGTCCATTTTATTAACTGCTAGAAGTGCAGGTTTTGTCTGAAGGTCCTCTTTGTACATTTCTAACTCCTTTAAATAAAAAAGAGAAAAAAACAAATAATTTTATTAAAATATTTATATAAATCACCTACTTGGTAATGTGTTTCTTTACTTTATAGACCAGAGTAATCTAGAGTCCACTCGCATCTCCAATGCAATAAATCCCAACAACCACAAAACTAATTAACAAAGTAAATTCAGAAAATGCTTCCTAGTTAGTTCATATGTTAATATATTTTAGTTCACATGACATCTTGAAATAGTTATGACTTTGTACCTAGAGTCAAATGTGGACTTCTGTTAAGTACATAAGTGAATGCATAAGTGAATAATGACAGTCTAATGTTATACCTATATTTTTCTTGGAGAAAGTACATGTGCTTAGGAATAGTTTCTTAGATAAAATACCAAAAGCACAAGCAAAAGAAAAAAATAAATGGGATTTCATCAAAATTTAAAATTTTGTGTTTCAAAGGGTATCATAAAGAGAGTGAGAAGACAACTCAGAGAATGGGAGAAAATATTTGCAAATAATGTATCTGATTCAACAAAAAGACAAACATTCCAACTAAAAAATGGGCAAAGAATATGAACAGACATTTCTCCAAAGACATACAAATGGCTGATAAGCACACAAAAAGATGATTGTCATTAGTCACTAGAGAAAGAAAATCAAAAACCATAATGAAATACCACAATATCACCGCCAGGAATGCAAAAATTAATAAAATAGATAATAATAAATGGTAACATTGATGTGGAAAAACTGGAATCCTCATACTAGTGGGGCTGTAAAATGGGGTAATGGTGCAGCCACAATGAAAACTAGTTTGGCAGTTCTGTCAAACACATGGTTAACATATTATCTAGCAATCCCACTCCATAGGTATTAGATACCCATGAAAAATGAAAACATGTTCATATAAAACCTGTACATAAATGTTCCCAGCACTATTATTCTTTTATTTTTTTTAAAGATTTATTTATTTATTTATACAAGCACTGGGTACAGTCAGAAGCGCGGGAGGGTGAGAGAATCTACCAGAGCCAGAGCGGGGAACAGAACAGGCAGACTGACGAAATACACTGCTGAGGGGAGCAGCGGGCACGGCAGGAGAGGTCTGTCGCGCCAGGTGGGAACCTCCCTGGTGGCCAGGGATTGAACCGGCGCTGAGGCATCTTCGCAGCCCAGCGCTCAACCGCTGTGCCACCAGGGGAGGCCCAGCCCAGCACTATTATTCTAATGGGCAAAAAGTGTCAAAGAAAATAAGATATACAGGGCCTCCCTGGTGGCTCAGTGGTTGAGCGCTGGGTTGCGAAGCTGCCCGCAGCCTCTGCGGCACTGGTCCGATCCCCAGCTGCTCCCCGGCCACCAGAGGAGGGTCCCACATGGCGTGCAGACCTCTCCTGCTGCCCGCTGCTCCCCTCAGCAGTGTACTTCAGTCCTTCTGCCTGCTCTGCTCCCTGCTCTGGTCCTGGTGAATTCTATCACCCTCCCACACTTCTGACTGTACCCAGTGCATGTATAAACAAAACAAACAAAAAAATAAATAAATAAATAAAACATGCCTCTATAAAAAAAAAATAATAATAATAAAAGAACTTAAAAAAAAAAAAAGAAAATAGGATATACAAAGTCCTAGAGGTAAGTGACCTCTAAGTTGCTTTGAAGTGTATTAGACAGTAATCATATGGTTGAATAATAGAATTTAGGGTGGAGATGGATTTACCAGGCAGGCACAAACCTTGCCAGACCACATAAACCATGTTCAGATTAGAATTTAACCAAATAGCAATGGGGGACCATCGAAGTGTTTTAGGCAAGGAACAAAGATCATCTTAGCTCTTTTATAAAGGTTGTTCTAGCTGCCACATAAAAACAGATTAGAGAAGAGAGACTGGAAGTAGGGAGATCAGACAGAAGGGACTTACAACTACTATAATGATTATAATAATGAAAATGAAGACAAGTAGATGGATTTCAGAGAGATTTAGGATATAAAACTGACTGGGCTTGAAGTGGTTAGAGAGAAGGAAAGACCACCACCCAGATTTCTGGCTTCCATACTCAGTACTAAGTTCTGGTAGAGACCAGAGAATTAAAAAAAATTTTTTGTAATGAGTTCAGTTTTAGATATATTAAGTTTGAGGGGGCAGATGAGACATCCGATTAAAGATACCCAATAGGAAGTGGGTCTAAAGCACAACAAAAAAATCTGGTTATCAGACAATGATTTGACAGTCAGTAGTCTGAACAGCATCTGAAAGCTACTTAAAGAGTGAGTAGAAAACTAAGAAGTAGATTGAAAAATAGAGAAGTAAAACCAATTTATGAAACCAGGAACGGAGAATGTTTCAAGAAGAAATAACCACTGTCTCAAAGTTTAAGCAAAATAACGTCTGAGAAGGGATTTTTTTAAATTAAGGAGGGTTTTATTGATTATAATAATTTGAGGAGCAAGTGAGTATTGAGAATCTAAAAACGGCAAGTTTAGATAATTCTTAAATTGACACTAAACCTTTAAAAAAAAGGAGGTGGAGTATATATTTAATTATTACATGTTAATTCATATAGTTCTACTTGTCTATATACTAGACTAGATGCAGCATACACTGAAACAGAAGACCTACTTTTGTAAGCAGTATTATGGTTTCAAAGGCAGTTCTGTATTCAGTTTTGGAAGAAAGCTGAAAACCAGAAATATCGACCTAAAAAAAGGGAAAGAGTCTTTAACATGAGAACAGTTATACATTTCTATGTTTGAAACGTCTTAATTCTCTCAAGCTAAAACCATTTCTTAATCTATATTGTTAATTTAAAAATTCAAAATGAATCAGAGAAATTGAAGTGAGAATTTTTCTGATAAAATGGCAATCATTAATAAAATGAGAAAACAGTATAGATAATTTACACTGATACAAACAATTTCATATGTAACTAGAGTGCCAAAGAAAGATACTATACAATATCGCAGTATGTCAAAAACCTTAAGGATTTAAACCTTTACTAGTATGGTCAAAATTACATCTGATATAATAAAAAATTCCACATCCATCCTTTTATTATAAATAAAGATTACTTACTGTATTTGACTCCCCATCTAAACAGACTTAATGGACTAAAATATGCTACTACTTTAAATCTTATTATAAAAAAGGCATCTAGGAAAAATAAATTCATTGATTTTCATATTCATTTGAACATTACATTGGTATGCATATGACTTACAACAAAAAGTAGTTGTCTGGTTCTTTCGATATGCTTCAGGAATTTGTGGCCCATTCCTTTGTTCATATGTGCTCCTTCTATTAAACCAGGAAGATCAGCCACTGATATCTAATACAAAGTAAAATGATTTGATAAAAGAATATATGAGAACCACAACCATGATCATATTATCAAATTTTCATATTTCAAATATAAACAGTCCCTAATTTGTGATTACCACAACATCTTGGTAAAGCCAATATACCTTTAGAACAAAATTAATGTATTAAAAATAAAAATTCTTTGTTCACAGAAATGAGTCCCATTTTTACTTATTAATACAACAGTTTTTTTGGGATTAGTTTAACATTCATTGATCACATAAATTATCTTTGGAATTCTATAAATTATCTTGTTTAATGATCTTTTCATCGATTTTCAACTTTTAAATCTAAATTCTTAGAAGTTTATAAGTATATTAGTTCAGTTCATTTAAAAATTAGGTCTATAGTTTTCACCTTTAAATTTTAAGTTTTACATTGATTCAAAAGAACACCTGTACCCTTATGTTTACTGCAGCACTATTTAATATGGTAAAAACCTGGAAGATGTGATATATATACACACAATGGAATATTACTCAGCAATCAAAAAAGATAAACTTATGCCATTCACAGCAATGTGGATAGAGCTAGAAGGAAGTATGCTCAGTAAAATAAATCAGAAGGAGAAAGAAAAATATTGGATGGTTTCACTTATAGGAGAAATATAGGGCAACCAAATAAGACGTCAGTGTAAAAAAAAAAAAACAGTAACAATACAAAACAAACAAAACAAAAAGAGACAATTATAAACCAGAGACATCATGCAGGGGAGGAGGAGGGAGAGGGATCAGAAGGAGGGAGGGAGGAGCACAGGGGACTATGCTGATGGTGCACGGGTGCACTGGTGAAGGAAATTCTATGGGGACTACACCTGTGGGAGAGGGTGAAAGCAAATATTGTTTAAAAATGAACAATGAGGCCTCCTTGGTAGCCCAAGGGGTTAAGCACCGCACTATGAAGCAATCCACAGCCTCTGCAGCACGAGTTTGATCCCCGGCAGGCTAGGAAGAAACCCACATGGTGAGGCAGATCTCTCCTCTGCTGTCACCTAGGCAGTCACCTCTCCTCTCACCTAGGCAGTCTCACCTGCTGCTCCCCTCAGCAGTGTGTTTCACTCAGTCTGCCTATTCTCTGGTGGATCCTCTCACCCCACGCATCTCTGGCCTGTACCCCAGCTCTTGTATGTGTAAATAAATAAATGTGTTTAAAAAAATGAACAATGATGTGAAAAATAAATAATTGAAAATAAAATACTGCCAAAAAAATTTTTAAGTTTTAATGTGTAATTGATTTTTCGCACCATTGCTCCTATTCCACCAAGAGGATTATTGACCATTCTTAAAAAGTAAAGGATATAGGGCCTCCCCAATGGCTCAGCGGGTTGAACGCAGCACTATGAAGCTGTCCGCAGCCTCTGCAGCATGCCCAGCTGGCCAGGGAAATACCCACAAGGCGTGGCAGACCTCTCCTGTCTCACCCACCGCTCCCCTCAGCAGTGCTTTCTATCCGTCTGTCTGTTCTACGCCCCGCTCTGTCTTTGGTGAATCCTCTCACCCTCCTGCGTCTCTGGCCTATACCCAAGCTCTTGTATAAATAAATAAAATTTAAAAAAAGAAGTAAAGCATCTAGCATTCTAAAATTCCTTTTGGGGCCTCCCCAGGAGGTACAGGTGGTTGAGCACCGTGCTGTGAAGCTGTCCGCAGCCTCTGCAGCACCGGTTCGAACCCAGCCGGCTGGTGAGGGTCCTACATGGCGTGGCAGACCTCTCCTGTTTCGCCCGCTGCTCCCCTCAGCAGTGTGTTTTGTTGCCAGTCTGCCTGTTCTGTTACCCGCTCTGTCTGTGGTGAATCCTCTCACCCTGTCTGTGGTGAATCCTCTCACCCTCCCCGCATGTCTGGCCTGTACCCTGGTTCTTGTATAAAATAAATCTTTAAAAAAATAAATAAAATAAAATTCCTTTTGGAGATCCTAAGATTTACGAACCATCACTCTACACTGTGGTTTTCTAATCTCACTATACATCAGAATCACCTAGTGAACTTTATTATAAACTACTGATCCCCAGGGTCCTATCCACAAGAGATAAGGTCTCAAATCCCTGGACTCAGCTTCATTTATCATTACTATTCTTAAGCCAATAATTCTGATGTGCAGTAAGGAATGAGAAGCACTGCTCTACACTCACTGCCCTATGTGGACAAGGAATTCTGAGTCTCAAAGGAAGTTGTAGCTATGTGACAAAGCAGTGTATACAACAGAGATCTCACATCCTGAAATTTTCCTTGGAAGTTCTCTACTGATTTAAGAATTACAATGTTCTCCTTTCCCCTAAATATTGTTCTCTATATTCATATTATCCTATGTTTACATTTTACTTAATATTCTATGTAACTGTTGAAATCTTCATATTTTTTACTGTCATGCCACTATTATAATCAAATAAAAATCTTTCATCTCTTGAATTTTGTCATAGGATTCAATGAAACTACAATGGGCCTCCCTGGCAGCGCAGGGGGTTGAGCGCAGCACTGCAAAGCTGTCCATGGCCTCTGCAGTGCGAGTTCGATCCTGGGAAGGCTGGGGAGCAACCCGTATGACACAGCAGAACTCTCCTGCCTCGCCTGCTGCTCCCCTAAGCAGTGTATTTTGCTACATCTGCCTGTTCTGCTCCCTGCTCTCTCTGGTGAGTCTTCTCACCCCCTGCAATTCTGGCCTGTACCCCACTTCTTAAAAAAAAAATGAAACTACAGTGACACATATTATCATCCTAAGTCCATACTTTATATTACGGTTTCACTCTTGGTGTTGTGTACTCCATGAGTTTTGATAAATGTAGAACATTTATCAACTATTATGTATCAGTACACCAGAATAGTTGTATTAATCTAAAACTCCTCTGTGCTTTGCTGGTTCATTCCATACTTTCCCAATTCTTGGCAACCACTGATATTTTAGCTATTTCCTTAGCTTTGCTTTTGATCCCCGGAATGTTGTAAAGTTGGAATCATATAGTACATAGCCTTCTCACATTGAACTTCACTCAGTAATAAACATCTAAAATTCCTCATGTCGGAGGCCTCCCTAGTGGTGCAGGGGTTAAGTCTCAGCGCTACCAGGCTATCACCGGCCACTTCAACATGAGTTGGATCCCAGGCCAGGAAGCAAAGCTGAACCATGGCACAGCAGACCTCTCCTGTCTTGCCCACTGCTCCCTTCAGCACTGTATTTCAGTAGATCTGCCTGTTCTCCCTACTGTCTCTGGTGAATCCTCTTACCCCCCGACCCCCACCTCCGGCCTAGACTCCAGTTTGTGTATGTATAAATAAATAAAATAAATCTTTAAAAATAAAATTCCTTATGTCTTTTCATGACTAAACAGATCATTTCTTTTTAGTGCTAACTATTACATGTCTTGATATACTATAGTTTATCCACTCATCTATTAATGTCTGGTTGCTTCCAAGTTTTGGTAGTTGGAACTTTGGTTCCAAGTTTTTGTAAAATAAAGCTGCTACAAATCCATGTACAAGTTTTTGTATGGATGTAAATTTTCCACTCATTTGGGTAAATACATATACCCAGACTTCAAAGTACACTATAAAACTATAGCAATCAAAACAGTATGGTATTGGAATAGAAAGAGACATCCGGCCCAAAGGGATGAGGCCCAGAAGTCAATCCAACTTATAAGGAAAGATATTTATGACAAAGGAGTGAAGAATATGCAATGGAGGAAGGAGAGTCTCTTCAACAAATGGTTCTGAGAAAATAAAGAGTACATGCAAAACAATGAAACTAGGCCACTACCTCACAGCATCCACAAAAATTTTAATTTAAAATGGATCAAACACTAGGATGTGAGATCTGTAACCATAAAATACATAGAAAAAGGAACATAGGCAAATTACTCTGAAATATTGGCTTCAGAGATTTCTTTGGAGCTATGCCTACAATAGCAAGGGGAACAAAAGAAAAATTAACAAATGGGACTATATCAAATTAAAAAGCTTTTACACAGTAAAAGAACTATCATTAAAATGAAAAGACATCTTACTAAATGGGAGAAAATATTTGCACATCATACATCCCACAAGAAACTAATATCAAAGATCTACAAAGAACTCATACAACTCAACAAAAGAAAACCAACTGTTCTCCAAAGACAACATACTGATGACCAACAGGCATATGGAAAATACTCATCATCACTTATGATCAAAGAAATACAAATCCAAACTAAATGATATAGCACTTCACACCTGTTGAGAATGGTCCATGCCAAAACTACCAGAAACAAGTGTTGGTGATAGAGTGGAGAAAAATGAACCCTCATCTACTGTTGGTGGGAATGTAGACTGGTTCAGCTCCTATGGAAAAACAGTAAGGAGCCTCCTCAAATATTAAAAAAATAGATTTACCATATGATCCAGCAATTCTACTTCTTGGTATCTATCCAAAGAATGCAAAGACACTAATTTGAAGGAATACATGCACTCCTATGTTCACTGCAGCACTATTTACAATAGCAAAGTTATGGAAATACCTAACTGTCCAAAAACACAAGTAAATTAAAAAGATGTGGTATATACACACAATGAATATTGCTCAACCATTAAAAAAAAAAAAAAGAGATGAAATCTTGCCATTTTTGACAACATGAACAGACCAGGCAAGGATTATGAAAGGTGAAGTAAGTCAGAAGGACAAATACCAGGTGGAATATAGAGAAAACAGGGAGGACACCAAAACAAACCTAGAAATCTGACTATAGAATTGAGGTTGAAAGATGGAAGGGAGCCAAGGGTGTAAGGGGCCAGTATACTACTGTGGAAGATTATTAGTGCTCTGGCTCTCTCACATCTGCAGAGCTGTGAATCTATATCCCTATATCATATACAGTATTATAAACCAATTTAACTTTAATAATAATACATTTTTTAAAAAGTTTATTATATGATTTTTCATTATAATGAAAATTTTTCATTATCACTCAGCAGAATTTATTTGATCATGTTTTCACTTATCATAAAATCTTGCCATTTCTTTCCCTCTAACACCACAGAAACATTTGAATATTACAAAATTCAAATACAAAAAGCAAGTACTTTTACTTCTATTGAAGGATCTTATTTTAAAAATACCTACCTGTTTGAAGTCTTCATACATTATCTTTCCAAGTTCAGGTTTTAATGTTGTAACTGAAGGAAAAAAATACAAACAACAATAAAGGTAAGGTTAGAATGATTAACTCTCAAATTTCTTACGCATTATGTATAAAATAAACAGTATCACTTTTCTGTGAATAATTCAGATTATGTTCTCACTTATTGAAATGGAAGCTAAAACTGGTTTCTATAATATATACTTGAAAAATGACAAATATATTTTTATAATTTTTGTAGGCCTAGGTCTAATTAGTTACTGGGTCTCAAAGTTTCTCTATTGCATTTCAAAGAGCATGATAAAGATGTCAGGGTATGAGAATTTAATTTTCTATCACTGGGTCTGTAGAAACATTTGAGTCTTTTCTCATTCGGTTTCGTTAAGCCTCACCAATCCTGCACTAGTCTTCTTGGGACTTATTACTAGCTTCTTTTTCCCTTCTCAGGAGTCTCCTGCATTATAACAATAAATAATAGCCACAATATTTATAAGTGCAAAATTAACTCTAATTCATTAGAATCTAATTTTAGAATGCCTTCATTTTACTTATGAGGTTGACATCATTCTATGTCTCCCTGTTTAATGACTACAGAAATTCTATCATATCATTCCCTACTTAATCTAGTTATTACAAGTCTACTATCTTTTCTACTCTGACCCACTTATGTCCCACACCAATCCCTTTTCTTTTTGATATGCAGAGATCTTTTTGAAAAGTGTATTAAATCATTTATCCCTTGTTTAAAAGGTTATCAGCTGCTTATAAGATATAATAATCTTGAACTTAGTGAAAGAATTTAATGGTTACCAGAGTGAATAGAGGAAAGGTAAAGGCAATCAGGGAGAGTAGCAGAGGGGGTATTGGAACTAGTGGCATGGCGGAGGGTGAGTACAACATGTGCAAAAATGTACCCCCCAAATTAAACATGTTTTAAATTATAAAAAAATAAAAACAGGTAACTGTTACTTGAAAAAACAAGATATAAAATCAAATGCAACCTATATTGCTTATATGACATGGTCTCTACCTACATTTCCAGGCTCATCTTGATTTCCTCATGTTCCCAGACACATTAATCTACTCACTGCCACCACAGAATCTTTGTGAAATTCTTTTCCTATAAAAGACCTTTCACCTCTTTTCCTATAATGGACCTTTCCACTATCTGTTACTGATTAACTCATATTTATTCTTCCTATCTCACCCCTGGCATCACAGTTCCCCAAAGAAATGTACAGCAATAACCTATGTACTTTAATAGAATCATATTCCCTTATATTCATTATGATATATGTGCCTTCTGCCACTAGTCTGTAAGCTCAGTGAAAGTCAGAATAGTATCCATTCCTGCTTACCAGTCTTTCTAACCCCAGAATCTATTGTGGGTATCAGAGATAAATAATTGTTAAATGAATGACGGAATTCACCTCTGCCTTCTTATTATTTGTCACATTGCTTGATAAAGGGAGGTGCTCATAACACCATAGCTAAACCAAATAAATGATTATGCAACAGAGAACTAAGGCAACAAAGTGTCTAACCAGCAGTAGGTGCTTTGCTGAGGGCTAAAGAGGTGTCAAAGGTAATTGGCAATATATGTATACTATCCGTGAAGTTTTCAAACTAAGGTTACCCTCAGAGTTTTCATATTCAGAAAAAGATCTCTTTTAAAATTTACCTCTATACATTAAAATATACAAGTTACACTTACATGCGTAATCTGCAATTGCAGGTTTTGCATGAGAAATTTTACTTAGCAAAGAAGATTTTCCAGCATTTGGGAATCTGAAATGAAAAAATAAAATTATGTAAATAAGTATCATTATTATTATTAATACTTGCTATGTCTGAATTCAAAACATTTCACAGGAAAGGTTTAATGACCTGAATATTTCTGGGATTAAGAGTAGGATATAAATATAAAATAAACTTCAAAATTTTAAACATAAAGAAGGTTTATGAAAAAGCTAGGAACACTCATTGTGGACATTCATTTCAGTACTGAAATACTAAAACACTGAAGATGTTTCAATATTGAGAAAGTAAATAATTCAAGTTATATTTTTAAAAAGTTAAGTATCATAAAAAAAAGACATAAAAATACTTGCAATTTGCTATTTTTAGCAAAATACTGACAGCTATTACTCATATTGTTTTATGGTTTAAAAAAATGGACAATTCCAAACATACACAAACATAGACTTCTTTGGGGAATGTGATGCTAGGACTGAGATATGAAGAATAAACATGAGTTGACAGACAGTGATAGTCAAGGATGTTTTAGTCAAAAGAAACAGCATGTAAACAAAGGTTCTGTTGATGAAATGGGGTAGATGCATCTAGAGAACACACATTAATGAATCCCACTTAGCTGTGACCCCATTTCAACCGATATTAATACAATTGCAACACAGCTTTTAAAAGTGAATTTATTTGCATAGGGACCCAAATAAGATCCATGTATTAGACTGGTGGATTTGTCTCTTAAATTTCTCTTGGCATAGCTTCCCAATCATCTTGTTTTTCTTTGCAATTTTATTTTTAAAGAAATGGGGTCATTTTTCCTGTAGAGTTTCTCTTTTACAATCTGTTTTTTTCTTTAGGCACCCCTTGATGTCATTTAATGTGTTCCTCTGTCCTGGATTTTCCATAAATCAGTAAGATATAAAGCTTTGATCAGATTCAGGATTGTTTCTTTTTTTTTTTTCCTGAAAGATGGTTGGCCTCTTTTTTAAATCGAATGATATAAGTTGAACACCTTTCAAGGTTGCACTGCAATCTTCTCAACTAATTTCCTGTTGTTAGGCATTTAGGCTATTTTGCTATTATATAGATTGTTGCAAAAAATGTCCATACAGCTGAAAGACATATAATGATCCTACCAAAGAGAGGTAGGATTAATAAGCAACTATTTTTTTTCTTTCTGCAAATGACAATTGTTATTTCATATTTTTTCAAAAAAATTTAAACACTGCAGTGACTATCCCTGAACCTCTTACACATACCTTTAAACTCTTAGTGGAATTCTAAATGAAGAAATAGTGGATTAAAATATATGCTCATTTTAAAAGCTTTGATTTGATTACTAAAGGCCAACCATGCATGAAAGGCCAACCATGCATGAATAAAAGTACAAGGAATGGAAGTCACTTAAGACATGACTTTCTAAATTTCATTCAGATATTTTCATTAAGTTTACTCAACAAATGGGAATGTAAACTGGTGTAGCCACTATGGAAAATAGTATGATAGTTCCTCAAAAACATTGAAAATAGATCTATCATATCATCCAGAAAACTTCACTTCTGGACATTTATCTGAGGAAAACAAAAACATTAACTTAAAAGTATGTAAGTATCCCCATCACTGCAGCATTATTTACAATACAAAGACATGAAACATAATTGTCCATCAGGGGATGAATGGATAAAGCAAATATGATTATTTATACACACACACACACACACAGAGCACAATATTATTCAGCCATAACAAAAAGATATCTTCCCATTTGCAATCATATGGATATACACTGAGGGCTCCCACTGGAAACCTCAGGTCACAGAGAAGCAGGAAAAGCTCTGATTGAATCATTGGTGCCACAAGCAGCAGAGTCTCTGGCCAATTTCACAAAAGCCACATTTTAAGGTAGGCTGTGTTAGGCTATTGTAGCAATCATTCTGCAATATATACAATATGACATTATGTTGTAAACCTGAAAGTAATATTAGTCAATTATAGTTTAAAAAAAAAGTTTACCCAACAAATAAGTGAACACTGACTTGTTACAAGCAATATAGCAGGCATCAGAAATAAAGCAATTAATGAGATAAAGGAGGAGAGTGAGAGAAAAAGAAAGAGAGGGGTGAGATCAGAGTGAGGAGAGAGAATGGACTATGGAAGGACTATGGGTGCTTTGGTGGTGAGTTTACTATGGAGACAACACCTGAAAGGGGGATCCTATAGTTCTAAATACTAACAAGGATGTAAACCAATGGTAAATCAATAAAAACAAAAACAAATTTAAAAAAACATTAAAACAAAAATAAATTTTTGATTCGTTTATTGTTGACTATAATTTCAAACTCACTTCTGAAAAGCTTAACAGTTCATGACAATTAGTCTCCAAAAGACTGGCAATATAATGATGACAGCAGCCACCCTTTATTCACTAAGCTTTCATAAATCCAAGGCATGCATTATGTTGCAAACGTATCTTACTCATCAAATAACATTTTAAACTGAGAACTATCTCCAACCACCATTAAAGATAAGAAAACAGATATAGAAAGAACATATAACTTAACTAAGACTATCTAGGCAGCCTTCAGAGGATTTGAGATGCTAACACAAATAGTCTCAATGGAATCCCCAATGTCAACATCACCTTTATTTCTCAGCCTTGCTAGGCTCTTCTTAGTATGTAAAGACATCCCCACGGAACTTGAAGTTCATTTTTATACCAAATGAGATTGTGAATGGCTGGATTCTAAGTCTTATCCACAAAATCCTATTAAATTCATAATATTCCTGAAAAATATGTAGTATTACATCACCGATATGTTTATGTTTCATAATCATATTTTATTGGAAAAAATTAAATGTGAATGATAAGCTTGAATGCCAGGATCCCATCTTTCCCTATTAAAACTTGAACTATGGGCCTCCCTGGTGGCGCAGGCGGTTGAGCACCGCACTGTGAAGCTGTCCGCACCCTCTGCAGCACGGGTTTGATCCCGGTCGGCCGGTGAGAATCCCACATGGTGTGGCAGACCTCTCCTGCCTCGCTCACTGCTCCCCTCAAAAAAAAAAAAAAAATTAAAAAAAAAAACAAAAACTTGAGCTAGAATGGAGTCACGCTGAGGACTAAGTCAATGCTGATAAGATAGGTGAGGAAGGCTAGAGAGATGATGAGGAAAAAAGAGATGAAAAGAGCTTAGAAGAAAAGTTATGGGAAGACAAGAAATAGATCTGGCAGTCTGGAATAATGCAGCAATAAGGCAATTTTCTCTACCTTTTCCTTAGACCTGACATTTGATGACTTGTGTAACGCAGTAGGGCAGGGAAGGGGAAATGTAATGTTGAAGTTTTTCCTTATTTTATTTACTACATGTCATGCTATCTAACTTACTCCAGCTGGTGTCAACACTACAAGCCCTCCAGCTAAACAACACTGATGGAAGAATGGAAGTAGGTGAAAAGGACAATATCATAAAATATGCAGTACCACAAATAGACAGATCCTAAGCACAACATGACCAATAGGGAAAGAGTCATAGCAGGATCCAACTCAGTGATCAATAGTGAGTAAGTCTGATATTTGAGACATCTGTAACAGCCTTTAGTCATCTGATTAATGACAACTCATTACCTCTATTAATACTTGTAAACTTTCTCGATTACTTTTTCCCTTTTTCTTTGTATACATCTTCTTGATGTGGTCTGTTTGGGTTTTTTATTTTATTCCGTAACATCCGGTTATGGTCTATTCTCTTCATACACTACTAAACATGATTGATTTTTTTCTTTCTTTATTCATTCTCTAACATTTCTACTGGTCTATTCGATCACTATGATCTTTGGCAAATGAGTAGTAGCTATGAAACTATATGTTGGCAATATGAAAATAACGACATATATTCTCAAAATACACAATGCACAAATTCCATAAAATAAAGTTGTTTCCAAATTACTACTTCCATTAATTTCCTATTCATGAGCTATCTCTCCAAAAGTATTAAAATAAAAATTAAAATGCTACTTACCCCACTAGACCTACATCAGCTATCAGTTTAAGATCAAGGTGAATTATTCGTTTCTGGCCTTTCATTGGTAGGAAATTTGTAAGTAATTTACCACCAAGACCTCCTTGAGCTACCAAAAGTCTATCTTTTTCTTTATTGACTTCTCCTTTAAAAAGAAAGATTAGAGCAAATGTTAGTAAGTGGAAGTAATCATGAGTGATTTTTGCTGCAGAAATAGATACCAGAAAATTCCAATTCACAAATCCAAATGGCTAAACAATAGGATTTGTTTCTATTAAAAGTTTGACTCTGGAAAAACAAGTTTCTAAGTGATTGAAAAAGACTAGTCAAGTGTTTTAAAACCAGTAAATACTCCTATCTTTAAAATAATCTTGAGGGGCGTCCCTGGGCGCAAGGGGTTAAGACGCAACCTAAGAAGCTATCCGCAGCCTCTGCAGCATGAGTTCGATCCCCTGGGCGGCCAGGGAGCAACCCACATGGTGCAGCAGACCTCTCCCGGCTTGCCCGCTGCTCCCGTCAGCAGTGTATTTCAGTCAATCTGCCTGTTCTGTTCCCCAACCTGTCTCTGGTGAATCCTCTCACCCCCCACATCTCTGGCCTGTACCCCACCTCTTGCATGCATAAATAAATCTTTAAAAAAAAAAATCTTGAGGGCATCCCCGGGTGGCGCAGGGGTTGAGCGCTGGGCTGCGAAGCTGCCCACAGCCTCAGCAGCACCAGTTCGATCCCCAGCCACTGGCGAGGGTCCCACATGGTGCGCAGACCTCTCCTGCCGTGCCCGCTGCTCCCCTCAGCAGTGTATTTCTTTGTCAGCCTGCCTGTTCTGTTCCCCGCTCTGGCTCTGGTGAATTCTCTCACCCTCCTGCGCTTCTGACTGTACCCAGTACTTGTATAAATAAATAAATCTTTAAAAAAAAATCTTGAATCTAGCAGTTAATTTTGAGTAACTTTTATATAAAGTTTTAAAAAGCACTTTTATAAGTTAGCAATGGAAAGGGTAATGTTTTTTTAAAAAATTCAAAACTCAAAAAAATTACTCCCCCAAATGTCCAATTTTTCACGACCTCAGAATCTAAAGTACACTCACCTATAATTTTACCATCTTCATCAGTTATTGAGATACCCACAGGTACAGGAATTTCACAATCTTTTCCTTTGGAGCCTTTTAGTGCACTAACCCTACAAAAATTAAGCCAAATTAAAATAACAACAATACCCTAAATGGAATAATTTATATTCAAGCAAGTTTAATGATTCACCAAGAATACTACTGACCAACTCATCTAATGCAGATGTTAAATAATCAAAGAGTAGAGGAAAAATAAAATAATCCCTAATTATTTATTTTAGAGTATCACATCCCAAAGAAAATAATATGAAGTAATGATTTAAGATACCAAGATAACCACAGTCGCGGTAACTCATAATTAACAAAAATATTGTACACTTGATTATAGAGATCATTGCCACAACACAAATAAAATTCAAATTCTTCCTCCCCTACCCTACCTACCACAACACCAAGTCTCTCTTGGCTCTACATTTTGCTTCATCCCTTCTGTTTCCTCCCCTGAAATATTGGTGAATAACAGAATTTCACACTCAACCCCTTCCTCCTCTGTAACCCACTTCCCCTGGTTCATGCATATGATAAACAATACCATGACTCTAACTAGACCATACTCTAAACCACAAAACATTTATTTCCAGGGCTTGCTGGATATGTCCAAAGTTCCCTTAAACACCCTTACTCTACAACCCAGTAGCCATTTTCTTTCTATGATCTTTCTCAGAGAATGGTACTATCAAATTAGCACTACTCAAGTCAAACCAGGAGTCAACCTTTATTTCTCATTCTCCAATACTGCATCATTCACTAAATTTTACTTTTCTAACATGATTGAATCCATCCATTTATGTCAATCCAATTCATTCATTCAACTAATGTTACTGAGTATCTTACTATGTGCCAATCATGTACTAGATGTATGACATAAAAGGTTTAAAATGAATACATTCCCTGCCTTCATGAAAGTTATAGTAGTCTCGTAGGAGAACAGATGTTAATCAAACAGATGAAAAATATAAAATAATAACTGTGGCAAGTCTTATTAAGGAGAGCCTATATATTTGGGTGGGTATGAGAATTCTGACCTAGGTGAGAGAAATCAGCAGTCTTGAGCTTAAAACTAAGGGATGAATAGGTTCCATTTGGGCAGAGTGGAGAAAAAAGCACTGTAGGAATAACATGAAGAAATATGCAATGATAAAAGACAAATACCAGTGATAAAAGACTATAAAAAAGGCAGTATAGCTGGAATTCAGCAAACACATAATTAGAGAAGATGAGACCCAAAAGATACGCAGTAGACTTTAATTCAGACTATCAGTATTTCTGAAATACTACAGTATTCACCAAGTGATCTCGTCTCCAGTCTCAATCACCTCTAATTACTCCTTATTTAGCCATCTCTAGAGTGATTTTTCTAAAACACCAATTTATTTAATGTCAGTTGCCTATGTAAAATCCTTTAATATTCCCCGTTACTCTAAGATAATATTAAACATTCTTTAACATTGTGTATCAGGCTCTTTGTGATCCAACTACAATGTCTTTATTTCACAAAATGCCACTCCGCTTGTACCATGGTTATGCTGGAAATCACTATGATTTCACTTAATAGGATGTTCCATCTTAATCCAGGTCATATATAAATATGTACTGTGCATGTACATGCATGAGGGAGCACATGCGTGAACACACACACACACACACACACACACTTTGCCAACACAACCTTTCTTGCCTTGATTTCTAGCAAAGTCCTATATGCCTTTCAAGCTTAATTCAAGCACCATTTCCAAAATACAGGTAGCTGAGGAAGACATTAATTTCAGATAACTAGTAACATCTACTAACATCAGAATACTTTTGTTCATCATAAAACCATGTCCCAGCTAAACTGACTTAAATGCTTGACACAATAATCAAATACCACTTCAATTATTTTAAAATTATTTCAATTATTTCAAAATATCTTAAAGGTATTTTGAGACTGAAGCAGTAATTATTTTTTAATAAAATAGTTTAATACAAAGTTTACCAGTCATAACAAATAAGAATGAAAATTAAGTCTTGTCTCTATATTCTAAAATATGCAATACAAAATCCCACAGAGAACATACTATTTAAGTCTTTGTTAAAAATTTGAAATTAGGGCCTCCCCAGTGGCGCAGAGGTTGAGCGCTGGGTTGCGAAGCTGCCCGCAGCCTCTGCAGCGCCGGTTCAATCCCCAGCTGCACCCCGGCCACTGGAGGAGGGTCCCACATGGCGCGCAGACCTCTCTTGCCGCCCGCTGCTCCCCTCAGCAGTGCACTTCAGTCCTTCTGCCTGCTCTGCTCCCTGCTCTGGCTCTGGTGAATTCTCTCACCCTCCCGCGCTTCTGACTGTACCCAATGCTTATATAAATAAATAAATAAATCTTAAAAAAAAAAAAAACTCCCAGACATTTAAAAAAAAAAATTGAAATTATACACCATCTTTTATAAATAATTGCAACACAGAATGAGGTTGGAACTACAGCAACATAACCTTTCAAAACAAATAGTAAAATAACTTTTGTTTTTACTTCAGGATGAAAAATTCTGTTCTTTCCTACCCGTAACACCAAAATGAAAATAATAATAATAATAACAGGCCCAATGGACAATGATGGAAGAGCATAAGTGGTTTGGTGGTCGCTGTGGGTTGGTAACATACATCTGAAGAAATGTGAACCTATATCTCTGAATCATAAACAATGTTGTAAACCAATGTTACCTTAATAAAAAAAATAACATTCTGAACTCAAAACTTTTACTATTAAAATTCTAAAAATCACAGGGCTCTCAAATTTGCCCAATAAAATGTTTCTTTTTTTTTTAAGATTTATTTTTATGCATACAAGAACTGGGGTACAGATCAGAGGTTCAGGGGGTATGAGGGGTAAGAGGATTCACCAGAGACAGAGTAGGGAACAGAACACACAGATTAACTGAAATACACTGCTGAGGGGAGCAGCAGGTGAGTCAGGAGAGGTCTGCTGCACCATGTGGGTTGCTCCCTGGCTGGGGATCGAACTCGTGCTGCAGTGGCTGCGGTTAGCTTCATAGGTTGCATCTTAACCACTTGCGCCACCAGGAAGGCCCCCAATAAAATGTTTCTAATCATAATAATCATAAAACAAAAATACTCAAATGAAATTTTTTTTTAGTTTTTACAAGGATTCCTTTATCAGCAGGTGATGCTGCTGAATATTTTGTTATCTTAGTTGGAAGTGGGACATTTGGGAGAATAAAAAATTTAAAAGCGGGCCTCCCTGGTGGTGCAGCAGTTGAGCGCTGGGCTGCGAAGCTGCAGCCTCTGCAGTGCTGGTTAGATCCCCGGCCACCGGGCGAGGGTCCCACATGGTGCACAGACCTCTCCTCCCAGGCCCACTACTCCCCTCAGCAGTGTACTTCGGTCCTTCTGCCTGTTCTGCTCCCCACTCTGGCTCTGGTGAATTCACTCACCTTCCCGCGCTTCTGACTGTACCCAGTGCTTGTATAAATAAATAAATCTTAAAAAAAAAAAATTTAAAAGCGAAAAACTCCAAAACATTTCTTTCTACCTACAGGTTATCTTTACTAGACTTGAAACAAATATTGCAGACTTTTGCCCAGTTACAAACAAAGGAATTAACTTCAAATTACCAATTTTAGCTTCCAACTTTTTTTGTCTTCCAGGAGAGATTAATTTTACAAAACCAAAAGTCATTCAGTAAATGCTTACCGACTATTTGCTCCTTCTCCGGCCACAAATCGCTTCTTAGGGTATTTGTCTTTAAGTTGTTTTAAAGTCATTTTGTTGTGAGCAACAACCCAGACGTCACCACCTTTTCCACCTTCTCCACCTAAACGAGGGTAACCCATTCCACCAGTTCCTCCCCTGGCGAAAACTCTTAGGTTATCGATGAAGTTTGCATACTGAAAAGACAGAGAGAGAGAAAGAAAGAGAGAGAGAAAGAGAGAATATTTGTATATCAAACGTGCTTCCAGATTTATAACTCCTTCCTAGTTCTTTCCTGTCACTGAGCTCCTTTTAAAAAAAACCCTCAATAGTCACATTCTGTAGCCAAATTTATAGTCACTTCCTGTTTGACCTCTGATAAAAATATTAGTTGTCCTACTTATCCAAATGTCCCTGTGATCGGCCACTTTTCAATCTTGACTTTCTCCCTGTGGGTGTTCTTTGCCTGTAGCAGTAGATATCACCTCGATGAGATATTCCATCAAATATGTTGGACATCGGGCCTCCCCGGTGGCACAGTGGTTGAGTGCTGGGTTGCAAAGATGCCCGCAGCCTCTGCAGTGCCGGTTCGATCCCTGGTTGCTCCCCGGCCACTGGAGGAGGGTCCTGCATGGCGCTCAGACCTCTCCTGCCGCCCGCTGCTCCCCTCAGCAGTGTACTTCGGTCCTTCTGCCTGCTCTGCTCCCTGCTCTGGCTCTGGTGAATTCACTCACCCTCCCGCGCTTCTGACTGTACCCAGTGCTTGTATAAATAAATAAATAAATCTTTAAAAAAAAAAAAAAAGTTGGACATCTCCAACAGGATGTAAGCCTAACTGTCTAAAACTAAGAACAAGATCTGTATTTAATTTCTTAACATATTAGTTGAAAGGATAATAGTCATGTCAAACACAGCACATTAACATGACAAAAACAAACTTTTCCCAGGTAAAATTGTTCCCCTATTGCTCTCTCAAATGATGGAAACATACTTTATCTATTCATTGAGGACACCTATGGAATCTTTGAACAAACCTGCTTCTTTCTGTGAAGGCTTAGCTCTCCTTTCTGGTACAACTGCCATAGTATCTTCACCATAACATTAATTCCTAACTTGTCTTTTTAGTTCAATCATATCTTCTTCAATACATCCTTTGTTCTGCTGCATGAGCTATTTTTCTGAAAATGGATCTGATCTCCAGTTATATTTCTCCTTTACTCAAAACCCAACCATGTTTTTTTGTTTGCTTTTTGCTGTTTATTACAGAAAGTCTAAAATTCTGAGTATTGGGCCTCCCTGATGGCACAAGGGGTTAAGCACCACACTATGAAGCAATCCGCAGCCTCTGCAGCACGAGTTTGATCCCCGACTGGCCAGGAAGCAACCCACATGGCACAACCCCGTCTCGCCCGCTGCTCCCCTCAGCAGTGTATTTCAGTCAGTCTGCCTGTTCTGTTCTCCACTCTGTCTCTGGTGAATTCTCTCACCCCCCACATCTCTGGCCTGTACCCCAGCTGTTATATGCATAAGTAAATCTTTCAAAATAAATAAATAAAATTCTGAGTATTATTCAAAGCTTTTAATGTACCCTTCTAGTTTCATTTTCATTCATTGAGCCCCTCCTTCTTCTCTTCCTCTTTGCTCTACTGTCATGTCTCCATGGCACTCTACTCAGTGCTCTTCCTTTACTTATAATGCCATTTGTTCTTTTCTATCACAAAACCTCCTAAATCTATTTTCTAATGTCTTTCTTTTTTTAAAAAGATTTATTTATTTATGAGATATTCAATCAAATGTTGGCCATCTCCAACAGGATGTAAGCCTAACTGTCTAAAACAACTGAGAGCAAGATCTGTATTTAATTTCTTAATGTATTAGTTGAAAGGATAATAGTCATGTCAAACACAGCACATTAACATGACAAGAACTGGGGTACAGGCCAGAGATGTGGGAGGTGAGAGGACTTATCAGAGAGAGTGGGGAACAGAACAGGCAGATCAACTGAAATACACTGCTGAGGGGAGCAGCGGGTGAGTCAGGAGAGGTCTGCTGCACCGTGTGGGTAGCTCCCTGGCCGGGGATCGAACTGGTACTGCAGTGGCTGCAGATAGCTTCATAGGTTGCATCTTAACCCCTTGCGCCACCAGGGAGGCCCTTTAATGTCTTCCTTAATTCCTCTAATCAATAATCAACACTTATTGGTGACTTGTCTACATTCTTTCAGCAGAAGAGTTGTATCTCTATTATTACACCTTTTACGTTTCATAGTGGATTTAGTATTTACTTCTGTTTCCCTCATTAAGTTAAGAACTTCTTGCAGGTCCAGATCCTATGTATGAACCTTCCAGACCAGCAAAATCCCTTATAGAATAATCTCTCAAAACTCACAATTTTTACTTTTTTTGTCATTTAAGATAGCTGTATCAAAAGCATCTGGGAACTTTCTTCCGAATACATACACTCCACTGACCTTTCTGATAAGAAAAGGTGATGAAGGTGGGTCAAGCCAGCAAGCATATTTGGCTAAAATTCCATTGGTAATTCTGAGGCAGTCTAGATCTGAGATTGTAGTAGACAGGATAAGAATACAGCAAAGATGCAAAGTGTAGGTTTCCATTTGTGTATGCAAATGCAGTCATGAAATAGTGTTGTAAGGAAATAGGATGGGAATAATATATAATAGATGAACTTGAGAGCTAACTAGAATATTTTTCCCTGGGTTGAAGTACTTGAAGTTTGTCTGGGAGGCTAGATCAAAAATGCATCACAGGTAGAGTGAAGAGATAAAACTCTCCTGGCAAACAACACTGATTGGAAGAGAGTGTTCAAGGCAGTAAAGCAACACAAGCAATTTTTCATTACCTATTCACAAAGAAATAGTAATTTATTTTTTAGCTGAGAATTAGTTACCTCACAAGTCCCTTTCCTTTTGACTATTTTCTGGAAAATAGTTAGGTAAAGTATAATTTTACTCAAAGTACAATTTTACCATGCCTTTCCTCTGATAAAAAGAACACCTCTATTTTTAAAGAGCCATTCAGTGTGACACATTCTATACTGCTCTAGATTCATGAGATTCGGAGGTCTTAGGAACCAAACTTAAAAATATCTAATCTTGCTTTTACCAGTGTCAAAACTATGACACTGGTAGGTTTCAAAAAACATTTCCAATAGGTTTCTAAAGAATTAAAAAACAAAACAAAACCTGAAGCAGCTGTAAATTTCTTACAGAAACGATTCTTAAAACCAGCACTGCACACACAAAAAAATCTGACTTCCTGCGAGAAGGCTAGCGAATGACATATTTTTGTTCACTGATGAAAAAGTCATCTTTTAGAAAACTCTGAAAAACAATGCACTGGAGGAAAACAGTAAGAACGGGCTACAGATATAGTACATTATTTGAATCAAGAGGAAAAATTAGCTTTACTCTAAGTATACCATATCGCATATATAAACAAACGACAGGTAGCTGTCCCAGCTCTTCATCCCACGTGCACACGCACAATTCTCCTGAAAAATCTCAACCCCTACCCCAGCCAAACACCCGTCCTAACCATACTATTGGCGCCCCTCACAGGACAAGTCAGACGACGCGAGGGGCAGAGAGGAGAGAATTATGGTACAATCAAGCAAGAAAGAGGCCTCAAGGAAGAAAAAGTGGGGAGAGAGGGAAACGAAGACAAATCCAAGCCCTCAAGTGGGGCTCCCGACACCCCGCCATCGGGTCGTAGGGCGAGGGGCCCTGGTCACAGACCTTTCTCAAAAACACGCAACTGCAGTGTACCATGACAGCGACGGGCTAGGAGTCCCTCTCGTGGGAGCTGCACACGCAGCAGCCCCGCGCGGCTTTTTAACGTCATCTCCAGCCGCTGACGTTACTTTCCCAGGGCGCGCGCTACGGAGACGGACGCATGCGCCGTGTAGTGCACTTGCAAGGGGCCCGCTGGCGCGTGCGCAGTGCAATGTGTCCAATGGGAGGTGGAAGAAAACGACCTCTGTTTAGAGTTAAAACAGCGGAAAATTCTGCGAAGATGCCGACAGGCTGCGAGGCTAGGGGCGATGGGATGCAATGTGGTTGCCGTAGAAACCACCATTTTGAGTGAACAACACTGGAGCCTGAACTTCCTTGGACGAATTTTTATACTGGTTGGGGAAACCAAAGGTACTAGTCTTTCAGTGATGCAGAGTAAGCAAAAAGCAAAAAAAAAAAAAAAAAAAAAAAAAAAAAACCTCCGACTGTAAACCAAAGGCATAAAAAACACGGAAATTCGCTAGTTTTGCGTATCTCTAGTAAAAGCAATGAATTTAAAACTCAAGACACGAATAATACGAATGGTTAGGAGCTGAAATCTGTACGAATTTCATTATGTTTAGTAGGAAAGGGAACTTGACTTTCAACTTTTTGTTAAAGAGTAGCTTCCTGCAGTCGAATAGATGAGTCTTTATCCTGCTCTCATTGAAAGTATGTTTTTGCGAGAATTAGAGATGGCCTTTCCTCAGCCTGTTAAGGACCAGCAGGGCCAGAGAGCTCAGTCCACTGTCTTCAGTTCCTCCCCGCAGGTCCTCATTCAGGGACAAATGTCTACAGCCAGACTCGGAGGCGCTGCACTACACGACCGGTCTTTCTTAACCACCAAGACTGTTAATTTCTGGAATCTTTTTCACATTTCCATTACTTATGACAGTGATTACTTGAAAATACATGATATGAAAACTGTCCCTCTCTGTCTTAATTCCTTGCTGCTGCTAAACCTTCTTACCAATCAGCAAGGCTTTATTTTGTTGGTTTTTTTAAATTTTTTCTAAATTTCATCACTTTTTAAAATCTCTCATTTTTATTTATTTATTTATCTTTTGACATCATTGTGCATTTTTAAACAATATTTGCTTTCCCTCACCCCCTCAGGTGTAGTCCCCATAGAGTTTCCTTCACCAGTGCTCCTGTGCACCATCACCTCAGTCCCCTGTGCTCCTCCCTTCCTCTCTCTGACCCCTCTCCCTCCTCCTCCTCTGCAGTATGTCTCTGATAATTGTCTGTTTTTGCTATGTTGTGTTTTGTACTGTTATTATTTTTTTACTCTGCTGTCTTATTGGCTTCCCCTATATTCCTGCTATAAGTGAAACCATCCGATGTTTTTCTTTTTCCTTCTGGCTTATTTCACTGAGCATAATTCCTTCTAGTTCCATCCACTTTGCTGCGAAAGGCATGAGTTTATCTTTTTGATTGCTGAATAATATTCTCTTGTGTATATATGCCACATCTTCTTGATGCAAGTCATCCATTTTTGGGCATTTGCGTTGTTTCCAGGTTTTACCTATTGTAAATAGTGCTGCAGTACACATAGGTGTACAGGTGGTGTTTTGAATCAATGTTTTTGTGTCCTTTTGGTAGATCCCTAGCAGTGGAATTGCCCAGTCTGTGGTAGCTCCATTTTTAGCAGGCTGAGGAATCTCCACATAGCTTTCCATAGTGGTTGGACCAGTTTGCACTCCCACCAGCAAGGTAGAAGAGTTCCTTTTTCACCACATCCTCACCAACACTTGTTGTTGAGCAGGCTTTATTTTGTAATCCAAAATGTACTACGTAATCAATACATTAGATTGTTACTGTGTTGATATTTAGCCTAAATCTTGGTAATATTTCCTTGCCATTTGGATTGCTATCTTTACTAGGTCTTTGTATTATGTCAGAATAGTGTTTAGTCCAAGTTATTTATTTTCTAAGATTTATTTCTTATTACAAACCCAAATTGTTTTCTTTCCCATAATAAATAAATGAAGAAAATAATAGCAAATAAAAGATAAATGAGACATTGATATAAAAACATCCCAAAATATTGAGGAACATTATGTGCTATAAACAAAGGAGAAAACATAATATTTTCCTTGAACAAAACATTGGTCAGAACCTATAATATTTATTACAGTTCTGGTTTCCAGATAGTAAAAAAACATGAAACTGGAAATTGTTCCCCTTAAAATGTGTGACTAAAATGAATGAGGTGAAATAACTCAAGGTATTACAAAGACTTGATGCAGAAGTTACTATTAGAAGAAAGTAATACCATCTGCCACTGAAAAGACAGACTGCCCTCTTCATGGTTGTTCAGAAGATAAAGTAGAGGCAAACCATTAATGTCAGTGGTACTAAAGAATTTTACATAAAAGTTATGATAGTTTTAAATGAGCCATTGACATAACTGTTTGTTTTCAAATTTTTTCAATTATCAACTAGAGTTATTTAAATAAAATTTAAACATTTTATTTTGGAATAAATTTTAAATTTACAAAAAACATTAGAGGTGACCCGAAGAGTTCCCATACATCCTTTACTCAGCTTGCTCTAATGTTAACAGTTTATGTAACCATTTATCAAAACCAGTGCACTATACTATTTTTTTTTCTTTTTTTCTTTTTAGTAAACCAGGGGAGAGCGCGAACACAGTCCCCCACTACCACAAATTATGCAGTCGGGTTTCCCACATTTGGGGAAATCGCAGGGGTCAGCACATCCAGAGTGCAATGGATAAGCCTTGCCCTGGGAAAATCACCTCCATGATCATGGTATCTCCCCTAAACTATATTATTAACTAAATTAGACTTTATTAACTGGATGGAACTTTTTTCTGTTCAATCCAATCCTGGACACTCCATTACATTTAATCTAATAAACATTTGAGTGTGTGTTCATTAATATGCCTAAAAATTAACAATTAACAGTGCTTAGAATTAACAATTCTAATATATTATGATATTGTAGTGTTTAATTTTCTCAGCAGCCTAAAACATAAATTGTTTACATTGATTCTCTGCTCTATAGACTACTAAATTGATCTTCTGTCTTCTCATCTTAGATTCCCACATTTTGTCTACCATGCTTTTGGTTCTACCTAAGAGGAGTCAACATAACCAAGATAGAAGATTCATATGTGAAACTGCAAAGGTAAAGTCTGTCATCAGTTTCATACTGCTCCTTCTGGTGTTCACTCACTTCCTGCGAGTGCCAACCCCTTTCACACCACATCAAACATTCATGTTCGAGGGCCCACAAAGAAAGTTCTCATGTGATTTTTCTTCCTAAACAGGCATCTTTAGTTCCCTCCTTTTCTAGCATATCAAAACTTAGCCCAAAAAGATTAGGAATAAATTCATATCCATTTAGGGCAAATGTTTCTAATTAATTAATTTATTTTTGATTAGGGTAATACCCCCATAAGGTATTGTCAACATAGTGCACCTGCCACCATAATGCACCCACCCAAATTATCCATAGTCCACCATCACAGTCTATTGTGATTCCTTCCCTTTTTGTTCCTATCCCTCCCCCATTTCCTCTCCTGTCTGGATGCTTCAGTTCCATAGTCAGCTTTCAAGTGTTAGTTTTTAAGTTTGTCTTTATCTGACCGGTAGTTTGGTTTCTCTATATTCCACATATTAGTGACACCATCTAGTATTTATTTTTTTCCTTCTGACTCATTTCACTTAGTATTACCCCTTCTAGCTCCATCTATGTTGTAGATGTTTCCTATAATATTAGGACCATAGACCTAAACTAAGAGTTGGAGCCAGGAGAGAAAGACGGAGGTTAAGTGTATAAATAAATAAGCTAGGATACGTGAGTATCAGGTTTCCTTTTATGCGATAACAACTATTTTCACATTCTAGGAAGTTTCATATACAACATATAAATGAAAGTACAGCACTGCATTGAGAACCATAAACGTTTTTATTATCTTATATTATTCCACTTGTCGCTATTAATATATTTGCTCAAGAGGTAGTTTACTTCAGCATTTGCTAAGAGATTAATTTCTGATGTTTCAACATCTACAATTTTTATTATGACCATTATAGATTAGCAAGAGGTAATAATTAAATTGGATTTGCTAGTACTAATTAACAAAATGCTTCCTCTCCATAGTTCCTCTGCTAGAGCCACCCCAAAGACAAAATGTTAAAATAATAGCTTGTTTTTATCATAAATAAACTTTTTTTTAAAGATTTGTTTATTTATACAAGCACTGGGTACAGTCAGAAGCACGGGAGGGTGAGAGAATTCACCAGAGCCAGAGCAGAGAACAGAACAGGCAGACTGATGAAATACACTGCTGAGGGGAGCAGCAGGTGCTGCAGGAGAGGTCTGTGCACCATGTGTACCATGTGGGACCCTCACTGGTGGCTGGGGATCGAACCGGCACTACAGAGACTGCGGGCAGCTTCGCAGCCCAATGCTCAACTGCTGCACCACCGGGAAGGCCCCATACATAAACTTTCTTTTCTGCAATCTGTCATTTCCACTTAAAATTACTTTTTGCTACAGCTACTAAGTCCCCTTCCCCTTCTGTTGTCATTTCACAGTACCCATCAAACTGGGTCTCAGTCATGGATTTGATGCCTGCGTTTTATAATATGACATGAGTATAAGTCAGTGTGCTAACTATCTCAGTGCATTTACTTTGGTTTTGGTTTTTTTTTAATCTCTAATGTGGAGTGAATAAAAGATCCTACTTTCTACTGAAAAAATTTCAATCTTTAGAATAGGAAAACTTCAGTGGGGAAAATAAGTGGAAACAGAGGGACCTTTTTAGTATCCTTAGTACAACAGAAGGGCCAGCTTACAGAGCTTCTTTAGGATTCATTCTAATGTTAATTATTTTATTAATTCTATAATCTATTCTATAATCTATCTAATTCTATAATTTTTTAAATTTTATTAATTCTATAATCCAGTTGTTATCAGGCTTCATCAGTTGTCATATACAAAGAAAGTAATATGACCCAAAAGTACTGTTCACCATAACCCTTTATCCATATTATCTTCAGAGTTGGTTTTCACCTGTTAAATATGTAAATCTGATCATATCAGTGTATTGAAGATCTTCCTACGTTCTCAGCGTAACTGCTATAGTTCCAACCATCATATCCATGTTCCAGACGGAAACCTTTAGTAATTTTTTTCTTTGACATTCCATCTGATATCTCATTACCACCTCAGTCTTGAAAAGATCTTTTTCTTTAAAAAAAAAAATCTACATACATTGCCATCTCCAACTATTTGGATGCCTACATCTTTTCCTTTTTCATATTTCCTCATAAGGTCCATCTGCTCAGGCTTCAGACTCAGTAGATACTTTCTGAATATTTGTTATTTTTAAGAAAGATGAAAGCTAGATTGCTAACGCTATGACATATGAATAACCTTAAGTGGGAAACAGAATTATTTTCACACATTAGCCTTAAATTCCCAAAAGTAACACAAAATATTCTTTTAGTTTCATGCTATTCAAAGTATTGTGACTCTGAGACCCATTTTAAGATTGGGTCTTACACTCTACAATTAAATCGAGTTCTCTTACATGATAAATTAGTTAATAAATAGGACTGTATACCAGCCAAACTCGTCATCTCTTTAAATTAAAATGTAGCCTTGTAAAAATGAGGGTTTTATGCTATATAATTAATTGTCTAAAACAGATCTATGTGAAGGGAAAGGAAGTAGATTTATCGTAATGCTTTTATTCCCAAGGATTTACAGTTTGTTCATTCATTCATTCATTCATTCATTCATATTTTCATATAACAATTACTGAGTTCCGGATTTGTCCCACACTTAATTATGTGCTGGGACTCTGCTGTGATTTCTGGACTAACTGAGCAAAAATAAATTAAGCAGAGTAGTTGTGTTTTTGTTTTTATTTATTTATTATTTAATTTTTTTTAGAGTAGTTGTTTTAAGGGAAGAAAGAAACAAATTTTAATGTTTAATTCAGAAGCAAACCAGAATTCATAGAGAATGAAGAAAACTTACATCTATTAAACATGGTTTTTCTGTGCTCTTCGTGCACCCCATTTTTAGTTTAAAGGATATCATTGAAAGGTTACTTTCTTAGAAATAGTTATAGAAATCCTAAGAATTAGCTGAATCACTTTTTAAGATCTCCTTGTAGACCTCTTATACTAGAGGAATAAATTTTTTAAGGGGCTTCTATTACACTGTGAGTCATTGGTTGCTCTCTCTCTCTCTCTCTCTTTTAAAGATTTAATTATTTGTGCATACAAGAACTGGGGTACAGGCCAGAGGTGTGGGGGGTGAGAGGATTCACCAGAGACAGAGTTGGGAACAGAACAGGCAGACTGACTGAAATACACTGTTGAGGGGAGCAGTGAGCGAGACAGTAGAGGTCTGCTGCACCATGTGGGTTGCTCCCTGGCCGGCTGGGGATTGAACTGGTGCTGCAGAGGCAGTGGATTGCTTCATAATGTGGTCCTTAACCTCTTGTGCCACCAGGAAGGCCCCCTGATTGCTCTCTTTTTTATACTTTCTTTTGATCATCTAAAATTCAAATGGCCAGAAGTATCTTTGATAATGATGCTACCTGCTTGTCCAAAACAAGAATATTCATACATCAGGAAAGTTGGTATTCGGGATTCTCATTTACTTAACCATTTTTGTGGCTTATTAATGACATTTCGTAAAGCAATAATCACTTATAGTAAAATAGAATTCTTAATTTGAATTATAATTCAGAATAAGAAAATGAATGTTTATAGTAGCATATTCATGTACAGTTTTTAAGTCTTTTTTTTTTAAAAAGATTTATCCATTTATGCATACAAAGACTGGGGCATAGGCCAGAGGTGTGGGGGTAAGAGGATTCACTAGACACAGAAAAGGGAGCAGAACAGGTGGATCTACTGAAATACACTGCTGAGGGGAGCAGCTGGTGAGACAGGAGAGGTCTGCTGTGCCATGTGGATTGCTCCCTGGCCTGGAATCAAATTAGTGCTGCCTTAATTGCTTATAGCTTGATAGTGCTGGGACTTAACCCCTTGCACCACCAGGGAGGCCCTCATAGAGTTTCTGATGAAGCAAAAAGAGGTATCAGTAATTGAACAAAAGAGAGGACGTATCTATATTAAGTGAAAAAATAAATTGTTTATTCTCAGAAGCTTTATAGGATGCAGTTGGTGTAAGGTTTGCATATAAGTACATTTTTTTGTTACTTTTACATTGAAAAACCCTAAGCAAGAGACCTAATAAAACATGTTTTTTTTCTTTCCTTTTATCTCTTTAAATCTTTTCAATGGTGGAAGCTTTTCCTCATCTCTGAATTAGAGTTCCAACATTTTCTACTCAGTTTTAGATAATAAGCATTCCAAAAGCCCAAAACACTGCCTGGACTCAGAAACTAGAGTGTCGGTCCCTAGGTAATAATTATTGAAAGTTATATATTTTCCCTCTCTCAGCTAGTGCTCACCTTGGCTTCTAGCCTTTCCAGATTTTGAGCACTGGCAGGAGGGAAAGATAATAAGAAAAAAATTTTTAAAATTTTTTTATTATTTTTTTATTTTTTACAATCATTGTTCCTTTTTAAACAATATTTGCTTACCCCCACCTCCTCAGGTGTAGTCCCCATAGAGTTACCTTCCCCAAGGCACCCATGCACCATCACCTCAGTCCCCTGTGTTATTCCCTCCCTCCCTCTGACCCCTCTCCCTCCTCTTCCCCTGCAGTATGTCTCTGATTTATAATTGTCCATTTTTGCTTTGTTGTGTTTTGTACTGTTATTATTTTTTACATGATGTCTTATTTGGTTCCCCTATATTCCTGCTATAAGTGAAACCATCCTATATTTTTCTTTTTTCTTTCTGGCTTATTTCACTGAGCATAATTCCTTCTAGCTCCATCCACATTGCTGCAAATGGCATGAGTTTATCTTTTTTGATTGCTGAATAATATTCTATTGTGTATATATACCACATCTTCTTGATCCATTCATCCATTTTTGGGCATTTGAGTTGTTTCCAGGTTTTGTCTATTGTAAATAGTGCTGCAATAAACATAGGGGTGCAGGTGTTCTTTTGAATTCATGTTTTTGTGTCCTTTGGGTAGATCCCTAGGAGTGGAATAGCCAGGTCATGTGGTAGCTCCATTTTTAGTAGACTGAGGAACCTCCACAAAGCTTTCCATAGTGGTTGGACCAGTTTGCACTCCCATCAGCAATGTAGGAGAGTTCCTTTTTCACCACATCCTTGCCCACATTTGTTGTTGCTTTTTTATTTTAAAGATTTATTTATTTTTATACAAGAGCTGGGGTACAGGCCAGAGGCATGGGAGGGTGAGAGGATTCACCAGAAACAGAGAAGGAGCAGAACAGGCAGAAGGACCAAAATACATTGCTGAGGGGAGCAGCGGGCATGACAGGAGAGGTCTGCTGCACCATGTGGGAATCTCCCTGGCCAGCCGGGAATCGAACCCGCACTGCAGAGGCTACGGACAGCTTCATAGCGTTGTGCTCAACTGTCTGTGCCCCCAGGGAGGCCCTGTTGCTTGTATATATATATATATATATATATATATATATATATATATGCCATTCTTACTGGTGTAAGGTGGTATGTCAATGTAGTTTTAATTTGCCTTTCCCTGATTATAAGGGATGTTGAACATTTTTTCATATGCCTATTGGCCATTTGCATTTCCTCTTTGGAGAAATGTCTTTTTAAGTTCTTCTCCCCATTTCTCGACTGGATTGTTTATTTTGTTTTTGTTGAGTGAGTTCTTTGTGATTTTTGTGATCACTCCCTTATCAGTTGACTGGTGTGCAAAGATTTTTTTCCCATTCAGTGGGGTGTCTCTGTTTTGGTTAATCTCTCTTTTGCTGTGCAGAAGCTTTTCAGTTTGATGTAATCCCAGGTGTTTATCTTTTCCTTGACTTTCTTTGCTTTGGGTGATGAGTCTTTAAAGATGTTATTGTGATGTATGTCTTGTAGTGTTTTACCTATATTTTCTTCTATATATTTTATGGTTTCAGGTCTATGTCTAGTTCTTTTATCCATTTTGAGTTGATTTTTGTGCACGGTGAAAGGTAGTGGTCTAGTTTCATTTTTTCGCATGTGGTGGTCCAATTTTCCCAGCACCATTTGTTGAACAAACTGTCCATGTTCCATTGCATATTCAATGAGAAAATTTTTACTTGAATTTATCTTTAAATTCCTGGGGATCACAGATATTTAGGACTGACTATCTCATGGATAGGTGGAAGAGTCCCATCGCTGGAAACTCTAGTAGATACATTTTTATTGAGTAGATGCTTTAGACTATCTACATCCTTACTACCTCCAGAACTTTGGGGTCCACTTAGGTCCCATCTTTCCTTGTAGATGGGTCCCCTTTATCCCTATTGCTTGTCCCTTTGGACTAAATTCAGGGCAAGCACTTTTTCTTATACTTCCTACCTCCTGCCCATAGAAAACCTTCATGTAGATATTTCCTGGACAAATTTGAAAGTGAAGTCTAATTTCCTAACAGTAGAAACTCTCCTCTTTTAGCATCAAAGCAATTGGTGAGCCAATATCTTGACTCTTAATTTCTCTGGCTAGCAATCAGACTACAGTCATTATGCCTCACCACTGCAGAGGGAAGACAGTGAGCTTTCTTAGTGGGCTTCTTGGAGGCCTCTGTACATCCAAATGAGAATGAAGAAAGGGAACAGGAAAACCTTATTCCCTATCCAATGGGTATGAAGGACCCGAGAAGTACAAAAATTCTGGGATTGTTTCCTTTAAAAAATCTGAATTTGATCCTCAGGGAGAATGCAAATGAAAACCACAATGAGATGCCACTTCACACTGTTGAGAATGGCCGTATCAAAAAAAACTGGCAACAACAAATGCTGGCAAAGATGTGGAGAAAAAGTGACCCCCTTACATTGCTGGTGGGAATGCAAACTTGTCCAGCCACTGTAGGAAGCTGTGTGGAGGACCCTCAAATAACTAAAAATGGAGCTACCATATGACCCAGCAATTCCACTGCTTGGAATCTACCCAAAGAACACAAAAACATTAATTCCAAAGGAATCCTGCACTCATAGTTTATTGCAACACTATTTACAATAGCTGAGACATGGAAACAACCTAAATACCCCAAAACAGAGGACTGGATCAAGATGTCGTATATATGCACAATGGAATACTACTTAGGAATCAAAAAAGGTAAACTCATGCCATTTGCAGCAACATGAATGGAGCTGAAAGGGATTATGCTCAGTGAAATAAGTCAGAAGGAAAAAGAAAAATATTGCATAGTTTCACTTATAGAAGATATATAGGGACATCGAACAAAGGCTCAGAAATAAAAGAAAATACTAGCATGCAAATTATATATCTGAGACTTAAAGCAGAGGAGGGAGAGGGAAAAGGGTTAAAACAGGGGAGGTGTGCCCCTTGGTGACGCAAGTGGTTAAGCACTGTGAAGCAATCCTCAGCCACTGCAGCATGACCTTGATCCCTAGCCAGGGAGGCGACCCACATGGTGCAGCAGACCTCTCCTGCCTTGCCCACTGCTCCCCTCAGTGTATTTCAGTCAATCCACCTATTCTGTTCCCCACTCTGTCTCTGATGAACCTCTCAATGCCGCACCTCTGCCCTACACTCCAGCTCTGAATGCATAAATAAATAAATCTTAAAAAAAGAAAAACGGGAGGGAAGAGCACAAGGGACTATGGTGATGGTTCATGGATGACTTGGTGGTGGGAGATTTATGGGGATTACACCTGAGGGGAGAAAACAAATATTGTACAAAACGAACAACAATGTAAGAATAAAAATCTGAATTTGGTTCTGGCATCTTTGGTGTGAAATATTTATATATGTATCATCTGTAACTTTTCATTCAATGTCCTGAAATATTCCCTTGTTGGGAAGTATGACACTGGGATTGGGACTGAATTTGACTAAAACATGAACGTATTATTTCCTATTCTTACTTACCTTCTCTGAATGACCCGAAACTCTTATAATTTCTTAGTAAATTAATAATTTATTTATGGGGATCTAGAGAAGGTATTAATATGAATTTTCACTCTTTATAACTTTTCTATTATAATAACTCACATTTATTCAGGGATGATTTTTTCCCACCTCTTTTTTCATTTCTTTTTCCCTTTTGAAATGTAAATGAAATAATAATCCTTCAAGTAAACTTCTAAGTAATGATCTTGGACTATGAGAACTGCTCTCTTGTATTCCATTAAATTAAAATTTGGACTTTACCTGCTGTGTAAATTGTTTCCTTCTTCATTAAGGAAATCTGCTCTCACATGAAATGTCATCTTTCTAACATTTTTCTACAAAAAGTTAACATTGTCAGTCTTGCCATGCAAGACTTCTGACATACTTTTTTCAATGATAAAGGATAGTTTCTTTCCTTTTATCAAAGAAAAATGCTGTCTTATTGGTCAATGAACACTCATTTTGTTGAAAGAACATGAGATCTATGATGTATGGGAATTATAGTTCACAGAGAAAAAAATCAGTAACTACATCAATTTCCTACTTCATTATAAGACATTAAAGTGTTGCAACAAGAAAGCAAGCAAAGATTACTTATAAGAATATTATTGTGGGGCTAGATATAAAAGGATGTAGTAGAATAAGTAAGAATATAAAATTATAATTTTGAACCATTTTACTTATAACCATGTAAGAATTACACTAAGTCAAAGCTATGATCCACGTAGTCCCACATTTCATTAACAGTAGCTCAAGCTTATAAAACTACAGTCATCGGAGATTTTTAGGTGAAATTGTTGGGTACTAGGAAAGTTGAGTCACTGAGGTGTTTCGTAATTTCATGTACTTAGGTCATAAATACATTCAACATAATTTCATTTTTTTTTAAATAGTGCTATTATTGGGTCAAGGTGAATCCTCTTTTCATGATATGTTTGATGAACAGCATGACTGATAATATTGTACTGTGCAAATTAAACTGTTTCCCAAAATTTCCTTTCCTTTGGTAGTTTCAGTTTACAGTTGGCCATTAGAGAAATTTGTATGATATTTAGAAGGTAGAAACAGCCACCATTATGCTCTGAATATTGGTGTAGTGCCCAAGATATTGCTCATCACATGCTGTGTGTATGCACGTGCATGTGTGTGTATGTGCGTGTGTATGTGCGTGTGTGTGAGCGCCTGTGCTTACTGATGTTTTGGTTCCCCTTTTCACATGAGCAGCATGCAAGTCCACATCTTCTCTACTTTCCATGCATTTCCTCCTTTAGCACTTTTAATTCCTGGGCCAGTAACAAGATTTTGGTAAAAGGTACCAAATTTTTCTGTAGTGACCTGCGTCCTTGGAGTTTGATGTAATAAATGATCAATGTAGGTTCCAGTTTGTCCTTGTGGGAGAAAAATGTGACCTTGTCTGTCCTTCCTGACTCTCTGACCTGCTTACTTAGAATGACTTCAGACCCATCACCAGGTAGAGAGGCCTTCTGTAGACTTCTCCACACCTTTTGTGGCCTGTTGTTAGTGACTTCTATAAACATAGTCAAGGACATTAAAAAAGATATGTGCATCATGAGTGAAATACAGAAAATATAGCAGAGAAATAGAAATTACCAAAAAGAAACAAATGGAAACTCTAAATCTAAAAAATAAAGTACATGGAATAAAAACTTACCAAATCGATTCAGCAGCAGAATTGTGATGGCAAAAGAGTTAGCAAAGTTAAAGAAAAATCAACAGAAATTATTTAATCTGGGGAACACAGAGAAAAAATATATTGGAATTATAACATTGTACCATGGGGTTTAAAAAGTGTGTAAATATAATGCATTTGACAACTACAGCAAAAAGGGTGAGAGTGAGTAAATATACTCATCCCTTGAGAAATTTCTATATTTTGCATGAGTGGATTCAATGTTACTGCTAAATATATGAAAATTTGAGGATATATGGCATGATTCTTAAAGCAACCATTAAAAATTAATGCAAAGATGAAGGGTCCTAGGCTACACGATGCTTATATTATTCAATTTCTGTTTCAGTTAAACTAAAGCTAAACTAAAGTTTTATTTCCACTCTTCTTAAACAACACACAATGACAACAAAATATTTCCTATTAATGGTCTTTTTTGGCAGGAGTAAGGATTAATGATCTTTTTTTAACTTCTCATTTGAACTTTTTCCTTTTCTCCTGTCTCTGAGATAGTATTTTGTTTATCTTGTCTCCTGTGTCCCAGCAAAAATAATGCCTCTTTCCCTTCAATTAATTAGCAGTCAAGGAGTACTTGTTTTCTCTGCAGGGTACTTATTTGTTTCAACTTCATTTCCTGCTCTCTTTCTCCCAAGGTCATTGAATCTCACTTTAGTAAATACATTGTTATTAAGCTTTACTAGAGGCAATTGCAACTGTAGATATTTTAAATTAATGTCTTTCATTATAATGAGTCAGAAAGTCAGTGAATTGAAAAAAAAAAACATTCTTTCTGTTGATAGTAAGCATTAGTCAGTCAACATGTTCCTGCTGTGTATGGAGTGCTCTTCTGAATTCTGTGGGGTGTGATGATAGCAATATTTCCTGGAGAAGCACGCAGAGAGAGAGAAGTTGGATAAACACAAGTGACAGAACTGAAACTAAGTGATGGAAGATAGGAAGCATGAACAGCCTCACTAAATCAGGACTTCTTTGCAAGCAACCTTACAGTTCTAGAACATTTGGATTTACCTTGTGGGAAGCTGACAAAACTTCCTAAGTGTAGTGAATGTCATTGATATCAGTAGAAATTAGTTAAAAATATTTATTGTGTGCCCATTGTATTATCTGCCAGCCACTATAATAGCATAAAATAAAGATCATAAATTTAAAGCCAATAAGAAAGATAACATTTGGAAATAACAACAAATGGATGCTAAGTAATGTCGTGAAAATAAAAATCTAATTGCAGAAGTAAGGCTGAATTAAATGGAAGGGACAATTTTAATATTTTGGGGATGCTCCACACTGTTTTCTATAGGCTATTCCTGTCTACATCTGTCCTTTCTTCACTGATTCCACTTTTACGTCATAGACTCCTAACTTTGCAGTCTTCTGTCAGCATCTCAGCTTTCTTTTACCAATGTATATGTTTATAGCAACAATTGATGACGGTGTAAGACAAAGATCTCTCAACTTAGTTATATGCTGCAGGAGGCCTTGTTGCTCCAGCCAGATAGGATACTGACAAGCAGCTAAGAGAAAAGGCCTCACACCATGGGGCTGAAGATCTGGCATCCCTTTGCTTTTTGTTCTTGGTCATAGAGAGAGAAAAATTTATCAAAAAGTATATTAGGCAATAAATTATATGTATCAGCATATTGTAAGTAAATAGCATGAAAAATTGTCTGTTTAGAAATTAGTTGTTGGGCAGTTTGGCCCACTTGACAATGGAAAATGGTTTGTGGTGCATGCCTGACAAGCAATTCAGCACAACAATTGTAGTAGGTCCTTCTATTTTGTTTTCTCTTGAAGTTTCTTGGGAAAGTTTTTAATATGAAGCTATTTGAGTTAAGGAGTTTCTAGGTAGAAAAAGTTCTGATAGCTGAACAGCAGCTGGTCTCCGGCTGAAGGTCATGTGAATAGAATAGTCCTTTGATGCTTAGGCTTTAGCTGATAGGGATGCACTGGTGGTTATTCACTGTTTTAAATAATTGTCTAAATGAAAAAATAAGTAGCTTTAATGTTAGGTCTGGTTTATTATCTATTAACCTTGAAAGCTGCCGTCTAGCTGAGACCTGTAGGGGCCAGTAGTCTATGGGAAACATAATATACTAATTGTTTTTGCTTTACACATGATAATGTATTTCCTTATTATTATTCCTAATAATGAATAAAAAAAAGACCTGCTGAGTCTCTCAGCAGAAGATACTAGCACCTCACCAAGTGTCAGTGTCTCCTCATTCTACCTCATCCCCTTCCCCTCAGCCCTTAAGTTTCAGATCTTTCGTTTTCGCCGACGCCGTCTCATCCTTTCAGGAACCCTGACACGACGTTTTGCCGGAGGCTGGTCCCCGGCAGTTATATTTCTAACAAATTTTAGATTCTCCAGAAGATCTGGAATCATTTCTAATACAACACATGCTGAATCAAATTTATAGTCCCCACTAATCATCTTCCTTTCCAACTTTCATATGTGCCATTGTTAGCCCATAAGCAAACATGCTTAAAATGTTTGTTCTCTTTTTTCTCTCCATCTAGTATCACTGTGACCAGTCACCAAGTTTTGTCTTTCTATGATTGTAATATATCATTCTGTTACTCCCTTTAAAAGTTTGTTGTGCATCATTTGATAATAGAAATATACGTAACATATATATGTTGGCATATGTAATCATAAAGGAGTAGCCATTCATCAACGCTCTCTATGTACTTTTTAGATATCCTTTCCTTATACACCCAATCTTAACCACTCTCTTGAATTTTCTGTTAATCACTTCCTACTAAAAATACACAGCCATATATCTGCCCAAAAAGTGGTTTTATTTTAATTATCTTTGAAATTTATAAAAATGCTATCTTCTGAGATTGTTTTATTCATCTATAGTGAGAATAGCTGTAGTTTATTCACTTTCACTATTGAATGAAGGCATTTTATATCACAGATATATGTATCTGTGATAAATATATTTATCCATTCTCCTGTTAATGGTCATTTTGATTGCTTCCATGTTTTCTGCTTTTGTGAACAGTGGTACTATCAGCATTCCATTCTAGTATATATTTTCTTGAGAACCACAGAAGAGTTTTTTAATATATATGCCTGGGAGTGAAAAGACTTATTACAGGTTACATGCTTCTTCAGAATTATAGGAGAAGTCAATTTGTCTTCTAGGCTAATTGAAATGTTTTACTTTCTTCCTAGCACTAAGTAAGAGCTCCTGTTGTTGCATGCAACAGTTAATTATATGTGCTAACTTGGCTGAACAACAGGTGCCCAGATACTTGGTTAAAACATATTTATGGGTGTATCAATGAGAGTGTTTTGGATAAGAGTAGCATTTTTTTTTTTTAAAGATTTATTTATTTATTTATTTATACAAGCACTGGGTATAGTCAGAAGCGAGGGATGGTGAGAGAATTCACTAGAGCCAGAGCGGGGAACAGAACAGCCAGAGTGACGAAATACACTGCTGAGGGGAGCAGTGGGCGCGGCAGGAGAGGTCTGTCGGCAGGAGAGGTCTGTCGCGCCATGTGGGACCCTCCCCCGGAGGCGGGGGATGGAACTGGTGCTACAGAGGCTGCAGGCAGCTTTGCAGCCCAGCACACAACCGTGCACCACCAGGGGAGGCCCAAGAGTAGCATTTGAGTTGGCAAACTGAGCAAAGAAGATTGCCCTCCCTGATGTTGGTGGACATTATCTAATCTGTAGATGGCTTGGACAGAACAAAGAGGCAGAGGAAGGGGGAATCTGCTCACTCTGCCTGACTGATTGAGCTGGGACATTGCTTATCTCTTGATTTGGACTGGGACCTACACCAGGGACTCTGGTTTTCAAGCCTTTGGGCTTGGATTGGAATTATAATTCCAGATTTCCTGCTAGCTTGCAGATAGCAAATAATGGGACTTCCCAATCTCCATAATCATGTGAGCCAATTCCTTATAATAAATCTCTGTAAATATATATCACATATATTTTAATGTATACATTTAATTTTACCATATATTAATATGTGTATCAAGTTTAATACACATATATTTTAAATATATTTTTAGATTATATATGTATTTTAAAATATATATTTTTAGATTATATATCACACACACACATTTTCCTCCTTACTTTTTTGGAGGAGCCTAATCTACTTCATATGCTCTTGCTATTGCTGACTTCTTCATTTTTGACAACCTGATGGGTTTGAAGTTATATCTCATTGCCATCTTAATTTTTACTTCCATGTTTACAATGAAGTTATGAATGTTTATGCATTCATTCATTATGTTTCCACATTTATGAATGCCTCCTTTAGCCTTTTGCCCAATATCCTATTGTATCTTTTTCTTGCTGAGTTCATGAAAGATTCTTGGATACTAATTCTAATCCATTCATGGTTATATGTGGAATATCTTCTCTCAGGCTATGGTTATCTTTTATCTTTATTTCTACTGTCTTGTGATTAACAGGACATTAATATTTATGAAGAAATTAATTTTGATGTACTAAAAGTATTAATTTTTCTCTTACAGTTAGCACTACTTACATTTGTGTAAGTATTCTTTGCCAACCTCAAGATCAGAAAGATCATCTTTTGAAATTCTTCTTAAAATTGTAATGCTTTGCTTTTCATTATTTTTTTTAATTTTAGTGGAAAATAAATGTTTTTACTATTTTTTCATTCTGCACACTGACATACAGGTAAATGAAAATGACTGAAACTTACATATGAAAAAACTCTTATAGTTAAATCAATAAGGTTATACCTTTATCTTACTTATATATCAGTGAAAAATGACTGTTATAAAAGTAAGACAAATTATGTCATAAGGAGAGAAGGGAAAGAAGAAAAAGGAGAGTGAGGAATAACCTGAGCGATTGTAATTTCAAGACTTTCAGGTGTCGGGGTGCCCTCAGGTCAGTGGACTGGTTTGGTAAGCCAGGTGAAGGCGGGGCCTGGGAAGTGTGGCCACTCACTCTGCTCACGCCGTCCCTAGGAAAGGAGCGTGGTGCCGGCTGCGGGGCTGATTTCGGATCCCGGTGCATTCGTAGCAGCGCGGGTCGCCTTGCCCTTCCCAAGCAAGAACCTCCCAGCCCCGAGCGCCGCGCGGCGGAGACAACTGAGCCCTACACGCCTAGGGTGCCAGGTGACGCCGCCGGGGGCAAGGCGCTGATTCCCGCCTCTCGCGGACCTTTGGAGGCGGGTTTGGAAGGCAGTTTGTGGGAACCGAGAGCATCAGAGGTGGTACAGAGCGGGCGCTGAGACCTCTTCTCGCTCGCGAGCAGGAGCCGTGCGGGTCCCCCATCCAGCGGAGCGCACGCAGGACCCCGCGCCCGGACGCGCACGCCCGGAGAGCCGGCGAGAGGTGCTTCATTCCCGCGCGCGCTTCGTCCCCTTTCTCGTGACCGATCGGGCTGGGGGCGCTGACGGTGGAGTTAACCTGAAGTTCTTGCGGAGAAACATTCCTGTTCCCATCCAGTCCTTTCGGAGATTTTAGAACTCGTATATTGACCACTGTCAGTTCAGTTTGGGGAATCTGCACAATTTTTGACGATACGAAACGAACCGAATAACCAGAGTTTCAATTTGTATCCTTTGATTTGTCTCGTTATCCTAAGTTTTTTGTTTTTTTTTTCTCTCTCTCCCGGGAGCTTGAGGTGAGGGAGGTAGTCGCCGGCGCTATACCGCGAAGGTGTGTCCTATCTCTTGGCTCTGCCATCCGAAACCCACGCCTCCCCTGTGACTGCCAAGGTTATATTAGAGACTTTTCCAGTACTAGCCTGGAATAGTAGCTAACTCTGGGCAAGTCAAACCCAATGTAGCCCTTGACTTACATTTGTGAGCTTGAGACCGGTTTACTGAGCTATCAAATGCCAGAGACAGGTGTACAAAGAAGTATTAGAGAATTGAGTGATTGACTGACTTAAGTGACCTGCACATTCTCATAGTAGGTTAAACCACCCTTTTCGTCTTCGTGCTTCTTGTATGTTATGTTCATCTCTACAACCAGCTCCTGAACAACCTGAGAGAAGCCAGGGATACAGCATGCACATCAGAGCTTAACAAATATTTTTCTAAGAATAAAAATGGAAGCAACAAGTAATTTTTATACTTAAAACTGTGCTTGAGCAAACACCATATGTGTTAGTAGATCTGTACTATCTCAAATTAAAAAAAAAAGCAACCTTTTCTCATTTTGATTCATTTACTTGAAATGTGCTAAGGAGTCTTGCATAGGAAGGTAAGAGACTTGAGAACTCGCTGGGACACACATCACTGAAATTTTTTTTCCAATCTGTAAAGGAAGAAGGTTGGACCAGCATATGCTATTAAAAGGTTTCTTCCAGCTCTGTATGTCTATGATAAAATGTGCCCATCACATCTTGATAAATACATGTTGAATTTCAGTGACTCCTGGAGACTATCAGAACGTTGGAAAACAACTTGGAATTTTAATATCCTTTCAAAAGTAGGTCAGAGAGATAGCAACTTAGAAGAAAACCAACAAATACATAGTAGGCAAGTTTGGCTTCATCAAAAACATGGATGTATAATTTTCCAGGCTTAGGTCATTGATTATTTGAATTAATTTTTTAATAAGTTAATAAAAAATTACTTCTTTTTTCTGTGTAGGATATGGGTTTTGCCACAAGAAGATGGTTCTACCTAACACTGGCCTGTATGATGCTGATCAACCTGATAAATGCTGATTTTGAATTTCAAAAGGGAGTACTTGCCAGTGTGAGCCCAGGGATCACAGAAGACATTGATCTCCAGTGCTGGAATGCGTGCTCTTTGACATTGATAGATCTCAAGGAACTCAAGATAGAGCACAGTGTGGATGCTTTCTGGAATTTCATGTTGTTTTTGCAAAAATCCCAACGACCTAGACATTATAATGTCTTCTTAAGCATAGCTCAGGATTTCTGGAACTTGTATGTAGACTGCTTGCTTTCAAGATCTCATGGAATGGGCAGAAGACAGGTGATGCCTTCCAAGTATAATTTTCCACAGAAGATAGCAGGAGGTAATCTAAATGTGTACTTAAGAGAGTAGCAATTTAGTTCTCTAAAAAATAAATATTTAATCCCTCTAATTTTTCATGTTCATCCAAATTAACAAATATTGCTATTTTAGCTTTTCGTGTCATGGGCTTTGGTTTTTTCCTTTTACTTATTTTACTTTACCTAGAAACTACAGTTCTTCTGTATAAATACTTGATTTTGAATGATCTTGGAATATAATACAATTTGGTAGATCATTAAAATTGTCTTATTTTCCCCCCATGTATAGTTCATAAGTAAGTTATTTAACGCTGTAATTTTTGATTTTGTAGTTGTTGGAAGAGATTTTTTGAACATTGGACCTGTATTTAGGCTTTTGAAATTGATTTTTATAAAAATAAGCCTACTTAGAAGCAGGAGTCTTAAAAGTCATATTAGAATAAATATTAACAATCTCTCTTCTTTAACCTTACAGGACTGGGTTTTACAAAACGTGAGTTTTACATTTAAGAGAGAACATGGAAAGTACCTCAAGCAAGATGACACCAACCTGAGTGTTTGTCAGTATTCCTGAGGTCAAATATTTCCTGAAGCACTTATCAAAATTATTATTTCTAATTCTTTAATATTGGTGAAGGTTGTATTTTTGTTGATGTATAATTGCTTTATGGCTATTGAATTTTCATTTCTATTGAGGTACTTTGTTAATTTTTTTTATTTAGAAGGCATCTTTGTAAAGCATCTTTAAGAAAAGACCACTTATGATGCAAATGCAATATAGTTTTTAATATAACAGTCAATGCAGTAAAATTGTAGCCAGTTTTATAAGGTACCTTATTAGTAATATTGAGTTTTAAACTGTGCCAAAACTAAAGTTAGTATTGTCTCAAGAAGTAATATTTAATCTTGAGGTAGTGTGCTGTGTGGCTTCTTAAATGTGCATTTTATCACCAAACCTTATATATTAAAGTATTTTTATGCATTTTAAGGACTAAATTTTTTTATTTTCTCATTTTTATTGACTTTGTCTTGAAAATGGAATAACATGTAAGTGAGGAAATTGGGATGATGAGAAATGAAGATAGGAAGCTAATGATATTCAGTTATAACCTATATTAATACTTTTAAATGTATGCCTATACCACAAGGCTATATCCTAAAGGGTAATTGTAAATTTGATCTCAATTTCCTACTTCTCAAGGTAGAGAGGAATGCATGAGCAGTTTCAGTATTCACAATGCTGATAAGAACCAAACAATATGTTTAGGAGAAGTCCTGTCTTTCCTAGAACTAAGAACCAATAGATAATATCTTAAAATTTTTCCCATTTGGTTCCCCTATATTCCTGCTATAAGTGAAACCATCTGATATTTTTCTTTTTCCTTCTGGCTTATTTCATTGAGCATAATTCCTTCTAGCTCCACCCACGTTGCTGCGAATGGCATGAGTTTATCTTTTTTTGATTGCTGAATAATATTCCATTGTGTATATATCCTACAGCTGAGGGGGTGGGGGGGGGAAGCAAATGTTGTTTAAAAGTGAACAATGATGTAAAAAATTAAAAATTATTTATTAAAAAAATGGGAAAAAAATAGACAGCAAAAAAAAAAAAAAAGAATTTCCTAGTGACAGCACGGTTTGTAGCACTGTGTTTCTAAGTATCTCGACAGTGACAGATTTCCTGCTCTGCAAGCTGATGTCAGCATACCCAAACGTTATGAAATACAAGCAATTTTAAAAGCAGCAAAAATAATACTGGTCAAGTGTGCAACTCTCTTATGGTTTGACTTGATCAAAAACATAAATTTTGAATTAAAGAAGCGGCCTGACATTCTTTGAGTTATGAGCCACCTTGAAATTCTGATGAGGCTATAGAATCTTTACTAGGGTTTCACATATACATAATCTCCATTTTGTGTGTAATTAAGAAGATCTGTGAATCCCAGGTTGAGATCCCCCAATATTAATGAATGGACTACATAATTTTCAGGTATTCTCTTACAAATATTTTCTATAACTAGTTTTGAATAATGATAGGTTGTAGATAATATAAGGTTATAAATCTAATGAATCCCTACATTGAAAATATTTTATCTTGTCAATTGAGAATGGATCCTTAAGCTCAGAAAATCAATTGGCTGAGGGAACAACTAATATTCTTTTTAAAAAAATGACCAGATGGGGCCTCCCCTGATGGCGCAGCAGTTAAGCGCTGGGCTGCAAAGCTGCCCCCAGCCTCAGCAGCGCCTGCTTAATACCCAGCCTCCAGCGAGGGTCCCACATGGCGCGCAGACCTCTCCTGCCACCCGCTGCTCCCCTCAGCAGTGTATTTCGCTGGTCTGCCTGTTCTGTTCCCCACTCTGGCTCTGGTGAATTCTCTCACCCTCCCATGCTTCTGACTATACCCAGTGCTTGTATAAATAAATAAATAAATAAATCTTAAAAAAAAAAAAAAAAGACCAGATGTACCACAAAATATGCCTAATTCATTTCCTGCAGGCACACTGAAAGGTATCTAGCGGCACAGTTTCATGATTTTCTTTAGAAAACACTTGTTTTTTTTACAATCTTTGTGCAAATGATTGAAGGTCAAAAGTTCAATGCCATAAAGCAGAAACATGTAATTTTATTTTATTTTGTATTCATTATTGAGGTAACATTGGTTTACAATACTGTATGTGATTCAGCAGCGTAGGATTCCACCTCCTAGATGATGTCACCACGCCACACCCACCACTAAGGCACCCACAGACCTTCATAATCCATTGTGCCCCCTCCCCACTTTGATCTCTTTCCTCCCTCTCCCTATCTTGTAGTCGCAATACCAGATTTCTAGGGTTTGTTACAGATTTTGTCTGAACCTTGGTTTTTGTTTCTCTATATTTCACATCTAACTGAAACCATTTTTTTTCTTCTAACTTATTTTGCTTATTATTATCCCCTCCAGTTACATCCACATTATTGCAAATAGAAAGATTTCATTTTTTTAATGAGTAGTATGCCATTGAGCACATTTTTCTAATTCACTCTTCTGTACTTGGTTTCCATAAATTGGCTATAGTAAATAGTGCTGTAATAAACATAGGACTGCCTATAACCTTTCAAGTTAGTGTTTTTTCTTTCTTAAGGTATATACATAGGAATGGATTGATGGACCATATGGTAAATCTATTTTTAATATTTTGAGAAACATCAATACTATTTTTCACAGAGACTGGAACAGTCTACATTCCTACTAATAGTGTATGAGTGTTCCTTTTCCTGAAAATCTTTGCCAACAATTATTTCTGGGTTTTTTGATAGGGAAATTTCTCATGGATGTGAGATAACTCATTGTGGTTATGATTTATATTTTCCTTGACAAGTGATGATGTACATTTTTTCATGTGTCTCTTGGCCATCTGTATTTTTTTTTTTTTGAGAAATGTTGATTCAGCTTTACTGCCCATTTTTTAAATTGGGTAATTGTTTTTTTTGTTGAGTTTTATGAGCTCTTTATACATCTTGATATTAACACCTTTTGTGATGTATTATGTAAAAAGTTTTCTACCTTTTAATAGGGTGTCTCTTTGTTTTACTGATAGTTTCTTTCACTGTAGAAGATTTTAGTTCAATATAGTCCCATTCATTTGTTGTTCTCTTGCTATTGGATACAAATTCACAAAGACATCACTGAAGCCAATGTTGTGGAATGTTCTATGTTTCTTCAATGTATTTTATGGTTTCAGGTCTTACTTGTTTTTAATCAATGTGAATTAATTTTTGTGTAAGGTGTGAGATAGTGATCTAGTTTTGTACTTTCGCATGTGATTGTAACACTATTTGTTGAAAAAAACTCTCCTTTATCTAGTGTTTATTTTTTACTCTTCTGTGGTATAGTAACTGTCCATAGATGTGTGGGTTTATTTCTGGGCTCTCCATTCCTTTCCCTTTGTCATCTGTTTGTGTTCCAGCACCATACTGTTTTAATTACTATAGTTTTGTAGTATAGTTTGAAGTCTGGTACTCTGATATCACTGCTCCTAACTCTTTTTCGTCAGGATTGCTTTGGCTATTTGGGGTCCTTTGTGGTTCCACATGAATTTTAGTAATGTTTGTCCTATTTCTTTGGAGAATGCCACTGAAGTCTTGATAAGGATTGCTTTTAATCTGTATATTGCTTTGAGTAAGATGGCCATCTTAACAATGTTAATAATTCCAATCCATGAGCAAGAAATAGCTTTCCATTTTTTTGCACCCTTTTCTTTTTTTTAAAAGATTTAAAAAATTTATTTATGCATACAAGAACTGCGGTACAGGCCAGAGTTGTGGGGGGAGGTGAGAGAATTCATCAGAGACAGAGTGGAGAACAAAACAGGCTGATTGATTGAAATACACTGCTTAGGAGAGCAGTGGGTGAGTCAAGAGAGGTCTGCTGTGCCATGTGGGTAGCTCCATGTGGGTAGCTTCCTGGCCAGGGATCAAACTTGTGCTGCAGTGGCTGTGGCTAGCCTCATAGTTGCATCTTAACCTCTTGTGCCACAAGGGAGGCCCAGCACCCTCTATTTCTTTGAACAAGCTCATAGTTTTCATTGTATTTAGGTCATTCACCTATTTTGTTAATACTCCTAGGTATTTCTTTTTTGATGTTATTGTGAATGAAATTGTTTTCTTAATTTCTTTCTCTTCTGATTCACTGCATATTGAAACACAACTGATCTCATAAATTGATTTTGTAATCTGCTACTTTACAAAATTGATATATTATTTCAATTATTTCAATCAGTTTTTTAGTGACATCTTTGGGAGGCTTTACATATATTATTTTGTGATATGCAAATAGCGATAGATTTTCTTTTTCCCCCCCAAATTTGGAGTCCTTTTTTATCTTTCTCTTGCCTAATTGCTCTTGCTAGGAATTCCAACATAATATTGAATAGTAGTGGTGAAAGTAGACATCCTTGTACTATATCATAGAGGAAAAGCTTTTGGCTTTCACCACTGAGTATGTTAGCTGTGAGTTTGTTGTATATGGCCTTTATTATATGTGCCATTTATCCTCATTTTATTGAAATTTATTTAGCATAAATGCTCTTGAATCTATCAAATGTTTTCTCTGCAACTAATGATACAATCATCTGATTTTTATATTTCCTTTTGTTGATATGGTAGATTACATTGATTAGTTTTTGGATGTTGAACCATCTTTGTGTCTCTGGAATAAAATCCTAATTGGTTATAATGTATGATCCCTTTGATATATTGTTGAATTTAGTTTGCTAAGAGTCTGTTGAGAAAGTTTACATCTATGTTCATCAATAATAATGAGGACCATGTAATTTTACCCTAAAAATTTGTTCAACCAGTTGTCAACAATCACTCATGAGTGTCAAAAATTTATTGCAGTAATGAAGAAATTTTAATTTTAATCAATAAAATTGTTTAACCTTTCAAAAAGTAAGTTAATTGCAAATGGTTTTCTAATTCTCCTAATGGAATTTATATGCTGCATTGGATTATTAAAAATATTTAAAATAAGGACATCTGCCAAAATGGGCTTTCTGGTTTTTGAGGCTTTTCGAATTAAAAAGTCTTTTTAATGGTACTCAGATATCATGTTCTATTAAAATTGCATGCAGTTTTTGGCACAAATCATGTCATCTTCATGTAGAAAAAATATTCTTTGTTTTCATCATTCACTCATTTAACAAATATTCATTAAGCTGGGAGATACACTGGAAGAACAATCACAACTCCTGTAGCGTCATTGTAGTGGGAAGTAATTTAACTCAAAAGTAATTCTATGACACGAAAATATAAGTAAAAAGAGAGATGTGGTGGCAAGAAAGAGGTTGAATAGGGGAACATTACATACTTCTTTTTCTCCCTATTCAAAATCATCTGACTACATCAGTCAAGAGACCATTTAAGACAAAATAAACTACCAATTCTTACTGTGGTATTGTGATCAAGATTCTCAGAATTGGGTTTATGCTAAGCTCATTTAGCTTAATTTATAGCCTGTTATTTTCCACAGAACTTAAGTCTGAGCAGAGGGAAGGCAATAAAACATAGTATTATTCCCCTAAAATTTCTCCAAGAGGTGATAAAATGAGACAATTGAGAATCAATGCCTAATGTTCCTGTGTTCTTCCTATATAATTCCTTACTTTTTTGTTTCACTTTAAATAAACCTTTTATTTTAGAATGGTTTCAGGTTTGCAGTAAAGTACAGAGAGTTCTTGTATAGGCCTCATCCATTTTTTCCTTTTGCTAACATGTTAATTGGTATGGTACATTTGTCATGACTAATGAACCAATATGGATGCATTATTAACTAAATTTTGATTTTCATTTGGATTTCACTATTTTTTTCTCTAATGTCTTTTTTTCTGTTCCAGGATCCCACTGAGGAAACTACAATGTCTAGTCTGTCTTCTTAGGCTAGATGAAGCTATTTTTGATGACTTTGACAAGACTGGCTAATGACAAACATTGCACAGTGTTTGTCAGTTCGAGTTTGCCTGATGTTGTTTTCTTGTGGTTATCTAAGGGTTATAGGTTTTTTGGATGAAGACTACAAAGGTAAAGTACCAGTCTCAATACTTTCTATCAATGTGACTTACCACTTATCATGTTTAACCATGCCTCAGGTGGACTTTGACAGGTTTTCGCACTGTAAAGTTCATTTTTCCCCTGTATTCTTTTGAAGCAAGTCATCAAGATGACTGACTCTTTTGAGAACTGAGAGTTATATTCTATCTCCTTGAGGAGAGAATGTCTACCTCTATATATAATGTCTACATAAATAAAATGTAATTCTTTGTATGGGCAATTTCTCTATTTTCCTTCCCTCCTTCCTTCTTTCATCATTGTTTGTATCTGTATGAACTTATGGACATTAATTTATATTTTGGGCTATATCCAATACTATGTGTTAATTTTGGTTGCTTAAATTGTTCTATCTTTGGTCATTGGGGGCTTTGTAAGATACTCCAAACTCCTAGAGACAGCCATTTTTTCAAGAAGGCCTGGTTTCTTTGATTAGAGAATATTATTAAGAGACCAAGATATGGGTACATCAATAGAATTTTGACCTGATAGTACCAGGCCAGTTCCTGGATATCAGGGGCTGCCTTTCTTTTTCTCCTAAAGCATCTTGACATTTTCCTTGACTGTAAATTAAATACAAATAAAAATACAATATGCTTGCTAATGAAGCTTACAAATTTAGTCTGTACTGGCAGAAAGTATGTAAAAATGAGAGGGTATGTAAAAAAAAAAAAAATACCCTCCATTGGGTCCTGCTACAGACAGAAATCTTTTTTTCAGTTTGCTTGGTCACCTTATAGAGAAATGTAATAAACTGTAGCACTTAGGATGATTAAATAAAAACAAAGAAACTAAGCATGTAGAGTGGACATTGGCAATTTTTCCTGTGATGTGAATGTATCTTGTGCTCCAGAAGACAGACTGAAAACCTGAATAACAAAAATTATTCACTGGGTTTCTTGCAATATAAGCAAGCGGCTGGTTACCAATTAGATTAACCATATATGAACTACCTCAAGTGGAAAAAAACAAACCTCGTGACTGAATAGTATTAAAGCCATTTTTATCTGTGCTCTCTGAACTCCACTTTCCTCCACTTTCCTTCCATGAGGAAATAACACTATCTACCCCTTGGTTAGGCTGAGTATGCTAGCTCTTCCCTAGGGCTCAGGAGTGGTGTAGGAACAGAGGAAGAGGAGAAGAGACAGAAATTCATTAGATTTTAGTAACACTGTCAAACAGATATGATTCACTGTCTCATTGTGGGATGGCTGGAATTGTAAAATACAAAGTTGGGTGATATCTTTCTACCAAGTGCAAGTGTCTGGGTTAAGCAACATTACTACCCTCCATCAACCTTGAATGACTGCTGGAGAATAACCTGCTCAGTTTTTTTTTTTTTTTCCTATTCTTCCCGGTGGCTCAGATCTACATAGCAGGGGAAGAAGCTCCATAGACACCACATATTTTCTTGATTGTCATGAATTCTAATTAACCTGGAGATATCACATTGTAATACATACAAACGATATTCAATAGAGTAATAGCATTTTTTTCTATATGTTGGCTATAGTCATGTAATAGTATTTATACCTCTTCATTTTAGAGAAATTATCAGTGCAATGAAGTACATACATCTGAATGACTTTAAACAGGTGCATGTTTAACATTACTTGTATGGTATTTTGTTGGCTGACCTGTTCCATTGAGCTTGGGAATTAACAGCATTTGCAGAATTCAGGTAAAGGCTGTTGGGAATTGAGGCCAACATCACACTTATTTAAAAATGTATTTATATTGGGGTGTTGGTTACAATAATGAATGAGATATGGTCTCTACTTTGTCCTTAGAGAACTTAAGAGTCTGAGATAGGAGCCTATATTCTACCAAATAGGGCAAAGATTCATTGTCCTTGGCCATGAACACTTCATTTTGATTGTGTTGGCAAATGTACCTGAGGTGTATCTGGTGCTTTTCAAAAAATGGGCATCTTATCCTTGTGGGTTCCTAACCATATCCTTTTTTGTGTCTTAATAGCTCCTTTTTTTTTTTTTTTAAAGATTTGTTTATTTATTTGTACAAGCACTGGGTACAGTCAGAAGCACAGGAGGGTGAAAGAATTCACCAGGGCCAGAGCAGGGAACAGAACAGGCAGAAGGACCGAAGTACACTGCTGAGGGGAGCAGCGGGCATGGCAGGTGAGGTCTGCATGCCATGTGGGACCCTCACTGGTGGCCGGGGATTGAACTGGCGCTGCAGAGGCTGCAGGCAGCTTTGTAGCCCAGCGCTCAACTGCTGCGCCACCGGGGAGGCCCCTTAGTAGCTCCTTTTTATATCAAATCTTTGTGTTAGAATTCCCTGTGAAAGAGAACAAATTGTGCCTTCTAATATGTTGTTGGGGTTGGTGGTAATAAAGAAATGGATGCAGGAGAGAGCAGCAACCACTAATAAGCTGATACATATTACCTACTCCTGTGGACCTCAAGGAGAATGAGCATCTGGGCCAGGGTAAGAGGCTGCTGGCCAGAGGTGAACTGGCAACTCATTCTGAGTACAACATTTTCAATTTCTCTCACTGCAGATACTATCCTCAGGATGATGGAAAATTTCCGAAAGAATGTGAGCATGAGAGGAGGTAGTGGAAGTAGAGGTGGTGACGGTGGCCATGATGGTGGCAAGAAGCAGCAGCAGGTCAGTCAAGTGGGGTGTATCATTTCTTAGTTGTTAATGAAAATTGATTCTATCCCTGTATTCTATTCCCAAAGGTAGCATCATGTAGGTACCTTGAAATTTGTTATATTGGGAGTATTTTTACTATGCAAATTGACAAATGCTACAAATGAGGGCTTTTCCTCCCTGGAGCAGTACACTCTAAATCTAGAATTCAGACTTAAATTCCAGCATATTTTCCTGTCTATAAAAACAGGTTTTTGTCCCTTCCAGCCCTGGACATGGATTCAATTTTGATTTCCTGGATGGAAGAGGGGGCTGATGAGGATGGAGACAGACTAAGGGAACCTTATAATGACTTAGGGACATACAGACACTTTGCTGTACATCCAGCATTAAGGTATCTTACCTCCTATTCTTTGGCAAGCTACCTCCACCACCAAAGAAGGAAAATACTTCCCCCTCTCTCCCTCTCCCTTCCACATTAAAGAAGAGAAGTAGAATAAGGGATTGCTAAGCATATTTGAGTATTAAAAATAAAACCATCTCTATTTTTACTTCTTTAATCTTGTGAAAAATTGTCTTTTTATTAGTATGTCTGTTTGATGACAAAATAACTGGTTTAAGGATGAACTTTTTGTCAAATGGTTGCTTGATGTCAGGATACAAAACAAGCAAATGTGTGCACATACAAATACATACATACATATATGTATATACATATATATGTGTATTTTTACTTGGTCAATATATTTGTCACAAACTTCTTTATTGCCCAGTATTTATATACACTCCTGATAACAATATCCTGATTCCCTACTCTATCCATATGCTGTGGGTGGGGGTTGGCCTGCTTCTCATTTCAGACATAAATAGTTCTCAGATCTGACCAAAGCCATGCTGAGTGGCTAAGAAATGGGTATCTGTTTGGCCAGTCAGGCACCCCAGGGTGCAGAGGCAATTGCATAGAGTGTTGACATGCACCTTTCCTACTAGATGTCCACCTGGGAGAATATAACCCAGGAGCTGCTAGGGAAGGAAAAGATCCTACTCACATAGTTTCAGTCCCTAGCACCAACAATACCTATATAGTCTTAATTACCCCTAGATTTCAAAGCTGTAAGAGCCTGTAGAAGTTTTATTTTGCCTTAAGCCAGTTGGAGCAGTTCACATCAATGAAGAGTCTTAACTGATAGAATATGTTCTAAAACTTCAGTTAAGATAATTAGTAATATTTCCAAAGAAATGATGACAACTCTTCTGACACTATATGTTGATATTTTCCATAAAAATAAATTATATGTGTGCTTTTATTTTTATATTTTACTAAAATATTTATGCTAAAATATTTGCTTTACATTTGCATATAAAGATATATTTAACTAAAAAATTATAAGCAGGATTTATTTCAAAAAGTCTCTAGGGTATGTTATGTAGGAACACTCTTCTTTGACTCATCCACAGTTTTTGCTGCTTTCACCCTCTGTAAGGCTCCTCCTCTAATAGGCAGCTTTCTAACAGCCATATCTGTATCAGCCAGAGGTCCTCCCACCAGTCGGGCAGGAGTGCTTTCCACTGTTACCACCCGGCCAGAGGGCACCTAAAGAAAGCAAAAGGTAAATATCTAAGAGACTGTTGACAAAATTTTTCAGTAAGAGAAAAACCTACTCAACCATCAGCTTTATTTGGAAATGACACAAAATGTATATATAAGTAAGTAGGAGGCATCAGAGCATTCTGGAAAGGTAAGGGCCCTGGAACTAGGAAAAAAGGGTTTGAACTCTACTTCTATTGCTTATTAGCTTTGTAAACAGGGACACATGGTGCTCAAAAGAGGATACCATATTCTGGAATATGGCATGGATCTACTTGCCAGGCAAAGGCAGCACTGTACATTTTCTGTCAGAGATAGAGATATAGTCTGACTAATGATTGTAGCAATTTCTTAGAAATCCTGGGGGGGGGCTCCCCGTAGCGCAGGGGGTTAAGATGCAACCTATGAAGCTATTCACAGCCACTGTAGCACCAGTTCAATCCCCAGCCAGGGAGCTGGGCGCAACAGACCTCTCCTGACTCTCCCGCTGCTCCCCTCAGCAGTGTGTTTCAGTCTGCTTGTTCTGCTCCCCTCTCTGTCTCTGGTGAATACTCTCACCCCCACACATACCTCTGGCCTGCACCCCAGTTCTTATATGCATAAATAAATAAATCTTTAAAATAAAATCCTGGGGGGTTGGTTCTGGCTGCTTCAACCAGCATTAGGTGAGAGTGGAGGTGCCTTGGAGATAAATATGCCCAACTATGTAAAATTTGAACAAAGAGAAAAATATGAGACAAAACTTTATGGAAATAACATTCTTTGAAAACTAAAGTCATTATCTACTAAAAAATTTATGGAGAAAAAAAATTTTACCGTAGTGTTTAGGCCTTTAATAACTGTCCGGTGTAAAATTGCATTTGATGGTCGCTCATTGTATCTGGAGGATTCTATAGCTTTTTCTTGGAGTCTTTTTGCTTTCTAAATGTGTAAATTAGAAGAAAATAATATCAATTGCTATTAAAGCATTAACTATTAAGTATATTCAAATACTTGCAATGAAGTATGCAATGTACGCTTATTTTCTTAACACTTAAATAACTTGAAGCTCTGAAAAACAATTCCTAAAAGAATGACTTTTCCAGAATACTCTAGCTACACAATGCCTTGTGTTGATCATGTTAAAACAGGAATTAAACACAAATACAAAAACCATGAAACAAGACACTTTCTTCAAAAATCTGAGCAAAGAGAACATGATGAAGGAGCAACATGGATGACTTGTAAAGGGTAGGCTCTTTAAGCTCCTTTAAAAAAGGAGCACAAATGGGTAAGTGTGTTCCATTACTTACACTAAATCAGATTATTGGCACTAGCAGTTGGAGCATTTGTCATTGAGCATTAACACTTAAAGGTGAGCAGTGTCAAAGGAATAGAACCACTAGCATTTAAAAGAAGCTTTGTCAACTAGGCAATGGAATACTACAGAATGTGTCTGTTATCCATCATTGAATACACTGGTAGCAACTACAAAATGATAAAAGAAAAGAGAGAAAGAAAAGAAAAAAAGAATTTATAATCACTCTTCTTTGTTTAAAATCAAAGAGAAGGCAATACAGATCTTTCTTCTAGAACTGGGATCAATATGATGGCAGAGAAACACTACGAGTAAGTTCTCCTATAAAAATGATTAATAGGGAGGAAAAGCAGCAGGTCTCTGTGAGAACCAGGACACGGAAGATAAACAGGAGACTGGCTAACTTCCTGAAGAGGAAAGTTGCAATAAAAGAGGACAAGAAGAGAGGAAAGCATCAGAATCCTGCTACCCTCCCCCACCCACAAAGCCGTCACTCTCCAACCAACAGAAGGAAGAAAGAAAATAAAAATCCAAACAAAAACAAAAAACAAGAGCAAACTAAAGATCAGGTGAGGTGGTGAGTGGAAAGGAACTACTGCAGGCCCCTCACCCCGCCAACGGAACTGTGGAGAACCATATGGAGGTGAGTGGACTGCCTCTGGTGCCATGGGAGGAAGATAAGGACTCCACTGAGATACCTGCAAATAGCCCAAGGCCAGCCAGTAAGCTTGTGCGGAAAAGCACACGCTCTGGAAAAGCATACATGGATCCTGGCTGCCCAGGTCCCCGCAACCTAGGTTTGTGGGGAGATGAGCGGGAGCCGGCACTGAGGTGAATGACCCTCACTAGGTAATCAAAAACCAGGCGCCCAGGCACGGGAGTGGGGTGCAAAGGTGCCATTTCTGTGGACACAGCTGGGCTACCACCTGCATCTCGGATCTGAGGACTTGGCATGAAATTCGGGGCGTGGGATCCCCACGACGCGCAGCACAGGGCAGACACAGCACCCCACACCCTTGAGCCATTCCACACCATCCCCACTCAGTTCCCCAGAGACCCACGGGGGAAAAGCACAGGTCTGGAAGGATACTAGGAAACATCTCTGGTGCCACCTAGTGATCAGAACAAAATCACCAACTTCTGATAGTTGGAAGCCTGGGTTTCCAAAACCACCCTCAGGCTATGAGAGGGAGTGGGCCACGCAAATGGGGGTAAGAAGGGAAACAAGGCATGGAGCAAGACCCCATTCTGGAATTGAGAGCTAGGCACAGGATCCAGGGAGTGAGACATGCCACAACAGTGGCTCTGCACAGGGTAACAGCTGGCGTTTTGGATCTGAGACCCTGAGATTGAGAACTAGAGCACAGAATTCAGGGCATGGTATCCACACAGCCTTGGGCACAGCAGTGGATTAACACGGGGGAGATACAACACCCAGAGTGAGCAATAGCCCTTGTGTCAAGCTGCTCCCCTCCCCTACTCCATTTCTCAGAGAACTATAGGAGAAAAGCACAGGTACACAACTAAAGGTCTGTAGCGCCACCTAGTGACAAGATCAAAATCATCAACTAGCTGTTTCCCTGCTGGAACTGAGTAAATACAGAGGGAGGGAACTGTAAGAGACAGTGCCCCTTAACATAGCCGTGGCATCAACACCCTGGTGGAATTTGGGCCTAACAGTGCTGGTCTCAGTCCGGTAAACAGTTTGCGACACCCCTGAAGGAGCAATCCAAAGAGATACCCACCAACACCAGTGGCACAATGTCCCAACGCGTAGAACTAATTAGAAAGCAAACAGCAAGAAGAAGGAAAAATATAAATAACCAAGCAAGCCCACAGGAGGAGGACCAACACAAAAAGAAAATCAGTCAGCAGAACTCAACAACAATGAGATGGAAGAACTTCTTGGCCTGTCAGATAGAGAATTTAGAATCATCATGATTACAAAGAGAAAAGAATACAAAAAAGAAAAAATGATATGAGACAAATAATCAATGAACTGAAGAACGAAAATGAGACCTTAAAAAAGAAAATAAAAAGAGAAGACTAAAAGATTACTGGAGGAGACAAGAGAGGTCCTGGAAAAGCATTGAAAACAGAATCAAGAAATGGAAGAAGGGATCAGTACTCACAAAGATACAGAAATAAAAAGAACCAAAAGAGAAAAAGTGAGAAAATTGCAAAGGAAGAAGAATGAGGATACCCTTAGACAATTATCAGACTCCATGAAGAGAGAAAATATAAGTTATAGGCATTCCAGAAAGTGAGGAGAGAGACAAAGGATCTGAGAAATTATTCAAGGAGATAATTGAAGAAAACATCCCAAGCATGAAAAGGAGATGAATATAGACATACAAGAAGCAAAAAAAACACCCAATTACCACAATGAAAAGAAAACTACCGCATGACACATAATAGTAAAGCTTGCAAGAGTCCAAGACTAGGAACAAATAATGAAACTGGCAAGGGGGAAGAAACAGATAACTTATAAGGGAAAATCAATCAGGTTAACCTCAGACTTCTCCAAAGAAACACTATGGGCAAGAAGAGAATGGAGTAACATATTCAACAAACTTCAAGAGCAGGGCCTCCCCCGGTGGTGCAGCAGTTGAGCGCTGGACTGCGAAGCTGGCCGCAGCATCTGCAGTGCCGGTTTGATCCCTGGCTGCTGGCGAGGGCCCCACATGGCACGCAGACCTCTCCTGCGGCTCCCGCTGCTCCCCTTAGCAGTGTACTTCGTCAGTTTGCCTATTCTGTTCCCCGCTCTGGCTCTGGTGAATTTCCCCACCCTCTCGTGCTTCTGACTGTCCCCAGTGCTTGTATAAATAAATAAATCTTTTAAAATAAACAACAAAACAAGAGCACAACAAACCAAGAATACTTTAAGCTGCAAAGCTCTCCTTCTATGAAGAAAAAATATGGACCTTCTCAGACAAGCAGAAACTCCAGAAATTCAACTAAACCCCCATTCCAAAAAATTCTACAAGAAGTCCCAAAGCCAAAACCAACAGAATGATCAAGAAGAACAGAATACAGCAAGGAATAAAAATCACAAAAAAGACAAACAAAATGGCAAAGAAAGATGACAATGTATCAATATTAACTCAAAATGTAAATGGATTAAACTCATCAATAAAAAGACACAGAGTAGCAGGCTGGATTAAAAAACAAAATCCAGGGACTCCCGGGTGGCACAGCGGTTGAGCGCTGGGTTGCGAAGCTGCCCGCAGCCTCTGCAGTGCCAGTTCGATCCCTGGCTGCTCCCCGGCCACCGGAGGAGGATCCCACATGGTGCGCAGACCTCTCCTGCCACTCGCTGCTCCCCTCAGCAGTGTACTGGTCCTTCTGCCTGCTCTGTTCCCTGCTCAGTGCTTGTATAAATAAATAAATAAATCTTAAAAAAAAAGTTTACAAAAAAACCAAAAAACAAAATCCAACCTTCTGCTGTCTCTAGGAAACACATTTAACCACAAAAGATAAACATAGACTAAAAGTAAAAGGTTGGAAAAAACAATTGTACAAGCAAATGGACCAAAAAAGAAGGCAGGAACAGCCATACTTATATCAGATGAAATAAACTTCAAATTAAGAAAGGTAAAAAGAGACATAGACGGACACTACATTATGTCAAGGAGACCATACATCACGAAGATATAACACTCATCAATATATACTCACCAAATGAAGGAGCACCAAAATATATTAGACAATTATTATCAGCTCTGAAAACAGACATTAAAGAGAATACAAATACAGTGGGAGACTTCAACACCCCATTCTCACCAATGGACAGATCAATGAGACAAAAAATAAAGACACTAGCACCTAAATAAGGACATAGAATACTCATGGACTTTACAGACATCTATAGGACACTGCACCCAAAAATATCCGAGTACACATTTTTCTCAAGTGTGCATGCATCATTCTCCAGAATCGATCACATACTGGGCCACAAGACAAACATCAACAGATACATGAAGATCAAAATCATTCCAACTATCTTCTCTGACCATAAAGGCATCAAACTAGAAATCATGAAAAGAAAACAAGGAACCCTCTCACTCCATGGAGATTGAAATCCACACTACTGGAAGACTACTGGACTAATGAGGTGATGAACAACAAGGAGGTCACCACTTTCCAGAATGTATGGGATGCAGTAAAAGCAGTAATAAAAGAAAAATATATGGCAATACAAGCTCACACAGAATGAACAAGAAAGAACTCAAAGAAACAACCTTATCTCAAATCTCAAAGAGCTAGAAAAAGAACAGCAAAAAAAAACCCTAAAGCCAATAGAAGAAAGGAAATAAAAATCAAAGCAGAAATAAATGAAACAGAAATTCAAAACACAATCCAAGAGATCAATGAAACCAAAAGTTTGTTTTTTAAAAAAATAAAGAAAATAGACAAACCTCTAGCCAGGCTCACAAAGAAAAAAAACAGGAGAAGACAAATATAGATAGGATTATAAATGAAAGAGGAGAAATCACAGCAGACTCTGTAGAAATCAAAAGAATAATCAGAGATTACTATGAACACTTATATGCAAACAAATTCAACAATCTGGCAGAGATGGACAAATTCCTAGAACAATATAATCATCCAAAGCTGGATAAAGAAGAAATAGAGCACCTAAACAGAACAATTACAGTGAAATTGAGGCAGTAATCAAAGCACTCCCCCAAAACAAAAGCCCAGGCCCAGATGGCTTCACAAATGAATTCTACCAAACGTTCAGCAGTGAATTAGTGCCTGTCCTACACAAACTCTTTCAAAAAATTGAAAAAGGATGAATACTGCCAAATACATTCTATGAAGCCAACGTTACACTAATAGCAAAACCAAACAAAGAAAGCACACAAAAAAGAAAATTACAGGCGAATCTCCCTAATGAACACTGATGCAAAATACCTCAGCAAAATCCTTTCCAACAGAATCCAACATGCATCAGGGTATAATAACCACGATCAAGTGGGATTCATGCCAGGAGTACAAGGATGGTTCAACATACGAAAATTGATCAGTGTAATCCAACACATTAACAAAAAGAAAAATAAAAACCATATGATCATATCAATAGATGCTGAGAAAACATTCGACAAAGTCCAACATCCATTTATGATGAAGGCCCTTGAAGTTCTCGGGAAAGAAGGAACATATCTTAACATGATAAAGCCATATATGACAAACCCACTGCCAGTATTATCCTCAATCACCATTGAAGACCTTTCCTTTAAGATCAGGAACAAGACAAGGATGTCCTCTTTCACCACTGCTCTTCAATACAATACTGGAAGTCCTAGCCAGAGAAATAAGACAAGAGAAAGACATACAAGGAATCCAAATAGGGAAAGAAGAAATAAAACTATCACTGTTTGCAGATGATATGATAATATACATAGAGAACCCTAAAAAATCCACAGAAAAATCCTAAAAACTACTCAAAATAATCAACCAGTTTAGTAAAGTAGCAGGATACAAAATCAATACACAAAAATTAGTAGCCTTCCTATACACAATCAATCTGAAGAAGAAGAAATCAAGAAAACCACCCTTTTTATAATTGAAACAAAAAAAATCAAATACTTGGGAATAAACCTTCACCTAAAAGAGGTGAAGGACCTATACAAAGAAAATTATAAAACACTGTTAAAAGAAATAGAAGACACAAAGAAAAGGAAAGACATCCCATGCTCATGGATTGGAAGAATTAACATTATTAAAATGGCCATCCTTCCAAATTCAGTGCTATTACAATAAAAATCTCAATGACATTCTTCAAAGAAATAGAACAAATAATGATGAAATTAATATGGAACCACAAAAAATTGTGAATAGCCAAAGCCCTACTGATGAAAACAAAAGAGAAAGGAGGTAGCACACTTCAAGCCATACTACAAAGCCGTAATAATTAGAACAGTTTGGTATTGGCACAAAAACAGACACACAGACCAATGGAACCGAATAGAGAGCCCAGAAATAAAGCCACATTTATATGGAAACTAATCTTTGACAAAGGAACAAAGAATATGCAATGGAACATGGACAGTTTGTTCAATAAATGGTGCTGGGAAAACTGCAAAAAAATGAAACTAGACCACTACCTCTCACCATGCACAAAAATCGAACACAAAATGGATAAAAGAATTGGATATAAGACCTGAAACCATAAAATGCATAGAAGAAAATATAGGTAAAACACTACACAACATACATCTCAGTAACATCTCTAAAGACTCATCACCCAAAGCAAGGAAAGTCAAGGAAAAGATAAATACTTGGGGTTACTTCAAACTGAAAAGCTTCTGTACAGCAAAAGAGACATTAACCAAAATAGAGAGCACCCCACTGACTAGGAACAAATTTTTGTACTCCATACAACTGATAAGGGACTGATCACAAAGATGTACAAAGAACTCACAAGACTCAACAAAAACAAAGTAAACAATCTAGTCAAGAAATGGGCAGAAGAACTTAAAAGACATTTCTCCAAAGAGGAAATGCAAATGGCCAACAGGCATATGAAAAAATGTTCAACATCCCTTATCATCAGGGAAATGCAAATCAAAACCACACGGAGAAACCGCCTTACACCAGTAAGAATGGCACATATCAAAAAAACTAGCAACAACAAATGTTGGCAAGGATATGGTGAAAAAAGAACTCTTCTACCTTGCTGGTGAAAGTGCAAACTGGTCCAACCACTATGGAAAGATGTCTGGAGGTTCCTCAGTCTACTAAAAATGGAGCTACCATACGACCCAGCAATTCTACTCTTAGGGATCTTTCAAAGGACACAAAAACATTGATTCAAAGAGCACCTGTACCCCTATGTTTATTGCAGCACTATTTACAATAGAAAAAACCTGGAAACAACCCAAATGCCCCAAAATGGATGACTGGATCAGGAAAATGTGGTACATGTACACAATGGAATATTACTCAGCAATCAAAAAAGATAAACTCATGTCATTTGCAGCAACATGGATGGAGCTAGAAGGAATTATGCTCAGTGAAATAGGCCAGAAGGAAAAAGAAAAATATCGGATGGTTTCACTTAGAGCAAGAATATAGGGGAAACAAAAAAGACATCAGTGTAAAAAAAATAATAACAGTACAAAACACAACAAAGCAAAAACAGACAATTGTAAGTCAGAGACATCCTGCAGGGGAGGAAGAGGGAGAGGGATCAGAGGGAGGGAGGGAGGAGCACAGGAGACTGAGGTGATGGTGCACAGGTGCACTGGTGAAGGAAACTCTATGGGGGCTATGCCTGAGGGGGTGGGGGGAAGCAAATATTGATTAAAAATGAACAATGATGTAAAAAATAAAAAATGATTAAAAAATAAATAAAATGAAATGGAAAATAGACATCAATTCTGTTATACACTAACATTTTCAAAGTATATCATTTGTACAAGAGAAAGACCAAGAATAAATATACTTTTACAGAGGTATCAACTTAAAGTATGTCCCATACTGCTTTCCAGTGGTAGTTAGGAGGGGCCATTTCATAATTGCTGGCATTAAACAGCTGTGCAATTCTCTACCAGATATTCTAGGAAATCATAGGCTAATTCAGTAAGAAAGCATGGCTGGTCTCTTCCAGAGACGTAGAGGCCAACACTGCTCCAATAAGTTGGACCCCAGCAGGTGTGCTCCATACATCTGGGACATCAGGGTCATCTGCCAGGATCTCAACTACTGCGGTCTCTCAAACTTGAGAAACAGAGTGCTCAAGATGACAGGGAAGTATTCTTGTATCCCCACCACAACTTCATTAACAGCACACTCCTTATTATCTATGTTTCCTTGAGATTTCTTGTAATTTGCATAATCCTCTACAATGGAATCCACGTTCTTGGCAGGAAGATGAAAGCACTGCTTTTGCCTGTAATTAAATCTAAAAGCCATGATTTTAATTCTTCAGGAGTTTTTACTTTAACTTCAATGCTGTTTATGAATGTTTCCTCACTTTCAACAATGTGATCTATTTGGGCCCTTTTCTTCTGAGAAGGCTGAGGTGTCCCATTGGTGCTGCCAGCCTCTCCATTTGCAGTTTTCTAATTGTTCTTTTTTATTTTCATTTCAACATTTCTCTGTTGCATACTAGATGTCTTCTTTCCTGGGGCAGCCCCTCTCATCTACTTCTCTGCATGCTGTTCCTGATTAGCTTCTTGCAGTTCTTGCAATTTCTGCTCATTGATGTCCACATATTTGAGCACTCTGCTTTATGGCACCCACCCATTCAAGCCACTTCTTATTCCAATCACTGTAAGGTATAAAGTGTTTCACTTGTTCGTCTCTCTGGCAACCTTTACCCACTTTGCTTCATAAAGAAGAGGCCCATGAAAGCACATCACTTACTCACCCTCCTGGAATTAAGGGTTTTGGTCCTATTTCAGGACCATTTATATGTTATTCACCACCTCTTCCTTCTCCACCACCCAAATACAGCTCCCTACTTGCCACCCCACCCAGTAGCCATGCGGTGAACCCTGCCTGTTCTATATCCTGGTGCGATTCACAAATGACACCTACCTCCACAAAGTACATTAATACTTTGTTAATTTGGTAGCACTGAACCTGCATTTACTCATTGAGGCTAAGAAGTTGGTTATTAGTGAGGTACATCTTTTATACATGGCAGAAAAATCAGTAACTTGAAAATGCCATTGAAATTTCCAGCTATGCAGGTCACATATGACCCAGGAATAAAGTAGGTCCTAAGGAAATCAGGTTCAGTTTTTCATAAGCATTTAATAAGGTTTTAATAATTAAATACTAATTCAGTTCACCTAATTTGCTGCAGTGTATTCAAGTCAATATTTGAAGCACTAGAACAGATACAATGTGAGGTATCACATGATCTGCAAGGAAGAGCCTAGTTTTCAGGAAATATTCCTTTAAAGTGCAGGCAGTTATAAGAATATTTTATAAGTTAGGAAGAACTTGTAGTGAGAAGGGGGAAGTACCATGCGTGAGCTTGTTTTACTTTCTTAATATAGTTCTATTATTTTTCATGGATTAACTTTACATCTAACAATTTTATTCCTAGAGGAAGAATCATAAATTAATAAAAATATATTAAAGTTGTAATTAAAAAAGTGGAAAATAGTAATGAGATCTTGGAAACCATGGTGCTTCTCACAAATTTCAACTGAAAAATTAACATTTTTAAGTTTTTTAGATTAGTTTCTACCTTCTAGCTGAAACAGATTATCATATTTCCAAAGGGCTGTTTACTCCCCATACCCATTGAAGCTTTTTAATATATCATTTCTTTTGGTGGACAGTGGAGGGAAGAAACCTTTGGAGGCTATGGTAATGAGAACTGTTGTTTTTTTTCTGTCCTCCAGCTTCTTACAGAAAAGAATCAGTGAATAAGAAGGCTCAAAATGGAAAGTAGGAGCACATTTCTCCTGTTCAGTCCTAGGTAACTATCTTCTCCTTTATGCAAACCAGGAAGACCACTTTTGCTTCCTACCACTAAGCTAAATGAAACTCGGCAGCATCTTCTGTAACTGAAAATGCATGGTGTTGATTATTCTAAATCGCATATGAAGTTCTTAAAGTGTTAGTACTATACCGAAAGATCAGAAGAAAAAAGCGAATGAATATTTATTTCTTAAAGAGTCTGTCAGAGTTAGCCATTTGTTGTGGACATCATATTTAAAAGATCTTACCTTTAAAGTTTTAGCATTTGATGTTCTAGCCAAGAAATTTTCCCATGATTTATTAGCCAATTCTCTTTGCTTATGTGTAGCTTGTATCTGAAATGAGAAATATTTTTTTAGAGTTCCAGTTTCTATGGAAGCCTACAAAAGGCTTACGAATCCTTATTTGAAGGAAAATCTAAGACTGATACCAAAAGGATTAGAGTATTCATGGAATTCAACAATTAAAAAAAATAAGTCTTAAAATGGAAAAAAAAAAAACCTTCCACCATATGAAAAATGCTTTTCATGAAACACTAAACTGTTGTAAAAACATAAAATATAAAAATGACAATACTCATCCTCAGCAATCATTACATGATTATCACTTTGTAAAACAGATTACCTAATCCAGAATAAGCTATGTAAATGACCCAGCAGCAGATTCACAGGCGAAAATGAAGAGATTCCTGCTGTCACTCAAGATTATAATGGTAAAACTATTTCTAATATGTGACTGCAGTAAGAGAGCAATTTTGTGAGAGTGCTGAGTTTGTTGTGGTGATGCAGTCTAGGGAATTTAATTTAAATTATGCATCTCAGAACATTTAATTAAATTGCAAAAAAAAGGTCGGTTTAGAATCATAACAAATAACAACAACCAACCAATTAACAATAGCTAGTCAACACAGCATTCTGCCATTCGAACTGTTACTATTGAATGTAGTGATTAAATCTCAAACTCTTGGGCCTCCCCGGTGGCGCAGCGGTTGATTCCCGGCTGGTCCCCGGCCACGGGAGGAAGTTCCCACATGGCGCGCAGACCTCTCCTGCTGCCCGCTGCTCCCAGGAGTGTACTTCAGTCCTTCTGCCTGCTCTGCTCCCCGCTCTGGCTCTGGTGAATTCTCTTATCCTCCCGCGCTTCTAACTGTACCCAGTGCTTGTATAAACAAACAAATAAATAAATAAATAAACGAACAACAACAAAAAAATCTCAAACTCTTACTTCAATGGTTTCTTTAAAAACTGCACAAAGTCACTGAAAATAGGGGCCTCCCCCATGAAGCAGTTGTGAGCGCAGCGCTGGTTGAGCGCTGAGCAATGGAGCTGTCCACAGCCTCTGCGATGCTGGTTCGATCCCCGCCTGCTGGCTAGAATCCCACATGGCGTGGCAGACCCCTCCTGTCGCGCCCCCTGCTCCCCTCAGCAGTGTATTTTGTCAGTCTGTCTGTTCCCTGCTCTGTCTCTGGTGAATCCTCTTACCCTCCTGCGCATCTGGCCTGTACCCCAGCTCTTGTATAAAAATAAATAAAAGACACTGAAAATAACTTCAAGAGAATACTACAAAATAATTCTAAATGCCAAAACATTCACAAATAAGGCAAATACATTCTATGGCTAACTTCAGCCGGTTTATATTAAAATTATGATCTTGTGCCTTAATGGTATCCATGGCTTACTTTTGTATATACTTTTTGTTCATTTTGCACATCTTGGCGTACTTGGCTTTCGATCATCTCAGTTTGCAGGGAAGCAACCATCTTTCCAATATTTTCAGATGCTGTTGTAATAGCCTCCAAATTTTTTCTATCTGTAGTGACTGGTCTTAACTTTTCCAATTTTATTTCTTCATATATTTCATTCCATATTTCTCCAATCTGTTATAGCAAAATTTAAGTTTAAATTAACCAAAAATAAATGATACAATTTTAGGTAATCCTTTGTCTGGGTGGTCTTTCAAAGTTAACAATTACTGATCTAGCTTTTCCTAATTTACTTATTGGGAATTAGTTAAGTGCAAATATTTGGGGCACCAATTACATTTGAGTCTTTGGAAGTAATTTACCAAATGTTTTTCAATGACAAGGCATTCATTGATGAGGCTCTAAGTCTAGTTCACTGCCATCATCACTGCCCTCTGGTTTATAGTCACTATTTTCACAGGTGCAAAAATTGCTGCTTCACTCTCATCCTCTTGAAATACTGGTATTGAAGGATAAGTCAAGCTGAACTTGTAGGATAATGAACATGGGGATTCCTGGAACCCGAGGGCCCCCTGCCCGCCTATCTGGGGATATATGGGCTATATGGCCCTGCCACTTACATTCTAGTTAAGACAATCATTGAATCTCAAGCTCTTAACTCCATGGTTTCATCATGGCGATAATCCCATCTCATAATCTGGGTTATCTAAAAACTAATTGCTTGATTATGCTTAAGTTTTGAGAAAAATCTATATATCCAGGATACAGATAAAATTCAGTTCTGTTTTCATTTCACTTATATTTAAATACACAATACTATTATTAGTAGAGAATGTTCACTTAAAAAGACTTTCCTTAAGCAAGTAATAAACCCACTGAGAACTAAATACTCAAAAGCATTTAGTTTCGTAAGATTATAACCAGGGACTCCCTGGTGGCACAGCAGTTGAGTGCTGGGCTGCGAAGCTGCGCGCAGCCTCAGCAGCACAGGTTCGATCCCCAGCCACTGGGCTAGGGTCCCACAAGGCGCGCAGACCTCTCCTGCAGCCCGCTGCTCCCCTCAGCAGTGTATTTAGTCAGTCTGCCTATTCTGTTCCCTGCTCTGGCTCTGGTGAATTTCCTCACCCTCCCGTGCTTCTGACTGTATCCAGTGCTTGTATAAATAAATAAATAAATCTTTAAAAAAAAAAAAAGATTATAACCAGCAAGATCAATGACCTAATATCCTTCAATTTTTGACAATCATATAAAGTAATGACAAAATACTTGAAAAAAAATAGTATTTTGATTAGAATAATAAGTAATAATTCATTTAATGATAGCTCCTAAAGCTCTCTAAAGAGAAGAAATTGTATTAAATTTTTTTTTAGGTTTTTGAATAGTTATACATCAATAACATCCATCCATCTTCTTTTATAAATGCATGGTTGGATGAAATCTCATGCCATGGAGAATACCCAATTAATTGGTTGTGTTTCTTGATTTTCTAAGTGCAAAATGGAAAATAAAAACTGCATAGTACATGAATGATTGCTCAAAACTATGAAGACATTATTTCACAGTTGATTTTTTGCCAACTAGAGTTTAACAACAGTTTAATAAGAAAGTACTCACTTTAAAATCAAGATATCTATGTATGATACAGAGGGTGACAAAATCTTCTGCAGATAGGCCAGGTAAATTTTCAAAATCTAAACAAAGTTTATAATGTGAGAATTACTTTAAGAAAGCAAGTGATTCCAAAAGCTGTATCTCAATCATTAAAACAAGTGCAAACAGTGGGCCTCCCTGGTGGTGCAGGGGTTAAAGTCTCACCACTATCAAGCTATCATCAGCCACTACACTATAAATTTGATCTCCCAGCCAGGGAGCAAACTGAGGTAGGCCTCTCCTGTCTTACCTGCTGTTCCCTTCAGCAGTGTATTTCAGTAGATCTGCCTGTTCTGCTCCCCACTCTGTCTCTGGTGAATCCTCTTACCAGCCCTTCCCCCCACACACCGCATCTCTGGCCTAGACCCTAGTTCTTGTATGCATAAATAAATAGATCTTTAAAAAAAAGATCTATTTAGGGGCTTCCCCGGTGGCGCAGCGGTTGAGCGCTGGGTTGCGAAGCTGCCCGCAGCCTCTGCAGTGCCGGTTCGATCCCCGGCTGCTCCCCGGCCACCGGAGGAGGGTTCCACATGGCGCGCAGACCTCTCCTGCCGCCCGCTGCTCCCCTCAGCAGTGTCCTTCGGTCCTTCTGTCTGCTCTGCTCCCCGCTCTGGCTCTGGTGAATTCTCTCACCCTCCTGCGCTTCTGACTGTACCCAGTGCTTGTGTAAATAAATAAAAATAAATCTTTAAAAAAAAAAAAAGATCTATTTATTTATTTATGCATACAAGAATTGGGGTACAAGCCAGAGGTGTGGGGGAGGCAGAGGGAAGGATTCACCAGAAACAGAGTGGGGCACAGAACAGACAGAATGACTGAAATACACTGCTGAGGGGAGCAGTGGGCGAGTCAGGAGAGGTCTGCTGTGCCATCTGGGTTGCTCCCTGGCCAGCTGGGTATTGAACACGTGCTGCAGTGGCTGTGGACAGCTTTAAAGGTTGCGTTTTACCCCCTTGCGCCACCAGGGAGGCCCAATAGATCTTTTTTTAAAAAGTATTAACAACTAGTTTTGATTTCATCTCGATTTATAAAAAGGTTACCTCAATAGTTACTTCAGCTGGCTTCTTTCTATGACAAACATCCACCAGGTCATCCTATCTAGTTATTAGAAAAAAAATTCTTCCTTTGCTGTAGACAATGATATTGTACTTCCAGAAGCTAAAACATGCTTAAGAACTTTTTCCTTAATAGGAACAAGGACTTAAAAAAACTCAGATGATTCAGAATTTTAGTGTTTAAGCCTAATCATTAATCATTTGAACTAACTGCATCTAATCCTATCTGCACACAGAATTTCCTGGGGAACTTTAAAAAATATGAATGCCTGGACCTTACAATCAGAGATTTTGATTAATTGGTCAGGGATGTAGCCTGGGCAATAGGGTAACAATGGAACATGCATCCATGCATGCATACAAAGGGACTTCTGTTCATGCTTGAAAAATGGATTCCAAAGCAAAATTAACTTGTGCATTCTGCAAAATAGGGAGGCTCTTGTGAATTTGTAAAATAGCTTCTTACCTAGTTTACCCAACACAGCATAAATTTTTGCCCTGATATTCTCAGCAACATCCATAACTGCTATAGTTGGGCAGTTAGCAGGCAGTGGCATGAATTTTTGCTCTTCTTGAAAACTAGTAAATAGAGGTTTCTTTGTATCTATCCATTGGACAACATGACAACATTGAAGAGAGAAATAAAAATCATAGCAAATTAACACTTAATTTTTGGGTTTTAGATTAGCTATTATAATATATATTAAAATACTTATAATTCAGTAAAATACTGCCTTGTACACTATTATCAGTTATATAAGAAATAATCACTTATTTCTTCCCTATTCTGTGACAAAAATTAAAGCTTTTACTTGTGTTATTATGTAAAATTTATCTAAAATTTAGATCCAGAAATCTAACAACATTAATGGAACAATGTAATCTTTGCTTTTGGTTTCTGGATGTAATGCTATAGGTTTAAAAGCTATTTTTTGATTTATAGAAAAAAAATAAAACAATTAAAATGGATTGAAGATAGAAATTGTCAGAATTTCTGTCATTAATTGTCAGAATTAAAGAGGAAGTATATTCATTTAAAAAGAAATATTAATTACAGTTTATTATGTATTTTAAAAATATTTTTCTTGTGTTAATATTGTTTTACAGCTTTGTTTCCACAATAGGATCCCCCCTTCAGGCATTGTTGCACCCACCATCAAAGAACTCATAGTCCCCCGCCATAGGCCTACTGGCTCCCTCCTTCTTTGTTCTCATCCATCCTCTTCTCCCTCCTCCTCCCCCTCTTAAGCCCCCTTTCCACAGTAACTTTTCAAGGGTTAGTTTTTTTATTTTGGCTTTATCTGACATTTTGTTTTGTCTTTCTATATTCTACATGTAAGTAACACCATATGGTGTTTGTTTTTCTCCTTCTGGCTGATTTTGCTTCAATATTAACAGTTTAGATGAAACCATAATAAGAATCTTAAGACATTTAGAAAATGTAATGTTATCATTGTAGAACAGATAAGTGAACTATAAATACTGATGCCATCAACCTCATTAATTTAGAATCTAGTGATTAAAATTTATCAGTGTTTGATTTTTATTTTGGAAAACAGTTTCTCCTTTCATATATAAAAAGTAAATTATATATAAGGGGCCAGGAAAATGAATAACTATAAGAAAGAAAAAAATCAAAATCAACAAACAACAATGAACCAGAGACACACTTTGGGGGGGTGGGGGTGGGAAGGAGGGAATGGGGTCAAAATCAGGGGGTTGCAATTGTATGGGGAATATAAAAATAAAAAAGTAAATTATATAAATATGAATCAACAGGTATGTACAAAATACTATAAAAAGTGTTTTCAAGTACTCTTATTACATCCTAAATTTTATTGGTAAATGAAATACTACTGAATCTATTGGTAAAGGCAATTAACACAAAGAAACTTCCTTTGGAAGTACTGTTAGTTTTTCTGAGTTAAAGAATATAATACCATTTCCTGAAAATATTCTATAAAACTATGAACTAATTGTTGTGAAAAGAACTTAAATAATATGAAATTCTTCATAATCTCCTAATATCTCTTAAAGAACTCTTCTTAAAGATCTCTTTTAAAAATATGCAGCTAGTTGCTTCTACTAACAATTACAAATATACTTACCAATGATCTTCCCATATTTATCACGTTTTACTCCTAGTTCTTTTTCTTCCTTTCTCCACAATTTAATTAGAAGACTAGCAGCTGTCTGGTCCTTTTTCCCTCTCCAAGCCTTGACATGAGCCGTAGTTTTGGGATTATCACAAAATTCAACCATTATTCCAAGTATTAAATTACAGAATTTTTTTTGGTTCAACTTTTTCAAGGAAACAGAAAAAGAAAGCAATTGCAATAATATTAAGAATTACTGCCTTAAAGAAAGGTAGAAACATTTTTATTATTCAGTAAGTTTCTACTAAATGATTGTATTATAAAATTCAGAATCTATAATTTGGGGCAACCTATTAAAACAGATAATGAGTACATTTTCAAATATTTGGAATTAGGGGATTAAAAGAAAGATTCAATATAATTCTAATGTGGTCAATATAATTCTGATGTGGTCATGAGTTGGAAAAAGGGAGATTGTAAAAGTAAGTGAAAGTATTAATTTTAAGTGGAGCAAGGTCAGCAGTGCTATATATATATATGTCACTGTAATTATAGGAAAAAGCCAATGAGGGAGCCAGGACTGTCCTTTACTCATCTCTCTGGATCCATAGAGAACCTGCCCTGTGCTTTGCTGCCTCTACACAAGTGATAGCTTTGTTTTACAGGTGAAAAAATCGGTAACAGAGATGTTAAGTAACTTATTCAAGCTATGCAGCTAACAAGTGTTGGAGGCTCTGTCAGACTGATTCCAACCTACATTCTTAGCCACTATGCCATATGGTTTCTCCTACCAGGCTGCTTCATTCTTTTGCATCAAAGATATTCAAATGGCAAAGGAAAGTGAACACAATGAATAATGTCTTTGAAGTTTTCTATATAATCTTAAATAGTAATATAAGATCTAATTATTTAATATATAAAATTTAATACTTCCAAATACATATATATGTATACATATATATTACATTTTAAAGGGATAGGTTTATTAGGAAAAGGAGAAAGAAAAAGAGAGGCACCTGTTTAGTCACAGGTGGGCAGGAAAGCTACTGCTCCTCTTTGCAAAGGGAAAAGTTTTGTGAAAATAAACACCTGCGGAGTCACAGGCAGGCAGGACAGCTGACTTCCAAATCTTGAAGTGAAAGCAAGATTCCAGAAAGATGTGCCAAGTTAATTTTGTGACTTTGAGAATTCTCTGACACATCACTGTGTCTCCAGACATTCTTGTACTTAGCGAGGGAAACATTCTGAGCTATATACATCATTTAGGACTACATTAGTAAAGCTATATCCATCTATATTATGTTCAATTTTCTGAACTTTCCTAGGGTTTCTGGTTATGACTCATTCCTGTTTATCAAGTTGCATTATTATTAACTTATTTATAGTGTTTTATAGCTAATAAGTTTGCTTTCAGACAAATGAGGACACAATATTAGTATTACCTTTGCTAATTTAAACTAACAGTAAGTTTATTTTATTCTGTTAATAAAATCAAGAATGGTGGTCACAATGACATATGTAGAACTCTGAGTTAGAATTGAGGCCAGTAGGAGGTAACTTTGAAGAAAAGTGGTGGGTCTTTGTCATTCTTCACTGCTGCTAGAAGCAACAGTCATTAGAAATTAAGTATTCTCGGGCCTCCCCGGTGGCGCAGCGGTTGAGCGCTGGGTTGTGAAGATCCCCGGCTGCTCCCCGGCCTCCGGAGGAGGGTCCTGCATGGCGCACAGACCAATCCTGCCGCCCGCTGCTCCCCTCAGCAGGAATTAAGTATTCTTAATCCATTTTGTAAAATGGTGGTCCATGACATACCTGCAAAATGCAATTCTTTATTTTGTCTAATGTTGCCCTTAACTTTTAAGAGAAGCCAGAAGTTATTAATATATTCTAGCACCTGACAAACTGTTTCTTCTAGGTTGGTAGGGAAAAAAAAAACAAAACAGCATGAAACAAATTCTCTTCCAATATGTGCTGGTAATGTAACAGGGTGGTCCCCAGGAAAGGGGGAGGTTCCAGGTTCCCCAAGGGAGGGTGGAGCTGAGCAGGAAAAGAGGCTGCAGAGGAGACTGAGGAAGGAAGGAAGCAGGATGGAGCCAGAAGGAGACCTGGAGGAGGCGCATGGAGCCTAGAGACACGTGAAGAAACTGCGCTCGCTTGTCTTTTGGTCGTGGACTAGGTGACACAGATGTGGGTGAGACCCGTGAGGAGGAGACAATGGCAGCTTTTATCTTGATGTTGATTTTGCTCTTTTCCTTCCGGGCTTGTCTGGTTGTTTCTGACCCTTTTCTGTGGGTCCCCACTGGAAGATGCTTTAGACTTGTGGCAGGCTTTGGGGCCTTGTTCTGGGCCAATTGTATATGGATGGACTTTTACCCACGAGGGGACGGTTAACTTTGGGTGCTTCATTTGGAAACTAGACTCTTTACCTTTCCTGTACTGTTTACTAATTGTACTGATGTTCCTTTTCATTAAAATCTCATATGTTTTGTGTTGATGCGGTGGATGGCAGAACCCATTTAGAATAGGCAGGTTTGCAGGGTTTGGGCTGCCCCTCTCCCTGTCCTATAACAGTAACACTGACCTAATTAAAAATTTCTTTGCTGGAGGAATTTTCAGTGCCTTTAATATGCTAAGTATCTCATGAATCTCCAGGAGGGATTTTGTTTAAAACAAATATTTGAACATGATTTATGGGCAAATTTAATCACAGAATAGTGTTCTGTGCTACTCGGTTTGGAAAGACAAATCTATCTTTTCTCTTATAATTGTTATAATAATACTTACTGCTAATAAATCCAAAAGGAGAAAAATTCCTTCCTTCTCAAGAAAGTAATCCTCTGAAGAATAACAACCCAAAATGCAGCACCTTAAATAAAAAGAAGCTATTCATTTAACAAGCATTTATTGTTAAACTTAATTTTTTACTTTTTTCCATTGAAAAACATTACCAATGAATATATTTCTCTCTTCCCTTAAATCAAGTAACTATTCTTCCTTTAAAAATGAACTTTGAAGGGCCTCCCCGGTGGCTCAGCGGTTGAGCGCTGGGTTGCGAAGCTGCCCGCAGCCTCTGCAGCACCGGTTCGATCCCCGGCTGCTCCCCGGCCACCGGAGGAGGGTCCCGCAAGACGTGCAGACCTCTCCTGCTGCCCGCCGCTCCCCTCAGTAGTGTACGTTGGTCCCTCTGCCTGCTCTGCTCCCTGCTCTGGCTCTGGTGAGTTCTCTCACCATCCTGCGCTTCTGACTGTACCCAGTGCTTGTATAAATAAATAAAAATAAATCTTTAAAAAAAAAATGAACTTTGAAGAGACTTTTCCAGTGTAGTTCCATCTATTGTTAACCACTAGCGATTCTTTTACATAATTGCCTTTTCCCCCCCCTGAAGATGCAATATTCTCCTTTGCTTTCATGATGTTAATTAATCTTACAAGTCTCTGGTTATTCTCTTCAAGGTTTATCCACTTATTTTCTCTTACAGTGTTGGCATATCTCAAACATTTGATGACTTTTAATTACATCTCATCTTTGTAGTTGATATTATTTGCTAATGTGCCTGCTGCTTAGCTTTGTGCAACTCACATAGAATAAGGGATTGAAGTTGGTGCCATAGCTACTTTCACTGGTTTGCAGGTGGGAGATGGATATGGGCTGAAAAAATTGTTAAACTGGTGGGTATGGTGAGGTGGAACATAGTCACAGAGGTTAATCTCCTTTATTCCTCTCAGGTATTATAAGCCTTCTGGGGTCAACTTCCTGTGTCCCTTTTCTATTTAACATTGCTGTTATTTAATTATTTGTGTTTAAATAATAACAGTAATTGTTTAATATGGTTCCCTCTGAAAGGAGAGCCTTGTTTCAGCTGCTGTTAGGTAATGGCAGTTGCTTGAGTTGTGGGGAGTGGTGCATCAAGGCCATTAGCTTGGCCCCTCCCACTTAGATGGTGCCACTTTTTACCATCTCTGGGTATGAATCCAGCTCATTTTGTTCCCACTTTTGAGGCAGTTCCAGGCCAAAATGGAATGGTTTCAAAACACCAAACCAAGGATTTATGTTTAGATACAAGAATAATTTTGTATTTGAGTGATGGACAAGGTTATTTTCCAAAGGATAATGGTAAATGTCATTTCTAGACTACTGAAAGTAGAATTGAGAGAGTTATCTTTCTGTTGTAGTTTTGAAAAAGAGAATTGGCATACATAGCTGTGGAGGTAATTTTCCTGTACTGTGATTCTAAGTTGGGTAAAGTAATACTCACCAAATGCTGTCCAATGTGCTAAAAAGGAGTACATTATAGCCTAATCCACTCTGTAACTTCTTGGGGTCTGTTTTCATTACATGAAGAATCATATCCACTCCTTCAGTTCCAAAAATTTCCTAAGAGATTTATTTTACATTATTTCTTAAATGAACAGTGCCTTCCTTTCTCTACTTTATTCTATCCCCTAAAACTTATTCTATCACAGAAATAAAACATTATTAGGAAAACAGTATATTTGATGCAAATTTTAAAAAATTTATACTTGTTCTTAGAAATTTAAGACAAATAGTATAAAGCTAATCATTTAAAGAGAGGACATCAATCAATAAGCCAGATTAATATTCCTTTGTATTTTTTTTAATTACTTTTTTTTTAAAGATTTATTTATTTATTTATACATCCAAGCACTGGGAATAGTCAGAAGCGCGGGAGGGTGAGAGAATTCACCAGAGCCAGAGCGGGGAGCAGAGCAGGCAGAAGGACCGAAGTACACTGCTGAGGGGAGCAGCGGGCGGCAGGAGAGGTCTGTGCGCCATGTGGGACCCTCCTCCGGTGGCCGGGGAGCAGCCGGGGATCGAACCGGCGCTGCAGAGGCTGCGGGCAGCTTCGTAACCCAGCGCTCAACCGCTGCGCCACCGGGGAGGCCCTCCTTTGTATTTTTGTTCTTTCTCCTTATTACAAAAAATAAGACCTATGCCATGATTTCTTCCATGTTATAATGAATATAACCTAACATCTTGCCAGATAAATATTAGACAGCAACGGCTAATTTAAGAGAAGTAAGTATACAAATAGTTAAAACCTTTAATAATTTATATGAAGTTATTACCATTTAATACTTGTCTCCTACCAGTTACCATTCTCATTGCCTCTTGTTCAGTTTTAGTTTCCAGAAACAAGACTGAAAACTATTCTAGAAGAGCCTAGGTACAGGGCTTCCCCGGTGGCGCAGCGGTTGAACGCTGGGTTGCGAAGCTGCCCGCAGCCTCTGCAGCGCTGGTTCGAGGGACCCACATGGCGTGCAGACCGCCCCTGCCGCCCACTGCTCCCCTCAGTAGTGTACTTCGGTCCTTCTGCCTGCTCTGCTCCCCACTCTGGCTCTGGTGAATTCTCTCACCCTCCCGCGCTTCTGACTGTACCCAGTGCTTGTAAAAATAAATAAACAAACAAACAAACAAACAAAAGAGCCTAGGTAGAGTATCAATTATAAGGAGAAGCTGCATCAAAGCTTGGAGCTAAGTGTACAGTTACTGTGTTTGGTGCCTCTCCCTAAAATATCCCTATCGAAACTGTCAAATTTTTTAAATATTTGTCTTTCCAATTCTGTCTCTTGGTATTGAAGTTATCAATCCCTAAGACACAGAGTTTGCTGTGGAGTTAAAAACTATCAAAAGGAATTACACTTTTATTTTTAACTTTTATTTTTAAGTATGAACTCAATTAAAAACTGAAACATTGTTTATAATGGTATAGCCCACTTTGGAAAACACTTTACCAGCTTCTTAAAAATATGCATCTACTTTATGATGCATATTGACCTGTTGATTGTACTCCTAGGTATCTATCTAAGAGAAATAAAATCATTATGGTAACACATAGATTTACAAGAATGTTCATTTAAGCTTTATTCATAATAGTCCCAAAAGGAAATAACCTAAGTGACAATGTGGGAATGGGAAACAAGTGTAGGTCTATTCATTCACTACTATTCAGGAATGAAAAGAAATAAACTACTGATACCTTAACAACATTGATATATTTCAGAAATATGCTGGATGACAAACCACATATAAAAGTAAATATGTGATTCCATTTACAAAGTTAAATAAGCAAAACTAATTTATGGGGATAGAAATCAGAATGTGGTTGCCTCAGAGCTAACAATATTCTATATTTTAATTGGGTTATAGTTTAAATTTGTCAATACCTACTGAACTATATATTGAGATCTATACACTTTACTGTACATATTTATAATTATAAGAAAGAACACTAAATTACACATTCACAAGGCTAAAAAACCAACATTTATGGACAATTACTGAGAAAAAGTTCATAATGTTAGCTGATTAGAAGATCTAAACAAAACTTTCATATACAAGCATCCATACCTTTCTAGGAATGTGATGTTCACAAAGACCAGATAAGATAAGTAATATATCAGACTGAATTTCCAAAACAATGGCCTCTTCCTTATCATTAGACTTGTTTATTGTGTTTTTAAACATTCCTGTATGAAAAAATTTACAGAATACTGTTATTGGACCCTGTTTTAATTTTGTTTTGAAAGCTTCATAAAATTTCAGTTAGATAAACCATTTTAAAAGGTGCTTTCTTAATTGCATAGCTACTTTGGTGATGTAGATGAAGATGATAAATGGATATGTTGAGCTCTCAATATAACCAGACCACTACTTCACATCATACAAAAAAATAAGTCAGAATGAGAAAGATAAATACTAGATGGTGACACTGATATGTGGAATATAAAGCAACTGAATTGAGAATCAGATAAGGACAAGTAGAAAACTAACCTTTGATAAGTGACTACAGAACAGATAGATCTAAAGAACAAGGGGGAGGGGCTGGGTACAGGTAAGAACAGAGGGAAGGAAGCACAGTGGACTATGGTGGTAGAGTATGGATGATTTGGTGGTGGGTGTACTATGGTGGAAATACCTAATAGGGTATCCAAATGTTACCTCAATTAAAAATAAAAAAAATATTTAAAAAATGGATCAAAGACTTGCATGTAAGACTTGAAATTATAAAATACATGGAAGAAAACACAGGCAAAACACTCTGACATTGGTATCAGTGATGTCTTTTGGGATATGACTGCTGAGGCAAGGGAAACAAAAGCAAAAATTAACAATGGGGACTTTATCAAAATAAAAAGCCTTTGCACAGAGAAAAACTACAGAAAAACTACTAAAATGAAAAGACTCTACAGAATAGGGTGTCCAAGCAACTAAACTAAGAATCAGATAAAAACAAGCTAGAAAACTAACCCTTGAAAGCTAACATATTTGCATATTATCATACATCTGACAAGGGGCTAATATTTAAGATCTACAAAGAACTCATACAACTCAACAAAAGAGAACAAATGACCCCATCAAAAATAGGAAGAAGAACTAAATGGGCACTTCTCCAAAGACAATATACAGATGGCCAACAGGCACATGGAAAAATGTTCATCACTTGTCATAGGGAAATTCAAATGAAAACCACAATGAGATACCACCTCCTAGCCATGAGAATGGCCCAAGTCCAAATGAACAGAAACAAGTCTTGGTGAGAGTATAGAGAAAAAGGATCCCTTGTACACTGTTGGTGGGAATGGAGACTGGTCTAGACTCTATGGAAAACAGTGTGGAGTTTTTGCACGACATTAAAAATAGACCTATCATATGATTCTATTTTATTTATTTATTTTTAAAGATTTAGGCAGACAGACTGAATGCACTGCTGAGGGGAGCAGCGGGCGAGACTGGAGAGGTCTGCCGCACCATGTGGGAATCTCCCTGGCCAGCCGGGAATTGAACCCCACACTGTAGAGGCTATGAACAGCTCCACAGTGCAGTGCTCAACCCACTGATAGGGTGGGTTCTATTTTAAATATATACCCAAAGAATATTAAAACACTAGTTCAAAGGGACTTACGCACATGTATGTTCATTGCAGCACAACTCACAGTAGTCATGCTATGAAAACAATCTACATGCCAAATGAGTGATGAGTGGAAAAAGAATACATGGCATATTTACACAGTCAAATACTGCTCCACTATTAAAAAAGGTCTTGCAATTTGTGACAACATGGACGGAATTAGGGATTATGTTAAATGAAATAAATTAGAAAGAAAAAGACAAATACTAGATAATTTCACTCACACATAGGGTATAAAGAAAGAAGGTGAAATAACAGACCAAAAAAACAAACCAAAACAAACCTTTGAAATCTTACTGCAGAATTGAGGTTTCAGAAGGGAAGGCTGGGGGTGCAGAACAAAGAGGGGAAGGGATCCCATGAACTATGATGGAGGATGATAGGTGCATTAATGTTGGGCATGGTGTGATAACATACATCTGATGAGATGTGAACCCATACTCGGTGTTGTAAACCAATATTAGCTAAAAAAAATAATTTCATAGTTAAAATAAGAAAGTGAATGTTTCTGCCTACCCCCCTTTTCAGTATCCTTATTTTGCTTACTAATATTATTAGAGGGCACCACTCCACTAATGATGGAAGAATAGACACTTAATAGGTAGAGGAGTTTTTGAGAACTTGTAATTTTACTATCTGGTAAATTTTATCACTCATGAGGCAATCACTGAAAATAAATATAATTAAAATAGTTCTTTTCAAAATCAGGTAGAGTTACAGCTGGAAGACTATTTTTTTTTTTTAAAAAAAGGTAAAAGGCTTTTTTTTAAGGCATTCTGAATTTACACTGATCTCACATATATGTACTTTGGAGATAAGGTGACTAACATAGTGAATTCTAAGTTGAAAATCAAGGATATTGGATATTTCATATCAGAAAGAATCTCCTCTGTACATGCCTATATATATCATCATCCCAGTGTCCTGGTATAGCAGATATACTGGAAAATGTAATGTTATCCTCTTTTAAGATGACTTTCAAAAGTTTTATAAAAAACTGGTCATCTTATTAGTAAAAACAACAAAACAATAATTCACAATAATTCATTAAAAGAAAATAATCCTAAATGAAATGGTACCTGAATTGGTAAACAATGTTAAAAGCCTGAATGATCATGATATTTCAGTAAAGACAAATTGATGTGTAGCAACAATCTGAGACAAAAATCAAAATATTTAGGAGTTTCTCAGGTATAAAGATAAAATACATTTATAGAAAAACACATCAAACAAAACTTCCAATATTACAAATATTCTTTCATCAGTCCATAAACATCTTATGTTTTACCTATCAGTTGCTGAATTGTTCCCTTTTCACAAAGATCATGGTTTATAGTGTCATCCTCAAGGTAGACCATAGCTCTTAGGAGTCTTAAACTGTAACGCATCTGGGCAAACTTGTTGCCACGACCACCTGTCCCATGAAAACTATTACCATGACTAAAGAAGGAATCTGTGGGAAAATATTAATAATTTGTATTAGGAAACTTAAAGCATTAAACATTTCAAATAAACGAAACAGAATATCAGACATTTTTGTACTAACTGCAAGTCTAAGATGATGATTTTATCACGCTTGCTCTAGTTCATGTTCTCTTATTCCCAAAGAGGAGTTTCCCCATGTGACACCAGAATCACATAGAGTATACCCACCTTACATTTTATTCAAGTTGCTAAATTGTTTCCCAAAATGGTTATAGGGCTACATAGTGTATAAAACTAGTAGATTTTTCCACAATCTGTTAAATGTGAAATGGTAAGTTTCATTGTCAAATTATATTTCTGATTGTACATGGGGTTGAACATTTAAAAACATTTTTTTTAATCTGAGATTTTTTTCTGACTTTGTCTACTTCTTTACTTATTTTGTGTTTGATATGTAGGAGTTCATTATGAACCTCAATTCTAATCCTAATAAGTCTCCAGGTAGTAAATGTCTTCTCTCAATTTGTAGATTACTATTGAAGTCAGTTTTTATCTACAAACATCTCAAAGTCTTATATTAGTTAAATTCATCAGCCTTCTTTATGGTTTAAGGTTGTGTCTTTCAAAAATCTCTCCCTTATAAAAATATTTTTTCATGCTTTTTTCTAATACTTTATAGGTTTACCTTTTCATATTTAGGGTTTTGATTCATTTTAAAATTATTTCTACAAGGTGAAAGGATCTAATAATTTTTCACATGGAGGGTCAAATACCCCAGCACCACCCTTATCTGATTGATTGACAATCTGATCTCTGAGAATGCCAACTTCCCATTCCATTGGTCTGTTTCATTCCATTGGTCTATTTCTGGCTTAGTGCCACACAATTTTATTTACTATAGCTTTATTATGCCTTGTTTTTTTTGTTTTTGTTTTTTAATAGTTTATATGTAATTTTAATTCTTGTTTGCAATATTTAAACGAAAAGAAAAATGAAAGTTTTTTTTTTTGCTTGTTTTTTTTTTATTTTTTTTTTTTTATAAATTTTATTGTTATATTCCCCATACAATTGCAGCCCCCCATTCTGACCCCAATCCCTCCCCTCCCGCCCCCGCCCCCCTAAAAGTGTCTCTGGTTCATAGTTTTTTGTTGATTTTGATTTTCACTTTCTTATAGTTATTCAGAAAAATGAAAGTTTTTTGGGAGGGATTTGGATTTAATATAGGTATATATGGAGTAAAAAAACTTTTAACTCCTAATTATAAAAAATAACCTTAATAAACTATTTTAAACAACTTCCTTAATAGTATTAAGTATTTCACAATAAATAGATAGTAGTCTTAAGGTTATATAGTGCTTCACAAATAGAAAATATATTTTATTTACTCATTTATGACAAAGTTAAATTAAGTAGCATTGTATACCTTACATGAAAACAAAAGTAAAACATAAATTCAGAAGTGAAAAAGAACCTTCTAATTTTAGGCTTGTTCTATGATGTCATGATGTCTTGATAAACAGGAAGGCAAGGTCTTCTGTCTTCTTTGAAGAAAATTTATTTTTTAAGATGTTCTTGTAAAAGCAGCTTTATGTTTAAAACATTAAAAAGTTCAAAAAACTGTTATGTGTATTGGTTAAAAATGTGGGTTCTGGATCTAGACTGCCTCCATTAAATCCTGGCTCTGCCACTTAGTGTGTGGCCAGGAACAAAGTATTTAACTCTCTGACTGAGTTCTAACCATCTGAGAACCTCTACCTATAACTTCTCATTTTGTTGTGAAGACTAAATGAGGTAATACCTGTAAGGTGTTTAAAGCCTACCACATAGTGGGTACCCAGTAACTGTTAGCTATCTGTCTTCCACTCACTTGCCAGTATTTCCTCTTCTATAACACAAATGATATTTTATCACCTTCCGTAAACATAAATGATATGTAGACAAAATAATTGTTTTATTTAATGCATAGTAACTTAACAAGACTAAATTTAGCAACTCAGCATACTAGAAACTAGAGAAAAAAATAAGCGGAAATGTTTTCCTCCATGGACAATATTCTTGGTTTAATGAAAATGCATCATACAAAATTATTTCCAGAGCAAAATTAATACTAGAAAAGATGTAATAGCTTCCTTATAATATTTTTTCAAAATTTCTTATTCCTTTCTAAAAATTGTAGACATTGAAATAAAATAACCAAACAGATTGGGACTCTACTAATTTGATAGACTCATGTAGAGTCTTACTTCTAGCTAGAGATCTAGATTTTAAACTCCAAGAAGGGAGATTTATTTTGAATATAAACATCTTTAGCAGCTAAAACAGTATCTGGTACCTACTAGGTATTCAATAAATATTTGTTGAATGAATATTTAAAATGTTGCCAGGACCCAGTATAATGATAAGCATAACAATACAAATACTGAAATCTTATTATATATATGTATTCTTTTATTGAGAAGTATGCATCAGCTATAGTTACTATATTTGCTAATGTCTTATTTTAAATGAAATCTCAGGGTTTTTCCTGTTTAAATAATATGTAAATATATTAACATTACTGGAAGACAGATTTGTATGCTTTTTTCTCTGGTTTATTTCTTTTTCTATACATATATTGAGAGTTTAACTGAAATATGTGGACTAAAATTTTGACAAAAATCTTGAAGGACCACTCACCTTCACTATCACACCATTCTAGAAATGCAAGAATTCGAGCATTTCCCTGGCACAACATGTATTCGTCTACTAACAAAGGAGCCACTGATGACAAAGTGGCAATTGCATGCAACTGTAATTCTTCATACTGTGCAGCAGACCATTCAACTGTTTTTTGTTTCTCCGGCTTTTTAACATAGGTAAACAAAGCCAAAGTAACTTTGCCATCAATTAATAACTATGAGAAAGGGCAAAAAAGCACTTTGTTAGAAACATAATTCAATCAATTTTATTTAATCTAAGAAAGTTATATAAAAGATTTCAATATGATGTTTTATTGATGATCCTTTCAAAATACTTCCTTCCTAAAGGTCCCAACCCAACTTAAGCACAAAAACAAACAAGCAAGCAAACAGAAAAGCAACTTAATAATAACAACGGTTTGTTATATTCCCATTTTCTGTAAGTACTTTTTAGCTGATAATTATATAAAATAAGTATTTGGGTTTTTTCTATGCTGCCCGTATGTATAATTAAGCTTTGGGTATGGTAAGATCACAGGAGTAGAAAATTTGGGACAAAAAACTGCTGGCATTTCTTTCTTCCCACCCCTTATTTAAAGAAAACATTTTGCAAATTTAATCATATACTGTAAAAATCAATTATGTAAGAAACAGCTATGGCTAATTTTTGAGCACACCAAACAGAAGATATACATACATATTCTATTGAGTGAATAGGACTCAAATCACAAGCCATATTTAATTATAAGCCTAGAATTTAAAAATTGTATTGAATCCATGATTTCAATAAAAATAAAATGAAAATGAATAACTATTAAGACAAGCAAGTTAAAATTATTATAGATGATGCTGATTTATGCATATGTATGGTTTACAAGGTAGTATAACCATGTGCTATGTTGTATTCAATTTTCCTTTCATCTGGTATTATTCTATAAAGAATATTTTTCCTATTTTTTTCATAATAACACCTGTGAATTTCTCAAATCTCTAGTAGTCCACATGGAAAGAATATATTTAAAATTAAGAAAACAGATTTAAGAGTACCAACTACTTTTAGCATTACTGTATTAAGTGAATAATATTTTGTATATACTCTGTGACCTGAAAATAATACACATATTCACAACTATTACTAGGCAACAAATATATAACACAAAAAATTAGTTGATTCCACTGTTCCTATAAAATGCCTGATAGGGCCTCCCCTGGTAGTACAGCAGTTGAGCACTGGGCTGCGAAGCTGCCCGCAGCCTCTGCAGCACCAGTTCGATCCCTGGCCACTGGGCGAGGGATCTCTCCTGCCAGACATCGCGCAGACCTCTCCTGCCGCCCGCTGCTCCCTTCAGCAGTGTACTTCGTCAGTCTGCCTGCTCTGCTCCCCACTCTGGCTCTGGTGAATTCTCTCACCCTCCTGCGCTTCTGACTGTACCCAGTGCTAGAATAAATAAATAAATTAAATAAATAAATAAAATGCCTGATGGCTTTGTGACATTTGATTCTGCTATCCACTAAAATTGGCTTATAAACTGTAGTGTAAGTTCTTATTATTGTCTATCATTGTATATTTCATGTTTTTCTATTTGGAATTTCAGAAAATACATTTAGGTCCTTTAGACCCATTCCTACCTATAGTGTACATCCTTGCCAATACTTGTTTTTCTTTTTTTTCAATGATAGCCATTCTGACAGATATTATCTTCTCCCAGCCAGTAGATTATCTTTTTTGTTTTGTCGATTTCCTTTACTATGCAGAAGCATTTCAGTTTGATATAATCCCATTTGTCTATTTTTTGCTTTTGTTTCCCTTGTCTTTGGAAAAAGCTCAAAAAAAGCAGCATCAAGATCAATGTCCAGGAGGGCCTCCCTAGTGGCCCAAGGGGTTAATAAGCACAGCACTGTGAAGCTTCTGCAGCCTCTGCAGGATTAGGTCATCCCGGGCCAGCCAGGAAGCTACCCAAATGGTGCAGCAGACCTCTCCTGCCTTGCCTACTGCTCCCCTCAGCAGTGTATTTCAGTCAGTCTGCCTGTTCTGTTCCCCACTCTGTCTCTGGTGAATCCTCTCACACCCCGCACCTCTGGCCTGTACCTCAGTTCTTGTATGCATAAATAAATAAATCTTTAAAAAAAAAAAAGATCAATGTCAAGGAGTTTACTGCTTATGTTTTCTTCTAGGAGTTTTATGGCTTCAGATATTACTTCAGGTAATCAAGTCTTTGATTCATTTTCAGTTAATTTTTATGTGTGGTTTAAAATAGTAGTCCAGTCTCCCCAATGCCATTTATTGAAAAGACTTTCCTTTCCCCATATTTATTTCTTGCCTACTCTGCCATTAATTGCCCACAAATACAGGGATTTTTGGGGGGCCTCTCTATTCTGTTCCATTAATCTGTAACTCTTTAATGCCAATACTACACTGTTTTGATTACTTAGTATATATATTTTTGATGTAAATAATAGTTAAAACTGCAAAGATTTTTTTCTTAGCCTTTTTTAGTATATACAGTGCTCAAAGTGTCATTACGAAGGAAATCCTGAGCTTATTTACTCCTCATAATAATCCCATAAGGCAGGTGTTATCCCTATCTTGAAGTCGAGCTATCTGGGATTTAGAAAAAAATAAACCACCTATTCATGTTTATATAGCTAGAAAGTGACAACAATGGATTCCACATAATTAAAGCCTTAACTAATATACTATATCACCTTTATATTATCAATGATATTGATAGAAGGAATTTCCACTTATTTTTCATGGTAACCTATTGGAATTTGAGTCTTAGAACAAAAAAGAAATTTCACTTGATGCAGCAAATAACTAAACCAATGAAGTTGTTTTTTGTATCATGTTATAAGTTACAAAGCTCACACCAGCCTTGCCAGCCATGCAAAAATATTACAACCATTCTTTTGCAGAGTAGGAAACAAACTTCAGAAAGTTAGGCGATTTTAGCAAGGCCTCATAGCTAGTAGATGAAAAGACAGAAATGAAATTCCAGTATTCTTCATCATGGTATAACATCATGCTGCTATATAGGAAATAAAGCATTAAGATACGTTCATGAATAATAAAAAAAAGATGGTAGGTTTGTGTGGAGGAAACACCATGTTCATAAAAGTTTGAGATTGGCAGCACAGAAGTTAGCAATTTCCTTCAGTATTAAATCATCCCTTATTACTATGTTCAGAGATAAATATTTGGCTGGAATGTACCTAGATGATCTTTTTTCATTTTATGTTCTCTTATTCAGGAGATCTAAATATATAAGTAAATTGCTAAGGTTTTTCTGTTTTTCTTTGGTTTATATGGTTTAGATTTGGGCAAGCCCAATGTTTATTAACAGATAAGGAAAGGAAAAACAGATAAGCAAAAGGAAAGGTAAAATTCTGACCAATGAAAGATTGCTATTTTCTATGGCCAAAGAAATATATGCCTGATAAAAGATTTGCAATATGACTTTAACGAAAAGCTGTACTACAAAATGAGGTGATTTTAGTTTTCATTTTAATTATTCTTTACCTGTACAGTAGTCAAATCTCTACATAAGATCACAATTATATTGAACAGCAATTTCTTCAACTCAAAATCTTCATAGCAATTAGAAAGTTTAATACCTTTTACCAAAGGATTTTGACTTTTAACTGTGAGGGAGAAAAAAAAAAAACAAAAAAGCTAAAATCATGAATAGGACTTATCAAGATAATCGTAAGTTGAAAGTTTTTTGGTTTTTACCTTCAATAAATGTTGCAAATAATATCAAATCCCTGGTAAAGCCACATTCCTAATATAAATACAAAAAAAAGGATGAATTAACTAGATGAAAATTAAGACAGATAACCCATATTTATGAATATTTAAGAATCTTTATCAGATTTCCCTATTGTCACTCATTTGAATTCCAAAAACATGAATAATAGCAAGGAGTAAAAGCCAGAAAAAAGCATACAGCCAGATAACCTGTATTTGTCTAGTTTTTATTTTTTTTTTTATTTTATTTTTTTTTTAAATATGTATTACTATGGTTTTTTTTTTTTTTTAAAGATTTATTTATTTACTTATTTATACAAGCACTGGGTACAGTCAGAAGTGCGGGAGGGTGAGAGAATTCACCAGAGCCAGAGCGGGGAGCAGAGCAGGCAGAAGGACCGAGGTACACTGCTGAGGGGAGCAGCGGGTGGCAGGAGAGGTCTGCGCACCATGTGGGACCCTCCTCCGGTGGCCGGGGAGCAGCCGGGAATCGAACCAGCACTGCAGAGGCTGTGGGCAGCTTCGCAACCCAGCGCTCAACCGCTGCGCCACGGGGGAGGCCCTATTTGTCTAGTTTTTAACTTACTTCTGTAGGTTCTAAGAAAAATTCTATACTATTCAATGAATATTTCATAAGATAGAGGAGATCATTTCTCAATGTAATAAATAGTATTACCAGAAAGATGAGAACTACATGTTAGGCAGGCAAAATAAGAGATATCCAACTGTAGCAGAGAAACATTTTTTGGATAATAGTAGTTTCAACTAGGTTGTAGTAGAATCATAATAAATAATATATTTTAAGACTTAATTTAGTTTAGCTAGCAGTTAGCACTCACAAAAAAAAAAAAGATACTGTTTAAAACTTGGTAAGAGCTCAAAATATATTAAACCTATAGGTTACTTATGTTATTCATTATCTTTACCTTCAAGTGGCAAAATAAAGGGAGGGTAACACTGTTATTACCAACAGATTTTCCTCTTAAAGTTCTCCCCAAACTATCCCTACCTAACCACTGTCATTATAGTGTCAAAAGTTAGAAACATTTTAGCATGTGGGAACTCCTTCTTGATATAGATATCTTAGTTGGACTTTGTATATTACATTATTCATTACATAGTAAAAAGCATGCCAACCAACACCATGACAGAGTAGGTCAAGACTAAAGTTGGAAGAATAAGGGGCATGAATGCAATCCCTAGAATTCTCTATCTATTTCTCTGAAATCTTGCTAGCAAAGACCTGTAGCCTCTCCTCTGTACTTAGTACTCCCCCAAACAAGTCCCTGCTTTCCCCCAGTTCAGAGAGGTGGCCTATGATTTCAGGTTGGCTGACTCCTGATTATACCTGATTTCTTCCACCAATTCTTGTCTCTCAAGTTTTGGTAGCCAGACTCAATTTTCTCACATTTGTGCAGTATGAATTCCTTGCCTCTTCTCTATTTTTGGGATCAATTGATGTCTATTGATAAGGGGTTGGGACTTCACTGCCAAATAGCCTTTAAATATAACTTAGAAACTATCAATTATGTGATTATTGTTGCCAAAGATCTCAACTCTAGAATGTCAATCATACCATGGCTTTTATATCATAAAATATGAGGAGGCTTAGTTTCTAATATTGCTGAGTAGCTCCTCTAAGAAATCCTTTTGCAGGTAACAGCTATAAACTCTGAACAAAATATAAAAATATCTTATAACCAAAACCAAGCAGATACTGGAATAGAGTTAGGACTTTGAATAAGGAAATGGCACAGCATAATAGCCCCCATTTATTTCTTTTCAGTGGTTTTTAGAATGACACAAGGCCTTCATCTGCACCTTTTGGGAATGCTAAAACTCAGTGGAAACCTGTGATTTTAGGGGCTTGAAGAACCAAATACTGTGTATAACTTCCCAAATCTCTGGTTAGTAACTGCAGCAGGCTAGGCCAAGAAATACTTAAGCATTCCAGGTAAGACTAAAAGAACTGAAAATCAAGCTGCCATTTACTATAAGGATGAGTCTAGGCAAACTAATTACCTAATAATACAAAAAGCAAATAATTACTTTTCAGAGGAGTAAGCAAGAAACCACAGTGAAGATACTCATCTTAAATGGAAAGACAAAAACTCTCAGCAGAAAAGTAGAAACTATACAGAGGAGCCAAAAGGAAATTCTAAAATTGAAAAACATAACATCTGAAACAGAAATGTACTGGATGGGATTAATAACAGAATGGAGATGACTGAAACAAAGGGCAGTGAATTTAATATGTAGACCAATACAAAATATCTAATCTGAAGAATAGAGAGAAAAGTGATTGAAAAAACGGTGAACATAGCCTCACAAATCTGTGGGAGAGTATCTACATGCACACATGTCATCAGAGTTCCAGAAGAAGAGGAAAAAGAAAATGGGGCTGAAAAATACTTGAAAAACAAAGGCCAAAAATTCTCCAAATTTAGTAAAAGATATGACTTCACAAATTCAGGAAGTTCTATGAAACTCAAGCAGGATAAATACAAAGAAAATCATAGCTTGACAATTCACAGTAAAAGTGCTAAAAGCAAAAGATATTGTGGAGATCATGAAAACCAGAGAGATAACAAAATGATATACTATGCCCAATATTGAATATTGATATACTAGGCCCAATATTGAATATACCCAATATTGAATATTTCTCTTTAGAAACAATGGTGACCATAAGACAGATCTCCAAAGTGATAAAAGAAAAAAATCAACTTTGAATCATATATCCTGTGAAAACAGATTTCAAGAATTAAGGAAAATTAAAGATATTTTCACATAAAAGAAACTAATAGAATTTGTTGCCAACAGTAAACAGATCTGAATCACAGGAAATGGCAAAGAAGGTTTTCAGAGCAAAGATAAATGATACCAGATAGAAACCTAAATCATCAGGAAACAAAGAAATACATCAAAAATGAGTAAATGATAAACTACAAGGAGGATCTCAAGCTTCCAAAGGAATGTAAAGAATGAGTGACGTAACAAGTATACCGGGGACCACTGTGACACTACAACAGAACTTGACATTAGGATAAAGTGCATAAAAGTTATAATATAGTTTATGACTCTCCCCATATCCACAATTTTCACAATTAAAATTAATGTAATTTGATTAATACTTACAATCATTGGTGCTCCGGGGTTTTGAGCAATAATTGTAGTGATCACTAATATATCGTTTCTAAGCTGACGATCGTAATGACTAAAACCTTTTATAATCAGATTTCTAAATACTTCCTTCAAAGCCCTAGAAAGTAAAATTGTACCTTTAAAACCATATTTCTACATAAATACAACTTAAGTGTCTATCAACAAAATCTCCCTTTTTATATTATACTATTCATTTCGATGTATTTCCAATTTTTCCCATATTTCCATTTGGAATCTGGAAATTCCTGATTGCCTCCAAATTCACCTTGTATCATATTAAATATCCACCAACCCAATCTATACATTGTGATCAAAGTGACTAATCTAAAATAAAGATTCAATTATATCACTTTCCTTCTTAAAATTACTATATTCATAAAGACTTTTCTTTGTTTTTAGAATAAAGTTCTCCAACTCCTTACCAAGACGTATTAAGCCTTTCATGTTGTAGTCCTTCACTAACATTATTAGCTTCATCTCTCACTATGCTACCCTGTATTTTCTGCTCTCACAATATTGAATGTCTTTCAGTTTTTTGATTTGGCTAAATTCTATTCTTGTCTTTCTTCCACATTTGATCTTGTGAAGGGATCTTCAGCTCCCCCTGAGCTTTTGTTCTCTGTGACTAGTAATTCACTTTGAAAATGGCACATGGCCAACACTAGACCACTCAGGGCCAACAGGGATTTAATTTGAAGTTTACTTTTAAGAACAGCAAGTCTTCTGCTTGATTTGGGTTGAGATGATGTGAACTTAGGTCTCATCACATGAACCTTTAAAATAAAGTCAACACCAAAGAAGACAGTGCAGAGAGATAGTCTGATATTTGCTGAGTCTTGGCTGTAGCTGTGCCTGAAACTGTTTTATTCTTAACTTTGTAGTTCCATGAGCCTATAAATTTTCTGTATGGCTTAAATCAGTTAGGTTCAGCGTTTAGTCACTTGCAAACAAAAATGTATGATTCACCCTCTTCTGGAGAACATGTAGCACCTTGAAAAAAAAATCTCATAACATTTAATGTGGTCTCCTGTAGTTGCCTTATTTACTTGTCCATCTCTCCTAATATAATGTAAATTTTATGAAAGTAGAGACTACGTCTGCATTATTTCCAGTTGTATTTATACAGCCGAGTGCTGATGTTGGCACAGAGTAGACAATAAATGAATAGTAACTAAAAGGCTCACTCATGTTTTATTGCTAATGGCTACTATACTATCTGCAAATCAGCAAGTATATTGAAGGAATACATGAAATAGTTCTTTTAAATGCCTGATTTTACTTCTATTCAAAGACACAATTTAATCTTGTTAACAAGCTACTTTAAAAGCCTCCCACACAGGGGAAAAAATGGTATTATTGTGTAGATGCATTTTTCTATCATGGCACAAAAAAAGATGTTCTGAAACATAGCCATTCCATGAATCAAAAGCACAAATGAATACAAATTCAAATAAAGATGTTAGTTATGTCACTAGCTATCATTTTAAGCTAAAGTCTATTTGTATCTAATCACATATACTTACAGCAAACATTCCAAGTTACTGAGTTGCTGTATGATTTCTTCCTTTGAAGACTTTTCCAGTAAGTTCCACAGTATTTCTGATGAACGAAACAGGAGCTGTCCAGAGGGATCTGGGTCATTGAGGTGAGCACAGATTCCACTGGCTGCTTGTGCTTTCATCATTAAAGTACAATTAACTTCTGAAATTTGAAAATTATTTATATTGTATACTCTTGACATTGTCAGATAGTAACAAAAATAGTAAAAAATAAAACTGTTCAGATTTAATAATATACAAACCAGAAGTTGAGAGATGTTGCAGAGCTTTAAGTACCCAAAGTTTCTCAACAAGTTGATTTTCAAGCAAGGCCAATGACTGGACCATTGTTTTTGCTAATCCTCCAACTTCAGCCATTTGTATCTTATATGAGGAACTAGCTTGGTGGTAACCTAATGACATTAAGTTAATAAATATGTACAGTATTTCAGTCATAATAATTTACATTAAAACAAAGGAATGAGTAATTTACAACAGCAGTAACAACGAAAGTTTTTTAAAGTATACGGTTTTTTAAAATGGTGTAGCACAGGGATAGGCTGACTTTTTGTATAAAAGACCAGGTAATAAATATCTTAGACTTTGTAGATTGTGAGGTTTTGGTCTCAATTACTCAACTCTGGTACCATTGCATGAAAGCAGACATAGAAAATACATAAAGAAATGAGCATAGCTATGTTCCACTAAAACTTTTTTACAGCAGGCCAATTTTGGCCTGGGTTTATAGTTTGCTGATGTCTGGTGTATCATTTGAAATAGGACCACAAATTTTGGGGGGCATATCTTACAGTTTAAAAAGAATAATGCACCTTGTTTGTGAGTAGATATGTCTTTCAATGATGGAAACTGGCATGAATGCAAATACTGAAAGATTTCACTATTGTCAGTACATTACTTAGTGCTTTCAAGGGGCAGCAAGTATGTGATGAAATACTAAGGCAATGAAATACTAAATGAATATGTAATGCTGTTCTAATATATACTAGTGACTGTAAAAGTATTTTAGGGAAGCTTGATTCCTGGAGACATGTTTTATAAAAATTTCCTTCTATTTTATCACCCATGAGAAACACAACCTCTCCTTTTGATACAGCTATAGCCTGCCCGACTACATTCAATGTGAGAGATTAAATTCCAGAGCATTCTTGCACACCTGAGATGTGGCTATTTTCTCTCAGTGATATCATTTAATCTAACTTCCTGACTTACTCATTTTTGAGACCAACTGGGTTCTTTAACTTTGACATAGTCCTGAGATGTCTATCAATTTATCTTAGTGTTTTGAATTTGAGACCTGGCTTGAGACAAGGTCCTATTCATTCCTGTGATGAGTTCTTTATGGCATGTCCTAACTACCCTATCTAGGCATTTACAAAGTACAAAGAAGAAAACATAAATTGTAATTTCACTATTTAGAGATAACAACTTTACAACTTTAACATTTTGGTATATTGCTTGCTGATATTTTTGATGTATAATTTTAACAATATACTATATGCAGAATTTTATATTTTGCTGCAACCACTAAACATTTTATTGTAAGCTTTTCCCCGTGCTGTAAAATATTTACCAAGTCATGATTTTATTTGCATAATAGACGTTTAACAGCATGACTGGACCAAAATGTGTCCGCAGCCGCCTGGAGCATGCGCCGTGTTGCGCAACACAGGTGCCATTAATTAGTTTTCGCTTTACCGTGTTGCCTGCTGAGAAACCACAGGTGTTTCCTATTAATCAAATGAGACTGGGAGGTACGATGGGAGGAGCTACCAGGATAGAAGAGAACCACGAGAAGGTCAGGAGGTTATTGCGAGAGAGGTTATTGCGAGAGGAGCAGAGAGAAGGTCAGGGAAGGTAGAAAGACAGGGAAAAGGAAAAGAAAGGAAAAGGAAAAATAAAGAAGCAAACGCTAGCGTCGTTGTCTCAAGCCCCTCATTTCAATCCTCAGCCCTTCTCTTTTCGTGCCTACGAATCCCACGGGTCGGGACAAAAATGTACTTTATAATTCCTGTATCTTTCCCTGTTGACTTTACATTTATAGAAGGATGTAGCAACATTAAGGCTCATGGATTTGATTATTGTCTCCAGGGCTACATTTCTTACTTTTTTCTCTACTGAGAACTTTTCAGCTGTGGTCCCAGTTGAATGCCCAGCCATACCCATCACTTGAAATTAACTATGTGACAGTTAATGAGGACATTGCCTCAGGCTCCTCATTTTCAGAGCTTGATCAAATTAAGGGAAAACTCATTCCTCTGCATCTTAACTCCATGGTCTTACATTATGTAGCATTTGTCTCCCTTTCTGTCTTAAAGAAGAATGCCTGTGTCTTACCAGGATTAACCCCACAGTTGTGCTCTAAATTCCATTCTCTTCTACTTTTTTCAGAAATTTTACCCTTGTATTTCCCACTAACTAGCTTCTTGTTCCTTTGGCTACAAACTTAATTTTTCCTTATCTGAGAAATGACAACAAAATCTAAATATCGGGCCTCCCTTGGTGGCGCAGCGGTTGAGTGCTGGGCTGCGAAGCTGCCTGAACCTCTGCAGTGCCAGTTCGATCCCCGGCCTCGGGGCGAGGGTCCCACATGGCGCACAGACCTCTCCTGCCACCCGCTGCTCCCCTCAGCAGTGTATTTCGTCAGTCTGCCTGCTCTGTTCCCTGCTCTGGCTCTGGTGAATTCTCTCACCCTCCCGTGCTTCTGACTGTACCCAGTGCTTGTATAAATAAATAAATAAATATTTAAAAAAAATCTAAATATCTTTCTTTGAGCTTGCTATCAAGTGAGCTGTTCTCCATCTTCTTTCTTTTTTTTTCCATCTGATCTTAAAATATTAGCCTCTATTCACTGACTCTACTCCCTCCCTTCCACCTCCTCTATTCTCACAGTCCTTCTAAGTACCAGGGCCACTTCACGATAATTGATCTACCAAAGTTTAACTACAACTTTTCAGTTAGCACATTAACTTGATCTTTTCATTTCCTCAATTACAGAAGCCTCTATGGTATTTGACACTGAGACCATCTCATATTTTCCTGCATCAAACATTTCACTCGTTAACACTCAATGCACCACAGTCTTTAAATTTTCTTCCACCTCTTTGAATCTCCCTTCACTGCCAATTTATTTGAATCATTTTTATTCCAGACCTCAACTGGGCAATTTCCATCAACTGGGCAATCTCTGTGATGGCTTTCTTGGTCCCTCATTTTATATATACTTTCTCTCGATAAATCTAACCATTTCAATAACTTCAATTTTCATCTCTATTTGGATGAATTCCAAACTGCTATTTCTGGTGTTTACTTTTAGTATCCAATGTCTATTATATTTCAAACACTTGCAACTGTTGACATTATCAATAATTCAGACTTGACATTTTAGTAATCTCTTTAAACATTTCTGAATTCCATGCCTTTTCATTTTTCCCTAGTTATAATCTTTCTTTTCTACCACAGTGTCTTATCCACCTCTCTTAAGGAACATAAAACTTTTAAAATGTTAGATTTTCTCTCCCTTCCTGATTATAAATTAAAGAAACTATAAATTACAGAAACTATTATAAATTACAGAAACTATTTAGGTAAGAAGTATGTCCTAAATAACATGTCTTCCACACATGTATCACACATTTCAATGTGATTAATTTTATTAATAAGATTCCTTTGCAATACATGCAGAAATCTTTCCAAGCATGATGGGGACTATTATTAGCACTAGGAATTTAACAACTAATGGGTGGGACAGATGTCATAAATAATTATAAAATGTTAGAAAAACAATGATTATATCAACATTACTAAGTAATATTAACTAATAGTAATAATTGCAATTAAACTAATTTGGGTGTGACTTTAAAATCTCTTAAAAATATTTAGCATCAGAATAAAAACATCATGTAAATCTTAAGTTGAAAAAGTACATATATACATTTTTGTTTGAAATGAATAAAAAGCCTAATACTACAAAAAAGCATTGTTTTTGAAGTGTTGCATTTATAATTCCACTGTATCTTTCCAAGTTCAAGGAGAAATGAGATGGGTTATTCTATTTTATGAAGACATTAGATATTACTGAAAGACCACTGAAAACTTCACCTGTAATATGCTTCTTTGGTGGTTCTGCATGATAAAAATCCACAATACACTTACAAATTTGTATCCTCAATTCAGAATTTGGTATTTTCATTAAATTACCTGCCAGAAAGATACATGAATGTTATTTAATAATGCTGTCATAAGTTTATTTACAAATTGAAGCATAAAGTGTTAGTAATATGATTATTAAAAATATAATCAGAGAGTCAAATGGGCTGTGTAATTTTATACACATACACGAATGCACACACCCATAAACACACATATTCACAGAACATACCAGCTATACCTTTATAATACTTGGCCTCTCAGTCAACTCAGTCTTTCCCAGAAAGAAAAAAATGTTGATTAACAGTATAAATGCTGGAACCAGACTATCTGAGACTACATCCTGGCTCTGTCACTTCCTACTTGTGTAAACTTATGTCTTAGTTTTCTCATCTATAAAATGGGTATAACAACAGTTACTACATTTAAGAATGATAGGCGGAGTGACTGAATTAATATGAGTAAAGTGCCTGGCATCCATTAAATTATTATTATTTTGGCAAGATATGGGTTAGCATTTTTCTCCCTAGTTAGAGTCTGTGTAATTTTTTGCCTTTTCTTGGGGAAATTCCAAGTTTGTTCAATTTGCTGACAGATTGAAAGACAGTGATTTTCTAGGTAATCTGTGCCCTACAGGTAATAGTTTTTTTGTGTGCAAGTTATCTGAGCAGTGATGGAAGACAAAGGAGGTTCCTTTGTAGTTATAACTAAACTACTTTTGAATGATCTTCAGCCTTATTTCGATTGGGTGGCATTTGCCCTAGTGAAGTCCTTGCAAATATAATCCCCAGAGAACCTGAAAATTATCTGTGAGTTGCTGGAAATATATATATTCAGCATCAAGATTATTCTCTTAATTTTAATTTTGGCACCCTTCCTTTGAAGCTGAAAAATCATTGTTTTTAAAAAATGACTAAAATAGGACCAATTAAACTTTTCTAACAAAACTAGCCAAAATGTTCAGATTTATAGGAAATTCTATAGTATCTCATCTCCTTCTGCACCCTTTTAACTTCTGTAATTTTAGATCATTTTTTCCACAGTTTGTGTTTCATAATCTCAGGACAGAGTACCAACTGCTTCCCTGATCCATTTCCAGAACGCTGTTCTTGAGTCAGAAATATCTATCATTTAGGGCCTCCCTGGTGATTCAGGGGTTAAGTCTTAGGGCTACCAACCTATTGCCAGCCACTGGGGCTTAAGTTCCATCCAAGCCAAGGAACTAATTCCCATGACTTAACAGACCTCTCCTGTCTCGCCCACTGCTCCCCTCAATAGATCCCCACCTGTTCTGCTCCCCACTCTGACTCTGATGAATCCTCTCACCCCATCACATCTCTGCCCTGCACCCCAGTTCTTCTATGCATAAATAAATAAAATAAGTCTTTAAAAAAGAAATATCTATTATTTAGAAGAAAAAGTAATATACTGGAAGTTATAAATAAAAATGAATAGCCTTTGCTCAACATTTATACTATAAATAATTAGTTTAAATTCATGTTTCCAGTAATTAAAAAAATAAGGACAGTACAGCAGTATTTACAGTCAGTAATCAGTGATGGGAGCTCATTTTAAGCTAAGAGTTCATACTTCCTCAAATGAGACAGTACCGTGCAGAGATAGGCAGTCATTCAATGAAGAGCAAACAGTAAGAAATAGGTCACATATTTATTATATAAATGTATGCTGACACTCTTTAAGAAAACATTCAAAAATTTAAAAGGGCAAAAAATAAATAAAGGGCAACAGAGGCATGTCATCGTTAAAAATTTTATCAACCAAATTTATACTTTTAATCTGTCAATACTACTGTTTTCTTTGGAGCTAGCTTCCCATTGATGAAAGAGATTTATAGAATTAGTTTTCCAATTAGTTTTCAGCCTATTTGCTCTTAGGTCATTTATTTAACTTCCATATTCATTCTAATTTCATTAACACCTTACCTATTCTAGCTATACTTATTCCTCCCAAAATAGTCACAGTTAAAGACTTGGAAACTTACTTTGATATAAAGAGTTAGCGTCTGTATTAAAAAAAAGTTTTGTACTCATTCCAGTTGGATTTCTAACATCTTTCAGTATAGAGTATAATGCTGGGAACAAATGCTCATTTTTCCTATGTTGGGTCAATTATTAAATAATTGCTCAACTATTTCTCCTTTATAAATAAAAACCTAAATTAATCAGAGTATAAAATATAGGATTTGTTTTGGGAACATGCTGTCATATCTCAAGGACTGCTTCAAGGAACTAGTGTTTAATTCATCTCATTTTCTAGGAAGTTATTGTTTTCTTTCTCTAGGAAATCAAGTAATAACCCAAACACAAGCATCTGTTCTTTTATGATACTTTTTCATATTTTTATAAACACAGGCACCCACACACACATATTATGCTAGACTTCTTAATATTCTACAATTTATGATGTTATTTTAATATTTAGATTATTTAATAAACAATTTGGTTCTCAATGACTAGCTTAATTAGATTCTAGTAATTACTAGACTTCAGTTGAAAACATTTTTGTGATACTGAGAGGGACACATACGTATGACTTATAAATATGTAAAATATTTCATCAAACTAAATAATAACAGGACAAATAAGCACAAAGAATTATCTGTCAGACCTTATAAATAAAAAAGAATCTTGTTAGTATAATGAGACACCTGAGTGGAAAACAATATAAAGTTTCTCATCAAGCATGCTATGATTAATTCCCAACCAAAAAATTAAACCCTAAATTTAGGGGCATATTCTTAGTGAAATTTAGTGAGAGAGGAGTTCCTTCTTGTCAGTATGATCTGTCATTTGTTAAACCCCTCTATTTTAAGGAAATCTTTATTTATTTATTTATTTACTTATTTATTTACTTATTTATTTTAAGGAAATCTTAACTTACCCAGAAGTGCAATTGAATTAGCTGTATCTTCAGCATATGTTATTTCATCCGATGCTTTCTTTTTCAAAAATGGCAGGCTTCAATAAGAATGTAAAATGTATAAATTATGTCTAATAAGTCTTTAATTGAAGCATTATTTACAAAGGGAAAATTTTCCTTTCTAAGAATAAAGTGAGGGTAGTATCCTATTCTCTAGCCCTGGGATATTGACAACTCTGGAGAGAAGTTTTGTGTTTCTAATTAGTTGACCAAAAAGAAAAGAAAATAGATTTATAAAAATGAAGAGAGATGGATATAAAGGCATGGGCTAAGAAAACTATTTTACAACACTGCATAGAAAACAAAACCTTAATTCGCTTTCTCTCTAAGGGCAAAATAATAGTGTATATTCATAGCACAATAAAAAATATCTGTGGAAGACATTAGATAATTTGATGCAAATCATATATCTAAGCTTGGTTTCAACCTAAAATTCGTTCAAAGGCTTTTCCTGAAGTTTTTGTAACTCTAGTTCATAAATCAATAGTCTATTTGTATTAAAGATCAATGCCACTTTCCTTATTAACTGAATCAGTTACCAAAAAACAATAACATATACTTTCTGGGAGACTAAGGAATTCCAGCTAAGTATTAATTATATTAGAATTACATTTCACAAATAATCAAAGTTATTTGAAAGTAACATTTACAAATCACCAAAGACAGGATACTCAAACTTAGGTTCTTAGTCTAAATGTCAAAGAAGAGATAAAAATTATTTCTTAAATACAAAATACAAACTATTTTAGCATTTCATGAGTTCAAAATTTGAAACTCTTGTGCTATTTAAAATATATCTTATATATATAACTTTAAATTCTTTTTTTCAAGAAAATTAACCAAGTGGTTGAAAAGAACATTTAGAACTATTGCATGTGGATAAGGGAACAATAGATATATATTTGATATATAACATATATGTATATATATTTGATGTATGTTTTAGATATGTACATATAATTTATATATGTGTATCAATTAAAATTTAAAGATAGTTCATAGACAAGCTATGAAAATGACAATTTTATATATGCAACAAGATGTTAGAATTTTAATTTGAAACAATTTATTTAGCTCATTGGTGGATTTCTAAAGTGAATAACTCTGGAACTAGTTCTTGTTCCCAACCTTTTTTCTTTTAATACCACAGGAAACAACCAAGAAGATAAAACATCAGTAGAATTCTTGACCAAAAAGTTTACCAAAAGGAAAAAAAGGCATACTTCTGATGCAGTGAAAAAGAGCGTGTTTAGAAAGACTTTTTTTTTTTTTTTAATTTATGCATATAAGAACTGGGGGTAGGCCAAAGGTTCTGGTGGAGGGGGTGGAAGGGAGGGTGGTGATGAGAAGATTCACCAGAAATAGAGTGGGGAGTAGAACAAGCAGATCTACTGAAATACACTCCTGAGGAGAGCAGTGAGTGGACAAGACAGGAGAGGTCTGCTGCGCCATGTGGGTTAGCTCCCTGGCCAGGGATAGAACTCATGCTGCAGTGGCTGGCAATAGCATGACAGTGCTGAGACTTAACGCCTTGCACCGCCTGGAGGCCACAGAAAGACTTTATTTTACTTTTCAAAAATTTCAAAGTTTTTATCTCCCAAAAAATATTCTAAAGAGGGACTCAAGTGAGGGTGAGTTGTGCAGAAATTAGGAAAGTAAAAAAATTAAGTAATATGAATAAATTGGAAATATGAGGAAAAGGGGTATAATTTTAAAAAATTGTCATAGCATGCAATGAAACATTCAACACAGCATTCACAGAAAACAAATTCTTGAGAGATGTGTAGGAGTATTGATATTAAAAGTAATGCATAAGGGGCCTCTTTGGTAGCACAGGGGTTAAAGTCTCAGCCCTATCAAGCTATCCAGCCACTGCAGCATGCATTTGATGCCAGGCCAGGGAGCTGACCCACATGGCACAGCAGGCCTTTCCTGTCTTTCAGCTGCTCCCCTCAGCAGTGTATTTCAGTAGATCTGCCTGTTCTGCTCCCCACTCTGTCTCTGCCCCCATACCTCTGGCCTACACCCCTGCATCTCTGGCCCATACCCCAGTTCTTGCATGCATAAATAAGTAAAAATAAATCTTAAAAAAAAAAGTAATGCATAAGAACCTGGTATTCCAGGACTTGCACAGCCTCAAAACTTGGAATTGTTTTCATAGTACACTCTCACATCAGTAGGATGGTTTCTAATTGGTATATTAAGTTCCTTGAAAGTACCAGAGGAATAATTTCTTTTTTCCTTTTTCTTTTTCATGGTCTCTTTTTTAAAAATTAACTTTTTACCATTTTGTTCAATATAAAAAAATAAATGTAGTTACAAAAAGTTTATACAGTAATTTTGAATAGATTGCCATATCTAAAAGTGAGAGTTAAAAATCTACCATGTATCCATAGTCCTACAAACCTTATTATTTGTATATTGAAAGAAACATGCAATTTAAAAAGTTAAATTGTAAAAGGTTTGCAAGACTAAATTGTAAGAAAGGTTTATTCCTACTTCAAGAAATTTCTTTTATTATATTGAAGCTGAAAATGAATAATTTATATCCTGATTAATTTATATCCTGATTTGCCACTATGTGGCAGCAAAGAAGCAGAAGAGTATCCTAGTTCCCCCAAAATGGTTGGAGAAACACTAGCATAGGAGAAGGAACAAATTAATGTTATAATTCTGATCTCTAACTTACATTTAAAAAAATGCCAAAAGTAACTAGTGGCATTTTATTTTTCATTCAAATTTGGAAAATCAAATCAAACATGACACAGAACCTAGTGTAACTTTTAGAACTGAATCTTCTAATGAGGCAGAAAAAAACTAGACAACTATTAAATACTGCTCATAAATTTATTCAATGATACTCTAAAAATATAAAAATTTCTTGGTTTTAGCTACCATTTATCATTTTTTATTTAGAGAAACTTATGATCATGGAGAGTTATCTCTGGCTACAATAAAAATTGCTGACCTTTAAAATAACCAACTACTAGAGTCAAGTAGTCAAGGGAAGTTAGTTCAGTTCTTTATCACATTGCTACAGTGCATAACATCTTTGTAATACAAAATAAAACATAATAAAATACTACACGTTACTATAAAATTAAAGAAGAATAACTTACCTGCATAATTTTAGAATATCATATGTAGATTCCATAAAATTAGGCTGGTTTTCGATTTTTCCTGCACACAGCTTCAGAATTTTAAATATCTGTGCTAAATCCCTTAGAGGCTTTAATATTATTAGTTAAGAAAAAAATGAAGAATATTTTTATAACTTATTCTTTATAACATCAATTTCATTAAATGTAGTTGACACTATTTTAATAATACTAATTTTTAAATTCTAAGGAGGAAAACATAGAACCACAATTTCTAAAGGAATATGGTTTTTGTCTCAGTAACCTTTTATTCAAAATAGTTTTTCTCCTCTGATAACATCTTTAGAATTTGCTTACCAACTACTACATCAATAACTTACTAGTGGCAATGAGTTATAACACATTGAAAAAATTAAGACTCAATTATATACTTCCTTTCCACCCACATGCAAAAAACATACCCTGCTCCAGAATTAGTAAACCAGGTCTACTGTACTTTTCTCTATTATTTCATTAATGTTTTCAGATGTACTTTCTTGTTTTTAAGGTTTAGATTAAGATTTTATTTCATTTAAACTAGTATGAAAGCAAAATGCACCAGCTCTAGATCATTAGGTAAAAGTACTCTCAATTTTACCTATTCAAAAAACCTCACTGGTACCCAAACAGATATACCAGATTTTGTTTTACAGCTGAGGGAACATGTTAATTGTGACTTTCATTTCTTGATTGAATCCTATGATTTATAGTCTCATCCTAGGAGCTTCTTAAGCAAAGATGGGAGACTGGGTACATTAGAAGTACAAATCTCTTGTTAACTTCCTAGAGAAGTGACCAAGATAATAACTTATCTTTGCTTTACATTTTACAACCTACTAAAGACAGATTACTAGACACATTCAGTAATAGAGTCATTTGCAACAACTCGCTAAACTGAGGCAAAAAAAAAAAAATGATGGAGGTAGTGAGGTGTTAGGTTAAGAGAGGAAAAGAAAGCACTTGCTAGTCAATTTTCTTGGCTATTGGTAAACAGTGTTTGCTAGTGACAAAACCTTAGACAACTCACTGACACCACACACCCATATACAACTCAGGCTAAAATAAAGTAAGAAAATATTTAGATAAAATTATGAAGCATGTTTCCCTGTATGGGAGGCTTAAGATGTTTTGAAATACCAGAACAAGAGACTATTAGACTGTTGTCTTCTTTGGAGCAGGCTAGAATCAGTGCCACTGAAACTGTGGCCTGTGGGTCACTGCTAGTTCTGTGACAAGATGACTACTGAAAGTGAGAGTTCTCCAGGACATATTTATTGTATTTTACAACAGCACATATATGGGAAGGTTAAAAAACAAACAAAAAACCAAGAGCAAACTGGTTAAGTAAAGATTGTTCTGAGAGGCACTGGCCTCCATATATTCTGATCAGATCATGTATTCAGGGTGGATAATATCTTAATTTATATGTTGTATAGGTTATCAAACACTTGAATGTACATTATCTAATGAGGTGATATTATCCCTATTTTATAAAGGTGAAGAAGTTAAGATTATCAACAGTGGAAATACTCAAGTAAATTGGTTGAAAGAAGGTTTTGAATTGGCCTTCCTAGCTATACCCACTGTCCCTCTGAATCTATAGAAACTGATATTATCTGCATGGTTAATTACATTTATACTGGTTTCTTCAACTTTATAGTCTCTAAAAAAAAAAAGCCCCACAATTTTATTAAAAACACAAAATGTTAGATATTTTAGTGCTAGGCAGAATATGGTCTGTTTAAAGATTCTAATCCCAGAAGTTGGGAATATGGTACCTGAAACGACAAAGGACTTATCAGATGTGATTAAGTTAATGATCTTATGATGGAGTTTACCCTAAATTATCCAGTTAGACCCCAGGTAATCACAAGGACCTTATAAAGGAAAGAGAGAAGCAGGAGAGGATTAGAGAAGACGTGATGACAGAGGCAGAGGTGAAAGTGATGCTACTTAGAGGAAGGAACCTTGAGTCAAGGAATTCAGGCAGCCTCTAGAAGTTAGGGAAAGGTAGGAAGTAGATTCTCCCTTACAGCCTTTAGAAGGAACCAGTCCTGCTAACACCTTGACAGATCAGTGAGCTTGATCTTGGACTTCTGACCCCCACAGCTATAAGGTAAATGTTGTTTGAAGGCACTAAGTTTGTGATAATTTGTTATGGAAGCAATAGGGACCAAGTACATTTTCTAATAAATATTCTCCATTTTAGGGTAAAGGAAATGAGTAAACATATATATGTAAAGGATACAAGTCCATTTTGATAACACTGCACCAGTTTCTTGACAGATTTAAGTTGTTTTTCTTCTAAATCATCCTAAAACAAATGGCCTATTTTAGTTTTTTGTGCAATTAAATCAGTAGAAATTTTTAAATTTTTAAATTGATATAAAAAGAAAGTAGACACATTAAAATATCAAGTAGTTCTTAATTATTATAATGTAATCATTATATATTTCCTGAAACAGTAAAGGTAAACATAAGCTACTATTTAAATTTGATTAGGAAATTGAGACTCAAAAGTAGGTTTATATAAAAGCAGTAATTTTTTGCAGAAATATTAACAATACCTGAATTGTTGAACATTTTTCTATGCCATGTACCATATTTAGGTACTATATATACATATCATTTCATTAATCTTCAAGACAACCCTATGAGGAAGGTATTGTTATCATCCCTCTTTTCCAGAATAGGAAACTCAAGCTGAAACACTTAAGTAATTTATCCAAAACCACACTGAAATTTAAGTGGTGTTGTTAGGAGTCAAACTTGGCAATCTGAGTCCAGAAATTATATATATATTTTTTACTTTTAAAATATGCCAAGGGGCCTCCCTCATGGCCTAGGGCTGTGTCAGTGGTAACACTGGTATGGCCTAAGTTCTATCTCTAGCCAAGGAACTAACTCACATGAGGCAGCAGACCTCTCTTGTCATGTCCGCTGTTCCCCTTAGCAGTGTATTTCCATAAATCTGCCTGTTCTGCTCCCTACTCTGTCTCTGGTGAATCCTCTTACCCCCCAAGCCTCTATACCCCAGTTCTTCTATGCAAAAAAAAAATAAATAAATAATAGAATAAAATAAAATACGCCCAGTATATTGTTATTACAAACCAATTATCTTCAGCCAGTTAAAAACAAAACAAAACAAAACAAAATAAAACAAAACAAAACACTGTTCCTTTAATTTTCTTAAACTGCTTGTGAGAAGTCGTGGCATTTTCTATACTTTTTTTTTGGTTTGGTGACCCTCATTGAACACCTAGGTGGAGCTCTATATAGGTGGATTCTCTTTTTAAATATGCAGATATATTCACAATTAAAATAATTTTCACAATAAACTTAGTGAAAGATATATTATTCTTAGTCATTATTTTTATTGTGCTTTTTCTTCTTTCTATGTAAAATTATAGAGCTAAAAATGTTAAAACAATGACATTTTGTGCTTACTATTCATAGGAAATTATTTTATTTTGATAGGTATCTACCACCCATTTCCTCCCTTATTAAATGTATAAATCTCCTTAGTTCTATAATAATTTTATAGTGTGTGCTGACTTTTAAACCAGTTAATACTTGGGTAACCTCAGGAGAATGTGGTATGTGAGCATGTATGCATATGCGCTTATTATCCTAAGCTGTCCATTTTGAATATTGTGTCTGAAATATATTTCTATTACATTCTGTATAAGAGTTCTCTCAGAAAAATAGCCTATACATATATATGTGTGTACATATTTCCTAATTACATATAAAAAAATTTTAAATGTACCTCATAATACACTTATCTACCTTTACTCCTCCTATCCTACTTGCTGACAAGAGACTAGATTCTTTCTCTATTCATATAATTCCTTCTGTTTATATCCACTGTGGATTTGTCCATGCCACAAAACCAAATCTATTAATCTCCTACAACCAACCTATTAGGTTAAATATATTCACATGAAATTGAAACAGTCTTAGAATATAAGCCATATACTATTTGAAAAGTTTTCAACAAAACAATGGATATGAAATTTACATTTGTGGCAAAATGAGTTACTTTTCAGGGAAATCACCATTTAGAAGTCTAGCAGAGACATTTTCTCTCAACACTTACTCACTTTATCAGTTTCCTCTAGGAGTTTGATGACACGATTTAGGTCCATAGGCTTAAAACTACTCTGGAAAAAAAAGCAACAACCCACAACTCTTAGTATTCTATATCATGAGAATCAAGAAACCACATCAAACACACTACTTTTATATATTGACCCCTAAACAAATCTGTGACAAAAGGACAGTAAGAGGAGAATGAAAAGCAGATTAAATCTTGTAGGAGTAAATACATTTTGGAGTTTAAAAAAGAGAAACACCTCTTGAATTCTTGTAGTATCTTAAAATCTTTGCCTTTACATTTCATTAGTCCTAAAAAGCCTAAGAGAACATTGGCTATAATAGAATTTCTATGTTTTGGAAAATAAAATTATCTTGTACATACAATTATATATCGCATGCATACATATTACACTGAGTTTGCTCTGTGTGTGTATGTGTGTGTGTCTGTCTTTCTCTCTCATACATAGATAGATAGATAGATAGATAGATAGATAGATAGATAGACAGATAGATAATGTCAGGTAGGAGATCACCTTCCTGAACTATTATCCCCTCTCTCCGTTGGCACCAGCACTCTTACAGTCATCCACATCTGAAAGCATGAACCTCCAAATTCTACAAATTTTACATCTTAATCATTCTTGAGCCTATTCCATCTTACTCATTTATTCAGTTCTCATTTCTCATGCAGTTCTGAAGGATTCCTACTGTGCTCCCTACCTCTACTCTTGCGTCCTTCAACTACATTCTCTGTTCTCTGGCTGGAATAATAAAACTCGAGTCTGAACATAATCTATGTGAATCTTTCAGTGAGTCTTAGCTCACACCACTTCTCCCTTCTCTATTCCATTTATATTGTTACAACCCTGTTTCTTTCCTTGGTTAACCCCCATAGGTCCTTCAAGAAACAGCGCAGGTGTCACCTCCCTGAGGGATTAAAAAAAGGGTAGAACAATGGCCCTCCTCTGTTCTCCCATAGCAGCCTTAAGCATATCACAATTCCCATTCCAGTGTTCTTTTTTTTTTTTTAAGATTTATTGTTTATTTATTTATTTATACAAGCACTGGGGACAGTCAGAAGCGTGGGAGGGTGAGAGAATTCACCAGAGCCAGAGGGGAGAGCAGAGCAGGCAGACTGATAAAGTACACTGCTGAGGGGAGCAGCAGGCAGCAGGAGAGGTCTGCGCGCCATGTGGGACCCTCACCCGGCAGGGGCGGGTATCGAACCAGCGCTGCAGAGGCTGTGGGCAGCTTCTCAACCCAGCGCTCAACCGCTGGGACACCGGGGAGGCCCCCCCATTCCAGTGTTCTAAAACAGTTTATCCCCACCACAGTCTGCCCCAAAGTTCACTTGACTTTTCTTTTCCTGTATCCCCAGTACTATCGTAGCATTAGGACCCAGCATACAGTATCATTAGTGACTCAAAAAATGCCTATAACACTACCCAAAAGAGGTCATTTTATAATAAATAAAGCGGGAGAGGAAAACTGAAGGTAGTATTCAAAGTTTAAGTACTTATGCACGATACACAAATCTCCAAATTCTAAATGCAGTTTGGCTACATTTACTTGGGAGATGAATGTTATGTTGTGTGTCATTTTCTTTTCAACTCAAATATTATATCAATATTGTTTACTCCCATCAGACATGTTAAGTAATCCCAGGCTACTTTGTGCACACCTTCCTGACTGTCTAGCTTTCTTTCATATTTACTTTTACTTTAAAATTGCTGTCTGAAAAGATGATATAGTGATAGTACAAAAAATACTTAAAAGGGAAAAGCATCTTACTTATTCCTATCATCTAAGCATTTATTTTTTAATATACTTTTTCTGGTTCTTTATATTTTTTATCTTATTTTCTTTTGGTTTAGAAAATACATAATTTCACTTAGTGTTAACACTATTATATTTGCTGGCTTTTAAAATCTGTAATACATGTCTTTCCATACTTCTACATAATCATTATTTTATTGCCTGCTAAGTCTATAATTTCTTTTTCTTTCATAATTACAAATTCATATATTCTGATCACAAGACATGTCTTTCAGAAACAAATTTTGCTAAGCATTCTAACTTTAAATCCGCAGAATAAGTATTTGAATGAGTTTTGAATGAGTTATGTACTCAGACATTTTTACTTTTAAAATTAACAATCCATTTGTTCCCCGGCCGCTGGGCAAGGGTCCCACATGGCGCGCAGACCTCTCTGGCTGCCTGCTGCTCCCCTCAGCAGTGTACTTCATCAGTTTGCCTGCTCTGCTCTCCCCTCTGGCTCTGGTGAATTCTCTCACCCTCCAGTGCTTCTGACTGTACCCAGTGTTTGTATAAATAAATAAATAAATAAATCTTTAAAAATAAATAAATAAAATAAAATTAACAATCCAAAAAGATTCACTAAATACTTATCTATAGCTGGTATTATGGCTGCCATTAAAATTGGTAAATTGTACTATTGAATTGTTTAAATTATATATTAAGCTTATTAGTTACCAAAATTTTTAATAAATAGAATTTTCCTTTAAAGATGTGAAATATCGGGCCTCCCGGTGGCGCAGCGGTTGAGCGCTGGGTTGCAAAGCTGCCCTCAGCCTCTGCGGCGCCGGTTCGATCCCCGGCTGCTCCCCGGCCACCAGAGGAGGGTCCCACATGGTGCGCAGACCTCTCCTGCCGCCCACTGCTCCCCTCAGCAGTGTACTTCGGTCCTTCTGCCTGCTCTGCTCCCAGCTCTGGTGAATTCTCTCACCCTCCCGCGCTTCTGACTGTACCCAGTGCATGTATAAACAAACAAACAAGCAAACAAACAAATAAATAAATAAAAAACCATGCCTCTCTATAAAAAAAAATAAATAAATAAAGATGTGAAATATCATGTCACTGCCTTAATTGTCTTTTCTCTTTCCCTTCTATGTTTTCTGAAAACAAAATAAAAACATATATTACATAATTTTTATTTTCTGATTTTCTGTTTTTGAGGGTTGCAAAGGATATTGAATTGAAAAATCAATTTGGGATTTTCTTTTTAATACCTGTATATATTATCAGGGTCCCCTTCTTTACCTCACCCCCGAAGAAGGTATAACTTTTATAAGAAACAGAGCATAGATTAAAGCATAGATTCCTGTTAGATTTATTTTGCATTGTCATTTCATGTTACCTTATGTTTTGCTTGCTTTATATATATTATATTTTTTAGATTGCTCCCTCCCTCACCTTAGTCTGTTCTTCCTTCCACAAATATTTATAATCAGTTTCTGTGTTTCAGGAACTATGTTAGGTGTAGGGTATACATTACCCTGATCTCAAGTAGCTATCAGTCTGGCATAGTATGAATATAATAGAAATAATATGCTACATAATGCTCCAAAATATTGAGGTATGCTCTAGAAGCACATAGAAGAGGCACAGAGTAGCATGTGGAGAAGAGGACGGAACCCGGGGCAGCTTCTGAAAGAAGTAATCTTCAAACAGGTGAGATTAAGTCGAACTGGTGAGATAAACTGAAAGAAGGTTTACTGGTCCAACCACTGTGGAGAGCTGTGTGGAGATTTCTGGACCTACTAAACATAGAGCTTCCATATGATCCAGCAATTCCACTCCTAGGTATTTACCCAAAGGACACAGAAACATCAATTCCAAAGAGCACCTGCACCCCTATGTTTATAGCAGCACTGTTTACAATAGCTAAGCTTTGGAAGCAACCCAAATGCCCAAAAATAGATGACTGGATCAAGAAGATGTGGTACATATATACCATGGAATATTACTCAGCATTCAAAAAAGATAAACACATGCAATTTGCAGCAACATGGATGGCGCTGGAAGGGATCATGCTCAGCGAAATAAGCCAAAAAGAAAAAGAAAAATACCGGATGGTCTCACTCATAGCAGGAATCTAGAAAACTTAAATAAGGGACCAGGAAAATGAATAACTATAAGAAAGTGAAAATCAAAATCAACAAAAAACTATGAACCAGAGACACTTTTAGGGGGGCGGGGGTAGGAGGGGAGGCATTGGGGTCAGAATGGGGGGGCTGCAATTGTATGGGGAATATAACAATAAAATTTATAAAAAAAATAAAATAAAATAAAACTGGTAACCTAAAAAAAAAAAAAAAGAATTAGAATTGTTTTCCTAAAACTGACTATAAACTACTTTTATTAAATCAATTAGCTATGAAAAAAAAAATAAAAAAAAATAAGAGGTGGAGGCAAAGAGAGAATAGCATGTATGAAGGTCAGAGATGAGAAAAAAGCAGGACTTTCAGAGGATCAGTGAGTTGTTTGGTGTGTTGGAAAGGATAATGCAGGAGCTAGGGGTTACAGATGATGCTGATGATGTAAGCAGAGGTCAAATCATAAATTATAATAATGATGTTGCTAGCTAACACTTATTAGTGTCAATTTCTAGGTACAATTATAAGCACTTTACATGCTTATAACTAATTGAGGTCTGTGAGGTAGGTACTTTACTAACTCCATTCTACAGGAGGCCTTGTATACTATACTGAGGATCTTTAGAATCAATAAGATGGCTCGAGAGATGGGATATATAAATAGACAGTGGCCAGACTACATATGTCAATAGAACTCGGCCTACAACTTTTGCAATGACCAACGTGGGGGGCCACGTCCCAACTTCTGAAGCAATTGGCTTAGAAAGTTAACTGACCACATTCTGGTCTTTGACGGCCAGATTCCCCATTTACAATGCAGTACTAAGTAGAAAAATGCAAATATGCTTCCCAAATCAATAAAACAGGATGTTGTTTTTCTAGACAGCCTCCCCCTGGCAACACTCTCTAACCAGAATATATCAGTTAAGCTTTTTTTTTCTATTAAGCTTTTTTTTTCACTATTTTTTCACTATTAAGCTTCCCTGTGTGCCGTGGAGTCCCTGCCAAATACAGTGCTGGCTATTTCTAAAGCAAGCTCAGAATAAATACCCTCTGTTTGTTCTCATTGTAATGGCCCTTGTTTATTTCCACGTTTTACTCAGCCTGATGTAAGAATAAAAAGGTAATTTTGTCTGCTGAATAGACTACTGAAAAGTTCCAAACTGAAGGTAGGTGAGAAATCAGTATGTAACTTCAGGCCTTGACTAAGGTGGTGGCAACTGCAAAAGACAATAGTGAATGGAATGAAAAACATCAAGGAGGTTGAATTGGTGAAAAGAGAAGGAAAAGGTGAGTATGACTGACTCCTGGGCTTAAGAAATTATGTAAGTGATGCCACCTTTTGTTGAGAGGGTAAAGTTGGAGGAAGAGGCTTGTGTTGAGATTTGAAAATGAATTAAAACTGGGGTTAAGATTTTTACATCATAGGTTTAAAATAATAATTGGAGGCATTTGAGTAAATGAGATCACACAAGCATTTGAGTAAATGAGAAGCAAAAGAGAACACCCAGATGTAAATATAAAAATAATTGCTGTTGTTATTCATAAGCTGTTTATGGAGCAATTATAAAAATATTTAGCAAAACATATGATCAAAAGTTTAATAAACTGCTTAGGAGAAGACTTTAGAAGACCTTAGAAGACCTCCAGTTCAAGCTAAGGAATGACCTTATGTTCCAATTCTTCCAAGGGATATTTCAAAGGGGAAAAATCTTGCTCATTTGCTACTTTAGTTTAGAGATAGGAACTAAAATTTACTGTGCTCCTTTTATGTTTCTGGTACTTTATATCTTTTTTTTTTTTTAAGATTTATTTATTTATTTATGCAAGCACTGGGTACAGTCAGAAGTGCGGGAGGGTGAGAGAATTCACCAGAGCCAGAGCAGGGAGCAGAACAGGCAGAAGGACCAAAGTACACTGCTGAGGGGAGCAGCAGGCAGCAGGAGAGGTCTGCGCGCCATGTGGGACCCTTGCCCTGAGGCCGGGGATCGAACCATCGCTGCTGTGAGGATGTGGGCAGCTTCTCAACCCAGTGTTCAACCGCTGCGCCACCGGGGAGGCCCTGGTAGTTTATGTCTTAATAAATCCTCAAATATTTCATATAAAGGTGGCATTATTACCTCGATGAGAAACTGGGGCCTTGAGACCTCACCAGTTAAGGTCACATCGCTAGTAAATGTGCCCACAGATAGGTTTGTCTGATGCAGGAACACTAATTCTCACACCACACTTCTCTGCCTGACTCCTAAACTGACCAACGAGGTTCTCTCTAGCCTTTATTCCAAAACAGGGGCAGAGGATTTTAAGGACACACAGTCCAGGGCAGTATGAGATAGCGGCTGGCTGTGACATCAATTAGCAGATTGTGGAGGTTCCCAGAGGCTCTCAGAGGGAGAGCAAATTTAGCAAGCAAGCTCTGCCTTGATATCTATGCAATTCAACCACAATTTTATATTTATTCTATAAATATTTTTGAGGGCCTACAGATATTTATTGAATGTCAAGCATTGTTCTGGGTGCCGAAGATATGGTATTGGGTGAAATTAAATAAATTAACTCTGCTTTCATAAAGAATTTATATGCTTTGGGGAAGGAAAAAATAGTAAATTACAGAGTCAGTACAATATAGTAATGTTTTGTCCAAAAAGGAGTAGGCAGTAGTGGTCAGCAAAAGATTCACAGAGAAGGTAACATTTCAGCAAAGTCTTTGAAGGGTAAGGGAACAAGCAGTAGATATCGAGGGAAAACTTCCAGGAAGTGATGCAGCAAGTGCAAGGGACAGGGGCACAGCCGACATGACTGAGAAGCCAAGGGGCCAGTGTGGCTGGAAACACAGAAGCTCTGCAAACTATTTCCTAAGGACTTAAATTTTTACTGTGAGTTCAAAGTAGAGGAGGGAAAGGACAAGATATATTTCCCACACTTAAGGAACCATATTCTAGTGAAGAAATGAAATTCAGACAAATGAAATAGTGTTCAACATAAAATAAGTGATAATTAGGTGAGAAATGGTAACTCAGACCTAGGACTTGACCCACTTGTGAGAAGATCTGTGAGGGTGAAAAATGGGATGTGCTTCCTATTTAGGAGTACTCTACAGTAGATCCTATAGGTTGGATAAAATTTAAGTTCTAAGGTAGGGTAAGATTCAAATTCAGAAAAGAGGAAAAGCGGGCCTCCCTGGTGCTGCAAGGGGTTAAGACACAGCACTATAAAACTATCCACAGAACGAGTTAGATTCCCGGCCAGGGTGGTGACCCACATGGCGCAGCAGACCTCTCCTGACTCTCCAGCTGCTCCCCTCAGCAGTGTATTTCAGTCAGTCCGCCTGTTCTGCTCCCCACTCTATCTCTGGTGAATCTTCTCACCACCCCCATCACTTCTAGCCTACGCCCCAGTTCTTCTATGCATAAATAAATCAATCTTTAAAAAAAGAGAGAAAAGAGGAAAGGGCATTCATTCAATAAATATTTAATATCACCCCTGCATAGAAGGCATGGTGCTGAGCACTATTAGAGTACCCTGCATACAGGTATTGGGATACTTGGAGATTATGGGCAACACTACAGAAAAAAAGCCACAAATAAAAAGATTTCTGTCCACATGGAAGGGGTACTGAGCAGCACACACACTACAGATACAGTACAGATTATACACCGGAAAATCTTAAAACTAGGACAGGAAGTGAAGTTGAGGCACTATAGTGATGGCAGAGATAGACTTTGTCTATCATCTAATTTAGCGGTTATAAGGTTAAAAATCATTTGCAGGAGTTTTCTAAGAGTCCCAGGCTCCACACTGGGGATTCTTATTGAGCAAATCTTGGGGAGGGCCCAACTATCTAGTTTTAAAAAAAAAAAAAAAAAAGCTGCTCGATGTGTCTGTGAAAGTACACCAGATGAGAGGTGGTAATGAAAGAAAAGAAAAAAAAGGGGGGGGGGGAAGGGAGAAAATAGATAGATATGCACAAAGGAATACCTGTTTTGTTTCATTTAGAATATTGTGGGCTGTTTTGGCAATGGCCTCTTAAAATAATCACATTGTCCCCCACCCCATCTTTTGTCTTATTAAGCCAGGCTTGCCTACCGCATATAACCTTGCTCTCCCTCCCCTCCCCCCCCCTTTTTTTTTTAACACATCAAGTATAAAAAGAATAAGAATCATCAGGCACCAAATTCACCTGCTTGTCAGGGGCCATGCTTGGGATAACAGCGGTCAGTGTTGAGCGCCCTTGCAGCCTTGCAGGAGTGGAGAGCTAGTTACTGTTCCTCAAAGTTCTCCCCACCCAGATTGGAATTCTTCCACAAAACCGATTAGATAAATTCCCCTAACACCTGCTCCTCCTCATGCATAAGTGTTGTTGCTGCACAGGTTATTGTGTAAATGTCTGGCTGTCCTCAGAGAACTCAACGCTGTTCCCAAAGTACAAGAGGTCCCCAGTCAACTGACCACTCCCCGGGAACTCTCCAGGGCTCAGGATGCGGACGCAGGAGACAGGGTTCTTGACGCAGCCTGAGACTTGCGAATCCTCAACGGAAATTCCCAGAGTGGCCCCACGCCATTAGTGTGGGGAGGCAGGGTGGATTCCTCCGTAGAGTTCACATTTTAGGGCGCGATCATTACTCTTTGGCAGAAGCCTCAGAACCCGAGTACGAAACAAGAACGACTTGGAGTTTCTAAGTCCCCTCGCCACAGAATGGACGTACAAATGAGAGTTCCGAAGTGGAATGTCTCAACAGACAACACTCAAAAGAATGAGTTATGGATTCATAACAAAAGTAACTGAAAACCAAACACAAGTACAATACAATCCGTTTTATTCCCTCCAACTCTTCCACCCGGGGCCCCACAACTAGCTTCTATTTTCATATAAAAACGAGATGTTTAATTTCTAATTTAACAGCGTTTTCCTCCTTCCCGGGCTTCAGTAGCAACAAATTCCGGATTTTAGTAGCAACAAATTTGGACATGGGAGACAATTCACGTTTATATCAAGAACATCACTCGAGAATGGGGATCTCCATGGGAAAGCTCAGTGCAGGCAAACTGGTCATCAAATCCTTGTTTTCGCTAATTACGACTCCTTCCTCCCAGGCCCTCTGTGGTGACACCTTCCTTGGAGCTGCAGCAGCCCTCGCCTACTCAGTTTAGTGGGGAACTCCGGGAGGACGACGCGGCGCGATTCCCCAGACAGGTGGGTGACGACAGTCAACCCCCTCGCAGGCGGCGCGGTTCTCTAGGGAACCTGCTTGCGCTGGGAACGGCTGTCCCGCGAGCTACCCTGGATTCCAATCGGACCCCAATTCCACCTCAGTCGCCCCCAAGCCTTGTCCCCGCCTCCAGATCGCACCTTCCCGGCCCTCCCCAAGCCCCGCTCCTCCTCAAGCCCGCCGCTCCGAAGCGCAGACGCCGCCCGGTACCTGCGCCTCTTCGCCTTCCGTCCCCACTCCGACCACTGGGATTTGGCGAGGGCTGCCGGATTTGTTCCTGCTGCCCTGTTCCTGGGCCTCGGCCGTCTCCGCGGCCTCTGCTGCTGCTGCTGACATGGCTGAGGCGGCCGCGTGAGGGATGCGGGTCCTCCTGTCCTACACGATGCCCGTAATCTCGGGGCCCGGAGACCCGTCCGCCGGGAAGGGCAGGTCGCCCGAGAGCCGCTAGAGTCGAGGGAAGCCCCGGGGGTCTGACTGTGGCCTCGGCCACCACGACACGGCCCTCATCGCGCAGCCCCAGCCCACCCACCGCCTCAGGTGCGCGCGGGCCGTCGGGTTGTCAACACAGCCCGCGCGTTGCTAGGGGCGGGGCCGGGAGCCGGCTCCTACGGAAGCCCTGGAGGCCAAACTACGCCCACACCGGTTCCGCTCCTCTGACGCTGGGAATGGTGGGTGTGCTTGCGCTCTGGAAGACCTCGGTAGGTAGTCGGGAGGGTTAACTTTAGGTTACCTTAGCCTTGGTGGTTTGCGCTGGGTCTCCTTTTTTTTTTTTTTTTTAAGATTTATTTATTTATGCATACAAGAGCTGGGATACAGGCCAGAGGTGTGGAGGGTGAGAGGATTCACCAGAGACAGAGTGGGGAACAGAACAGGCAGACTGACAAAATACACTGCTGAGGGGAGCAGCGGGTGAGACAGGAGAGGTCTGCCGCGCCATGTGGGAGTCTCTCCGGCCAGCCGGGATCGAACCCGCGTTACAGAGGCCAGGACAGCTTCACAGTGCGGGGCTCAACCGCCTGAGGCACGGGGTGAGGGATGAATGATGGACTGATAATACTGGAAACAGAGCGAGTTTTTTTACCCTAACGCAGTAACAGTGGTCACCTACATTCCTCTTCTGTATTTTAATGGCCCTAACGAACAGTGAAATAAACATGCTTTGCACACGACTTTAGAAGGCTCTTTAATCAAATCACTGGATAGAGTTGTTTAACTGTTAGAGTCCCACTTTTCACATCTGTGAAGTAGTATTGTTGTGAAAAGACTGAATGAGATAATTTTATAAAGTGGTGCTTGGCACACAATGCAAACCTAGTAAATGTTTAAGATTGTCATTATCTTTACTATTACTGTATTATACTGAGTAATACTACGAGAAGAGACAGGACTGTAATGGAAAGCTTTCATAATCACCAGTGTAACTTAATCACTTAAGTTGAAGGCTTTGAAAACTGATTTTAAAATCTTTTAAGTCTTTTTTCAAGCCTCCCAAACTCGTCAAGATTAACATGTGAGCTTTTCTATCTTCTATAAAATTTATGATTTAGAAATTATACAAATGCCATGAAAATAAATTTAATTTCACCGCTCAGTGTTTCTCTCCCCATTTGTAGAATGAGCAGATTAATCAGTGAGCTTGTTGCCTTAACTAGTACAAACACTAAATGATGTTTTTGGACCTTCAAGTAAATTCCAGTCCTCTCCTCTCAGAAATCTACTCATTCTTCCACTATCCTCTTCCTCATTCTCTGAAACTGCTCTGACTCAGGTAGCAACACTTGTGGTCATAATCTGTGGGCACTTTCCTGATATCGTCTTCTGTACTTGCCTGTAGTATTTTACACACTTGACCACACTCTCCCCTTCTTGAAAACTCTCTTGCTTGAACTTTAGCATTCTTTTTTTTTCTTTACCTTTTCAGCTACACATTGATGTTTTTAGAGGTGCTGTCAGACCTTACTCAGAGGTGGGTTCACTGGGTCTGAGTTTGCTATCACACAGGGAGGATGCAGAAGGCAAGTTAAATGTATTACCAGTAGGACTTTAATTGCTGTTACACATTCCTATATATTACATCAAAAGAAGACTGAAACCATTTGGTTAAATACATGCAATCCTATGGAAATGGCACTTGAAAACAAGACAGTGGCAGAGAGCTGACAAGCAAATGATTTTCTTACCCTTTGTGTGCTTATCCTAGGAACTCAGAACAATGGAAGACAAAGATGTAGGGTTTGCCAGAGAAAATTTTCCACTTGAAACAGAGCTTACCTGGTGGATGACAACTGACTTACTTTGGTGTTTCAGCAACAGAAGCTGGTAAGTGTTCATAAACTTCTGTGACCCTGGAAAGACAGACTCTTTTCTTCTTTTTTTTTTTTTAAAGATTTATATATTTATTTATACAAGCACTGGGTACAGTCAGAAGCACAGGGGAGGGGAGGTGTGTGTGTGAGAGAATTCACCAGAGCCAAAGTGGGGAGCAGAACAGGCAGTCTGACGAAGTACATTGCTGAGGGGAGCAGCAGGTACGGCAGGAGAGGTCTGTCGCGCCATGTGGGACCCTTGCTGGCGGCTGGGGGTAGAACCAGCGCTGCAGAGGCTGCGGGCAGCTTCGCAGCCCAGCGCTCAACCGCTGCGCCACCGGGGAGGCCTTCATAGGACTTAACTAAAGATATTTTCCAGAACAATGAGCAATGGATTTCTAATTTATTTTACTTGATTGTGAACAGATCTATATATTCATTTTGTCTTATATACAGAGTACTAGTTTTTTCAGTGTTCAATAGCCAAATCTCCCACGAACTACCCACCCCCCCTTTTTTTTAAGCACTTAAAAATCCTTGAATTTTTCCTTCTGGGTGAAATTCTTCATAGAATAGCTTCCTTTACTTGGCAAGTTAATAGATCCAACTTTGTAGTGGTTTTTGTTATTGTTATTTGTTTTTAGCTCAAATGGTGTTTTATTTTTTGACAGGTAAGAGGTGACCAGAATGGAAGTCCTCAAACCATTTTGAGTGAAATTCCTGCAGTTTTAAGAAGTTGTCAACTCCCTCCTTTGCTACATTTGCCTATGTTGTACTTTGATTGTCTTTACATATCTAACTCCCAATGAAATTCAGCTCATGGGCCTCCCCGGTGGCGCAGTGGTTGAGCGCTGGATTGTGAAGCTGCCTGCAGCCTCTGCAGCGCTGGTTCTATTCCCGGCTGCTCCCCGACCACCGGAGGAGGGTCCCACATGGCACACAGACCTCTCCTGCCGCCCACTGCTCCCCTCAGCAGTGTACTTCGGTCCTTCTGCCTGCTCTGCTCCCTGCTGTGGCTCTGGTGAATTCTCTCACCCTCCCGCACTTCTGACTGTACCTAGTGCTTGTATAAATAAATAAATAAATCTTTAAAAAAAAAAGAAATTCAGCTCGTGACCTTTTCTAGGAAGTCTTCGCTACATCCTCTGCTGTGTGTCCTTTTGTTTGCCATCTTGTTCGTCCTTCTGTTTTTGTGCCACACATGTTGAATGTATTACTGGCTAAGCATCTCAAAGTCATCCTACTGGACTTTGATTTTTGAAAACTAGCCCTCAGTGTCTAAAGCAGTGGTTCTCAAAACTTAGTGTGCATCAAAATCATCTAGAGAAGAGGTTAAAACAATGTCCTGAACCCCACCTCCATAGCAAACTTCAGTAAGTCTGGGTGGTGTCCAAGGGTTTGCAGGTATAGCATGTTCCCAGGTGAAGTTGATGGTGACTAGACTTTAGGACCTGCTGGTCTAAATCATACCAGATTCTCAATAAATAGTCATTGAAATTTCAAAGATTATAAATTACTTATTTGATTTGAGGCCAAATTAAAGCATCTCAGAAGTTTACCCAAAGTAAGATAAATGCTAAGTTCAAGCTTCTCCATATGGGGTCCTTGACTACAACATAGGTAGAAATGAGGAATGCAAATTCTCAGGCCACGACGGACCTACTTAATTAGAATCTCCATGTGACTAATATGCACATTAAAATTTGAAAAGCACTGCTCTAGTGTGTATATTTTCACTAGGTTTTTTTTTTTTTTTAGTATTAACAATTTCCATAAAGCTGTCTTTCACTCTAAGTATTCCATTTGTTAAATTTCTGTATCTTTTGTTTCCTCAAAGATGATAAAATTACGTGAATTTATTCATTTTTCTTCTTGGTAAGCACAGCCAGTTTAGGCTCTTAAAAGCTTTAACTGTTTAGGGTCCTCTCTGGTGGCCTGGTGGTTAATTCTTAGCTCTATCCCTGCAAACTGGCCTGAGTTCTATCCTAGCCAGGGATGCCGTAGCAGACCTCTTCTGTCTCGCCCACTGCTCTCCTCAGCAGTGTATTTCAGTAATTCTGCCTATCCTGCTCCTCATTCTGTCTCTGGTGAATCCTCTAACCCCTCGCATCTCTGGTCTACACCCCAGTTCTTCTATGCAAAAATTAAAAAAATTTTAACTGTTAAAATTAGGTATTGGATTTAAACTTAATTACTATTCATTGAACCTTCCTTAGTATAGCTTTTTGAAGACTCTGTTAAGAGCATAGGAGACATTTTCATGACACAAAAGAATAGGAGGATGTAAAGGTAAAATAACTGTTGAAATGATATATTATTTCAACAAAAAGATAAATTAATTGTGGAGAAATATATGAGAAACAAGTTACACGTAGAATAGAAATGCTTCAATCTGTTAACAATTTTGTAGAATTTACCATTTCTTTATAGTCACAAATTGTAACTTTTTTTTAAAGATTTATTTATGCATATCAGAGCTGGGGTGCAGGCCAAGGGTGGGTGGGGGCAGAAAAGATTGCGCCATGTGGGTCATGCGCCACCAGGGAGGCCCACAAATTGTAATTTATTTTTTTAAAGATTTATTTATTTATGCATACAAGAGCTGGGGTACAGGCCAGAGTTGCGGGTGGGTGAGAGGATTCACCAGAGATTGAGCGAGGAACAGAACAGGTAGACTAACTGAAACACTGCTGAGGGGAGCAGTGGGCGAGACAGGAGAGGTCTGCCTCGCCATGTGGGTTGTTCCCTGGCCGGCCGGGGATCGAACTCGTGCTGCAGAGGCTGTGGATTGCTTCACAGCGTGGTGCTTAACCCCTTGAACCACCAGGGAGGCCCCCAAATTATAATTTCTTAGAAGGACTTGTGCCTTTAAAGATTAAGCTATATACATTTTTTACTTTCAAATGTAACAGAGCTAACGTAACAAAGCTGACTATATCCTTAACATGAATATAATATTTAATATTATTCTTCTGATTTTTTTCTGATATAGTTTTGCACTCTGCCTAATTAGTAGTTAAATATTAATTATTCATTAGCATACATTAAGAATGTTTCTAATAAGTACATGTATGAATTTGGTAATCTTGAAACTAATGCTGAATGTTCTGAATGTTCAAGCAAATGTTATTCTTTTCCACATCAGAATAATTTATTTTAAACAAGAGAATTTTTATAGCACATACAAAAGTTAATGAGTAGGTTAGCTTTAGGGGAATTAGGTAATAGAAGAAATACATATAAAGTTGGAATGTAATCTACTTTACGCTTTAAAAAAATTTTTCAAGTTAATTGTTATAGAAACAAAGCCTAAAAAGAAACATAAACTATATCTTTCCAACACAATCATTAATGCAAATTTGGAAGAAAAAAGTATAGGGCACAAAAAAACAAAGTACAGCCACCCCGAAGTCAGTTATTCTAATAAAAAGTATATAAGTAATCCAAATAGCAAGCGACTTTCACATAGGAATATGGAGAAGGTATTCATATTTTGTGGAGAAACTAAATAGTAGTAAATAAAATGAACTTACAAATGGTAACTTTTAACTCATGAAAAATTCAGCTTCATAACATGGGAAAATTTCCAGGAAATTAAAATGTTTTCCAGCTTTTAGAACTAAAACCTAATCATTGTGTTTACATGGCTGGAGGCTACAGTGAAGACTGCTAGGCTAGAACTGTCCTTATGGTGGTCTAAGATGTATCAGATAAGTTTATTACATTGACAATTATTCAGATTACATAACTTGACTTGTTCTAATTTCATAAAACCTGCATTAGTTTACTAGGTCTGCTGGGGCAAATAACATAGACTGGCTTGCTTAGGCAATCAAATTTTATTTCCTCATATTCTGGAGCCCCACATCAAGGTGTACAAGATTGGTTTTATTCTGAGGCCTCTCTGGTTTGTAGATGGTCATATTTTTTTGTCATCACTTGGTCTTCCCTCCATGTCTTAACTTCCTCTTCTTATAAGGACATCAGTCATATTGGATTATGGCCCATAATACCACCTCATTTTGCCTTAATTATCTCTTAAAAGGCTCTGTCTGCAAATACGGCCACTCTGACTTACTGGGGGTTGACTTCAACATATGAATTTTAGGAGGCTACAATTCAGCCCATAGCAGGCCCCAGCAGCCTTTGGGTTGTAATTTTACTTCTTAAAAAGAACAAATTCAGGCCTCCCTGTTGGCATAGGGGTAAAGTCTCAGCACTGTCCCTGCAATGGCAAGGCCTGAGTTCCAACCCCGCCAGGGAGCTGACCCACATGGTGCAGCAGACCTCTCCTGTCTTGCCCACTGCTCCCCTCAGCAGCGTATTTCAGTAGGTCCACCTGTTCTGCTCCCCACTCTGTCCCTAGTGAATCCTCTCACCCCCTGCACATCTGGCATACACCCCAGTTTTCTGTGCATAAATAAATCTTTTCAAAAATAAAGCAGTAGATCAGCTTTAAAAAAAAACAAACAGGGGCCTCCCCGGTGGCGCAGCGGTTGAGCGCTGGGTTGCGAAGCTGCCCACAGCCTCTGCAGCGCCGGTTCCATCCCCGGCTGCTCCCCGGCTACCGGAGGAGGGTCCCATATGGCCCGCAGACCTCTCCTGCCGCCCGCTGCTCCCCTCAGCAGTGTGCTTTGGTCCTTCTGCCTGCTCTGCTCCCCACTCTGGCTCTGGTGAATTCTCTCACCCTCCCGCGCTTCTGACTGTACCCAGTGCTTGTATAAATAAAATAAATAAATAAATCTTTAAAAAAAAAAAAGTACATAAGTAAAAATTTTTAAAAAAATGACAATTTCAAGAAAAGAATATGCTTAGTTAAGGCAATACTGGTATTCTTTAGAATATTGATATTTCTCACAGTAGTGATGTCACTGTTCTGATTTAACATGCTATCACTGTACATTTGATTAATGTGAATCTGTTCCTGAGAGATGTATTTACTCTCAGGGTCTCAAGCTATCTGGATTGAGTCTTCAAGACCCTGCGCCTGACTTTGTCAAAATCAGTATTTCATGTTTCATTTTCTATTTGAAGAATCTACCAAAAGCACTGGAGTAGCCTAGGTTCCTTAGAGCCTGACATATTCACCTGTTGCTATTTTGGGGGGCCGGGGGAGGGGTTGCTATCTCTGGGAAACAGTGAGGAAAAGATGGAAATGATGCAGGTAGTGGAGGAGGTACACCATATTGGTATCATTACACTGGTCAGTTTTGGAATAATTACTCGATCTTTTAGTATTATCTTCATGGGAGCCTTAGAATGATCACACTTGGGAACAGGCATCTGGGGAGAGGGAAAGGAGAATTTATCTACCAGCTCCCTCTTGTACTGCATTTCCTTGCCCAAAGTTCATGGCTAAGGAGGATTCCCAAAAATAGCTAAAAAAAAAGTTACATGCAATATTTGTAATAGACTTACAGAAGTTATTTTTTGTCTGCAATTTAAAAGAATTGACTGTCCTGTATTCGATCTGGCATCCCACTCTTAGGACCCAAGCACTTCTGGGGCAGCTGTGGGTGAAGCCAGAGCACCCACAGAAGCTCTGCACAGCAGGAGGTTGACTTTTCCACCTCACTGTAGCAATGTGCTGGCAGTGGTAGCTGCAATAGTGTGACTTCCTCTGGGATCACCACATATCTGTATTTTTCATTTGAATATAAAACAGGTATCATCTCAGTTTACTGGTAGTTTAACATAATGAGAAGGTTGCCATCCTTAGCACATAAAAATTGTTTGAAACTGTGATGGTTTGAATACATGAATTAGTCACTTCTCTGAACTAATGATGGTAGCATTCAGCTGATAAAAGGAACATTTCCCTTGGGTAAAGTGTCCAGCAAGATTAAGTATATTTAATAAACAAACACCATGAGGCAGCCACCCTGTCGGGTTGGTCTGTGTTTCGGTGTTCATCATGTACCTGCCATTGTGCAAGTTGATTGCATGGTTTTGTCTGACTTGACAAGACAAACATTTGTTACACTCTCAAGAATGATTTATCTACAGTATAATTTCTAACACATAACACTCCTTCATTGCAATAATGGGTGGTATACTTGACAGTCTCCTTTCCTTTTTCTTGCACAACAGGACTTCAATTTTAGACCCAACAGGACTTCAATTTTAGACCCCTCAACCCTTTAGACATCAACTTTAACACCAAAGATGACAGTAAAGAAGGAAGGGGTGTGGGCAGAAAGATATACACATGGCTGCATGGACATGGGTAATAAATAATTTTCTGTTAAAAAAAATCCTTTAAAATATCTCATCATTATTTGTAATATGATACTGTTCTTGATACTGGGAATACACTAGTGAATAAGACAGAGTTCCTGTTCTCAGAGTGCTTACAGAATGTACAGTAGGCTCTCTCTATTGGGGTTCTGCATCCACAGATCTAACCAATCTTGGAAGGACTGAAACTAATGCCCCATGCACATCACGCATCTACTAGAGCTTGAATATTGTATTGAATTATGGCTTAAAGACAATGAATGCTAGTGAAATGAAATAATTTTAAGAACACTGACTCACTAAATGGAGATTATTCTAAACGACTGCTGGTAAAACAAATAAATGATCCCTCCAACCCCAAATTATTACATGTCCTACTTTCAGAATATAAAAGAGAAAGAAAAAAGGAGAAAAAGTCAGAAAAAGTATTGGATGACCTCTATCTTAAATGAATTAAAGTAAGGAAGAAAAATCCATTTGCATACAATTCAAAAGACAAAACATATTAAATAGTACTTTTTATTTAGATGTTTATAAGGCAAATCTATGAGAATGATGTAAAAACATGGTATGTAATTCGATAGCTATATTTTGGAGATTACAGAATTTTAACAAATATCAATTACACAGTTATAAAGAAGACAGTATTTTCTAAGCACATACAAAATTTTTAATGAAATATCAAAGCAAGAAAATGAGTATAAATTAACAATGGAAAAATCAATTCTAATGTGAATTGCACATAATCCTTTAAAAGCTTTTAAAAGTAAGAATTATTGCAATTTAGTTTATTCAAACAGTGTTAAATAGCATCATGACAAAGAACTGAAGGCCAGACATGAATAGTTACGACTTTATACAGGAAAACTCAAATTTACAGTGGCTTGCATACAGGAAAGGGCAGTCGAAGTAGTAAACTACTTAAGATTTTTTCAGTCTCTAGGCTTCCTCCAGTAGGATGTGACTTTGGTCCTCTCTTGGCCTTACAGAGTTGCCAGGACTCCTAGTATCATATGCACATCCTGGCAGCAAGATGGAGGAATAAGATAATGAATAGCCACTGCTTTCCTTTGAAGAGACTTGTACCAAGTCACACTTATATCCCAGTCCCTGTACATTTCACCAGCAGAAACTTAGTCTCCTGGATACACCTAACTTCAAGGACAGCTGAGGAATGTGATGGGTGGCAGCTTTTAAAGCAGAGTAAATAGACATTAGTAGACAACTTTCAGTACCTGTTCAGACTGGATATCTGGAAAGCTGTGAAGGACCCTTAATAAAAATCTTGAAAGAATACCTTTTTGAAGCGGACAATTTGGAAATCAAATAAAGTACCTGATTTGGATTTAATTTTGCACATGCAGCTACTGGATGATGAATCCATGTAGCTTGCCCTAATTTTGGATGATTACACAATGGAAATCCAAAGACTTGTAAAGTTAAAAAAAAAATCAGTATGTATGTGCGTTAAGTTGAAATGAACATATCATATGTACAGAATCTGAACAGCAAAAACTTCGTAATTTTCTCACATTAAAAAAAAATTGAAGAAACTATCATCCTGTAAAATTCACTGTTTAAAGGTATGAATAAATTGTGTTTCCATACTGAAATGAATATATGCTGACTTATGAACAATTTGTTTTACTAACTTATGCACAATTGAGTGTGGAACATCTTGTTTTCAAGACAGTATCACAAATATGATTCTTAACATTGGACTGTGTTGGGCCAAACTATGTGTAACACTGGTTTAAGTAATGAATTTACAAAATAAATTCAACATGACATTTTAGGCTGTTTAAATACTTCAAAACATTTTATAGGCTGGCACAGGTTCAGTGTTCATAATATTCCTGACGAAATACTGATGAATTACGTTTTTGACACCTATTTAAAAAATCATGTAAGAAACCTTAAATTTCACAAGCCTCTCTTTTGGGGGAAAACACTGTACAGAATTTTTATGAAATAACTTAATGGCAAAAGACAATTAAAAAAATTAAGGTTTTATCATATTACATGAAATAAACTACAAAAATTGGATATGATATATTCTTGAAGCCCTTTTTACACAAATAATTTTTGTAATTTGACTGTAGTGTAAATATAAATATAGCTTCAGTTTACTATTATCAAATTAACACTGAAAGTAAAGTTCCTTAATCAAGTCAAGATTATGCTAATTTATAAGAAATTAATCAGCTCAACACTGGAGCTTATTAGCCAATCCTGTATGTAGAACAAAATAATTATCTCCAATAAATACCTATAAATATAATTTATTCATACTTTAAAATATTTTTAAATCTAAATAAAAATCTCTACATGTAGACAGTCTGGGCTAAATTTCCATATATGTTCTGAAAAATATATGTCAGCATGAATATATTCTTATTTAAACATGAATTTAAATATTCTTAATACAGGAGACAAAATCTGTACACAAAAGCTGAGAAGCATGGTTTAATCCATGGTTATTTTCCTCTTAGGAGAAATTACTTGTTTTTTTGCATAGGATTAGACTGGGTATAATTTTTACATTCTTATAATTTTCGCAGGGGTACCTCTCCAGTACAGATCAGCTAACAAATTCCTGCTATTTGAATGTTCCAACATTTCCACATATAGCAGGAGCAGAATTCAGTCGTTTTAGGCCACAATAATGACTTAAAAAAAAGATTTTGAAAAATAATGAATAAGAAAAATAATCAGGTAGGAATTTAAAGTCAATAAGTAAAGCAATTTCTAAAAATTTTGCGTTTGTCAAAAAGCTTTTAAACATTTAGAATTATAATGGGTAAATTACATTTAATCTAAAACTTCAAAACTGCTTCATTTTTGTAACATGGAAAAGAAGGTATTACCATTTGAAATAAGTTATGTCTTTCATACATTTTCATAAACTCTTTGCATATTTTCAAAGAGCCCATTTATCTGTAATAATAATTTTATATGTATTATTGGATACTTAATATATGCATGCAACAATATACTTCAATAGTCATCTAATTTTTAAAAAATATTTCACTGTATTTTCACATTAAATGTTGAAAGCATATTCTTAAGAGAATAAGGAATAAGAAAGCATTGGAAATACGCTGTTAGTTCACTAGTTCACTAGTCCCCTACAGTAGTTTATAGGTGTTTACCTTTAAACTTATCACCTAATGGAATTCCTAGTAAAAACTGACAAATGATTACTAAGAGAATATAATTAAAATGAATAAAAGGAGTGCTCAACTTTGAAGTGTAAGATATTAAAATCCATCAACATAACAATATCAGAGAATCATGTGTGATTTACCAAAGTGACACAACGCAAAGGCAGAGTAAGAAACATTGGTGGGAAAGTTGGTCTCCACTAAATAAAAGTCCTTTTATTTTTGCAGCTGGATTCAGTAGTACCTCATTGAGCAAATTTAAAAATGTTATAATATCAGGAAGAGAAATACATAATATTGTATCTTGTCTCCAACTTTATTTTTTAATAAGGAAAGAGCAAATGGAAAGAAAGTTGTAAGGTATGCTAACCAAAGTTTGAGCATAATGCAATATTAATGTGGAATGTCAGCACTGAAAAATTTTAAGAATAATTTATATGATTATATGTCTCCAGAGTAGGTTATAATTAACCACTTATCCTAATATCCTCTATGCTTGCAAATTGTTTCCTAATGAATGGTTGAGCAGACAGCAGAACTTTTCAGGAAGAAAAAAGGCCAAGACCAACTGTACAGGGACTTTTAAAGATTCTACAGAACCTCAGCAATTTATTAAAACTACTCATTGTACATGGAGACCTATGGCCTACCATGGGTTTCTGGGGTCATGTCCCAGGCAAGATTCTCCCCCAAGGTAATTAAGGATTAGCTGCTGAGCAATAAGACGTTTATATTGCAATGTGTTCACATATCTTTTGATGCCCACTACCCACTCTTAAGTCAATGCCTTTTTATAGAGGAGGATGCATCTCGATGTGTCTTCCTGGACCTAAGCATGGGGATGAAGCAGGGTCCAGTGATTAAAACTGTAGCCTCTGATGACTGCCTGGACTTGAATTCTGGCTTTTTCACTTACTGTGTGACCTTGTTCAAATTACTTAACTTTTCTGGCCTTCAGTTTTCTCATAAAATAAGCATAGGCAGGGCCTCCCTGGTGGCACAAGGGGCTAAGAAGCAACCTGTGAACTATCTGCAGCCACTTCAGCATGAGTTCAATCCCGGGCCAGGGAGCTACCCACATGGCGCAGCAGACTTCTCCTGACTTGCCCGCGGCTCCCCTCAGCAGCGTATTTCAGTTGATCTGCCTGTTCTGTTCCCTGCTCTGTCACTGGTGAATCCTCTCACCCCCACACCTATGGCCTGTACCCCAGTCCTTGTATGCATACATAAATAAATCTTTAAAAAAGAAAATAAGGGGCCTCCCCGGTGGCGCAGCGGTTGAGCGCTGGGTTGCTAAGCTGCCGGCGACCTCTGCGGCGCCGGTTCGATCCCCGGCTGCTCCCCGGCCACCGGAGGAGGGTCCCACATGGCGCGCAGACCTCTCCTGCCGCCCGCTGCTCCCCTCAGCAGTGTACCTTGGTCCTTCTGCCTGCTCTGCTCCCCGCTCTGGCTCTGGTGAATTCTCTTACCCTCCCGCGCTTCTGACTGTACCCAGTGCATGTACAAACAAAAAACGAACGAACAAACAAATAAATAAAAATATGCCTCTATAAAAAAAAACAAAAACAAAAACAAACAAACAAAAAAAAGAAAATAAGGATAGGCAACTCTCCTGTCTGCCTGTGACTCTGCAGAAGCCTATTTTTCTTTCTCCTTTTCCTAACAAACCTGTCCTTTTCAGGCTCTTACTGCCTGCTTGTGTCTGTGCAAGTGTCCTGTCCTTTTCTTTCCTTTCCCTTTTTACTTATTTTTTATTGTTGGTGTAGCTTCTTTTTTTTTTTTTAAATAAAGATTTATTTATTTATACAAGAACCAGGGTACAGGCCAGATGTGCAGGAGGGTGAGAGGATTCACCAGAGACAGAGCAGGGAACAGAACCAGCACACTGACTGAAATATACTGCTGAGGGGAGCAGCAGGTGAGACAGGAGAGGTCTGCTGCGCCATGTGGGTATCTCTGCGGCCGGCCAGGATGGAACCCACACTGCAAAGGCTGCAGACAGCTTCACAGCGCTGTGCTCAACTGCCTGCGCCACCAGAGAGGCCCATCTTCCATTTTTAATATAATAAATCTACCCTTTTGGATAAGGGAAAAAAAAGATAACTACCACCTCTGTCACTGGATTAATATAAGTATTAAATGGGATAATACAAGTAAAGTACTTAGAACAGTCCCTGGCCTGTTGCAATCTCTCTACGAGTATCAGGAAAATCCTACAGCAGAGTGCTGACAAGGCTAAGGTACAGCAACATAGATTAATTGACAAACAACTATTTGTATGTAAACTTAACACTTTCCCTCTAACTAGAACAATGAAAAGATACTCGGGATTGGTACTATATTAGAAAAGTCAGTTCTGTAGGTCAAATAGTACTGCCTTTCTTGATTGATTTGCTAATTTAATTGCAAATTATTAATTTGCAATAATTAACATGCAATGAAACTGCTCTGTAACAAGAATAAAATCTTTGTAATTATTATTAGTATATATATTTTAAATATAATTTCAGGTTCAATTTGTCTTTTTAACTTGTGGTTACTCATATATTCGCATTGGCTCAGACAATTAATTACTTTCTTCAAATTCTATCTTACGAGAAAAATATAAGAATGTATATCATTACCTAGATGCTAACGTAATGTATCCCTTCTTAAAAGTGATTTATACATTTCTATTTCTAACATTGGATAATCAAAACATTACTTAAGCTTCAGGAAAAAACCCACATCCATCAAATTATGTTAAAACTTAAAGTTCTGCTGGTTTGTTACTTTTTTAACAGATTACCTCTATATTATTAGTTATAGATACTTTTGCCTGATTATGGATGGTAGTTTGTTCAAACAACAATCGTGTTACAATTTTCCAAAACAAAACATACCTAAATTTCAACAAGTTGATTACAAAATTGCATATTCACAAAGTGACAGTTGTGAAAATTAATTTGGAGAAAATTCTACTGCTAATTGAGTAGAGAGCTCATTGAACAGGCTTCAACCCATATCAACAGTGCAATTGCAACATAGAGGAAGTCATAAAAATAATGGCATGAGGAGAACTTTATATGACCTCAGTGAGCACCATTTATTATCACATTACTGTAACCCTCTCTGGTGAGAGATGAGGAACTGCTCCTCCAATCCCTTCTTCTAGAAATTGGCTTTTTTCCCAGCCTTTTTTAATTCTCTTCAGCTTTCGGTTTATACATGGAAGAAGTAAAATAATCTTACCCAGAATTACAACTGAGGGCAAAACAAGAGCAAGAACAAAGTTTGGTGGTGTATAAAATCTGTAGTACTCTTCTTCAAAGGCTCGTTTCCATCCATAAATTAAAACATGGAAAGTACTTATGAGCAGAGCGACATAGCCAAGTGTGGACTTGGGGCAGGAGAAAGAAGAAAAAGAAACAAAGGATAAGAAATAAATTCTTCAAATTCATACATAACCCACCCAGCTATACCATGTTTATATTTTGATAACACTATTTTATCTTAAATATTGATCTGCTCTTTGTTCTCTACAGAATTAAACATTTTAAATATTTTTAATATATATTTATATGTACATTTTAGTTTTTACATACTAGGTCATACTGCATATAGTTTAATTTTTTTAAAAAGATTTATTTATGCATACAAGAACTGGGGTACAGGCCAAAGATGTGGGGGAGCGGGGATGAGAGGATTCACCAGACACAGAGCAGATAACAGAACAGACAGATTGACTGAAGTACACTGCTGAGGGGAGCAGCAGGCGAGACAGGAGAGGTCTGCTGCACCATGTCAGTAGCTCCCTGGCTGGGGATTGAACTTGGGCTGCAGTGGCTGTGGATACCTTCATAGGTTGCGTCTTAACCCCTCGTGCCACCAGGGAGGCCCACATATGTTTTAAAACTCTAGTTATTTCATTTCATATCAAGAACTTTTTCCTCAAGGTGTTGTTGAAAAAAATGGATATATTTCTTTATAAAGGTTATCCACATTTCACCAATTGTGAACATTAAAACAATGTGTATACATATATTCAAAATGTACATGTAGGGCACCCCCCCGCCCCCGCCGCCCCCGCGGCACAGTGGGTTGAGCACTGCCCTGTGAAGCTGTCCGAAGCCTCTGCAGTGTGGGTTTGATTCCTGGCGGGCCAGGAAGAAGCCCACATGGCACAGCAAACCTCTCCTGTCTCGCCCACTGCTCAGAGGGCGTCTTGGGTGTGTCTGGCTGTTCAGTGTCTTGGGTCTGTCTGGCTGTTCTGCTCCCCGCTTTGTCTCTGGTGAATTCTCTCACCCTCCCGCACCTCTGACTGTACCTTGTATAAATAAATAAATAAATAAATCTTTTTAAAAAAAAAGAAATCTGTGATTATAAAAAAGTATGTGTATATGTACATGCAAACATACATGTATACACAGACATATATAATAAAATTAAACACTAAAAAGCATTCTCATGGGTGCATAAATATACACATATATTAGTTGACAGTAAATATGAAAACCCTATAGTGTTAATATAAAAAGCATTTCAAGCATGTGGCTTTACTGGCACTATTAAATGAGTTTATGAAGAGTACTTCAGTTAAGCATTTTACAGGTTAGAATCTAAAAGGTCAGCATTTCAGTTCCCTTAAATTATCATGTTCAACTGCTTACTTTAAGAAATGGTCTATGGGGCCTCCCTGATGGCATAAGGGGTTAAGAACTACACTATGAAGCAATACGCACCCTCTGCAGCACAAGTTCGATCCCCAGCCAGCCAGGGAGTAACCCACATGGCACAGCAGACCTTTCCTGACTTGCCCGCTTCTCCCTTCAGCAGTGTATTTCAGTCAGTCTGCCTGTTCTGTTCCCCACTCTGTCTCTGGTGAATCCTCTCACCCCCTGCATCTCTGGCCTGTGCCCCAGCTCTTATATGCATAAATAAATAAATCTTTAAAAAAAAAAAAGGAAATGGTCTATGTCAGAAACTGTAAGTGTTAGAAAGGGTGTGGAGAAAAATGAACCCTTGTATACCATTGATGACAAAATAGACTGCTCCAGTCCCTAAGGAAAATAGTATGGAGGTTTCGCAAAACATTAAAAATAAATTTACCATATGATTCAGCAATTCCACTCCTAAGTATCTACCTGAAGAATGCAAAAACACTAACTCGAAGGGTATACATACTCCTATGTTCACTGAAGCACTATTAACAACAATCAAGCTATAGAAACCACCTAAATGCCCAAAGACAGCTTACTAGATAAAACTAGCTTATGAACTACTATTCAGCCATTAAAAAAAAAAAAATGAAAAAATATGAAAAAAAGTTCATCATCACTTGTAATCAGGGAAATGCAAATCAAAACTACAATGAGATACCATCTTACACCAGTGAGAATGGCACATATTAAAAAAACTAGCAACAACAAATGTTGGTGAGGTTGTGGAGAAAAAGGAACTCTCCTGCACTGTTGGTGGGAGTGCAAACTGGTCCAACCACTATGGAGAGCTGTGTGGAGATTCCACAACCTACTAAAGATAGAGCTTCCATATGATCCAGCAATTCCACTCGTAGGTATTTACCCAAAGGACTCAGAAACTAATTCCAAAGGGGTACAGGTGCTGTTTATAGCAGCACTATTTACGATAGCTAAGCTATGGAAACAACCCAAATGCCCAAAAATAGATGACTGGATCAAGAAGATGTACATATACACAATGGAATATTACTCAGCAATCAAAAAAGATAAACTCATGCCATTTGCAGCAACATGGATGGAACTGGAAGGGATCATGCTCAGTGAAATAAGCCAGAAAGAAAAAGAAAAATACCAGATGGTCTCACTCATAGCAGGAATCTAGAAAACCTAAATAAGGGACCATGAAAAAGACTAATCCATACAAAGTAAAAATCAAAATCAACAAGCCACTATAAACCAGAGACACACTACGGGAGTGGTGGTGAGGGGTGGAAGGATTAGTGTCAAAATAAGGGGGAGGGACAATTGTATGGGGAATATAACCAAAATGAAAATGCACACATTGTGCTAAAATGAAAAATGATGTAAAAATTATATAAAATAAAATATTAAAAAAAAGAATATTTAAAATAAAAAATGATTTCCTTGGGGAAAAAACAAGGTAAAATTTTGCCATTTTCAATGCAATATGGATGGGACTGGAGGGGATTATGCTAAAGGGAAATAAAAGAGAAGACAAATAGCAGATAGGTGGAATGTAGAGAAATAAAACAAAGGGTGAACCAAACCCCAACATACTCTAGAAAATTGACTGTAAAATTAAGGCTACCAGAAAGGGAGGCAGAAGGTGGAGAGTAAGGGGGGGGACAGAGATCCAATGGACTATGGTGTTTGCATGTTTTTGGTGGTGGGTGTGCCACGATAACATACATCTGATGAGGTGTGAACCATACCTCTGAATCATATACATTGTTGTAAACCAATGTTAATTTTAAAAATGAAATGTTCTAAGTTACATAAAACATAGTATTACATCAGCATTTATAATTTCTAACTTCACTGGGAAAGGATCAACTCTCTAGAAGAAAATTGTTTGCAATTGCTCATCTAAATATATAATGATAATTTTCAACCATCCAGCACCTTTTGTCAGAGGGCCTTATATTTCTTTTCAGGTGTGATTAACTGGCAGTTGGGAAAGTATCCACATTATCTTTCCTTCAAAAAGGAAAAATGAATTAACTTGAATGAGACTTTTTTTGATGTTTTAGTAAGAAAGCTCAGACATAGTTAAAAAAAAAAACCCACAAAATTCAGTGTACCACCAAAAATGCTCATTCATATATAATGTTATAAATTACTTGGATACAACCCACATAGATTTTGTGACACTATCGATAGGATCTAAGTTTAAGTTATACAGTTTTAACATATGCAAATTTATTATATATCTTTTACTGGAGAACTTGTATGTTTAATTTATTAAAGAACACAATGAATTGTGTTTTAAAACCCCTTTACAGATATACATCTGTATATAACTGATCCATATACAACAAGATTCATAAGGCTGGTTGCTTGTCATAATTCATTACTCTAGTTACCTGTGTGTGTGTGTGTGTGTGCGCGTGCGCGCATGCATGCACACACACATATAGGCTGATTTTCCCACTTGAATTCAAATTAAGAAGGTATCTCTGGGGCCTCCCTGGTGGCGCAAGGGGTTAAGTCACAGCACTATAAAGCTATAAGCAGCCACTACAGCACGAGTTCCATCCTTGGCCAGGTGACCCACATGGCACAGCAGACCTCTCCTGTCTTGCCGCAGCTCTCCTCAGCAGTGTATTTCAGTAGATCCGCCTGTTCTGCTCATCACTCTATCTCTGGTGAATCCTCTCACCGCCCATACCTCTGGCCTACACCCCAACCCTTGTATGCATAAATAAATAAATCTTTAAAAAAAAAAAGAAGATATCTCTGAACTCAAAATATAAAGGAATTCTTTATTCATCTGGCTAATAGTAAGTTGATTTTGCTTTATTCATCTGGCTAATAGTAAGTTGATTTTTGGTATTAAATTTGATCTAAACTCATTTATCCCCTACTTTCATTTTATTCTTTTAAAAACAACCTTAATTCTTATAACTCAGCAGGCATTGTTATCACAGCCTTTCAGTAGAATCCTCTACTTAACTAAACCAGAATGGTTCTAAACTGGCTTCCAGCAATACATGTTCCCCAAGCTAGATGAATAAATGCAGCCCTCAAAGGCTTTCCTTTTATAAGGAGCATATTTAAAATTCAACATAACACTTAAATACTTTGCTACCTAATCCCTCACCAAACAAAACCCCACATACCTGAATAAAACTGAATTCTCTCCAGTTTAAAGCATTGCTCACTGAAGGGATGGAAGTGATTGCCAGGAGGGAAAGTAAACCAAGGCTCATTATGCCAAAGGAGATATACATTTCAATTCTCCAAACTTCTTCCTCATTCCAAGAGTTTTCAATGTTTGCATGTACCTAAGAAGAAAGTAATGTAAATTTCCTTTATTCAACAGAAATATAACTGATTCAGCACAGAGTTCACTTTTGGCATAAGAATACATCATATCTGGATATAATTAAATCATATTAATTAAGTTTTCCAACTGTTATGGAGAACCTATTACTGGATGATATTGTTGCAGGTATGGAGGAAAGAGCAAGGAGAGGTAAGCAAAACGACAAAATTCTGTCCTTTGCATATATGTGTGAAAAGTTCAGTAAACATACGTCATCCATGAGGGTTACAGGGACTCCCAAGGCCATGAAATACCCAGTGGTTGGTTCCAGGGTAACACAAAAGAAACACTGGCTGTTAGACTTAAGTTTAAAGGTACTTTTGAAAATTGATTTAACCTTGGCTGAATATTTTGGGTACATTCGGGCTTTAGTTCAACTTAGAATCCAGATAAGGAATTTCTAAACTACTTCAGTATCTTCCTCTCTCACATAAAGAATATTTATGTTTAATTGGCTTTCTTCTTTCTATTCCCTAGGAAGCTGGGACTTCCCTGAGGATAAGCCCTAAGGAACTCAAATATTTATACACTTAAAACTGCTTCATTAATGTTATTTTTCCAACTGTTCAATTGCCTATTCCTATACATTATTTTTTTAAGTGTCTTTACCATTTGTTGATAATGTATATATGATAAGTTAGACTAGATTAACTGTGTTATATTCTACATAGGTAGTATTTTTAGAATTGTCTATTTGCATGCAAACAATATAATTTAGAATACAAATCAAGGGTTTCATGCCGTGAGCTAAAGCTTTAATTTAAATAAGTATCCATGTGCAGCAGACCTCTCCTGTCTCTTCTGCAGCTTCTCTTCATAGTGAATTTCAATAAATCCACCTGTTCTGATCTCTAAATAAATAACTAACCATGGAAACCACATTTTAACTTAACACCAGTTAAGAAAAAAAAAAAAAAAAGGAAAGCTACTTCTTAGCCATCAGTTTCCTGGAGCAATCATACCAATATCCTAAAAAAGAAGCCAAAAATGCTCCTCTGTAGAAAAAGGTTCTATCTTGTTTGATATCTGTATAGAGATATAGAAAAAAGATATAGAATATAGAATCTCTCCCATATCCAGAGATTATAACCTGGATCTACCTACCCTCCTATTTAATTCATTTATTCCACAAGTATGCTTGAATGTCTACTATGTGCCAGGCACTGTTTTAGGCATTAAACATATATCAGTAAACAAGACAAATGCCTCATAAGCCTCCTCTCATGAACTTACTTTTTACTCAAGAAGGCAAACAACAGTAAATATAATAAGCAAGGAAAATATTGAGTGTGTTAGAAGGTGGTAAACGCTGTTGAAAAAATTCAAAGTAGATGGGGTAAGTAACAGGGGTTGAGTCAGAAGCAGGCAGCATAATTTAAAAGGATGTCCAAAATAGGCTTCATTGAGATGGTGAGATAAAAGTAAACCGCTTAAAGGAGGTATCAAATCACATGAAGCAGATATGAGAGCCAAAGGATCCAATTAAGAGAAGTCGTATGTGTAGAAAAGAAAATGGTTTAAATAAAGAACATCAACCTGGTAAATTTTTCTCAAAATATTTTAGGTTTTACTGTTGAAATAAAAGTAGTAGGTGCTACCATGATGCCTTGGTTCCGCACAAAATGCAAAAGCTTTACACATTTGTTTGTCTCAGCTTTCAATGAAATACAATGTCAAATGACTTCAACAAAACCTCTCACATTTGCTGAGTGGGAATTACTGAAGAAAATCAGAGTCTACTTCATCATGCTCCTTCCATGAAGCTCCCTCAGATCTTGAAGAGCTAAGGGTTAGAAAAGTTTCACTTGAGGAACTAGTCTCTTTCCTGTTCTTTGGTAACAAACATCTTTTAAGTGTCTCCTAATCTTGACTTCCTATTTTGTTTTGTATTTTAATTGTATATGTTTACTGAGAGTTGCCTTATCATTTCAGGGAACATGAACAATTTAAAAGTATTAAAGTAATTGATTGCTTAATGATGAAAGCAATAATTGCCTACCGTGCAATGCAACTGTAACTTTTAAGAGGAAAAAAACCCCAGCCCTTTACTTCTCTTCTCTTCTCTTGGCAAAGAAGGGATGGTAGAAGCTTTCACCTTAAATAATTTTGAATTACCCATAGGTAGAAACATTGTTTAAATAACAATTCTTTCCTCTCCCTAAATATGCCAAAATTTCTACCATATGTAAAAATTTACACTACTTTGAACCTTACATTTTACAAATTATACTAATAAATTATTTTACTAGCACCAGGTAAATAACAAGTATGTTCCATACCTGTTGGTAAGCCATGTTGAGAAACAGGTATCTCTCTGACCGCCGCATTGGCAAGCAGAGGCTGTATGCAACATGGACCGAAGCAAAGAAAAAACTTAGTAATCCAAGCTGTTTTCTACACTGTAACCAGGTCTCCAACCATGTTGGGAATCTCCTATACTTGGTGCCATAATATAGCTGATAAGCAGCTGCCAGGAGACCAGCGAGGTATACCAGGGATAGCAAAGTAATGGCAACTATGGGCAAGGTTTTATTCACAATCTCAATAGGAATCTTGTAAAAGTCACTCTGCTGGTTTCTAGCATAAGGATGTATCACATCTCTGACGAAAGAGTAAAGAAAGAAAAAGGTGGCCAGGCTTATGGCTACTACCACTGGCCCTCTCCAGAGAGTGAACAGTCGCAGGGGTAAATTTTCAATCTCTCTGGCTGCCGATAATGATCCCAAATCAACGGGAATGAAATTTAGCTGTCGGGCAAGTTCAATAACCTGTTGTCGAGCTTGAATATTGTTGCTGCATATATAAACCTGCGGGGGAAAAAAAAGAATTACCCTTACTAATGATGTTATAAAAATGGCAATGATCACAGGCTCCATTTAATCACTTACATGCTCTTGAGGATCATACCAAAAAGCATTTCACACAGAAATGGGATACTATGTTACCAAGTAGCTGCAAAGATGGAAGAAGGAGGAAGAAAAGGAGGGAAGGAAGAAGAGTTTGGAAAGAAAGGAATGAAGAAAAATGTGTGCTATTGTTTCTATTTTTGAGAAAGCAAGGAGAGGCTCAACTTGGTGAGTATCACTATTCATCAGCCAACCTTGCCTTTTCTTGAATTAACTGTTATGACAGGAAAGTCCAAGTTATTTTCTCAGCTTCCCACATTATTTTGGAAATCGAAATATGCCATTACAGATCAATAAGTGAATTTTCAGGGGCTCATACATATCAAATGATAATCACCAAAGAGTGTCAGAATTTGGTTTGAAATATGTTATTTGTTTAATTGTTTATTTTTTTATTTTTTATTTTTTTAAAGATTTATTAATTTATACATGAACCAGGGTACAGGCCAGATACGCAGGAGGGTGACAGGATTCACCAGAGCCAGAGTGGGGAACAGAACAGGCAGACCGACGAAGTACACTGCTGAGGGGAGCAGCGGGCAGCAGAAGAGGTCTATGCGCCATGTGGGGGAGCCTCACCCGGGGCCGGGGACAGCGCTGCAGAGGCTGCAGGCAGCTTCGCACCCCAGCGCTCAACCGCTGCGCCACCAGGGAAGGCCCTGTTTAATTGTTTAAATATAAAATACCAGATAAGTAAATAAAATTTCAAAATACATACCTGTCGGCTGGCATCCTTAGGTCCTAACTGAAGCGCCCAAGCTGAGACTACATTAAATCCTTTGACAATCAAGGAATCCGGGAATAATGAAGCCAAATATTCAGCATTAGATTCTGGGTATTGGTTTATTCTCATGTTATTGCTCACATCAATCAGAATTTTACCCACAAGCAGATGTCTTAGATCCCACAGGGAGGTGTAATGTTCTCTATGTATTGCAACAAATATTATATTTGTTTTTGTTAGAGCATCTTCATGATGAGTGACATCTACTACATGAGGAAAAAATTCAGAGGCAAACTTAGGATTTCTGCTTCCTATGACCACATGATAGCCACATCTAATAAGTCGAATGGTGAGGGATTTAGCAAAATCCCCACTTCCAATTACACCTACAGTGACCTTCCTTGCATCTTTGATACCATTTATGCCATTAGGCAAAAAAGTTTCACTCAGGCTCTTAGGGCTTCCCATCATAGAGATTGATTCCATGATATAATCTGTTCCAAGACCAACCAGGAATATCCTAGGGGAGAGAAAAGAAAATCAAACACTGATCAATTACCAATATATCACCAAATAGGAACACACTTGTAGATGTTAAATAATGTCCCTTGTTTCTAGAAGTAAAATATTTTGGCAAGCTATATATCCTAAGACATAGCCAGACAAAATTCGTCAGCTGAAAAGGATCTCTAAATAGAAAAATGAACTGTCACAAAGTTGACGTGCTAAAGTGGAACTTCTCAAATTTTAATGTGCACATGAATCACCTGAGAATCTTGTTAAAACACAGATTCTGCTTCAATAAGTCTGGAGCGGAGCTCAAGGTTATGCATTTCTAATAAGGTGAAGCCAATACTGCCGGACTGTGGACCCGTCTTGAGCAGTAAGACACTGGAACATAAAGAAATTGAAGATTTTACTTAGATCATTTTTTTTTTAAAAAATCACAGTTCTAAACAAGTGTGATTACCCAGCTACTCAGCGGATCAGAGGCAGTAATCAGAAATGCTGCTGAGGAAGAGAAGGCCTGCGATATGACAGACAAAGGCAGAAAAACCATACCAGACAAAGAACTCCGTCCTGACTGTCTGAGGTCATGTGGGGTAAAGCCGATAAACTACTTTGTGCACCTCCGTAGCTAAAGCATGGCTTTATTATTAAACCAGAATAAGATAAATCAGCTAATAAAAAAGGAACCCTGGCACTTACATCATATTTTAAGAAAAAAGACATCAAAATGGAACAAAGGATTAATTACCATAGACTTTCATCATTCACTCTGTATCCTATAAATCACCAATGAGAAAGTAATATCTATGGCTTTAAATTACACAAACTTATAAAATCTTTTCCCCCATTTTATTTGTAGGCTGCACAGAATGTGATGCAGTTATTCTCTCAGAAATAAAATTTGTCAGATTCATTTTTATTTAACTTAATATTAAGACTGACATTTAAAATGTTCATGTTTGTACTAACTTGTTCAATATTGCAAATCAAATTGCCATGAAACAGTGTCACTGTTGGTTCCGAATGAAAAATATGCTTTCATGCCATCCCCATTGCATAATTTCTTTTATGCAAAAAGCAGATGTGGATCAATTCAGAGGAGATAATGTATTTTACAAGATAGGTAGAATGTTACAAAAGGCATTTTTGGGTTTTAAATGAAATTTAAAATTACTACGGAAAAATTCAACCTTTTACATCAGAAATGGAACATATTCAAAGATTCCAAGAATATCAGTACATTCCTTTAGAAAGATAATAACACTACCTGATAACTAAATAGCATATACTATGTGCCAGTTCTGTTTGTACTTCATCATTAGCTGACTGAATCCCTGCAACAACCTAAGATTGCTAGTAATACTGTGCCCATTTCATGGGTGAGGAGACTGAGACACTTGACAGGTAACTGATTTATCTAAGGTCACAAGAAAGTGGGGGAGCTAGGGTTAGGATCCAAACAGACCATGTAAAGCATGTGTCATTTGGATGCATGCAAGAAATTTAAGAAAGAGCTTTCTTTTGGGGTGTGGAGGGCAAGGTGGGAGATAATTATGGTTGTGTTAATAATAATACATTCTTCCTTCTCTGGCATGTCACTGTTTCTCAGCATTACCTAGTGACCTTAAGATCCTAGGAAAAGAGAAAATTCACTATTTTTTAACCTAATACATGTTTCATTTCACGCGTTTCAATATAGAAAGCACTTCTTTCTCTATAAGTAATCCATGCACCCAAAAGGCCAGGCAGGAGTCAGTGGCATAAGGGTAGTACAATAGGGTGTGTGTATTTCTGAAATACATACATACATATATATCATTTTATAAACCAATGATAAATCAACAAAAAAAAATAATCCTCTTGGACTTATCATTGGCTATCCTGGGAATCAGGAGCAGTGAAAAGAATCAGGAGTAATCAAATCAATGCTGATTTCATTTGCTGGTGGGTGTGGTATAGTAATATACACCAGAAGAGGTAGGATCCTATATTTCTGAACCATATACCTGTACTGTAAGCTAGTAAACTTAACAAAAGAAAATTTGTCTGTCTGTCTGTCTGTCTGTTTGCCTGCCTGCCTGCCTACCTACCTATCTACCTAGATAGGTGGACAGAGATATAAAATAAGAAAATTAAGGGTGACCTCCCTGGCGGAGCAAGGGGTTAAGTCTCAGAGGTAGGAAGCTATCACCAGCCTCTGAAGCACAAGCTTGATCCCCGGCCAGGTTGCTAACCCACATGGCATAGCAGACCTCTTCTGTCTTGCCCGCTGCTCCCCTCAGTGGTGTATTTCAGTAGACCTGCCTGTTTTGCTCCCCAATATGTTTCTGGTGAATCCTCTCACCCACCCCGCACCTCTGGCCTACACCCCAGCTCTTGTATGCATAAATAAATAAAATCTTTGGAGAAAAAAAAGAAAATTCAGGGAGATAAGGGTTACTAGACTCACACACAGGAACCCAAGAGTCCTATGTCCTTGCCCCAAGTTATTGTAAGTAGAGATTGCAGCATCTTCCAAAATATAAAAGCTGTAAAATTCTTTAATCTAAGAATCATGATCAAGCCTTTCAAACTAAAAACAAGTAAAACAGTTATCTACTTATTTTACAAAACAAGTTCAAACTCCTCCTGCAAATCAAAATGTGAGCAGGTAAAAAATATATTAGGACCTAATAACATCACGGACAGCCCCTCATTACACCATACAGTTTTACAATTTATACATATTAATAGTTGGCTCTGCTCTAACACGTTAGGACCTTGTTCACATTATATTTCTAATGGCAAGTTCTAACCAAACCCTTTAATAGTATGACTGTGGCTACAAATAGAAAGAAGTTGGCCTAATAAACGAGACTCTTCATTATAGCTTTGAGGAATGTAAAGGTACTCACGAGAGAAAAAAACTGTAAATGGATCTGAGAAATGGATTATGTACGTATTCTAAAAGCATGTAATAATAGTGTACACTTGTGTGCTACTTCATGGTTCACAATATTTTCCTTTATATTAACTCATTAGATTCACAAATGTTTATGGAGTACATGTTATATCCATCTAAGAATGAGGATACACAGGCTCAGAGAACTTTAACAGTCTGTCTGCTGGTGTCTGAACAGTGCAGTGTGTGACACTATCAGGATTCACATACGAATCTTCTGACTGCTCATTCTAAAATCACAAGTATTATATGGCAAATATTAAAACTGGATTTCCAAATGGCATTCAGGACTACATTCTCTAATAGCAACACTAACTTTAAATAATTAAACTACAGATCTCAATTTAGGTAGTTTTAGGTAAATCAAAACTATAAACTTAGGAATTCTAGCTGCAAAACAGATAATATTAAAACAATTCCATTTTTTTTATCAATCCCAATCAATTGAGGGGAGGAAAGAAAAACGGGTTAAGAAGTATGCTCCCTCGCAGCCTCTGGAGCTCCAGCGAGGGTCCCACATGGCGCGCAGACCTCTCCTGCTGTGCCTGCTGCTCTCCTCAGCAGTGTATTTCGTCAGTCTGCCTGTTCTGTTCCCCACTCTGGCTCTGGTGAATTCTCTCACCCTCCTGTGTTTCTGACTGTGCCCAGCGCTTGTATAAATAAATAAATAAATAAATCTTAAAAAAAAAAGAAAAAGAAGTATGTTCCCTGGGTCTTACCCAAACATAGATCTAAGAGCAACTTCTCTCCACAAGGAAAAGATAACTATCTGGTGCAGAAACACTGAAGAGACATGTCATCAATGAATTTATAATTTACTAAGCTACCTTTCAGATCACTTGGTAAAGAGCTAAGCTGAAGTTAACACTTGTAATAGCCATAAAAAATGATGTTATAAAAGTGAATAATGCCAGTAGCTGAAGGTTTACTATTTACCAAAAAAAGAACACTGAACACCTTACATTTTACATTTCCATTGATGAGGAATGATGCAACTGTAATCTAAAGATCTATTGTGCTGTGACCCAGTATGAATTTATCCAGGCCACTGCGTGCTCTTCATGAGAGATAAAGGACAAGAAAAGCATTATGCTTACACTCAAGGAATTTACAATAGTTAGGAAGAGACATAATGTACTTAGAATAAAAAAGCAGAAAAAAAAAATCCTCACATCAGCATATAAGAACTAAATTGTATGATCAGAGATTAGTTACTCTACTTCCCTTATCTCAAGTCATTCTTCCTATAGCTAGGCAGGTAGGTAGATAGGTAGAGGATAGAGAAATAAAATTGTACTTACAAAGTAATCTCTACACTACACATTGAACACAGTGCAATGCACATTTATTCTAAACCTTAAAACTATAAAGATCCCAAATTAAATTTGGCTTTCTATGATATTACCTTGAAAGTGCCAGGATAGTGGTTCCCAAATATGAAGTTATCATTGGTTTAGAACAATTAGAAAGTATTTGAATACAATAGAAAATTATTTTTAAGTTTTAACTACTTTATTTTTTATCTTTTACATCATTGTGTATTCCCTGTAAAATTCCCACCACCAAGTCACCCGTGAACCATTACCATAGTCTGATTCCTCCCCACCCCCATAGACTGTCTCTTATTTATGGTTGCCTGCTAGTTTTTATTATTTTTTTTAAGATTTATTTATTTATTTATTTATACAAGCACTGGGTACAGTCAGAAGCGCGGGAGGTTGAGAGAATTCACCAGAGCCAGAGGGGAAAGCAGAACAGGCAGACCGTCGGCGTACACTGCTGAGGGGAGCAGCTGGCGGCAGGAGGGGTCTGCGCGCGATATGGGACCCTCGCAGGCGACTGGGGATCGAACCAGAGCTGCAGAGGCTGTGAGCAGCTTCGCAACCCAGCTCTCAACCGCTGCGCTACCGGAGAGGCCCTAGTTTTTATTATTATTGTTATTATTATTGTTATTTTTTTCCCCTGATCCCTTATTTAGTTCCCCCTATGTTCCTCCTATAAGTGAAAACATTCGATATTTTTCTTTTTCTTTGTGGCTTATTTCACTGAGCATGATCCCATCTAGCTGTCCATGTTGCTGTGAATGGAATGAGTTTATCTTTTTTGATTGCTGAGTAGTATTCCATTGTGTATGTATACCACATCTTCTTGATCCAGTCATCTATTTTTGGGCATTTGGGTTGTTTCCATATCTTACCTAAAATAGGGATTTTTTTTCATAAATTATTCAACTTAAAGAATTGTCCTTTATTCTAAGTATGTTTTTCCTATTTCTGAGGATCAAAATGTCCTTTTCCATAAAAGGAGACTGATAATAACAGTTTAGTTGACAGTCCTATATAGACCCCGTCACTCTCTTTTTATTCTACTGGTCTGTAAAATCTAGTCTGGGGATCAGTGATAGAGCAGCCATAAGGTGGCTCTTTATAGGAAAGTTTTCCTTACAGGTGTTGGGGTGTTAGAGAGAAAACCTTTCTGAAAGGAGAGAAAAGCACCCTGGAGCAAGCTCCATGCAACTGGAGATACTTGCTGAATGATGATGAATACAATCTGTAGATGAAATATCAAATATCCCAATCTAATTTTCTGTAACTAAAAGGTGATTTTTTAGTATCATGATCTTTGGGCCACACAGAGCAAACTCGAAATTCTCTTGGTATTTAAATACACAAATAAAGCCCAACTTTGTATCTTTGACAATAAAGAATTTTCTTTGAGGGAAGAGGTGAGGGTTTTATGTTCTGTTTTATTTTTGTTTTTGAGGATTTTACTTTTTCGAAGTGGTACTTAAAAGGTCTTTATAAAACCCCAGCAGCAAAGCTGCAATTCTGCTTGAAAAATAAGAATGTGATTTCCTAAAGCAGGGGTGGTCTAAGTGTGGTCCCTGAGGCAGCAGCATTAGCATTACCTGGTAACTGGTTAGAATTGTAAATTCTCAGGTCCTACCCCAGATCTCCAAAATCAGAAATTCTGGGGGTGGAGCTCAGCAGAGCGCATTTTTACAAGCCCTCAGGCAATTGTAATGCAGGTTAAACTCTGAGACTAACCGTCCTTTGTATCTAACACAGCCTAACCACTGTTTGCTATTTCAACATTAAAATCTACTTAAATCAGATTAGTAAATTCTTTCCCTCAGCTGAAATTCTTGGGTAAAAGGTATGCATCCTATTTGAAAATTATTTTCCAAAAATTATGAAATACTCGGATCTGAGTGTCCTTTTTAAAGGTTTTTATTTTAGTTATTTATGCATACAAGAACTGGGGTGTAGGCCAGAAGTAGGGGTTGAGAGGATTCACCAGAGACAGTATGGGTAGAAGAGGCAGATCTATTGAAATACACTGCTGAGGGGAGCAGTAGGAGAGACTAGAGAGGTCTGCTATGCCATGTGGGTTAGCTCCTTGCTGCAGTGGCTGGCGATAGATTGATAGCCCTGACACTTTAACCCCTGAGCCACTAGGGAGGCCCCTGCAGAGGGTACTTTAACATACGGATGCCTATATTTATTGGTTGGCAAATACAAGTTTATCTCTATTGTAGTAACTCACTTGTAAATAAGTAATCTATGGAAGACTGTTACTCTAGCCTCTATACAAACCCATCTCCAGAATTTCAATGCCATTCCAAGTAATAGGTTACAAATGGCATCAATGTCTCCACTGGATGCTATGAACTCTAGGGATCACTAGTGGCTCACATCAATTTAGAAATAAATTCACAACAAAAGATCATAATGCTATCATTCACCCTTATCCAGCCATTCACCAATCTGGTATCTTATTGAGCCCTGTCCACCAGTCATTCAGCTAGGGGCTGAAAATCTGTTGACACAAAACAGAGCACTAGTTTCCCAGCCAGCTAATCAACATGATTAAATGAGTGCAATGCATAAAAGCAACTAAAACAAGAAAAGCTCTATGGAGGTATAATTTATTTATCATAAAATTTACCCATTTTATGTGGACAAAGTAAAGATTTTCAGTAAATTTACTGCTTTGCAACCACCACCACAATCCAATTTTAGAACATGTTCATTAGCAGCAACTGTTATAACTCAAATTTCAACAAAACTAGCCAAGAGTAAACCCATCTTTAAAAAATCCTACTTTCCTCCAAATGGACTATGGCTCAGGATTATTGGAGTTTTGGTAGTGGGGGTAGCATGGTAACATTTGCAGAGATGTAAACCTATATACCTAAAACATTCATGTGTTGTAAATCAACATTATCTCAATAAACATAATTTAAAAAATCCTATGTCCCATAATGGTCTCTAAGCCCCACCAATTTTCAAGCACAGAGCAGAGTGTGACCTGAGTTCTGTAAGCTGTGCTTGCTGCTATGCGACTAACTGGGATCCTGCCAGGGTCTCTGAGAGGCAGAACTGCAGTCTCTCTGCAACTGTGGACTCTTCCCACAAGGGTCAGAAACAACCCACCAGGGCCTCCCTGGTGGCGTAAAGGGGTTAAGTCTCAGCACTATGAAGCTATCCACAGCCACAGCAGCACAAGTTCGATCCTCAGCCGGGGATCCCTACCGACTTGGCGCAGCAGACCTCTCCTGTCTCACCCACTGCTCCCCTCAGCAGTGTATTTCAGCAGATCTGCCTGTTCTGCTCCCCACTCTGTCTCCAGTGAAACCTCTCACCGCCCCCACCTCCATGCCTCTGGCCAACATCCCAGCTCTTGTGTGCATAAATAAATTAAAAAAAAAAAAAAGAACAACCCACTAAAGCAACTGTTCTTAACCTTAGTACAACACTGGAATGACAAGAGCTTAAAAACATAGTGATACCTAGTCACCCTCACCCTTCCACCTGGATTTTATTTAATTGGTGTGGGTTCAGCCTGGGCATGAGGATTTTTTTAAAGAACACTGCAATATGCAGCCAAGATTAGAAACAGCTTAACTAAAAGATTCAGGATTCCACCTAATATTTATTTTGGTATTTGGAGGTAGCAGATGTGATATTTTGTTCCTCAAATACACTCATTTTCACATCATGGTCTGTAATAATGAAAAATAACACTAGCGAGAGAATAACAATTGCCAGGAAGCTTAAACATATGCAGATAGTCTTCCTTTTCCCACTGAGGCAGCTCAGATATACTCACTCTTCTGCAATTTCCTCTTCATTTTCAGGAAAGGGCAGTGTCATTCCTCAAGATGTGTCACCCCACCACACAACACACTTTGCTCCTGTTCTTTCACAACATTCAAAATTCAGAATATCCCTATGGCAGAAACTCTTCTTTCTGTTTTACAAGGGCTCCCGCCAGTCAAGCTCTATGCGCATATAACAAGAGCATCTTGTTAAAATGCACATTCCAATTCTCTACATCTGGAAGGAGACTGGAGATTCTGAATTTCTGCTTACTTTCTGGGGGATGCCCAAGGTCCTAGTTCAATGGGCCAAACTTTGATTAGCAAAGTCCTAGTGACTCTCTAGCTTTTCATTTGATGTTAATCAAATGTAATACAGACTAAATAAAAGAAAGTGTTGTTTATAGAAAGTGTTGTTAATGTGGTGCTGAGAAAGAACAGGCCTAGGTTTCTGAAATCACCTTTATTTCCTGGGTCTCAGTTTCCATTGCTAAATGGAAAATAAAAGTTGTTCCTCACTCCTGACGACCTTTCCAATGCAAAAATTATTATTTTTTAAACATTTATTTATTTATCCACATAAGAACTGGGGTACAGGCCAGAGGTGTGAATGGTGAGAGGATTCACCAGAGACAGAGTGGGAACAGAACACGCAGACTGATTGAAAAATACTATTGAGGGGAGCAGCGAGCGTGACAGGAGAGGTCTGCTGCACCATGTGGGTAGCTCCCTGGCTGGGGATCGAACTTGTGCTGCAGTGGCTGTGGACAGCTTCATAGGTTGCGTCTTTGCCCCTTGCCCCACCAGGAAGGCCCAAATTATTATTTTTTAAAAAGATTTATTTACTTATACATACAAGAACTGGGGTACAGGACAGAAGTGCAGGGATGTCGGGGGTTAGAGGATTCACCAGAGACAGTGTGGGGAGCAGAGCAGGCAGACTGATTGAAATACACTGCTGAGGGAAACAGCAGGCAAGCAGGAGAGGTCTGCTGAGCCATGTGGGTAGCTCCTTGGCCAGCCAGGAGTTTGGGGATCAAACTCGTGCCGCAGAGGCTGCGGATAACTTCAAAGTGCTGTGCTTAACCCCTTGCGCCACGAGGGAGGCCCCAACACAAAAAATTATTTCCCCTCAAGTCTTAAAGCTGTGTAATAATGGTACTATCACTACTTTATATATTGAACACTGTGATACTTCACAGTCTAAAGGTGTGATTTAAGTAGCATTTGGGCTCTTTGAAATTTCAAAGTCACAGTTTTCATGAGGGGGCATTTGACTTGATATATGCATTTAATACTTGAAGTATACTTATGAGATAAGAGAGTTCGATTACACTCAGATTTTCAGTTTAGAAGGATTTCCTTGACATTCCTCTGGCTGCATAGCAGCTGCTGTGTTTGTTTGTTTGTTTGTTTAATTAAAAAAACAGAACCTAATTTGTTTTGTATATAAACATACATGGCACTAATTACTGGATGATAATAAATCTGATAGGGCTGTTCTCAGAAATCTTGATAACATTCAAAACTTGCTGATTTGGATATGGTATCTAGAAAATGTCACTTTCCAGGGCTGTGAGGTGGGGTAGGTGTACTTTTGACCTTGCAAGGTCATATCTAAACCTTTCTTCTTCATTTCTACAAACACCCTCCTCCCTTGAAGCTTATGGCACCCTATAACACCCTCTCTCCGTTCTTCACTGCTGTCCTCGAGTAGTTTCTTTTGTATTACTGGAGACTTTGGTCCCAAGCACACACAGTCTTCTTTCTACCCTAACAGCTGTCATCCTTCGCTCGACCTCATGACCTCTTGCTTCCTTTACCCCACCCCAGTCACTCACTTCCTGACATCTCTAAACACTATTTCCCAGCTTTCTAATAACCTTAGTCAAATATTTATACTGATAATTCTAGACAGCAGAAGAAATCTGATTAATTTGCCCCACTAATTTCTCACTCTCCATTGATTTCGTTCCCATTTCTCTTTATCCATCAGAGATATCAGAGTGCATATCATTTAAAATGACTTTCAACTCTTGTTAGGGCCTGAATGTTTGTGTCCCCTGTCTCCCCAAATCCATATGTTAAAATCTTAACCCCCAATGTGTAGTATTAAGAGATGTGGCGTTTGGCAGGTGATTAGGTCATGAAAGCGAAACTCCTATGAGTGGGGTAAGTGCCCTTATAAAACGACCTCAGAGAACTCTCTCCCCTTGTGCCATGGTGAGGACACAGGGAAAAGACAGTTTTCTATGAATAGAAGTAGGTCCCAATCAGGTAGCAAATCTTCTAATGCCTTGATCTTAAACTTCGCAGCCTCCAGAACGGTGAGAAATAGATGTAGTTTAACAACCCCTCACCCCTACCCCCTGTCTATGGTGACCTGTTTAGCAGCATAAACTAAGACAATTCTCTTGCTACCTATCACATCCATCTGGCAAAACTTCAGTCCTGCGAGAACATGGTACCCATTTTCACTGATCTGTATGCAAGTTAGTGAAGTTTGCTGAAGAAAAATCAGACAACTAAGCCCATTAGTTTGACCTTAAATTTGTGGCCATCAATTTCATTTATCAAGGTGGCCAGTCTGTCTACTTTTGTCCTGGAGACCAACCTTTTCTCTTATAATCTCCTCAGGATCATCTTAAATTTAACAGGTTCAAACCTGAACTCTTTTTTTACCCAGACCTATTCTTATCTCAGTTGATGGAACCATTACCCTCCAGTTGCTCAACGTCAGGAATCTGGGAGTCATTCTCCAGTCCTTGCGTTCCCTTACCTTTGACATAAAATCCAACACCAACACTTATTCTTCAAAATATTTCTTAAATCTTTCTCCATTGGCATCAGCCTAATTCAGGTCTGCATCATCTTTCATCCGAACTCTGCACACATTTTCCAACAGGTCTCTCTCCTTTCTCTTTTGTTCCTTCCCAAACTATTCTCCACAAGGAACTGAAGGTCATCTTCAAATAGGAATCTGATGATGTCTCTTTCCTCTTTAATACCAACTGCTTCCCCTGGCAGCATCCATCTGGCAAAACTTCAGTCCTGCAAGAACATGGCTACCCATTTTCACTGATCTGTATCCAAGTTAGTGAAGTTTGCTGAAGAAAAATCAGACAACTAAGCCCATTAGTTTGACCTTAAATTTGTGGCCATCAATTTCATTTACCAAGGTGGCCAGTCTGCAGCAGCGCTCAGAACTGCAGTCACTTTCCTAACCCTGACTTAAAAGGTCCTGAAGGATGTAGTTAGGCCCTGCTTACAGTTCCATCCTGTCCTGCTTGCCAGTGACTACCCCTTAGGCCCAGCCACAGTATCCTTGTCTAGGAAGTAGAAAAGACCACTTACTTTCCTATCTTGGGTCCTTTAACAAGCTATTATGTTTCTTCAGTAGAAAGATCCACTCCAGTTTTATTTTCCTGTCAGCCTTTAAGTTTCCTTTGCAATTGCTTTTTTACTCATTACTATTTCCTCTATCTCACAGTAAGCCAAGTGAGGGCAGAACTATGTTTGTATTATCCTTTACAGCCTCCACAATGCTGACACATAGTAAATAAATAAGAAGGCAGGAAATAATCTTTGTTATAGAATGCATCAAAAAAATGTCAGCATGGGCCTCCCCGGTGGCGCAGCGGTTGAGTGCTGGATTGCGAAGCTGACCGCAGCCTCTGCAGCGCTGGTTCAATCCCCGGCTGCTCCCCGGCCACTGGAGGAGGGTCCCACATGGCGCGCAGACCTCCCCTGCCGCCTGCTGCTCCCCTCAGCAGTGTGCTTCCGTCTTTCTGCCTGCTCTGCTCCCCTCTCTGGCTCTGGTGGATTCTCTCACCCTCCTGCGCTTCTGACTGTACCCAGTGCTGGTATAAATAAATAAGCAAATAAATCTTTAAAAAAAAAAAAAAGTCAGCAGACCTCCCTGGTGGTGCAAGGGGTTGGGCACCACACTATGAAGCGATCCGCAGCCTCTGCAGCACAAGTTCAATCCCTGGCATGCCAGGGAGCAACCCACATGGCACAGCAGACTTCTCCCGTCTCACCCGCTGCTCCCCTCAGCAGTGTATTTCAGTCAGTCTGCCCGTTCTGTTCCCCACTCTGTCTCTGATGGATCCTCTCACCCCCTGCATCTCTGGCCTGTACCCTAGCTGTTGTGTGCATAAATAAATAAATCTTTTAAAAAAATGTCAGACCCGAAAGAGATGTAATGAATTTCTAGGTAAGTTTCCCCCTCCCTTTCTTTTTCCTTTTTCTTTTTGCTGATCAAGGCATATGGGTGCAAAGGGTGTAAGGAATATGTCAATATGGTTATGTCAACATCATGGTTACTGGCTGATGTCCTGACTTCATGAAGCTGCAGTTCTAGTCATTCAAACCCTTGGCATACTCTCTTTCTAACTTTTCTAACTCATTTATGATTTTTTCTTCACAAATTTGTTTGCCTTCATCTGTGCTACATTTTCAGTATTAAAATATAATAAAGGTCGTTCAATTCGAGTAGAATTTCCACATCACCAGTACAATAAAAAGTGACTTGGATGAAAAATTCCTTTCTGCACAATTAGCTCAATTTATAATTATTGGTACTGTCTCATTCTCACCTCTAAAAAAATGACTAGCTAAGAAAAAGGGACTACAGTTATCTCAATTATGTTTCTAAATATCCTGCAAAATGTATAGGGTGAGTATTTTTCTTCTGTAATAGCTCATAAGCTTTGAAACAACAGGGGGAGAAGCAGAGTGAAGAAAATGGCCTTAGTGAAAGAAAAAAAAACAGAGATCAACACATCAAAGAAATAATAAAGGTGGAGAAAGTGTGTGGGGAGGTAGTTGGCAAACTGAAAAGGTTACAAACAGTGAAGATGTTAATAGGACCAAGATCTGGTCCGTCAAGAGGGTGCGATGAGAACAGGAGTCTGATTCTGTTTCTCCCAATTTTTACCTATTAACCATGACCTGGAATATGTTTTTCCACCTAAAAAAAAGATCTGCCTGAGGAGCAAAAACTGACACCAATCCTTCTCCAAGGGGTGGGGGAGATAATAAATGGAAATCTCTCGACAAAAATTCTCTTTATCTCTCTGCTCTATTTTAAGAGCAAGATTTTTAGGGCATAATTTTCAACAAGTTTTGGCTGAGGCTGAACACAGGGCTCAAGGATAATTTAGGGCACTCAAACACGAGGCAAATTACTTCCTCAACACATAATGGCCTAAACACACCACGGTCACATACATAACCGGGTAATAAACAAAATGACCACTAGACATACTTACCTGTTCGCAAAGCAGCGCTACGGCGATCTTCAACAAAAGGCGCCGCAAGAACCCAAAGTGCTCGGCGTCTCTCAAGGAGATTAAGGTAACCCGTCCTTCCTCTGCTACAGGGCACAGCCTACCTGGGACGAAGTCGCTCCTGGCCTCCTTCCTCCTGGGCCCACCTCGGGACTTTGTCTAAGCTCGGGGCAGTCCGAGAAGAGTCGAGGGCGGAATCGGTGGTACCGACACCCTCTACCCTCCCCACCTCTAGGTGCCAGGAGATGGGGAGCCCCGCGAGCTCGTGGCGGACGTCCGCAGAGGGCGCGGAGCCGGGGAGGATGGATGCAGCGCGTGGCGCGGCTGCATCTCGACCCGTAACTCCGGCGCCGCTACCAGGTCTCGCCCTCCCTGACCCACTCACCTCCGCGCCCTCCGCGCCGGGCAGAGGCGAGCCTGGCAGCTCCGCGGGCGCCGCGCCGACTCCCCGGGCTCCTAGGCCTAGGGACTGCGCCTCCGACCGGCGGCTGCAGGGAGGCTGCCGCGGCGGTCGCGCTCCGGCTGCTTCCCCGCCCCCCCACCCCCGAGCTGGAACGCGTAGGGCCGGGCGGAGGCGGAGGCGGGCGGGAGCGCGGGGGCCGGCCTCGCCGTGACGCGCCGCCGGGGGCAGCGCGCGGGGAGGGCGCCGGGCGCGCGGGGACGAGGGCGCGCGGCGAGGCGCCGGGGGCCGGGAGGAGGTCCGCGGGAGGCGGGGGGACAGCCGGGAGGAGGGGGGGCGCTGAGGGCGTGAGCCCTGCAGCCCCGAGCACCCGCTCCGGGGCCCTGCAGTTTTGAGCGCCCCCTCGCCCCCCAGCACTGGGGGCAACTGAGTAGCCGGCCCGCTCCCGCGCGCCCCCTCCCAACCCCTGCGGGGCTCCCCCAGGATTCCTTCTGAAGCGGCTCTGGAAAAATGAAGCCCGCTTCTCTACTCCGCTGCTTGGGTGTAGTGCTGTCGCTTCTCCACTCCAGACTTTGCTTTTTATCACACCGCCCCTCCCCGCCCCTCTCGCCCACTCTCAGGTCCGAAGTCTCCGAGAAACTGCGCCGCTGCTTCGGTGCGCGCTGCTTCTCTCACCTCCAGCCGCCCACGTCCTCTGCCGGCGGGGCTGCGCCCTTGGAGGAAATGTTCGAAGTGCCCTTCGATAAGCTCCCCAACCCCTCCTTGGGGGGACCCCCACAGCCCGCCGGTTTCACGATTGTTGCCTCTGACCTTCACTCTAGGTGGTGCTGCGGGAGCTTTGTTTTGGGAAGAGAGTGAGGCCCCGAGCTGGACAGACCTGTGCCCTGGGGGAAAACGCTGAACTCCCAGGGCCGCAGAGGCCTTGAGTATTAAGGGGACTCGGAGCTGGAAGGGCACCTTTGACTCTAAGATTCTGTAAATGTTCTCCCAGAAGGTTACCAAGTTGTCGGATATCCTTTACTTTTGTGTAAAAGAACCAAGAGATCTTTATGCTCAGATATGAAAATCAATTTACCGAAAATTCTCAAATCTGGGGAAAATTTTTCCATGTGTTCATAAACTTCTATTTCAGCAAATGAAGTTTAAACATTGTCTCATTAATTATTAATTAATTAATTTATTTTTAACTAAAAAAATTATCTGGTGGTTTATTAACCAGGGAAAAAATCGAGAAGGGGGGGGGCGTCTTACATCGACCATTGGACACTGCCCTTTCCCCTCCCCCACGTAGCCCAGACACGGATTAACCTTTGCAAACGCTGCTTTGAAAGTGCATCATTTGTTTGACTCGACAAGTACCCCATCCCCCCACCGAATACTATTAAGGTTTAGAATTTAGGCATAAGCTAAGCTTTTAGTGATATGTCATGTTATGGGAGACATTGACAAGTGGTGAAAGAAAATCCATTATGGTAACTGGAAAAAATTAATTTTGATATCAGTTTTTATTATTTCGTGGTATACTACTGCTCTCTAATGATGAAATTAACATTTTCGTAGCACTTCATATGGGGGCAAGGGGAGGAAATCCATGAATATTAACCACTAATATAAAGTAGGTAGCTTAAAAAAACACAGCATTATATAAATTTCACAAAAGGTTACTAAAAGAATTCCCTAATTATTCTAAGATCATAAATTATTATAAAAGCAGGTAGATAATCCATGTACTTTTAAAGCCAAATATTTTTAAAAACTATCCAATATGATTCTGGCTATTCCCCCAGAAAAGAAATGTGTGAAATCCCTTATTCTAAAACAGAATCCGTGAGTCAATAAAAGTGCAATTTCCAAAAGTATTATCTGTTTTTCATACCTGAACTACAAAAGGAAGCAAATGTCTTTGATGGAAAATCTTGTGTCACCAAGTGTGTTCTAAAACGATGTTGCTGTTGATGCAGCAACAAATGAATCCTTTCAACTCATTCCATGATAATAGTCGTTTTTACTATTGTTTTTCAGCTGGAGTTCAAAGTATAAAAACATTTCGCAAGATTTTCCAGGTCATGACGTGCTCTCTGAGAAATCTCTTTAGTTCCCTGAAGTAGTAATTGATTCCACTGAAGCACAGCAATAATTTATTAAATGGATCTCTAGTGGCCTCGAGGTGTTAACACAATTTTTTCTTTGAAATTATTATACAATTGAATAACTTTAACGTGGTAGTTCCCAAAGTGTGTAACTTTAAGCTTGAGTTCTTTCAGATGCTCCCTGTAGTAATTTATTCACCACAGAAATACTTATTGAGCTCCTCTGTATTCCCTGCCATAGGTAGAAACAATGATGAAAAACATAGATGAATTTACCTGATAGAATTTATGGTTTGATGGGGAAGATAAATTAGTAAACAAGTGCAAAAAAGATTTATACAAATTTGTTTACACAAGTAGAATCAGTGTAAATCATGATGCAAATAAAAAAACACTGAGATAGATAATATTTTCATTTTAGAGATTCACAGTGCATATTAATGAAGTAAAGTCTCCCGGAATTTCTGCAGTTAAAACATTTACTAAATCTGTTCCTAACAAATTCCCAAGTTGTCTTAAGCACTGAAACTTCAATTGTGAGCAATACTTGTTAATATAATAAAATAATTTTTTATGAAACATTGCTCTTTTGAAACCAAAGAACATTACCTCGCTTTGTCAATGTACATCCATACATTTTAATAGATTTGAATATATATGTAATCTGACATAGATGTTGTTTGAAGACAAAATGATATAAAATTATACATTCAATATTTTAATAGATTTATAAAAATAAATATACTTTATAATTGGTCTGAAGACAAAATGACATAGAAACATTTACAAATCTCTTACAGTATATGGAGGTACAGCTGTACAAACAGGTATTTTATAGTTAACATTGCTTCATGAACATATTGCCATATATAAAATTTTCCAGATGCATATAATTCTTAATCTCTGTGTAGTGCATAATATTGGCATACAATAGTTGTCTTAATCCTAAGTTTTAGGAAAATGTGTTTTCTTTTTCTTTTACCACTATAACTAACACTGCTTTATTTGACCTCTTTGAAAGAGTTGCCCTTTAAGGTAATAAGTGAAGGGAATATTTCTCATACCAGTTCTCTGTTGAACATTCAAAGCGTGTATTTTTTTTAAAAGATGATTTAAAAAATTTTCATTATAAGGGCCTCCCTGGTGGCGCAAGGGGTTAAGACGCAACCTATGAAGCTATCCTCAGCCACTGCAGCTTGAGTTCGATCCCCGGCTAGGGAGCAACCCACATGGCATAGCAGACTGCTTCGGTCTCTCTCGCCTGCTGCTCCCCTCAGCAGTGTATTTCAGTCAATCTGTATGTTCTGCTTCCCGCTCTGTCTCTGGTGAATCTTCTCATCCTCCCACACCTCTGGCCTATACCCTAGCTCTTGTATAAATAAAAATAAAAATTTAAAAAAAATAAAATTTCAGTATAAGCAAATTTGATTCTGGATCTCATGATAACAACCTTGTATCTGAGCTATAAGTTGCAATTTCAGAGACTATTTTCTGTTTATTGTTAAAACAATGCCTAGCAATTTTACCCTATTTAATTTTAATGAGGAAAATAACTTTTATAGTTGAACAGTAAAAAGAAAATTCACCCAATTATAAAATGGTAAAATTATCTGAATATGTATTTCTTCAAAGAAAATATGTAAGTGGCTGATAAGAACAAGAGAACAACATAATTAGTCCTTAGAAAAATGCAAATCAAAAAACAACATGAAATATCCCTTGGCATCCACTAAGATGGCTATAATCAGAAAGTAGGTATTACAGCATTGGTAAGTGGAATAATTAGAATCCTCATACTTTATAGTGAAAATGTAAAATGGTGTGACTGCTTTGGAAAGTAGTTTGACAATTTTACTCCTAGCTATTGAAAACATGTGTCTACAGAAAACTTTGCACTTAAATGTTCACTGCACATTACACTTAACAACTCAAAAGTGGAAACAACTCAAATGTCTATCAACTGATGAATGTATAATGGCATGTAATATATCCATACAACAGAATATTATTCAGATAGCGTTATTATAAAAAGGAATGGAGTACAATACAGACTACAACATGGATGAACATGAAAAATTGTGCTAAATGAAAGATGTAAGACACAAAAGCTTATATAGCAGGTTTGTTTAACATTGTTGTCCTATAATGTTGATTAGTAAAAGAAAATTCCTGAAAGTTGTTGAACGTTGAATGAAATGATATTATATGAGGCACTGCTTTCGGTGTATGCTAAAGTTGCAGTTACCAAGAACCTATTGATGATGTTTTTATTTTATATAATTCTTACATCATTTTTCATCTATTGATGATGTTTAAGTGAGAACTAACTGTATACTTTATGATTCTAGTAGACAAGATATCCAGAGTAGGCAGAGCCATATGGAGTGAAAATAGATTAGTAGTTGTTAATCTACTGAGGTAGCAAATGGGGAATGACCATTTTAGGGGTAAGGAGTTCCTTTTCTATATAAAATCATTCTAGAATTAGTGGTGATGGTTATATAACTTTGTGAATGTATTAAAATCACTGAATCACATACTTTAAGAGTGAATTTTATATTATGTGAATTATATTTCAATAATAAAGTAAGTAGTAATCAGGAATTATCTCAAATATAAAATTTAATGAGTGAGCAGATATAGTCTTAGCAGTCTCCTCAAGTAAAGACCAAACAAATCAATTTGTGCTCTACCAATGTATATTTAACCATTGACCAAAGGAAAACATAATGAAAGAAATGAACCACTGTCCAGCTCATTTTAACTTAGGTATACTAACCCCAGAATATTTATATATAGTTACTGAGTGCCATACAGTTACTGAGTGCCATACTCAAATCACATCCAACAATTTAATTTCTTGATTTCCTCATCTGTTGAATGAGTGTGATAATAGTATCTGCCTGATAAGGTTGTTATATGAAATGAGTTGGTATATATAAAGTACCTAGTACTTATTAAATAGTATATTTGTTAGGTATTTTTTTTAAAGATTTATTTTTATTTTGTTTATTCATATAAGAACTGGGGTCTAGGCCAGAGGTGCAGGGGGTGAGAAGATTCACCAGAGACAGAGTGAGGAGCAGAACAGGCAGAACTACTGAAATACACTGCTGAGGGGAGCAGTGGGTGAAACAGGAGAGGTCTGCTGTGCCATGTTATTTAGCTCCCTGGCAGGGGATCAAGCTAAGGTCACAATGGCTGGGGTAGCTTGATAGCGATGACACTTAACCCCTGTGCCACTGGGGAGCCCTTTAATGACTGGGACTAGTGGGCATTTGCTTTGCCCCTTTGTCATTCTCTCTTAATCAATTTGAAAACACAATTAAATTGGTCAAAAATAGAGGTTATAGGGATTATCTAAATATAGAAAAGCTAACTGGAAAATTCATATTGGCTACACAGTATTAAAGAATCATTCCTGGTGATATTTTCTCCCCACCTCTTTAAACCTACAGTATTTGTTTGATGTCATTTTGGGCATCATTTTTGTCAGCCTTTATGTAAAATGTGGTAGAAGGTATTTGTGATAGTTGGTCTCCAAATACGGTCTCCCAGTAGATTACACCTAGTAGTATTCATGCCTTTGTAGTCTCTTCTCAATCAATCAGTCACATTAAATCCAGTCTGGCTCCATATGACAAATAGCGTGCAATAGTAGCAATGGTTTTAACTTCCAAGGATAGATCACAAGAAGCCTTATAGCTTCTGCCTTGGTCTCTTGGAATGCTTGTTCTGGGGGATGCAAGTAGCCATTTGAAATTTACCTTGAAAAGCACCATGCTATGAGGAAGCTTAAGTTAGCCTCACAGAGAGGACAGAGATCAGCCTACTCAGTTGAGATGTAAATCATGTGACTTCAGCCCAGCTCCCATCTGATGGCAAAAGCATGAACGACCCCAAGGTCATTCTGAAGTCATCAACTCACAAAGCTGTGAAAGATAACAAATTGTCAATTTGGGGAAAATTTGTGATAGATAATCTTGTTTTGAGGTCATTTTTTTCTATTGAGCAGTAATATCTATTCTCTCTCTCCTGATGAACTACTTTTAAAAACACAGTTACAGGGCCTCCCCGGTGGCGCAGCGGTTGAGCGCTGGGTTGCGAAGCTGCCCCGCGGCCTCTGCGGCGCCGGTTCGATCCCCGGCTGCTCCCCGGCCACTGGAGGAGGGTCCCACATGGCGCGCAGACCTCTCCTGCCGCCCGCTGCTCCCCTCAGCAGTGTACTTCGGTCCTTCTGCCTGCTCTGCTCCCCGCTCTGGCTCTGGTGAATTCTCTCACCCTCCCGCGCTTCTGACTGTACCCAGTGCATGTATAAACAAAACAAACAAACCAGCAAACAAATAAATAAAGCATGCCTCTATAAAAAAAAAAAAAAAAAAAAAAAAAAAAAAAAAAACACAGTTACAAACATTTTTTCAGTACACTAATGCCTTTTCTTTTTTTCAGTATTTAAAAGAATCACAAAGACATTATTTCATGGTTTCATAACATTTCATCATGTTTTGGATGCCTATTTTAAGATGAAGTTTCTGGGAATAATTGAGTCAGTCATTGCTAACATTACAAATCTACTTAGATCTCAAACATTACAAATCTGTGAATAAGATGTTAATGTCTTGCAAAAGAAACCAGCTTTAAGAAACAAACCCATCTGCTATTTCTATACACGTAAATGTTTGGCCTTCATGAATTTAAAGAGATCAGAGAGGATTAGAAGTGGAAGAGATATGAAATAGGAGTCTATTTTAATCTCTATGTTATTATTTTAAATTATATTTTACCAAGTTAATTTATTTTAAATACATTTGAGTAAAATTTGAAATGTTCTTCAAAATATTGGAATTTTATGACTCAAAATCCAAGTTTCTCTGAAAAGACATCGCCACTTATTTTTATGTAAGTCTTACAAGAATTGATCAGTATCTATAAAAAACAAACTGCTTTGTTTTTGCACTTGAGTTGACGTAGAATTGTAAGATCATAAGACCTTGCTGACTCCATCCTTGGCTAAATCATAAAAAAACAGAAGAGAGTCATACAGGCACGGTGTTAGAAGAAAATTGAGAGGAGCCTCCCTGGCTGTCTCTGCCCACTGCAGCATGAGGGCGATTCCCTGGCTAGCCAGGGAGCTAACTCAGACCTCTCCTGTAGCACATGCTGATTCTTTCAGCAGTGTATTTCAGTCAATCTAACTGTTCTGCTCTCCACTCTGTCTCTGGTGAATCCTCTTACTGCCCCCCACCTCATACCTTTGGCCTACACCCTAGTTCTTGTATGCATAAATAAATAATTTTTTTTTTTTTAAAGAAGAGACTTGAGAGCCTATGAGATTCATCCTGCCACCTAATGTAGGACTCTCTTTTTTTTTTTTTTTAACTTTTTTTTTTTTTTTATAAATTTTATTGTTATAGTCCCCATACAATTGCAGCCCCCCATTCTGACCCCAATCCCTCCCCTCCCGCCCCCGCCCTCCTAAAAGTGTCTCTGGTTCATAGTTTTTTGTTGATTTTGATTTTCACTTTCTTATAGTTATTCATTTTCCTGGTCCCTTATTTAAGTTTTCTAGATTCCTGCTATGAGTGAGACCATCCGGTATTTTTCTTTTTCTTTTTGGCTTATTTCGCTGAGCATGATCCCTTCCAGCGCCATCCATGTTGCAGCAAATTGCATGTGTTTATCTTTTTTGAATGCTGAGTAATATTCCATGGTATATATGTACCACATCTTCTTGATCCAGTCATCTATTTTTGGGCATTTGGGTTGTTTCCAAAGCTTAGCTATTGTAAACAGTGCTGCTATAAACATAGGGGTGCAGGTGTTCTTTGGAATTGATGTTTCTGTGTCCTTTGGGTAAATACCTAGGAGTGGAATTGCTGGATCATATGGAAGCTCTATGTTTAGTAGGTCCAGAAATCTCCACACAGCTCTCCACAGTGGTTGGACCAGTTTGCACTCCCACCAACAGTGCAGAAGGGTTCCTTTTTCTCCACACCCTCGCCAACATTTGTTGTTGCTAGTTTTTTTAATATGTGCCATTCTCACTGGTGTAAGATGGTATCTCATGGTAGTTTTGATTTGCATTTCCCTGATGACAAGTGATGTTGAACATTTTTTCATATGCCTGTTGGCCATTTGCATTTCCTCTTCAGAGAAGTTTCTTTTAAGCTCTTCTGCCCATTTTTTGACTGGATTATTTTCTTTGTTGTTGTTGAGTCTCATCAGCTCTTTGCAGATTTTTGTGATCAGTCCTTTATCATTAGTGTTGGGTGCAAAAATGTTCTCCCAGTTGGTGGGGTTTCTCTTTGTTTTTGTTATTGTCTCTTTTGCTGTGCAAAAGCTCTTTAATTTGATGTAGTCCCAGCTGTTTATCTTTGCCTTCACTATCACTGCTTTGGGTGATGTGTCTGTAAAGATGTCTTTTGTAGGACTCTCTTATATAACTTGTATGACAGCTGGTCCTCTGGGCTCTGCTTGACATGTTAGAGATGGAGCAATCAAGAACCCATAGGGTCCCAGAATGTCCTTTGAGGCTAATCTAGTAATAATAAAACAGCAGCAATACCACCACCATCATTTCTTGGAGTGTTTACAGTCTGCTGGGTGGGCACTGTGTGAGGCAACATAGTGCTTTATAATACTTAATTCCATACTACATCAAAATAAATTCTATTTAGGTCAAATACCTAAAATATCTACATTTTAAAATGTTCAAATGCAAAAGTCACATGATAAAATTGTTAAACCCAAGAGTAACTATTTTTCCTATTTCTGGTGTGGAAAGGATTATTAAGGTTTGAATAAAAGAAAGTGATCCAAAGATAAAGATTTATAATTTTGATTAAATGAAATTTAAAGTTTTATATACTTTTAAAAAATATAACTTGAGGAAAAATATCTGCTTTAAAGGTCAAAAATTATTAACATCTTGAATATTTAAAATAAGTCCCACAAATTCAAAAAGGAGCAAATGTTTAGGCTCCAAAAAATAGGCAAAATAATTAAATAAACATTCTAAGGAGGAATAAAAACTGTTAAACAGAGACATTGGAAGAAATTCCTTGCAGACTTTCGATAATCCCTGTACTTCTTTTCTGTTATTAATTTTGAGTACTCCAGTACAGTCAGGTGCCAGTAGGGGGGAAATCCAGGGGAAAGATCCTGAGGCCACAAAGGAATAATGCTTGAAACACAGGCCATTTTCAATGGAGCAGACTAAGTGAGACCAGTAGTGGTGGGTGAGAGCAGTGTCTCATAGAGGGTGGGAAATAGGCATATGCATGGGCCTAGATTGTTAAGGTCTTTTCAGGCTAATGTAAGGAATTCAGTTTTTATGAAGAGTGAGAGAAAAGTCTTAAAACTCATATCAAAAGACACCATTGAGGGACTGAAAAATGCTATTCACACTGTGAAAAGATATTTAATGTACATGTAAGCAAATAATTAATATCCAAAAATAGAGCACAAATTAATAAGGAACAATAGTAATACAAAAGAAAAATAGTAAAAAACAAGTGTGTAGTGATCACCCCTGCAATGCCATTTCTGTTCTGTACCTCAAATACTCTTGTCTCAGAACCTATTTACACTCTTAAAAATTAGAGGTTTTATTTATCAATATTTACCATCTTTGAAATTAAAAAAGGAGAAATTTAAAAAGGATCTGTAATTTTGTTTAAAAAAAAAGACCAGGCGCTCAAGGGGTTAAGACACAACCTACGAAGCTGTCCCTAGCCACTGCAGCATGAGTTCGATCCCCGGCCAAGGAGCTACCCACATGGCACAGCAGACCTCTCCTAACTCACCCACTGCTCCCTTCAGCAGTATATTTCAGTAGGTCTGCTTCTTCGGTTCCCTGCTCTGTCTCTGGTGAATCCTCTTACCCCCCGCACCTCTGGCCTGTGCCCCAATTCTTGTACACATAAATAAATAAATTTTAAAAATGAAAGTAAAGGGGATAGCATTTTAACTATGAAATCATGCTAACACTTGTTTAAAAATAATATAATAATAAAAGACTTCTCCTGTGTACTCTAGATGTCTCCATGGCTGGTACTTAGGGTGACATTGTCTTTTAATACAATTTCAAGTCTCATTAATTTTGACAACTGTGTTGTATATTTCAGCAGATCTGCTTGTTCTGCTTCCCACTCTGTCTCTGGTGAATCCTCTCAACACCCCCCCCCCCCACGCCACCTCTGTTCTTATATGCATGAATAAATAAATAAAACTTTAAAAAAATTTTTTGACACCGTATTATAACTTTTTCAAATTTAGCTAAAGTTGAAGCATACAACTTCCTGAAGCTAATTATTGTTACCACCTATAACTTATTAGAATAATGATGAAATTATTTAAATAATTGAAAATTTCCCCTTTAAGTTCAAAAGTTTTTTAAGAACTTATTGTAGATAGAAATCTCTCAAGACTTTCTCAGCCATATTAAATGCTATGTAATTTTGTTTTCTTCATGACGTAGGGTCATTAGGAATGTAAATTACTTTGCTGTAATTATAATAATTTTAGGTGCAAGTACCGTTTGCGTCTGTACTTTGCATTAGTACTCGGTGAGTGTAAATTTTTAATGTTTTTTTTCTTTGCTTTCAATATGAGCTTCACTTTCGAATGTTATCAGTATGCCAGCACCTAGAAGCAAAGCTTGGTTGTTGCATCTAAAATGCCACAAACTAGTTAAAAGTTTGATATAATGAGAAGCTCCTTTACAAGTGATACAGCAATGTGTGGGAAACTAATCATTGTAGATAGCTTGAAGTAGTAGTATTTGGCTAATGGCTAAAATCATTTGGATTATTGCATCAGTAATTCAATTTATTTTGAAAAGTGACAATTCATTTTCTATAGAGATGAAATAGAAAGTATATGTCATTTTAGAGTTGGAGTACCTTTCTAATATAATGCATTTAGAGTACACACCTCTAGTCTACCTGGGAGAGTTCCTGTCCTTTCTCTTTTTTTCAAAGATTTATTTTATTTATGCACACGAGAGCTGGGGTGTAGGCCAGAGGTGTGGGGGGTGAGAGGATTCACCTGAGACCAAGCGGAGAACACAACAGGCAGATTGACTGAAATACACTGCTGAGGGGAGAAGTGGGTAAGACAGGTCTGCTGCGCCGTGTGGATTAGCTTACTGGCTGGGGAGTGAACTCATGGTGCTGCAGTGGCTGTGAATAGTTTCACAGTGCTGAGACATAACCCCTTGCGCCATCAGGGAGGCCCTCCTGTCCTTTCTTGATGAAGCACTGTGGTTTTCCTTTTGGTAAGGCATCTTTGCAGCCAGGATACTATGACTACATGTTTTTACCAAGAGGAAAGTAGAGACTGCAAGCCAAAACTCAAGTAGTTCTGGCCCAAAATATAAACAGCCAATTCCTTCCAGAAATGGTTTTCTAGAGGCAGTTTCTACTGACTGTGCTTTGGTGGAGATAAGCTCCTTTACAAGTTATATAGCAATATGTGGGAAACTAATCATTGTAGATAGTTTGAAGTAGTAGTATTTGGCTAATGGCTAAAATCATTTGGATTATTGCATCAGTAATTCAATTTATTTAGAAAAGTGACAATTCATTTTCTATAGAGATGAAATAGAAAGTATATATCGTTTTAGAGTTGGAGTACCTTTCTAATTACTGAACAACCTTTCTTCTGGCTTGGAATTTAGATGAAGCCAGTGTGTTGAAGGGTTTAAAAAAAAAAGTGTCATCGTATAGTAACTAAATAGTCAGTGGAAACTTGGCATTATTCCTTAATGTGTATATTGATCAGAAAGTCAAGTTCCTGAACTGGGTTAAAGACATTTGCATCTAGGGCCTCCCTGGTGGCAGAAGGGGTTAAGCTCAGCACTGTGAAGGTATCCACAGCCTCTGCAGCATGAGTTCGATCCCCTGCCAGCCAGGGAGCAACCCACATGGTGCAGCAGACCTCTCCTGTCTTGCCCACTGCTCCCCTCAGCAATGTATTTCAGTCAGTCTGCCTGTTCTGTTCCCCACTCTGTCTCTGGTGGATCCTCTCACCCCCCTGCAACTCTGACTTTCACCCCAGTTCTTGTTTGCATAAATGAAAAAATCTTTAAAAAAAAAAGACATTTGCATCTATATCCCGTGCTCAGGATACTATTAATTGCAAGCCAAGTCTTAACATAGGATGAAACAAAATATAAACCCAATATAAACATACTTCCTGCCTTTAAAACGTTTGCAATCCAGATACACAGGTAATATGTGCTATTCATTGAAATACAAATTCATTACAGAATAAAGCAGAACATTGTTATTTGTCAAAGAATGTTACAGTAAAAATACTATCATTGAAAGAGAAGGGGTTGGGGGTTCTTTTGGGCTGGAATGACTATAGAAAGCTATACAGAAGTCATCTCTGAGTTGTATTAGAAGAATGGGTGAACTTTAAAGGAGGGAAGAAGAGTGAAAAAGACGTTCTTGGGAAGCAAAGATTATAAACAGTGTGAACAAGCCTTGTAGTCAAGGCCATTTTGGGAGGAGAGTGAATAAATTGGTCTTTTAGAGAGGTGAAGATTTCTAGATTAATTAAGGGAAGGTATTTGGGATCAAAATGTAGAAGAGTGTCATTACCAGTTAAATGACTTGTAAGCAGCGAGGAGGAATTTGGAGAAGATTCAGTAAAAGAAAAATCTTGGTCCCAGTTGAATTTTAGGAAGTTAACTTGTCGGCCGTGAGCCACTTGAAAAGAAAAGCAAAAAGATGGGGTAATTAAGATATTTAGAAGATCAATAAAGCAGTTGAAGTCTGAGGTAGAACAGAGGACAGAGGTAATTTTTCTGTTCAGCATCCCATCTTTTCTGATTCAGTGGTTCAGCTGGAGATGACACCATTCCCCCTCATAAGCCACAGGGAAGCACATAACCTTGACAGTCTTGACAAGTGGCTCCATTCTCCAGGTGATATTTATTGGTTTATAGATGGACACATGTTTAAACTGAGCCAACTAGTGTTAGCTCTGTAACTTTTTCTGCTAGACCTATTAGGAAAGATACCCTTTTCTTCAGGGATTCTACCTTTGTCAGTGGCCGTCTTTCCTGTCATGTTTTGTGGTAGTCAACTTGTTACAGAGCAACCTCGATATAAAATGGGTTGCCTAACTGTGGGTCCTCACCCGCGTGCTTAAAAGGGACTTATTAATACTCAACTGCAGGCACACACACAAGGTTAATAAAAAGGTTTATTTACAAAAGAAAGAGAAAATGAAGAAATGAACAACTCAGGGAGAAAAAGAGGAAGATAAACTCATGAATGCGTCCTACCCGTTCTGCTGACCTGGAATCCCAATGGCAAGCTGAGAGCTGGCGAAGAGCCAAGAGCCATGAGGCCAAGAGAGAGCCCCAAGGCCCACATGTCTGACTGCTTAACCCCACCCTAAGGTCCCAGCAACCCTCCCTTTGGTGATGATGAGATTTGTCATTTCCAGTGTCTTGATGGCTTTGGTCTGCAGTGGGGGTGGAGTCCACAAAGCCTGTATGGAATTAGCTCAGGACATCCTTTCTCCCTAACAATTTTCCATGATTGTCCTGATGTTCACGCTCTTGTGCAGTTTTCTTCAGTATTGAATGAGGATTGGTCTCTGTGATGGATGAGTATGCAGCAGAAGTGATGGTATGCTCTAAGTAAAACTGGGTGGGGATAGATGCCATAGATTCCAAAATGGAATTAACAAGAGTTGTCGATTGATTGGCTTTCTAGATGTAAGGGAAGACAATATGTTTGAGTTTAACAAAATGGTTGCACCAGTGACAAATATAGCAATCTCTAGAAGGGAAATTTATTGTTTTTGTTGTTGCAGGAGATAAGGAATTTAGTTTCAGGTTGAGACTTTGGAGAGTTACAGTAGGAGCAATGGCTGGTTTTTTATAAAAATGAAGCAGACTATCAAAGAATGAGTTCTCTCTGCGATTTCTTCTTGAGGATGTTGGATACTACTTTTTGGATTAATGGATATTATTTCTTATAATAATAAAGTGGCTTTGGATTATTCCATTTGTTGTTAGCCCTCTCCTCACTTCCACACACTTCTCAAATGAAAGTGTATAAAAATAAAATGACTAATAAAACTAAATGGAGTCAACAGCCACATTCTCTCCTTCGATGGTGCTCTTAACAGTTTTTCCCCTTATTTCTTATTGTCTCAGGTGAATTCTAAACTCTGTTGGAGTACCTAGTTTAGACAGACTGGAACCAGGATCAGGGTATTGTGGTCGCATCCATTTCTTACTTAATTCTATGCTGCATAAAACTAACCCTCTCACAAAGTATTCAGAAAAACAGAGAAAAACAAAAGGTTCCATTAGAAATTATTCTGTGCCCTTCTTATCTATGCATATCTTTCCTATGCGGCCTAATATATTTTTCCTTAATTGTTTTTCTTTTTAAAGTTGTCATCTATTCCTTGTTTCTGGAAAAGAAAAATTCTCCTTTTCTTTAACATAATCCACTGCTTGGAGAAAAACAAAATATAAATGTAGAATGAGGAAGTTAGACTAGACAATTGCTAAGATTTCTTTTAGTTCATATACTTAAATAGAAAATCCTAAGTATTTTGTATTCAGCATCACTGAATCTTTGCATAATAGCTAAAATATTAATATTTTAAGGTATAATTATATAGGCTATGTGTTTTGATTTTTCATCACACTGTTGTAGAATTCTGGAAATAGTTGAGATATTTAGGGACTTAAAAAAGAGGCTAGAAGTTTCTCTACTAAGTATCTTATTCATAAGAAGCCAAATCTTGATATTCAATAGGGTTTGTGCAACTCACCAAACAAGGAAGTGGGACAATGCAAAGAAATCAGGTCCATTGCCTTGTTCTCCTGTCTTCCTTCACTCCATAACTTGGATTCATCAAGTACGATTTTTCTTTCAAGTGGGAAGAAGAAAATCTCTTCTGCATGAATGATTTGGTAGATGCCTTCCTGAACAATTTGCTACTTATTCTCCCTTCATCAAATGGAATATTTTAATGAAAAATAGAGCTTTTAAAGAAAATATTTGTTTTGACATGTGACAATGCATGGGTAATTTTACTGTTTTTCTATAAGCACCTAACAGCATTTTTCATCATTGGAAATATTCTTTTTTTTTTAATAATAAATTTTATTTTTATATTCCCCCATACAATTGCAAATGCCCCATTCTGACCCCAATCCCTCCCCTCCCACCCCCCACCCCCCAAAAAGTGCCTCTGGTTCATAGTTTTTTTGTTGATTTTGATTTTCACTATCTTATATTCATTTTCCTGGTCCCTTATTTAAGTTTTCTAGATTCCTGCTATGAGTGAGACCATCCGGTATTTTTCTTTTTCTTTTTGGCTTATTTCGCTGAGCATGATCCCTTCCAGCGCCATCCATGTTGCTGCAAATTGCATGTGTTTATCTTTTTTGAATGCTGAGTAATATTCCATGGTGTATATGTATCACATCTTCTTGATCCAGTCATCTATTTTTGGGCATTTGGGCTGTTTCCAAAGCTTAGCTATTGTAAATAGTGCTGCTATAAACATAGGGGTGCAGGTGCTCTTTGGAATTGATGTTTCTGTGTCCTTTGGGTAAATACCTAGGAGTGGAATTGCTGGATCATGTGGAAGCTCTATGTTTAGTAGGTCCAGAAATCTCCACACAGCTCTCCATAGTGGTTGGACCAGTTTGCATTCCCACCAACAGTGAAGAAGAGTTCCTTTTTCTCCACACCCTCGTCAACATTTGTTGTTGCTAGTTTTTTTAATATGTGCCATTCTCACTGGTGTAATATGGTATCTCATGGTAGTTTTGATTTGCATTTCCCTGATTACAAGTGATGTTGAACATTTTTTCATATGTCTGTTGGCCATTTGCATTTCCTCTTCAGAGAAGTTTCTTTTTAGGTCTTCTGCCCATTTTTTGACTGGATTATTTTCTTTGTTGTTGTTGCGTCTCATCAGCTCTTTGCAGATTTTTGTGATCAGTCCTTTATCATTAGTGTTGGGTGCAAAAATGTTCTCCCACTTGGTGGGGTTTCTCTTTGTTTTTGTTATTGTCTCTTTTGCTGTGCAGAAGCTCTTTAATTTGATGTAATCCCAGCTGTTTATCTTGCCTTCACTATCACTGCTTTGGGTGATGTGTCTGTAAAGATGTCTTTGATGTGCAAATCACGTAGTGTTTCGCCTATATTTCCTTCTATATATTTTATGGTTTCAGGTCTTATGTCTAGTTCTTTAATCCATTTTGAGTTGATTTTTGTGTATGGTGTGAGGTAGTGGTCAAGCTTCATTCTTTTGCATGTAGTGACCCAATTTTCCCAGCACCATTTATTGAACAGACATTCTTTGCTCCAATGCATAGTCTTTGCTCCTTTGTCAAAGATTAGTTGACCATAAATCTGTGGGTTTATTTCTGGATTTTCTATTCAGTTCCATTGGTCTGTATGTCTGTTCTTGTTCCAATACCATGCAGTTTTGATGATTATGGCTTTGTAGTATAGTTTGAAGTCTGGGAGTGTGATGCCTCCATTCCCTTCTTTTTTTTTCAGGAGAGCTTTGCTATTCGGGGTTTTTTGTGATTCCATATGAATTTCATCAATAATTGTTCAATTTCTTTGAAGAATGACATTGAAATTTTGATTGGAATAGCATTGAATCTGTATATTGCTTTTGGTAGGATGGCCATTTTAATAATGTCTATTCTTCCAATCCATGAGCAGGGGATGTCTTTCCATTTCTTTGTGTCTTCTTCTATTTCTTTGAACAGTGTTTTATAGTTTTCTTTGTATAGGTCCTTTACCTCTTTTGTTAGATTTATTCCCAAATATTTGATTTTTTTTGTTTCAATAATAAAAGGGATTTTTTTTTTATTTCTTCTTCTGCAGATTTATTGTTTGTGTATAGGAAGGCTGCTGACTTTTGCGTGTTGATTTTGTATCCTGCCACTTTACTGAACTGATTGATGAGTTGAATTAGTTTTTCTGTGGAGTTTTTGGGGTTCTCTATGTATATTATCATATCATCTGCAAATAGTGATAGTTTGACTTCTTCTTTTACTATTTGGATTCCTTGGATGTCTTTCTCTTGTCTTATTGCTCTGGCTAGGGCTTCCAGTATTATATTGAAAAGCAGTGGTGAGAGTGGACATCCTTGTCTTGTTCCAGATCTTAATGGAATTGCTTTCAGCTTTTCACCATTGAGAATGATACTGGCTGTTGGCTTGTCATAGATGGCCTTTATGATGTTGAGGTATGTTCCTTGTATCCCAAGAATTTCAAGGGCTTTTATCATGAATGGGTGTTGCACTTTGTCGAAAGCTTTCTCAGCATCTATTGATATTATCATATGGTTTTTATATTTCGTTTTGTTGATGTGTTGGATAACATTGATTGATTTTCGGATGTTAAACCACCCTTGTGTCCCTGGAATGAATCCTACTTGGTCGTGGTGAATTATCTTATGGATACATTGTTGGATTCTGATAGCTAAAATTTTATGGAGGATTTTTGCATCAGTGTTCATTAGGGAGATTGGCCTGTAGTTTTCCTTTTTTGTGTTGTCCTTTTTCGGTTTTGGTATTAGTGTAATGTTGGCTTCATAGAACGTGTTTGGTATTGTCCCTTCCTTCTCAATTTTTTGGAAGAGTTTGTGAAGGATAGGCACTAATTCGTCTCTGAATCTTTGGTAGAATTCATTTGTAAATCCATCAGGTCCTGGGCTTTTGTTTTTGGGGAGGTTTTTGATTACCATTTAATTTCGCTAATTGTAATTGGTCTGTTTTGGTGTTCTATTTCTTCTTTATCTAGCTTTGGGTGATTGTAGAGTTGTAGGAATTTGTCCATCTCCTCTAGTTTGTTGAACTTGTTTCCATACAACTGTTCATAGTAGTTACTTATTATTCTTTTTATTTCTGCTGTGTCTGTTGTGATTTCTCCTCTTTCATTTGTGATCCTGTTTATGTGTGCTTTCTCCCTTTTTTCCTTTGTGAGCCTGGCTAGGGGTTTCTCTATTTTATTTATTTTTTCAAAGAACCAGTTCTTGGTTTCATTGATCTTTTGGATTGTTTTTTTAGTTTCAATTTCATTTATTTCTGCTTTGGTTTTTATTATTTCTTTTCTTTTACTTGTTTTGGGTTTTTTTTGTTGTTCTTTTTCTAGATCTTTGAGCTTCGAGATTAGGTTGTTTCTTTGAGTTCTTTCTTGTTTTTTGATGTGAGCTTCTATTGCTATATATTTTCCTCTATTACTGCTTTTGCTGCATCCCATACATTTAGGATATTGGTGTCCTCCTTGTCATTCAATTCAAAGAATTTTTTAATTTCTTCTTTGATCTCCTCGTTAGTCCAGTGGTCTTCCAGTAGTGTGGTTTTTAATCTCCATGAGGTAGGGTAGTTCCTTGCCTTCTTTTTATGGTTTATTTCTAGTTTGATGCCTTCGTGGTCAGAAAAGATGGTTGGTATGATTTCAATCCTGGTGTATCTGTTGATGTTTGTCTCGTGCCCCAGTATGTGATCGATCCTGGAGAATGATCCGTGTGCGCTTGAGAAAAATGTGTACTCCGTTTTTTTTTGGGTTTAGTGTTCTATAGATGTCTGTTAAGCCCAAATGCTCTAGGTCCTTATTTAGAGCTTTAGTTTCTTTACTTATTTTTTGTCTTGTTGATCTATCCATTGTTGATAGTGGTGTGTTGAAGTCTCCCACTACGTATGTGTTTTCTCTGATGTCTGTTTTCAGAGAGGACAATAGTTGTCTGATATATTTTGGTGCTCCTTCGTTTGGTGAGTATATGTTAATGAGTGTTATTTCTTCTTGAAGTATTGTCCCCTTGATCATAATGTAGTGACCATTGGGGTCTCTTTTTATTTTTTTGAGTTTGAAGTCTGTTTTATCTGATATAAGTATAGCTGTTCCTGCTTTCTTTTTTGGTCCATTTCCTTGTAGGATTGTTTTCCATCCTTTAACTTTGAGCCTATTTTTATCTTTTGTAGCTAAATGTGTTTCCTGGAGACAGCAAAAGGTTGGGTTTTGTTTCTTAATCCAGGCTGCAACTCTGTGTCTTTTTATTGAAGGGTTTAGTCCATTTACATTTAGAGTTAATATTGATATGTTAGCATCTCTATTTGCCATTGTGTTTGTCTTTCCTTTGATTTTATTTATTTATTCTTTTAATAACTTTTTTTTTTTTTTGGTCTTCTTTCGTTGTTATTCGTCCCTCTGAGGTTCTGGCTTTAGGATTCCTTGTAGTATTTTTTGGAGTGGGGGTTTAGTCGTAATGAAATTCCGGAGTTTCTGTTTGTCTGGGAAGATCCTTATTCTTTCTTCATAGAGGAAGGAGAGCTTTGTGGGATAGAGTATTCTTGGTTGGCATATGTTTTCTTGGAGTCTGTTGACTATGTCCCTCCACTCTCTCCTTGCCCGTAGTGTTTCTTCAGAGAAGTCTGATGTCAGCCTGATTGGTTTTCCTTTGAATGTTATCTGTTTCTTCCCTCTTGTCAGCTTCATTATTTTTTCCTTGTCCTGGATTCTTGGGAGCTTTACTGTTATGTGTCTTGCTGTATTTTTCCTTTCGTCGTGGAAGTTTGGTGTTCTTCTTGCTTCTTGTATATCAATTTTCAGCTCCTTCTTCGCATTTGGGAAGTTCTCTTCAATTATCTCCTGGAATATTTTCTCTGTTCCTACATCTCTCTCCTCTCCTTCTGGAATTCCCATAACTCTTATATTTCCTTTCCTCATGGAGTCAGATAGTTCCCGAAGTCTTTCTTCATTCTTTTTCCTTCGTACTTCTCTTTCCTTTTCTGTTTTGGTTCTTTTTATTTCTGTGTCTTCAAGAGTACTTATTCGTTCTTCCATTTCATCTATTCTGCTTTCATTGCTTTTCCCAGAGTTCTTTAGTTCCTCCATTAATTCTTTGATCTCCTGCATTTCTTTTACTTCCCTCTTTAGGGACTCAATTTCATTCTTCTGACCATTGTTTTCCCTCTTTAGGGACTCAATTTCCTTCTTCTGATCATTGTTTTCCTTTATGACTTCTATCACTTTTTTAATCATGGCAATTTTAAATTCTCTTTCTGGAAGGCTCAGAAGTTCTTCCAAGTTGCTGTCGTTGCAATCTGGGGAGTGGTTTTCTTTTTGTGGTGTGCTTCTTTCCTGAGGAGTTGTTAGGTTGCGTGTGGTTCTTCTACTCCCTACTGTCTGTTTTCTAATTTGTCGTATGCATTGGGACACTGTGTTGCTCGGACTGGCTGGCATCTTGGGTGAACTTCTCCGCTCCCCTCTGACTCCTCCAGGAGCCATTTCTGGCTTCTGGGGGAGATTTCTGCTGGTTTTAGGCAGTCTTTACTGAAGAAATGTTCCTGTTCTAAAATGGCGAAGCGGGATGCAGTCCCTGCGCCTCCGGTCTCAGGCACACTCTTCTGCGCACCAGGTCTGCCCCGGACGTGGGTGCCTTCTCCCTCTGTGGGCTCAGACTGCTGGTTGGAAGGGGCCTGGCGTGGACTAACTTCCCGTCTGGCCACTGGGTCCTCTAGAAGTCTTCTGCCCTTTTCAAGAAGTCTTTTCTTAAGAAGTTTCCCTGTTCTATGGGGTGTTAGCGACTTTTTTTTTCTGGTCGCTAGGTGATGCCAGAGATCTCTCCTATTGTCCTTGGGGGGCTGTTTTTCGACCCCCCCCCCGTGGGACAGGGAGCAGAGCGAGAATGGTAGGGTAAACCTCAACGGCTTTGGGGTGCTGTGTCTGCCTTGTGCCCCACCGTCGTGGAGAACCTACGCCCCGAATTTCGTGCCCCAGGTCTCAGTTCCAAAGCCCTCAGGTCCAGGACGCGGGCTGTAGCCCAGTTCCGTGGCGCAGGAATGGCGCCTTTTGCACCCGCTCCCGTGCCTGGGCACCTGGTTCCTGCTTACTCAGGGAGGGACTTTCACCCCCGTGAGGGCCTCCGCGCGTCTCCCCGCAAGCCTAGGTCGCAGGCGCGGGGACCTGGGCAGCCGCGATCCCGATCCCCGTTTGCTTTTCAAGGGCACCAAGCACGCTGCTTTTCCGCGCAAGCTTACCGGCAGCCCGGGCTGTGTGCGCGTCTCCCGGGGTCTTTGTTCTTCTCTAATGGCGCCCGGAGCCATTCGCTCACCACCGCCGCGAATCCTGCAGGGTTCTCCACAGCTCCTGTTCACAGGGTGTGGTGGCTGCAATAGTTCCTTTCCACTCACAGTCCCGCTTGCTGCGTAGTTTGTTCTTGTTGGTCGTTTTAGTTTGTTGTTTTCCTCCTCTCTGCCGGTCGGAGAGTGCCGCCTCTGTGGGCGGGGGAGGGGAGCAGGGTTCTGGGCTTCCCTCCCTTCTAGTCCTCTTTTTTTTTTTTTTTTTAAATAGAGGCATGTTTTATTTATTTATTTATTTGTTTGTTTATACATGCACTGGGTACAGTCAGAAGCGCGGGAGGGTGAGAGAATTTACCAGAGCCAGAGCGGGGAGCAGAGCAGGCAGAAGGACCGAAGTACACTGCTGAGGGGAGCAGCGGGCGGCAGGAGAGGTCTGCGGGCGGCAGGAGAGGTCTGCGCGCCATGTGGGACCCTCCTCTGGTGGCCGGGGAGCAGCCGGGGATGGAACCAGTGCCGCAGAGGCCGCAGGCAGCTTCGCAACCCAGTGCTCAACCGCTGCGCCACCGGGGAGGCCCCTTTCTAGTCCTCTTTTATGGCCACTTTCTTCTTCGGGTAGTTTGCTGGAGTCACCCGTTTATCTTCCGTGTCCCAGTTCTCACTGGGACCTGCCGCTTTTCCTCCCTATTAACTTTTTTTAATGGGAGATCTTCCTCGCAGCGTCTCCTCGCCGCCATGTTGCTCCGCCCCCTCTGGAAATATTCTTAACATATTAAGTTTTACTTATGCCACCTAGGAATGTCAGAAAGATCAAGCTGGTGTAAAATTCACTTATCAATTATTTGATGAAAGCAGGGGAATTCCCAGTCAGCCATTTCTATCTACAGTGTGCCTGCCTAAAGGAGCTACTTGTCTTTTTAATTGTTTGCATTAATAAATGCAAACCAACTGAGTCAATGGTGTCATATTTTTCCTTCTTTTTCTCTGTCTCTTACTCCAGCCTCCCTCCTCTTGCTGACAGTTCTACTTACCATAAGCTATTATAACACAGAAGATATTATCTTTCAGGATAAAGGCAAAATGCCAAAATGGGAGCTGAAATTTTGGCAGTATTCTGGATTTTCTTAAAGACAATGTGCATTCTTCTTCCTTTATCCCTTTAGAAGTAAGAATAAATCTCATCAGATGTTAAATGAAATTCAGATCAGATTTCTGTGGACAAAGTGCTTTTTTTAAAAGACTCACCTCAGGGAGAGGATTCCTGAGCATTCCTTGAACAAGATTGTTTTAAAAATATTTTGCTCTTTCTTTCAGCATGAATTGTGCAATATACTACCACAATTTTATTTTTTTAAAAAACATTTATTTATTTACGCATACAAGAACTGGGATACAGGCCAGAGGTGTGGGGGGTGAGGATTCACCAGAGACGGAGTGGGGAGCAGAACAGGCGGATTGACTGAAATACACTGCTGAGGGGAACTGCAGGAGAGACAGGAGAGGTCTGCTGTGCCATGTGGGTCACCTCCCTGGCCTGGAGGCCCCTACCAGTGTAATTTTATAATAAAATTCCACTTTCCATGTTGAAAATCTGGTTGCCCTAGTTTAAAATTATATGTTGAATTATGAAAATCAAGCATTTGGTTGCCAAGAAGAAAGGAGAATTCTATCTTGAAATTGTTTTGCTAAACAGGCTTGGTGTATTTCCCGCTCATATTTTCCTTCCAGAAAGTAGTCTGGAAAGCCATTCCTGCTTTACTAGTTATATCACATTAGTATAATGCAACCTAAAATAATTTTGATTTTTCACTGTCTTCTTAGGAATTAGTCAATTTGCATCCTATTCTCTAGTCTGTGTATAGATTTAGGAAAAAGAAATATTTACTAAAAACTTACGCATTAATAGGCTGTTCTGTATTGAATTTCAATTTTTAAAACTATACTGAATAAGTTTCACAATATATTTGCTTTTTGGTGTAATTAAGAACAATTTTTTTAAAGGAAGAAATGATACCTCTCTCTCTTTTTTTTTTAAGAGTGGGGAGCAGAACAGGCAGATCTACTGAGGGGAGCAGTGGGCGAGACAAGAGAGGTCTGCTGCACCATGTGGGTTAGCTCCCTGGAGGGGGATCAAACTTGTGCTACAGATAGCTTGATAGTGCTGAGATTTAACCCCTTGCATCACCAGAGAGGCTTTCCATGGCACTTTAATGATTATTCTGCAGTTGCTTTTGAAGAAGAAATTTTGCTAGAGTTATTGCTTACATTTTATCCACAAGTCAGGGGATCTGAAAACCGAAATGGGTCAGAAAGTTAGAGTGCTGACTAATGATGGTGTCAGACCATTTGTGGTCTTCTGTCTCCAGAGAAGGAAGAATTTTGCCACAAATTATTAGTAGTCACTGAATAATGCTGGGACATTGATTTTGAAGTGGTTGTTTCCCTACCACGATCACACAGCTCACCCCTTAGGTAAACAGACTCAGATTTACTGCCTCTGTCTGGTGAGCTGAGGATAGAGCCAGGATCCAGGTTTTCTGGGTGACTAGGAAATTTGGTCTGCTTTGAGTCTCTCAGTTCCTCTGCAATAGCACAACTGCACATTTTTTCATCATAAAGAAGACTGAACACAAGAGCTTAAATTTAGTGCTAAGCTTGGCATGGTGGCTATAAATCAGAAGTCCCAAAGCTCACACCTACAAGTGTGCGACATGATCTCAGTGTCTTCTGTAAAGTGGGACTTCATGGGGGACGTATTATTTGAAATTATGCTACTTACCAGATTTTATAGAAATTACATTATAGATGTGTAGACATTAGAATGCATACATTAGAATGTATATAAACTCTACTTCTTATGAGAGATAGATCTTAGACTGATTTTATATGAAAGATTGGGTGATGGACTATTATTATAATTGCCTTGTTCCTGTTAGAACGTGAGGCTTTATGAGGAAAGTGATAATTTTAGTATTCTTAGCTCATTATTGAAGCTATGCCTTCTAGCAATATCATCTATTGCCCAGTTTTTTTCTAGAGCCAGATTTTGGGAATATACATAGCTGCTCACTCTCTTCTCAATTTCTTGGACTCTAATTACTTTTTCCAAAAGTAAATACAGCAGGTTCTCAAAGAACCACTGTTACGTTTAATTCCTTTCCTTATACTGTTGAAAGAAAAATGAATCTCAGCTGAAGCTGAATAAAATTATGGTATTTGAAGAAGTGCCTTCATACTTCATATTTCACCTATTGCCCCAGTTTCCAAAATCTCAGCCAGGATGTGAGGTGAGGACTCACTGTACTCTTTACTCTCTATGGAAGTTTTGGCGACATTCCCTCCTTATCCTTGGTGGCCTCAGATTTCATCAAGATTGAATAAGTGTGGATTCCTGTGTGCCTCTCTCCCCCAAATTTGTTTTAGGGAACCCTTTGATCTGAAGTCTAATGTCTATTTCCAGCTCTAGGAAATTTTCTTCTATTATTTATTACTCTCATTTCATTCTTTGAAACTTACTTGGGATGTATATGAAGTCATCTAGGTCTCCTTTCCATATCCCCTGTTACTTTTAACATTTTTTACTTTATGAATTTTTTCTTTTTTCTTTTTAAAAGATTTATATGTTTATACAAGATTTATATATTTATACAAGGGGTACAGGCCAGAGGTGTGGAAGGGTGAGAGGATTCACCTGTTCTGCAGGGAGCAGAACAGGCAGACTGACCGAAGACACTGCTGAGGGGAGCAGAAGGTGAGACAGGAGGGGTCTGCCACACCATGTGGGTAGCTCCCTGGTGGGCCAGGAATCGAACCCATGCTGCAGAGGCTGCGGACAGTTTCACAGCGCTGTGCTCAACCTGCTGTGCCACCGGGGAGGCCCTATGAAATTTTTTCATTTACACTGCATTCTGAGAGGATTTTCAGTTTAGTTTATTAGTTCTGTTATAGGGTAGAATGAAGGGCAACCTGGGAACCCCAAATCTGCCTACTCTAAATAGTTTCTTCCATATGCCACATCAAGACAAACATACTCTTAGGTCATAGGCCTTCAATAGAAAATTAATACAGTCAATGTGCAATAGAAAGAAGAGAAAGAATATAGTTAAAACAGTTTCTAATTAACCCTCCCAAATTACCCATCCCCTTGTGAGGTGACTCAATGCAGGATGCTGTGTTCCAAAAGCCTGCCACAAGTCCAAGGCACCTTCTGGTGGGGACCTAGAACAAAGGGGCAGAAGGGACCAGGCAAGTCTGGAAGGATAGAGTAAAATCAAGGGCCTTCCCGGTGGCGCAGCAGTTGAGCACTGGGTTGTGAAACTGCCCGCAGCCTCTGCGGCGCCGGTTCGATCCCCGGCTGCTCCCCAGCCACCGGAGGAGGGTCCCATATGGCCCGCAGACCTCTCCTGCTGCCCGCTGCTCCCCTTAGCAGTGTACTTCGGTCCTTCTGCCTGCTCTGCTCCCTGCTCTGGCTCTGGTGAATTCTCTCACCCTCCCGCACTTCTGACTGTACGCAGTGCTTGTATAAATAAATAAATAAATCTTTTTTAAAAAAAAAGAGTAAAATCAAAACCCAAGTCAAGATGAAGGCCACTATTGTCAGCCTTGCAACACGTTTCTTACCCATGTCTCTGTCTCTTTCAAGTCTTTCAAGTTTCCCTAGTCTTGTACAAGTTCAAGTTTGAGAAGCAAGCAAGGTTTCTTCACATTTCTCTCAGCCTCCTCCAGGTCTTCTTGATCTTCCCTTACTTCCTTCTCCCAGTGTTGTCTAGATTTTCTTCCCTGCTCAGCTCTACCCTTCCTTGGGGTGGGTGAACCTCCCTTTTCCCTGGGGGAACCTCCCCTTTCTCTGGTGATTACCCTTTTACAGTTCTATAAATTAATCTTCATCTGCATCTATTATGGAAGTCAGTCCTTTCATTAATATATATTTTTCAATGTTCCTATTTGAAACTTGAGCGTAAAAAGTTGATTTAATTATTTTACCTTAAACTTGTAGTATAATGTTATCATTTGTCCAGGTAAGAGTCTTGTTTCAATCATTATTTATTTTTTTAAAGATTTATTTTTATTTATTTATGCATTTAAGAACTGGGGTGTAGGCCAGAGGTGTGGAGTGGTTGAGAGGATTCACCAGAAATATATTGGGAAGCAGAACAGGCAGATCTTCTGAAATACACTGCTGAGGGGAGCAGCAGGCGAGACCGGAGTAGTCTGCTATGCCATGTGGTTAACTACGTGGCCAGGAATCGAACTCATGGCGCAGTGACTGGCGATAGCTTGATAGCCCTGATACTTTAATCCCTGTGTCACCAGGAAAGCCCTCACTCATTATTTTTTATTTTTTAAAACCTCATCCCAGATTTGCATTCACATTCTTCCCCAATGTTTCTGTTGAAGATGGCTGATAAATGTTCTTAAATATGCATGTATTCTTCAAACTCAAAATCTATTTTGTTGTTTTCTGTGCCTGCTTTTCCACTAACTTAAGAAATATATAATATGCTATAAAGCAACATTTTAAAAAAATTTGGCAATAATACTTTAACTCCCAAGAAAACATATTGTTTCTTTTTATTTTTTTCTTCATATTTTTGCTAATGAAATAACTTCTCAAATATCTTCAACTAGATTAGTCTTATTCTGTTGCCTGTATTAATTTTCTGGACTTTTAGTTTTTCTGTATTTGAATCAGATGGTGTTTTTGTTTTTGTTTTGTTTTTTATAAAGAATTATTTTTATTTATTTATTTATTTGTTTGTATGTTTGTTTGTTTATACAAGCACTGGGTACAGTCAGAAGCGCGGGAGGGTGAGCGAATTCACCAGAGCCAGAGCAGGGAGCAGAGCAGGCAGAAGGACCGAAGTACACTGCTGAGGGGAGCAGCGGGCGGCAGGAGAGGTCTGCGTGCCGGTTCGATCCCCGGCTGCTCCCCAGCCACCGCAGGAGGGTCCCACATGGCGCGCAGACCTCTCCTGCCGCCCGCTGCTCCCCTCAGCAGTGTACTTCGGTCCTTCTGCTTGCTCTGCTCCCCACTCTGGCTCTGGTGAATTCTCTCACCCTCCAGCGCTTCTGACTGTACCCAGTGCTTGTATGTATAAATTAAAAAAAAAAAAAAAACTTAAAAAAAAAATATATATATATATGTCACTAACAGCGAAACGGTCCAGAGGAGGATAGTCAGAGAAGCAGAGGACAAGAAGGCAGCTGGAGCTGGCAAGGTCACCAAGTCTGCTCAGAAAGCTCAGAAGGCTAAATGAATATTATCTCCAGTACCTGCCATCCCAGTCTTAATCAGTGGTGGAAGAATGGTCTCTTGGTCTCAGATCTGTTTATCTCAATTGGCCATTTAAGTTTAATAGTAAAAGACTGGTTGATGATAACAGTGCATCTTAAAACCTTCAGAAGGAAAGGAGAAAGTTTTTTAATTTTTATATATTTTTTTACATATTGCTCATTTTTAAACAATGTTTGCTTTCCCCACCCCCTCAGGTGTAGTCCCCAAAGAATTTCCTTCACCAATGCACCCGTGCACCATCACCCCAGTCCCCTGTGTGAAAGGAGAAAGTTTTTGTGGACCATTTGGTTTCTTTTGTGTGGCAGTTTTAAGTTAGTAGTTTTTAAAATCAATACTTTTTAATGGAAACAATTTGCCCAAGAATCTGTCACAGAATTTTGAGACCTATTAAAACTAAGTTTAACGAGAAAAAATTAATATGATTTTAAAGTTATTTATCCATTGGAGGAACATTGGTTCACAATAGTGTTTGTGATTCAGAGGTATAAGATCAAGCCTCTTCAGATGTAAACTACCATAACACACCCACCACCAAGGCACCCTCTGGGTGACTTTGAACAGTGGATAATTATTCTTTCATAGTTCTAAAGGTGAGAAGGTGTTTGCAGAGCCCTGAAGTCTCTAGGGGAGGTACTTCTTTATGTCTTCCAGGTTCAGGTAGCTTCAGGCATTCTTTGGCTTATGGCCAAACCACTGGCCCTATCCTAACATAGTTTTCTTCTCTCTAGATGTTTCTTGTGTCTTCAAATGCCACTCTCTTCTCTGTGTTTATCTCTTCTTGTTAAAAAGGCTCCAGTCATGTTGGAATAAGGACCTAGCATACTCCATCAGAACCTTATCTTAACTAATTACATCTGCAATGACCTATTTCCAAATAAGGTCACATTCTGAGGTATGAGGGGTTAGGATTTCAACATTATCTCCCAGGGAGTCACAATTTAAGCTATAACACTGGATAAGTAGTTTGCCCACTGATTATGCTGCCCATCCTTACTTTGTACATTACCCTGTTTCTCCAGTGCCAGAAGCTTCTCTGGAAGTCTCCTATTCCAGAGTTTCCACTTTAGAGAGCAGTGCATGACAGGATATCCTGGAGGCATTGTCTGATATCCTTTTCTTTCTGTCCTCTGCTGTCACTGTAGAAGTTTTGCTAGATTCTTCCTGTCAGATCCCAGCAGTGAGCCAGGAGCCTTTCCTAAAGCCTTTTAGCTTTGTTTGCAAAGGAGATCTTTAGCCAGCTATTCATTTCTTTTGATGAAAATGCCACTGGCCAGATCTTCTGATCGGTTCTTTAATGACTCATTGGACTGATTTGGTTTGCTTAACTTGGAGAATAAAGCTCATCCTAGGTTTTATTAGGAACATTTGCTTTTTTTTTTTTTTTTTTTTTGCAAGAGTTTCTATTTGACTGTGTTGCAGTAACTCCTACTTGTTTCTCTGTTAATCTGATCTCATCTGCTTCTTTCTTCCTTATCCCAAATGCTTTTTGTGTACTAGATATTCCTCAAATTTTCTAGCCCATTGATGCTACCCTTTCCTATTTTTCAGTTTGTTGTTCCTTAATCATAGCTTTTCTTAATTTTAGTGTCATTTGGATGGGGAGTACATAGATGTGTTTACTCTGCCATAATTCCATGGTATAAAGTGTTGATCTAAAGTAGGTGTCATTGAATGTTTTTTTCAAATGGTCAGATAGTAAATATTACAGGCTTTGTGAGGTAAAGGACTGTTCAACCACTCAACAGCCATGATAGTAAAAAAGCATTCATAAACAACATGTAAATAAATGGAATTGCTGTATTTCAATAAAACTTTCTTTAGAAAAATAGGCAATGGGCCAGGTTTGGCCTATCCATGAAACCAGCAGTTCTCAAACTTAACATGCATCAGAATTTCTAGAAGCACTTAATAAAACACAACTGGTTCCCCTCACCTCCAGTTACTGATTCAATAGATGTGGATGGTGATGTTGTTTTTGGAGTCAGTGGGTTTAGAGAGCGGGGTCTTTGGGTTCACTCTGGGAAAGGTTTCACCAGAGCTTCCCTTTCAGCGGCACGTGGCGAGTTTCCCAGGCGGGTTTCTCCCTGAGACAGAGACGTTAGTTTTATTTGAAAGAGCAGGTATATTAGAAAAGGGGCAGAAGAGTAAAGGACACTTGCATAGATACAAGCGGGCAGGAAGAGCTGCCCTGAAAGGGACAGGTTTTGCTAAGTGAGACCTGCATGGTTGCAGATGGGCGGCCTTGAGGACAGCGGCCTCTGCTGAGGGAGGTCAGTGAAGAGAAGCCTGGGCATGGTACAGGTCATGGGCAGGTCATGCTGCCCTGTAGAGGGAGAGTTGGTGAAAGGAAGCACCTGCATACTCACAGGTGGGCAGAAAGACTGCTGCCCCTTTGTGGGGGCAGTGTTAGGTTTTATCTTCTTCTTTCTGTAGGGAGGGGCTCATTTTTGTGGGTGGATGGTTTGTTACTTAATTGCCCTTTCTTCACCTTCAGTTCTGTGCTCCTGACACTCCCTCTAGCAGTCTGATAGTTTCTGGGTGTTTTGCATCCTAATCTGGGCATTGATGCCTAAGGGTCTTGGTTTCTATAATTGGGTTAATGGCTTATGCTAATACCTTCTACCCCTACCTCCTTGTGTGAGTTAGGTTTTTGACCTTGTATCTCTTTTCCAATTTTTCTATTCTTATCCTTCATCAGGTGGAGTCCCAGAATTTGCATTTTGAAAACGTTGACTTCTTCTAAGTGATGTTGATGCTACTGGGTGCCTAGACCACAGTTTGAGAACCACTTGTCTATATAATTTTTATTTCTTAAACACTGCTGTCACAAGCATTTGTTGATAATACACCTATGTTCTTTATTCATTCACTCATTCATTTATTAATTCATCCAACAAGTATTTACTGACTTTCACTGTGTGCAGGTTCTGTTCTAGGTCATAAGAATACGGTTCATGAACAAGACAGAGTCTCTATTCTTATGAGTCGGGGAACTAGATAACCAAACAGACACAAGTACATCTCTAAAAGATAGAAAACTTGATAGTAGTAACAACTATATAAACAATGCCAAGAAAAGCAAAAGAGTAACACCAACACGGAAGAGAACAATTTTAGGTGGAATAATCAGGGAAGGTCACTCTGAAGAGATAAGATAACCTCTGTGAATGACAGAAACAGTGCTAATCATATGCAAATAGAGGGGTAGTTAGAACATTCCAGGCAGAGGAAATAGCAGAGGTGGGAATGAGTTTGAGCTTCAGGAAAAGCATACCAGTGTAATGGAAAAAGCTTGAGTCTGATAAGGACTCCTGGGGCATGGATTTGGAAACGTAGGCAGAATGTAGATCTTAGGGAATTTTTAAGCCACGGAACTGAGGGTGCAGGCCAGAGGTGTGTGTTTGGGGGAGTGGGGTGAGAGGATTCACCTGAGACAAAGTGGGGAGCAGAACAGGTGGATCTACTGAAATACGCTATTGAGGGGAGCAGTTGGCGAGACAGAAGAGGTCTGCTGTGCCATGTGGGTTAGCATGAGTTCAATCCCTGGCCAGGGAGCTAACCCACATGGTGCATTTAAGGGTTAACTTTTTTGCAGAGTGGTGATATGATAGCATTTACATTTTTTGAGAATCATATTGGTTGTTGAGTAGAAAATACTCCAGGAAAGCGGTGGTGGTGATGTGTTTGGAGTCAGTAGGTTTGGAGTGCGGGGGTCCTTGCGTTCACTCTGGGAAAGGTTTCACCAGAGCTCCCCTTTCAGTAGCACACAGCGAGTTTCCAGGCAAGTTTCTCCATGAGGCAGAGACATTAGTTATATTTAAAGAGCAGGTTTACAGAGAAAGGGACAGAAGAGTAAAAGACACTTGCATAGACACAAGTGGGCAGAAAGAGCTGACCCGAAATTGACAGGTTTGCTGAGAGAGGCCTGCATGGTTGCAGGTGTGTGGCTTTGAGAAGAGTGGCCTCCGCTGAGGGAGGTCAGTGAAGAGAAGTCCCAGCATAGCATAGGTCATGGGCAGGAAGGCTGCGGCCCTGTTGAGGGAGAGAGTTGGTGAAAGGAAGCACCTGCAGTCACAGGTGGGAAGAAAGACTGCTGCCCTTTTCTGGGGGCAGTGTTAGGTTTTATCATCTCCTTTCTGTATGGAGGGGCCCATCTTTGTGTGTGGATGGTTTGTGCTCCTGACACTCCATATAACAGTCTGCTAGTTTCTGGGTGGTTTGCCTCCTGATCTGGGCGTTGATGCCTAAGGGCTTTGGTTTCTATAACTGGGTTAATGGCTCATGCTAATCCCCTCTATTCCTACCTCTTTGTGAGAGTTAAGTTCTTGACCTTGTATCTCCTTTCCAGTTTTTCTATTCTTATCCTCCATCAGTGGCAGAGGATGAGGACAAGAGTGTGAGCAGAAAGAACACATGGGAGACTTTTTTCCTTTCTTATATATTTTTACATCATTGTACATTTTTAAACAATGTTTGCTCCCCCCCCGCCCCGCCCTTGCTCCCAATTGGGAGGCCTTAAGAATTCTAAGAGAGTGATGAAACACTGTTGGAATCAAAATGTATTTTGACAGTTGAGCCAGTAGAATTTGCTGACAAATTGAATGTGAAGTGTGAAGTAAAGAACAATATCAAAGATATTTCTTAAGTGTCTGTTTTGAGCAACTGGGCAGGAATGGGAAGGCAATTAAGATTTTTTTATAAAAAGATTTATTTATGCATATTTATTTATATAAAAATTTATTAATTTATTTATTTATACTGGGGTATAAACCAGAAGTGAGGGTGGAGGGGTAGTTTGAGAGGATTCACTAGAGACAGAGTGAGGAGCAGAACAGGCAGATCTGAAATACACTGCTGAGGGAAGGAGTGGGTGAGAAGGGAGAATTCTGCTGGGCCATGTGGATTAGCTCCCTGGCTGGGATTGAACTTAGGCTGCCTTGGTTATGGTGTGATAGTACTAAGACTTATTCCCTATGCCACCAGGAAGGCCCAGGAAATTAATATTTTATCTTTAGAATTTTATATTCGAGATGTTTTTTAGGCTTTCAATGAAGTTGTTAAGGGCTCACTTAGATGTCAGAGGTTGGTGCTTAGGTCAAACTTAAAGACTAAGTCCATACATTTGATACTCATCAACATAGTTTTAATGTTTTATATTTCAGACCCCAATACCAAAGGAGATTATCTACACTGAAGAGAAGGGAGGCAAAGAGTCAACTCTGTTAACATTGGGGTGATGGGAAAAGGAGACAGCACAAGAAACAGAGATGGTATGTTGGAGAGTATGGTTTCCTAGAAGTCAAGTAAAGAAATTGTTTCCAGAAAAGAGAGGGCCTCCCTAGTGATGCAAGGGGTTAAGATGCAACCTATGAAGCTGTCTGCAGCCTCTGCAGCATGAGTTCGATCCCCTCCCAGGGAGGTACCCACATGGTATAGCAGACCTCTCCTGTCTTGTCTGCTGCTCCCCTCAGCAGTGTATTTCAGTAGATCTGCCTGTTCTGTTCCCCACTCTGTCTCTGGTGAATCCTCTCACCCCCCATACCTTTGGCCTGTACCCAGTTCTTGTATGCATAAATAAATAAATCTTTAAAACAAAAAGAAAAAAAGACTCATCAGATTTGTCATAAGTTACTTACATGTGAACAAGTTAGAAGAAAACTGATACTTAATCACAATGTGAGTTTGACAAGATAGTATGCAGTGGAACAGCGAGGGATAAAGGTTTTCAAAACAGAAGAGGAAACTAGATGAAGACATGGAGACTATGAACCCAAACAACTCTCTAGGGATTTCTACTTCTGGTAAAGTTAGCCTATGTTATACCTACTGATTCCAAGAATATCTAGAAAAGCAAGCCTAATTATAAAATCTCTCCACCTAAAAATAAAGTATGACATAAAATGCTGAAGAATAATAAGTTTTGGAAGAAGAAAGAAACTGTGGGAGATAAACTCAGCATTGAGGCTATTTTCTCACAAGGAAGAGGTAGCTGAGAGTTGGAGCAACTGAACAATACTTTCAATAAGCTCCAGAAACTAAAAGGATGAAATTTGTAATCTAGAGTGTACCAAACAGGATAGTCAGTAGTTACCTGCTACCACTTTGAATTGGAATCCCAAAGAACTGACTCAAGAATAAGTGTGAACCAGAAGTAGTTCAAGGATGGCAGAGACAAAAGCATAGCTTCAAATACACTCAATCCTTAAAAGTGAGTAAGGTAATCTTATGTTGCTAGTGCCTATCACTATCTACCAAAAGAAACACCAATTGTCTCTGGAGTAAGATAACATCATTTAAGACCTCAATTTTTTAAAATAATTTGTCAATATTCAGTGGACTCAATAAGACTAGCCAGTCTTCAAGGGACAGTCATTGGTACCCCCACCCTGGTTCTCTGACTCTCAGATCTTGTCCAGTCAGTCACTCCCTGCTCTGGTGGAGGTGCACAAAGGGGCATTGGTTTTAATAAGGTCAATGGCTTCTGCACCATTACAATTTTGGCACATAGGTTCCATTCTCTTCTTTTCTCTCTTCAATGTTTTCAGAAATATGAGCTTCTTCCTGAGCGAGGCCTCCTGTCAGTGAGATCCAGCCTCCAGGCAAGGGATTAGAGAGCTCAGGTGATCTCATCACTCTCTTCCAGTTCAATAATTTTAGAGCTGCATGAAGCAGCAGCTTGTTCTTGGTACAGGTCAAATGGACATCCTTTAATAATTTTGGGACTGTCATACACTCACTAGCAATAAATGTGAGGACCCCCGCCCCTGACCAGCTGAAGAACTAGAAACAGCTAAAAAGAAGAATGGACTGGACTTTAGCCTCAGATCACGTGTATGTTCACAAATCAGTGATTTGTTAATTTGTTCAAGTATAAAGATCATTTTCAACAAATAAGAGATCAAGTAACTTATTATTTCTTCAAAGGGCCTCTTGAAAACACCTGGAAAAATTGGCTTGAAGAAAGAGATTTTAATTAATAAAGTCAAACATAACTGAAAATTTTCCAAACTGGAAAATTTCTCAACTTTTTCTTTGAAGACAGTTTCTCAAATAAGGAGCAACTACATTTTGTTCAGTTTCTTGGAATAAAATTCTAGAGTTACTGCTACTAGTGGAAGTTAAACATTTTTTGTTATTAATTTGTATGTTTTATAGACACCATGCTTAATAGGCCATAATTTCTTTCAGGCCTCCTTCCTTAGACATGTGGTCTGTGGTCTGAAAATCAGACTAGACTCATACATTTATTTTTCATTGCTTTGAAATATTGAATCTTACTCATTATTAAAATAATAAAAGGACATCATTTTAGTATTTTTTTAAAACCAAAAATTATAAGATCCCTATTGCTCAACTGCATAAAGAACACAAATTCCAGAGCTTCCCTGGTAGTGCAGCGGTTGAGCGCTGGGTTGCGAAACTGCCCGCAGCCTCTGCAGTGCCAGTTCAATCCCTGGCTGCCAGGTGAGGGTCCCACATGGCATGCAGACCTCTCTTGCCACCCGCTGCTCCCCTCAGCAGTGTACTTCGGTCCTTCTGCCTGCTCTGCTCCCCGCTCTGGCTCTGGTGAATTCTCTCACTCTCCCGTGCTTCTGACTGTAGCCAGTGCTTATATAAATAAATAAATAAATCTAAAAAATTAAAAAGAATACAAATTCCAGCCTCTCTGTGGGAGTGAAGCGGTGGCTCGGCAGTTCTCAGATCCCTCACTGATTCATGTTCCCTGTCTGGCTTCCCAGCAGCAGCTGAGCTGAAAAATAAGAAAAGGTGTCTAAATAGATGAGGGTAATTGAAGATGAGAAAGATGAGTCCTTTGAGGGCCTCCGTGGTGGCACAAGGGGTTAAGACTCAACCTACGAAGTCATCCACAGCCACTGCAGCACGAGTTCGATCCCTGGCCAGGGAGCTACCCACATGGCGCAGCAGACCTCTCCTGTCTCTCCCGCTGCTCCCCTCAGCAGTGTATTTCAGTCAATCTGCCTGTTCTGTTTCCCATGCTATCTCTGGTGAACCCTCTCACCCCGCACACCTCTGGCCTATACTCCCGTTCTTGTATGTATAAATACCTTTAAAAAAAAAAAAAAGAGTCCTCTGAAATACTATCGGAGGATGATGAGACAGTGCTGCTGTTCAAGTACAGCTCAGGTCCCCGGTGTATGTGGGTTGGCCTACAGGAATCCAGTGTCAATATATGAGAGCTACATACAATGGCACTTCTACTGGCAAAGAGAAGGAATTGTGCATGCCCCGTTGCTGGCTGGGGATGCCGTTTGAAGAAATCTGGTACATGTTGTCAACTATCCCAAAGATAATAAAAGAAGAATGGATGAGACAGATGCTTCATCAGCAGTGAAAGTGAAAGGAGCAGTGCAGAAGGCATTTGACTCATCATGGAAAAAAATGAACAGTATCTAATGGTTCAGATCAAGAACCTTATGGTACAGATCAAGGAATATATTAAAACTAGTTAATTTGAAAGGGGCTGGCTTTGTTTTATGGAATATGAAACCCAGGTGAAGTCACAGTGACATATGATAGATGGACGATGACTGTAAACTTTCTAATTCTAAGCAAAGCCCAGAGAAATCTTTGAGAAGCACCGAAGTGTTCGTTGGTTGCTGTACAGAGGACATGACTGCAGATGAATTGCAGTGATTCTTTTGCCAGTACAGAGTAGTGTTAGATGTCGTCATTTTCAAATTATTCAAGGCTTTTGCCTTTGTTCATTAACAGGCGATCAGGTTGTAGTCTCTTTGTGGAGAGGACTTGGTCATTAAAGGAATCAGTGTATGTGTATCTAATGTTGAAGCTTAGCACAACAGCAAAAAACAGAAAGAGGTGGAAGATTTGCTAGTCATCCAGGTAGTTTTGGGAATCTGGATGGATTTGGTTAACAGTGAGTGGAACTAGCCTGGGAAACAACCGAGCAAGTAATGTGGGTGGAGGGATGAACTTTGGTGCTTTCAGCATTAACCCAGTGATGATAGTGAAGCCTGGGAAGTGCTGCGGAGCAACTGGCTGTGATGCACATGTTAGCTAGTCAGCAGAACCAGTCAGGCCCATCTGATAACCAAAGCATGCAGAGGGAGCCAAATAAATAAATAAATGGACTCTGCTCAATGAACACAATAATTGTTTTTCCTAATTTGTACCATTAGCTCTATTGTCTTTATTCATAATAAATGGTTAACATATAAAATATAAGACTCTTAGCTTTGCTAATTATGAAAACCCTCTTAAGTATAGTCAATTGGGCTAGCAGGTCTTGACAGTTGATGTATGGTTTAGTCTTTGAGGAACTGTTCATGGTATGCTTTAGACAATATATTAAGGTAAGTTCAGATGAGTTGTACAAACTCAGATGAAGAAAATCAAAAATACCTTTTCTCTTTAATAGCATGAGTTTTATTTTACCTGAATATGTACCTGATATTATTTGTTGCTTTACTTGCATAGACACAATCTGTGTTTTTTTTTTGAGGCAGATGTTCCATGAATAACATCCAATTATAGGAAAATGAAAGTTCTTTAATAAAAATCATAAACACTGGATATACTTGTGTAGTTGATTCAGATAATATATTTTTTCACTGCTTATGATAGCTTTTAATGAATAGCAAGAACTGGTACTTTAAAGCTTTTTATTATCTACAATGCAGTCTGACAAAGAAGATATCATTTTGTCATACTTAGCTTTACTGCACATACAGAAAGTACTAAGGATTACTTTAATTTTTGCTTTGAATCAAATCTGCAAGAAATACATATATTTCAAACTCATCACCCACAAAGAAATATTTAGCTCCTCAAGTTATCATTTTATTAAACAAATACAATTTGAAATGTTTATGATAAAATGCAGCAATATTGAGCAAAAATGTGTGCGAACAGTAATTCTACAACTGTGAAGACATCTCCATTTTACTAATTTTGGTGACATCTTCCCAACCATGTCTGATCTTCAGTATCTTCTTCCTCAAGCATGGCAGGAACAGTATGGCTTTACACATCAGGACAACAATCGGAAGGAAAACAGCTATCATGAAAGTTGGAGGTGTATACCATATAAATTGTTTTATATCTACCCATTTATCCCAGGCAAAAATCAATGCGTGTATTGTGCCCAGCAGAAGGGTTACAATTCCTAGCTTGCTCTGCAAAAGAAAACAAAAATTATCTTGGTGAAGACTGATTCAATAAAAGTTTATTCCATCCTACCTCATCTGGATTTGTTGTTGCTTAGAACGTCTTTCATTCATCTGTGATTATTTTGTTCTCACTTTTGTGAACAACGTCCACTTGTATCTTTCTACTATTTTCACATCCCCTGCTCACTCACTTACTTTAGGGTAATGTCTTTGTATCTAAACTATATTAGTTGAGAAAATTCACCAACTTTCTCCTTTCAATCTCAGCTACCTGACAACACTGTCTTCCCTTTCTTCACACATTTCTCATCTCTTGTAAGATATTTATTTTATGGTTGTTTTTGTGTGTTTGCCTTAATTTTGCTTATCAGGAGACATCTAAAATGAGGGACTCTGGCTTATCACAGGTTAACTGCAGGATCAACGCCACAATTTGTACATGTTAGGTGTTCAATAAATATTGGTTGGTTGACTGAAGATTACTTCAAAGTCTTTTGACTTTAGTGATCTTTATCAATTGTGAAGGCAATTAAAGTGACGGACTCTGATTTTGGCACATTATTGCAAAAGTGAATGGTCTCGGCTTATGCCAAAAAAAGCAAACATTCTGATAAAGGGGATAAACAACAATTAATTCAATGCTTGAACGAAACATAGAGATATGGAGATGTGGCAAAAAAAATTTAGCTTGCATTGGGATGCTTGGTACCATCAAGACCGAATTGCTTAAAAATTGTTCACCTAGGTAATTTTATGGCACTTTGACACAGCTCTTCTAGACTTTTGATTTCTATCCACTATTCATTGGAAATGGTCATGAGCCTACGAGAAGGAACCTGACTCACAATTAAAGATTTATTGTTTTTAAAATTTATTTATGTATATAAGAACTGGGGTGTAGACCAGAGGTGTGGGGGCAGGGGTGAGAGGATTCACCCAGAGACAGAGAGGTAAGCAGAATAGGCAGATCCACTGAAATACACTGCTGAGGGGAGCATCAGGAGAGACAGGAGAGGTCTGCTGTGCCATGTGGGTTAGCTCCCTGGCCAGGGGATTGAACTCAGGCAGCAGTGGCTGGCAATAGCTTGACAGCACTGAGACTTTAATCCCTGCACTACGAGGAGGCCCCTGATCACAATTATACAGCAGAAAATATTATTTTTTTTAAAGATTTTATTTTGTTTTGTGTAGAAGAACTGGGGTGTAGGCCAGAGGTGTGGGAACAGGGGGTGAGAGGATTCACCAGAGAGAGTGGGGAGCAGAACAGGCAGATCTATTGAAATAACAATGCTAAGGGGAGCAGCAGGCGAGACAGGAAAGGTTTGCTGTGCCATGTCGATTAGCTCCCTGGCCAGAGTTTGAAATGAGGCCGTCACAGTGGGCGTTCGAGGTGGAAGCGCTGAGACTTACCAACCCCTAGGCCGCCAGGGAGACCTAGGAAATATTTTTAAGCCACAGTGAATACAATCAAGTAACTGCTTCTATTTTCAGATATGTATCTTCATGGTAAATCAAGTATAACTAGTTCTTGGATCATAAACCAAAATTTTCTAGGTTAGTAACTGAAAAATACATGTTTGAAGATTAATTTTCCAAAGATGTATTGTATACTTATTGTGGGTGAGATGCTGTGCACTTTGTGGAATGGACTCAGCTGTTAAGATGCAGAGCTAGAATTCCTAATTAAATTTGAAAAGTGGTGCTTAGCATATGTATAATAGGGAGAGCAATATAAGAGAAAGTTATTTATGAGCAACAGAGAACTCCAATGTCTAGCAGGTTGAATCCACAAAATCAGCAAGTACTGTGCTTGGAAATGTGGCACCACCTCTGAGCTGCACTGAAATAACTCACAAGGCGACATAATTTCCAGACTACTCAGACACCCTGCTAAAATGTCTGTTGGAGTATATGTATGGACATGTATGACTGTGAATTTGCAAAGATGTCCCCCAATAAAAGCTAAAGCTATGCAATTTAAAAAATCTTGGCAGTGCTTATGACTGAATTAAATTTACTACTTTGAAACCTGTCAGACATGGATCCTCTTGTGAATCTTGGCATATATCTCTTTTAGGGTTAAATCTAGTATGAGGGGATTAATCTCAGTAAATCTGAGACAGTTTTGAATTCCAAGAATATTCAAGTTTGGAGACTTCAAGTGAAAAAACTACGTAAAATATAACTTGGAAAAGGAAGCCTTTCAAATGAGATATTAGAAAAATTTTGGTAGATTAAAAACTCCTTATTTCAAGAGGTGCTTTTGTATGGATTGTATAAACCGTTTAACTTAAAAGGGATAAATAAACTCAGCAGATAGGCAAAAGAATATCCAATAACTTTTGGGGGAATTAACAAATCATCAATATTAAATTTCTAAAATATTATATATGTTGTTTTAGACGGGCTGCAAATTGCTTAACAAACTTCAAATGTTACAAAAAGATTTTTCTTTGAGTATTGCCACTTTTATGTGAAGAAAACACTTATTTAGAAGCAACAGGTAAAAATGATGGGAGAGCACATTTGTTAACTGGAACAAGTGTGGAATCTTTAGTGTTAGAAAACCATGTTATTTTTGATGGGGTAAAATCAATATAATTGATATAAGCACAAAAAGATATACATTTCTGAGGCACCAGGGTAATTTATGTATCATTTACCTGAATATATTGAAATTCTCTCCACGTCAAAGAGTCACTCACAGATGGAAGAGATGTCACAGCCAACAGAGCCAGTATTGCAAGTGCCACAATTCCCAGGGACACATAAATTTCCATTCTCCAGACATCATGCTCAATCCAGGCATCTTCTTTATTTTGTTGGACCTATCAGAGGGTGGAAAGAGGCAGAAAGCAAACAAATAACATGTTTTCTGTATAAGAACCTCCTTCTTTACTCCCTCTGTCCACTATGAAGACCCTGCAATAACTAGTCTTCATAAATGTATGACTTTGCTTTTGCAATCCTTCAAGGAAATGACATAGGAGCTGTTGACCTTTCCTTGAGTGCAACATTTATATACTCTATTTGATGGTTAGAATTGTGTTTACTATTTGCATCTTAAATTTTTCACTGTAAAACTGTACAACCAAATCTCAATGAAGAGTTATAATGAAACAATTTTAAATGTGAATTACTTTTTCAACACTGGGATACTGACATTAAAATAAGAAAGTGTTAATCTGTTAGGCTTTTTAATTCAGTCATATTGTTCATATCATAATCCTACCTGTTGATAAGCCCAGTTTAGCAACTTGTATCTGTAGGATCGTCTCATTGGATAGGATAAACTATAAATTGCATGCAGTACAGCAAAAAAGAAACTGAGAAGCCCAAATTGCTTTCTTGTTAGCATCCATCTATCCAACCAATGTGGAAACTTCTTGTACTTGGTTCCATTATGAAGCTGTACAACTGCTGCTATCACACCTGGCAAATAAACCAGTGCCAAGAGGGTGATAGAAACCATTGGCAAGACTTTGTTAATGACCAGGATTGGAATTTTATAAAAATACTGTTGACGGGAAGTTACAAAAGGGTGAATTATTTCCCTCAGAAGAGTGTAAAGAAAAGTCAGAGATGATACAATAGCAGCGATTTTAATTGGTAAGCGCCACTTTGGAAAAAGCTCCTGCTTGTGTTGAAGCTCTGGAGGGCAATCAAATTCATCATAGTAGGTTGTTTGGTGCAAGTCCAAAAGCACAGGTCTTTTCAGCATGCTGGTTTCTCCTGAGTTCTTACTCTACAATGCAAAGAAAACAAACATCTTAAAATTGAATAAAACACTGGGATTTCTCTTAAATTACTTGTTCATTTTGCTTATCAGGGAAAGAAAAGGACATTCAAAACTATACTTTGGATATCTGTTAGCTGACAGTAGCTATGTTTATGTAGTTCTAATCAAAGGTGCACCTAGGTACATTGGGATTTCCCATTCATTTTTCTTTAAGCCAAAAGAAATACAGGCTTCAGATACATCCACCAAAGTTTATACTGCTGCATTTCTATCTTGAAGGCATGAAAGAAAGGAATAATTCAATGAAAAAACTGATACTGAGAAACGTAAAAAAAAAAAAATCCAGTAATCTTTGGCAAAAATAATATAATTTGTAAGTTGTAATAGTTGTGTTTATTTTATAATATTTTTGTTGGTTACTGGATAAATATCTGCAACAACTGAAGACTAAATTCTTCATTAAGTCAAATACAAAGGAATAGTAATAATATAATTATTATTATTAAACATCAGCAGTTTCCATCATGTAGTACTGTAATGATTTTATATTTCTAAAATATCTCCTTTGTGTAAGTACTGACAGACAAATGGTCTGCAAGAAGCTATAAAGGAAATATAAGTAGCAAAATCCCACAGGGATTATCTATTTCCTGAAAACATTATCCAGCTGCATTTCGAGGTAGTCAGCAATTCAAGAGAAAGTTGATGATAAATATTTTGTCATTTTCCCAATTAACCAATATATCAGCAAACAAAAAACCCCAAAAACTTATTTCAGAATGTTTAATATTGTTACTTTATGAATAAATTCACTTTTATATCCAATATCATCCCTCATTTCTTTAGTTCAAAACGTAGATCCATGTTTTAATGCCTGAAATAATATTGATTATCTTGATCATTTCCTCATTTTATGCAGATTAACTTTAATTCATATAGTTCTCTTTAGCTTCTAGAGTTGAAAAATGACTGCTTACAGCTTGACTTTTTTTCAGTAATAAATCTCTGCTAGATCTAAAATTTTTTCCAATTATTTCATTTAGAAGGGAGTTGATGAGCATGAAACAGTTTCTGTCATCTGTGAATGTTAATACAATCTAAGTACAATCATTTGCCATCCATTTTCTGGTTAAGAGTGGAGAACAGTAAAGCTGCAACTGGGATAGCTAACTTGAAAATGAATATGATTCCATTTTATTCATACTTTATTATTCATACTTATAATATTTTAATATATTATAAGCTTATAATATATTAATTTTTATAGGAAAATAATTAAGATATGCAGTGGTGAAGGACTATGGGTGCTTTGGTGTTAACATACATTTTAAGATGTGTGAACCTGTTCCCCTGAATCATATACATCTTATAAATCAATATCATCACAAGAAAATATAAAATAAAAGTTAAAATAATTTCATTAAAATTGTAGTTGAGATCAATTAGAAAATTAAAAAGAGTTTGGACCCAAAATTGCCACAACCTTGGGCCTCCCCAGTGGTGCAGCGGTTGAACGCTGGGCTGCGAAGCTGCCCGCAGCCTCTGTAGCGCCTGCTCAATCCCCGGCCACGGGTGAGGGTCCCACACGGCGCGCAGACCTCTCCTGCCACGCCTGCTACTCTCCTCAGCAGTGTATTTCATCGGTCTGCCAGTTCTGTTCCCAGCTCTGGCTCTGGTGAATTCTCTCACTCTCCTGCGCATCTGACTGTACCCAGTGCTTGTATAAATAAATAAATAAATCTTAAAAAAAAAAAATTGCCACAACCTTTTTAGTTGGTAAGAAACATTTAATCTTGAGTTGGCACAAAAGTGGGACAAGTGATTCTTTTCCAAAAATGATTTGCTTTGGTTAAACAATGATGCATCAATTTACTTGATGATCTCTTGGTAAACTGCCATGGTGACAAAAACATACAGGCTTACAAAACTATGGGCACTAGTGACACTTAAAAAACAGATCCACAGAATGTCGGAAAGAATTGGAAGGGCATTGGAGGTTATTCAGTCCAACTCTCTCACATTATTGATAAACCAAAAGCTAGAATTTTCAGTGACTCATGAAAGGTTATTCAGCTAGTCTTTGACAGTCAGTTGAGGTACCATTTCTCTCATACATTACACTACTCTTCACTCATCACAATATCATGACAGTAATCACTGAAGATATCAGCAGACTGGGGTGAAAATCACTTTTACAACACTGGAATATATAGAGAATCATTTGAGTTATGTTTACAGATTTGAATTAATCATCATTATTATTTTACCAAATAATTATCTTCTTCTAGACTTCTCCTAGGCTTCATTTTCCAAAGTTCTTCTTGGTTTATGATGCTTTGTCTGTTCTCCATTAATTTTATAAAGTAGTACAGCTTCAGCCACCTGTAAAAATAAAAATTATTTTCTTTGTCTTTGCCCTTTATGATGTTAATATTTGACAGGACAATATGAAAAATTTACTGATATGGTGGAATGGCAGATAAAATACAATTAAAATGAAGTAGTAGCTGGGCCTCCCCTGGTGGCGTAGCGGTTGAGCGCTGGGCTGCGGGGCTGCCTGCAGCTCCTGCAGTGCCAGTTCGTTCCCCAGCTGCTGGCGAGGGTCCCACAAAAAAAAAAAAAAAAGAAGTAGTAGCTGATTTACACATTTAACCTTACTATAAGCTGCAAGACTCTCAAAACAGTGCATTTGTGTCAATAACTGTCTAATTTTGTGCAATGAATGCCCACTCCAGATGCTCATTTAGAGGAAAATCAAGTCCCCTTAAAAGCAAATAGAGGGGCCTCTCTGGTGGAGCAAGGGGTTAAGACACAATTTATGAAGTTGTCCATAGCCACTGCAGTACGAGTTTGATGGCCAGTCAGGGAGCTACCCACATGGCACAGCAGACCTCTCCTGACTCGCCCGCTGCTCCCCTCAGCAGTGTATTTCAGTACATCTGCCCGTTCTGTTCCCCACTCTGTCTCTGGTGAATCCTCTCACCCCTCCACACCTCGGGCCTGTACCCCAGTTCTTGTATGCATAAATAAATAAATCTTTAAAAAAATAAAGGCAAATAGAATTAGTAATTCATCCTTTTTTAGAGGATCAATGTTAGCAAGGGAAGTTGGCCTAGCAGACACAAGATTTTACTTCAGTGATTGTAAATGGGATTGTTTTCTTGATTTCTTTCTCTTCTAGGCCATTATTTGCAATATAGAAACATAATAGATTTTTATTGATTTTGTAGTACTGCCCCTTCACTGTATTGATATATTATTTCTAACAGTTTTTTTCAAAAGATTTATTTATACATATGAGAACTGGGGTACAGGTCAAAGGTGTGGGGGTGAGAGGATTCACCAAAGACAGAATGGGGAGCAGAACAGGCAGACTGACTGAAATATACTGCTGAAGGGAGAAGCAGGCAAGACAGAAGAGGTCTGCTGTGCCATGTGGGTAGCTCCCTGGCCTGGAATCAAACTTGTGCTGCAGAGTGCTGTGACTTAATCCCTTGTACCATCAGGGAGGCCCCTGTACTCAATAATTGACATGCCCACTCTCCTGGTCAACCCACTGGAAATTAATTTGTGAAACTTCCTACCCTATAAAGGAATCTTTTTCTTAATGCCCTTCACAGATTCTCATTCAGACCTGGTGTACCATTTTTTCAGGAAGGGAAATACATGATGTCACAATATTATTCACTGTCTTTATTAGTTCTAAATTTATTTCCAGAAGAATACATCACCAATTCCTATTTCATGTAATTCAAGAGAAAAACAGAATATATAATCTTATGGACAAAAAAAGATTGCAAATGTTTCTGAATTTTATTTTATTTTTTTAAAAATTAAAAAAAATATTTATTTATTTATTTATTAAAGATTTATTTTTATTTATACAAGCACTGGGTACAGTCAGAAGCGTGGGAGGGTGAGAGAATTCACCAGAGCCAGAGCGGGGAGCAGAGCAGGCAGAAGGACCGAAGTACGCTGCTGAGGGGAGCAGCGGGCAGCAGGAGAGGTCTGCACGCCATGTGAGACCCTCCTCCGGTGGCCGGGGTGCAGCCAGGGATTGAACCGGTGCTGCAGAGGCTGCGGGCAGCTTCGCAACCCAGTGCTCAACCGCTGCGCCACTGGGGAGGCCCTGTTTCTGAATTTTAGAGCACATAAATACTTTACAAGTGGGCAGCTGTTTCTAAGGATTAGCTTAAAATACTTAAAACATTTACAACTTTTAAATGTTTGTTCTTCACAAAGAATAAATAAGAATCAGCTTTATATAATGCCAGCCTTTGTCTTTCTTGAATACTCTTGGAACATTTTCCAGATACATTATTTGGAAATTTCACAATACTCTTGGGGAAGGTTTTTGTTGCATTGATATGCTCATATTCTTTCCCAACTTTTTTACAATCTATATCATTTCCTCCATTTGCAGAAATGCTCTTCCTTTGGTCACAAAAGTGGGCATATGACTCAGTCCTGGCTCATCACAGTTCTCTATTCCCTTGATCATAGATTGACTTAGTGATAGCATACAACACTAGCTGAACCAAATGGAATACTTTAGTAATTATATATGAAAGTGGAAGAGAAAGATGTTTTTAATGTTTTGTTGAGACAAAAGTCTATCATGCTTTTTTCTATGCTGTAAGAAGAAAGCCATACTCATCAGAACAGAAGTTCACAGACCCAAGTATAAGTAAGAAATGGGAAAAAATACTGATGAATACTGGGGGCATATTGTAAATATTTAGAGTCCCTGAGACAAGTTCCTAAATTTTGCAGTTACACAGGTAATACTTTCTCTTTTTTGCTCAAGTTAGTTTAAGTTGTGTGTTCATAATTTGGAATTTGAAAGAGTTATAAGTAAAACATACGCCAATCATCAAGTATATATGAACTCAACCCTAAGATAGTGATGTTGTTTTTGGAATCAGTGGGTTTGGAGTGCGGGGTCCCTGGGTTCACTCTGGGAAAGGTTTCACCAGAGCTCCCCTTTTATCAGCACGCAGTGAGTTTCCCAGGCAAGTTTCTCCACGAGGCAGAGAAGTTACTTATATTTAAAGAGCAGGTTTATTAGAGAAAGGGACAGAAAGTAAAGGACACTTGCATAGACACAAGTGGGCAGGAAGAGCCGCCCAGGTTTGCTGAGAGAGGCCTGCATGGCTGTAGGCAGGCGGCCTTGAGGAGAGCTGCCTTCGCTGGGGGAGGTCCGTGAAGAGAAGCCCAGCTATAGGTCATGGGCAGGCAGGAGGCTGCTGCCCTGCTGAGGGAGAGAGTTGGTGAAAGGAAGCACCTGCATAGTCACAGGTGGGCAGAAAGAGTGCTGCCCCTTCGTGAGGGCAGTGTTAGGTTTTATCATCTTCAGGGAGGGGCTCATCATTGTGGGTGGATGGGCTGTGCTTCCTGACACTCCTTATAGCAATCAGATAGTTTTTGTGTGTGGCGCCTCCTGATCTGGGCGTTGATGCCTAAAAGTCTTGGTTTCTGTAACTGGGTTAATGGTTTACACTAATCGCTTCTACCCCTACCTCCTTGTGTGAGTTAGGTTCTTGATCTTGTAGCTCCTTTCCAGTTTTTCTATTCTTATCCATCAATAGTACTGAGAAGGAAATATTGAAATGAGACTGCATGTCTGTTCTGAGGAGCTTACAGTCTTTTTTCTTTTCTTTCTTTTTTCTTTTTTTTTTTTAAAGATCTATCCATTTATGCATACAAGAGCTGGGCTATGGGCCAGAGGGGGGTGGGTGAGAGAATTCACCAGAGACAGAGTGGGGAACAGAACAGGCAGACTGACTAAAATACACTGCTGTGGGGAGCAGCGGGCGAGTCAGGAGAGGTCTGCTGCGCCATGTGGGTTGCTCCCTGGCTGGCAGGGGATCTAACTTGTGCTGCAGAGGCTGCAGATTGCTTCACAGTGTGGTGCTTAACCCCTTGCACCACCAGGGAGGCCCTCTATTTTCTTAAGGAGCATTATTCCAAGCCATTTAGTGGTTTAGCCAACATTATAAATGTATGTGTGTGTGTGTGTGTGGGGGGGTGATTTGTCTAGGAGTAGAAGTTTATCTACTGTAATCAAAGACAAGAAATAATTCACTACATTTAAAAGACGTTTTAACTCTGTGAGCTGCAGGATGACACAGATAACATATAAATTTACATTTATCCATATTAACTCAACTAGATTGTGTTGAGTATTAACTCAACTAGATTAACTCAATAACTAGATTGTGTACAACAATGCAAGGGAGTTGGAACGCAAAGTTAAATGAGATGGAGTTTCTGCTCGCCAACTCTCAAAGACTGGCAGATAAGGCAGATATTTGAACAAGTAACTTCACGATACAACGATGAATAATGAAGGAAGACGATGTTATATGGATAGAGGGTGGCATGAGAAGGGTGATGCCTCTCTAAACCTGGTCCTGGGGCTTCCAGCAGGTGGGCAGTGTTTGCTGATTGAGGGCCACTATGCACAGAAACAGAATGATGTGCTACCCAGTCACTGGTCTGCGCCTTAGGGACATCAACCAGAGAGAAAAGTCAAAGAAAAGTCTAGGGCTGTTAGAAAGCTTTTGACTGTGTGGTGTGGCTCACAGTCAATTTTGTACTCAGAAGCCAAGAAAATAAAATATCATTCAAGTAAAATATGTTGGTTTCCTTTAGACATTAACCAATGGGTAATATAAGGTCTACAGTAGAATCTTTTCATACAAAAAAATAAACAACAGGAAACAGCACAGTGTTCAGATGGTAGGAACTCCAGAATTGACCTAAATTTCGCTAATTTTCATCCCCATTAAAAGCAAAGCATATTTCTGATGTGACTGTTTCTGTTTTGCTGTGCCAGTGCAGATGACCCCATGTTTCTGCTAAATATTGACACAGCCCAACCTACTCATGTTTATGTAGAAGAGTTTAGAATATGACGAACTCAGTGACTGGGATAACCTGTGAATTGCCCTGCATTTCCAAACCTTGTATATTCTCTCCCGTGTGCACACTGGAACTGAGTGAGGGGAGATCCATTTCTTCAAGGGGTTGTTTTTTTCAGTATTGCTTCCTCCCTGTGCTTAACATTGTGTGCTAAATGAATGACCTTTCATTTTCATGAAATGTCAAGCTGTTGAGAGACTTTTTTTTTTTAACAAAAGGAACAGAGGAATTTGGAAGCAGACGTAAATTTTATGTCTACAAACTTTCCAGTGGACTTGATCCATAACATATTTAAAACCTTGGGGCCTCCCTGGTGGCGCAAGGGGCTAAGATGCAACCTATGAAGCTCCCCACAGCCAATAGACCATGAGTTCGATCCCTGGCCAGGGAGCAACCCACATGGTGCAGCAGACCTCCGCTCCCCTCAGCAGTGTATTTCAGTCAGTCTGCCTGTTCTGTTCCCCACTCTGTCTCTGGTGAATCCTCTCACTCCCCACAACTCTGGCTTGCAGATCCTGAAAGAGTAGGGCAAATATTCCAGGGGCTTAAAAGGAAAACTTCCTGTTCCTAGGAGACCTGAAGACTAGCCGCACCACTTTTACAGGCCTTGTATCAATCATTCATGAGCAGAGACCAACTCCAACCAACTTTGCCAAATCGGAAAACTCGCCATCAGAACCCAACTTTAGGGCAGACTTAATATCCCACCATAACCCCAGCCCCTAGAGAAAAGGCTTCCTGGGGAGCCCCTGCTCGGGCCCCAGGCGGCCGCGACTGCGGGGCGGGGAGCGGGGCAGCAAGGGGCGGCTCTGGAGGGCGCGGGGAGGGCGCCCGGCGCGCGCGGGTCCCGCAGCGGCGCCCCCAGCCCGCGGCCGCTCCCGCCACACCCCTCCCGAGGCTCCCCGGCGGCGCTCCTCGCAGGGGCCCGAGGAGGCGCGGAGCGAGCGGCGAAGCAGAGGGCTCAGGGGACTCACCCGCTCCTCGGCGTGACCTGCCGGTAAGTCGCGGCCGCGGCAGCTGCGAGGAGGTGCCGGCCCCACGCGGCGCCGGGGGAGCCGGGGAGCTGAGCCGGCTGCGCGCGGCCGACCCCGCCTCCGGCGCGGGGGCCTCTGCAGCGCCCCCTGCTGGCGCCCGGCGGCCGCGCGGCCTCTGGGCACGGCGGCCCCGGGTCCTGGCGGCCGGACCTGTTTCTCCACCTGGCGAGGCGGCGGCTCTCGCCTTCCTTTCCCTTAGCCCTGGTCTCTGTCCTGGGTGTTCCCCCGACCTCCCGCGCTCGCCTTGCTTTCCTGTCCCAAGTGCCCAACATTTGTGCAGGCCTGGAGGGTTGCGGTGCGCAGACTTTGACCTTGTCACCTGTAGGGATTGTTCAACAGCGGGTTTGGGACCCGCTCACAGTTGCCTTTTCTGGACGCCTGGGATGGGGCCCGTTTCTTTTCTTTTTTCTTTTATGCATTTTTTACATCATTTTTCATTTTTGCACAATGAATGCGTTTTCATCTTGATTATAGTCCCCATACAATTCCCACCCCCCTTGTTTTGATCCTACACCCTCCCCTGCCCCCCTAGTGTGTCTGGTTTATAGTTGCTTGTTCATTTTGATTTTTACTTTATTATAGTTAATCTTTTTTCCTGGTCCCTTATTTAGGTTTCCTAAATTCCTGCTATGAGTGAGACCATCCGGTATTTTTCCTTTTCTTTCTGGCTTATTTCACTGAGCATGATCCCGTCTAGGTCGGGTGGGGCCCGTTTCTAATGAGTTCCCAGCCAGGCAGAGGCACGCTTACCTCACACTTAGAGATGGATGGCTTTAGAAATTAGCTGGCACATTTCAAACGTCACAGTAATTCTGTGAAGTGGCTGTTTTTACTATTCGGGAATCCGAATTTAAATCTCCGCGAGTGACTTGTCTTCTAAATTGTCCAAATCTTGTGTTCTAAACTGTGCAGACCCTTCCTCTGAGGTACAAGCTCTTAAAACGCACATTTACTTCTTATTTCCTCACCTTCTAAAGGTTACTTCTGTGCCCCAATGCAGTCAAGCTTTCCAAATCTAAAGCTCAGTTACTGTCAGGCTTTAAAAATTTTCATAGTTTTTTAAAATCTGAGGGGGATGAAGAAAGTGGGATTTACTCCTCTGAGCTGGAGCCAACCTCGGGTAGTGTCTCAGACCCGAATTGCAACATCCTGGGATTTGGTGTACAGTATTCCCAGAACTAGTCCGATTAGAAAATACAGATGAAAATAAACATTCAACCACATTTTCCATGAATTATTCTTTTCTCATAGCCAGGGGACCAGAAAGTTCATGTTTCTCTGTGTAGTTTTTAGTAGTCATTGACCTTCCATGTGGTCGTGTTAAAGGCCTTTGAAGGTTAAGTTACTAGGGACTGATTCCTTATGGTAGGAATAGAATCTTAGGCTTTTTATTTCTAGTGAAACCAGAAAGAGTCATTTAAGAAGTTTTAGAAAACTAATCTGTGTGTGGGGGGCACAGACTGCAAAACATTACGACCATTTATTAAATGTGTAGGTATTGTTGAATTTTTAAAGCGATCATGAGTTTTAAATGGTGAAACAAAGCAATATGCACACATTCTTTACAATTTCTTTTCTTAAATTTTTTTTTTACAATTTCTTAATCTGTTTTCCACAAGACGAGTGGAAGTTATTATATTAATTAAGTTATTATATTAATATAAAATGGATAGTAAACATCACTTAAAACTGCTTTCTACCTTCTAGTCAAAATGCTTAAAATCTAGCCCGAAATATTTTTGTTTTATTATTAGACTAACAATTTTGTTTTGCACTCCTTCCAACAGTTTTTTTTTTGTTTGTTTAACATTTTAGTCTGATGAATAAATACAGTATGTTTCAAAGTAAAATGATAGGAAATGTATGGCTGTTTACTACTTAGGTTGTAGATATTGTAAAGGCAACACAGTATTGAATTTAAAAAATGACATTAAAGAACTTTTATTGAATTGTCAGGAGTTAATATTACTGATTAAATTTCTGCAGTTTGGATGATTTCTGTAACTAGCATATGGGATGAAGAGAAAGATTTCTTTGGAAAAATATAAACCAAAGACATCTGAAAATGCTCTGAGTCAGCCAGCCACAGACTTTTCAAAACCAGTATGGGTGGGAAATAGTGTCATGCTATTACAAATATTGAAAATCACAATGCTAGTTTGAGTATGACTACTAAGACTAGGGGATTTTAAAATAGGAATTCATCTGCAAGATACAAACTTGGGTCATTTGGATATTTTGTAATAAACTTTAGCAAGAAAGAATATTAGCAAAAATTGTTCTCCCGTGTTGCTGGGGATGGACTATTAAACTAGTGATTTCCCACTAACACATCGTTGGGAAATCATTGTAATTTAGAATCAATGAGTTCTTTTACCTGAACAACCTAATTTTAGAACTTGATGGGATTGTTATTCAGGAAGTAAACAGAATAAAATAGTGTGAGAGAGAAAATAAAAAATGATCATACTATTAAAGATGATCACAATGTGTAATAGAGAATAAGTTGTAGATGAATGAAAAGAACTGTCCAAAGTTTTTCTCCTTGGGAAATCGAACTAACTCCTAAGGGCACACACACAAAAAAAGATTAGCAGTATTTCCAAATCTACCTCTTATTGCATAAGAATGGTCAGACTTATATTAAGAGGAGACAAAATCACTTACCTTCAAGGAGAAATATTCTGTCAAAGTGGTTGTTTTAGCATGGATCACGGTAAAGCTTATCTGGTGTAACTGATTCTACTAAACTAATATGACTAATTCTCTTCATTAGTTTAAGATCTGCTGGTAAAGTAATGTTTAGAGTATGTGGTCAGTTTGTCCCTAGTATCTGTGTGTGAAAATGGCTGGGGGTATAGAGAAGGTCTACCTGTGGGAATGGATTAAAATTTCTTCTGTATATTTCCCCCAACTCAAGCCCTTTATTGTTCATTCAATAACACAATCAACAGTCAACATCAATTGTAGATGCTTTATTTTGAGGCTGACAGATCAAACTCTAACCAATTACTACTTGAATGATGCTCAAAATTCCATGACTAAATATTTTCAATTGTCTTTGAATCTGTTTTATCTATCAAAAGGCTAAAATTCCTGGAAATTGTACTCCTTTAAGCCTTACCAATTATTTGTATCCTACTGTAAATAAATAATTCAGTACTCTTTGGGAAAATTTGTTCTGGTATATAGAGTGAAATATAAAGATGTTGAAGACTTATATTGGAGGCGTATTAAATTATTTATTTTTAAAAAAATGTATCTTAGTCATTCTTTCTAGTGTTTTAGGTTCCCATCTGTTGCTCAACAAACTTTTTTTTGAGATATAGTTGCTACATAACATTTTATTTGTTTCAAGTATATAACATGATTTTATATATATATATATATATATATATATATATATTGCAAAATGATTACCAGGATAATTCTAGTCACATGTTACTATACGTAATTACAATTTTTTCTTGCAGTGAGATCTTTTAAGAAGTACTCTCTTACCTACTTTTGAATATGCAATACAGTATTAACTATAGCTACCATACTATACATTATATCTATATTATTTATTGTATAAATGGCAGTTTCTATCATTTGACCCCCTTCACCAGTTTTTCTTATCCCCCACCCCTCTCTCTGTCAACCTCCAGTTTGTTCTCTGTGGCTATGAACTTACTTGTTTGTTTTAGATTCTACATATAGTGAAGATCATTCAGTATTTGTATTTTCTTCTGATTTATTCCATTCAGCATAATGCCCTTAAGGTCCATTTGTCACAAATGGCAAGATTTTATTCTTTTTTATGAGTGAGCAGTATTCCATTGTGTGTGTGCATGCACACATACGCATCTTTATCCATTCATCCACCAACAGACACTTAAGTTGTTTTTGTGTCTTGGTTATTGTAAATAATGCCATAATGATCATAATGGTGTAGATATCTCTTTGAGTTAATATTTTCATTTTCTTTGGATAAATACCTAGATCATGTGGTAAGTTCTAGTTTTAATTTTTGGAGTAGCATCCATAATGTTCCCATAGTGGATGCCCCAATTTACATTACCATCAGAAGTGCACAAGAGTTCTCTTTTCTCTACTTCCTCACCAACATTTGTTATTTTTTTAATCTTTTTAATAATAGTCATTCTAACAGATTTGAGGTAATGTCTCAGTGTGTTTCTGATTTGCACTTCTCTGATGATTAATGATGTTGAGCACCTTCCTTTTCATGTGCCTTTTGGTCAGGTCACTTGTATGCCTTCTTTGGAAAAATGTCTATTCAGATCTGTTCATTTGTTAATTGGATTTTTTTGCTTCTGAGTTGTATAAACTATTTTCTTTAAATCACTCTGTTGGTCCTTTGTGTTATAGTAGCTTAGCACATACCCTAGCATTCTTGATATTATATTCTTTTCTGAGTTTTTAAATATGTGTATATGTTTTATGTGTTTGTTACCACCACTAACATTTGAATTTTAGAAGAGCAGAGATCATTCCATTTTAGCCCTGTATGCCTTGTAACTTAGAACTTGATGGAATAGATTTATTGTAGTTGTTTGTACAATATAACTTTAACCATGGATCTGAGCACAATTGTATACATGTATATTATATGTTCATAAGTAGTCAGGAGCTGATAAATAATGATGAAGAATACTTTGGGAAAAATTTAATGAAGAGTAACTGGTCAATAATGTTAAGTGCTACTAAAAAATCATAAAACATAGGAAATGAACAAATATTCTGTTGGACCCAACATTTAATAGGACTTTTCCAACTATGTGAGAACAAGTACTAAGTACTTCAAGGAAGAGTTGGGGAAGGAGAGAATGAAGAGAGTGAAGACAATTACTCTCGTCTTCCCATAAGGTTGAATAAGAAAGGAAAGAGAATTGGGGCAAGCAGTTACAGAATCTTTTTTTTTTTTTTTTTTTTTAAGGATGAGAGAGATTATTCTTTTTTTTTTAAAAGATTTATTTCTTTATGCATACAAGAACTGGGGTATAGGCTAGAGATGTGGGGGGGCGGTGAGAGGATTCACCAGAGACAGAGTGGGGAGCAGAACAGGCAGATTGACTGAAATACACTGCTGAGGGGAACAGCGGGCAAGTCAGGAGGGGTCTGCTGCACCAAGTGGGCAGTTTCTGGCTGGGAATTGAACCCATGCTGCAGTGGCTGCAGATAGCTTAATAAGGCTGAGGTTTTTTTTTTTTTTTTAAGATTTATTTATTTATTTATACAAGCACTGGGTACAGTCAGAAGCGCGGGAGGATGAGAGAATTCACCAGAGCCAGAGAGGGGAACAGAACAGGCAGGCTGGCGAAATACACTGCTGAGGGGAGCAGCAGGCGTGGCAGGAGAGGTCTGCTGTGCCATGTGGGTAGCTCCCCAGCAGGTCAGGGTTTGAACTCGTGCTGCAGTGGCTGGCCATAGCTTGATAGCGCTGTTTTTAACCCCTATGCCACCAGGAAGGCCCCCAGAGATCCCATTTTTGAAGCAGCAAAAATTGAGGACTTATTCCCTGCATTCAAAGTATATAAAACTTATTTGGATGAAGTGGGGAGACAAGGAATATGAATAATTGAGTCATTAGGGGAAAAAATGCATAACTAGTCTTATTATCCAAGTACCGAGTAAGAAGATATTGCTGGGGTACCTAAAATTCGTAGAAGCAGTGGAGGAAATGAGTTAGGATTTAATTGGTTAGGCAAGATACAATGGAGGAATGGATGTTTTGAATTTGACTTCAAAAGAATGAAAGAATTTTCACTGGTAAAAAGAAAAGGTTTTGCTTTTTTCCCCTAACCGGAGGTGGTATATATGGATTACATTTTCCTTTGGTCTAGCATCATGTTTATTTTTAAGAATTAGCTTTATAAACTTAGTACTGTTCCCTGAGAACTACTGCTTATTTGGGATAACCAGAAAATTTATTGTTTTTTTAATTGAAAATTTAAAATTATTTTTTTAGTGAGGTAATATTGGTTTACATCGTATGTTTCAGGAATACTGCTTTACACCTTGATGAATATCTATATCACACCATGTCATCATATCCACCATTAAAGGTCTCGTTTTCATCCACTGGACCCCTGCTCCCTGTTCTAACCTCTGCCCTCGCCCCTTCTCTGCTCCACTCCCTTCCTCTTTGGTAGTCACCATTCTGTTGTCATAATCTAAGGTTTTTTCTTATATATTCCATAACTTAGTGGGATCATATGCTATTTGTCTTTCTCTGATTAGCAAAATACCCTTAAGATCCATTCATGTAGCAAATAACAGATTCCATTCTTTTTAATTGCTGAATAATATTTCATTGGTGTGTGTATGTGTATAGATGTATATGTCACATTTTCAACCATTTATCAGTGAGTACTTAGTTTATTCCCCTATCTTGTCTATTGAGTAGCCATTTTTGGAAGAGTGAAATGATATGTCATTGGTTTTTTTTTTTTAAATTTATTTATTTATTGATACAAGCACTGGGTACAGTCAGAAGCACCGGAGGGTGAGAGGATTCATCAGAGCCAGAGCAGGGAACAGAACAGGCAGACTGACGAAATACACTGCTGAGGGGAGCAGCTGACGCCGCAGAAGAGGTCTGTGGCGCCATGTGGGACCCTCGCTGGCAGCAGGGGGTGGAACCAGCACTGCAGAGGCTCCGGGCAGCTTCTCAGCCCAGCACTCAACCGCTGTGCCACCAGGGGAGGCCCTGTCATTGGTGTTTTGACTTGCATTTCTCTAACAATAAGAGGAGTAAATATCTTTCCATGTATCTGTTGGCAAAGTGTCTGTTTAGGTCCTCTGCCCATTTTTTGATTAGGTTGTTTTTTTCATTGTTGAGTTGTTTATATATATTTTGATTATTGCTTGACCCCTTGTATGACAGATGGTTTGCAAATATCTTCTCCTGTTCAGCAGGATGTCTTCTTATTTTAATGATGATTTATTTTGCTGTGGAGAAGTTTTTTGGTTTGATATAGTCTCATTTAAAATTTTTTAAATTTTCTACTGTGTTTTATTAATAAGGAAATTGCTAACATATTATGTTATTTGTTGTTTCTTAGTATTTCCTAAAGATTTCTCCTAGGTGAGCTTCTGAAAGTATTGACCTTTCTCATATGTCTAGTATTAGCAGAGAATACTCAGTCCTTTCTAGGCCTGCCCTTAGTATTGCCTTTCTATTCTGACTAGCTTCTTGCAAATCCCTCATTTCTGACTACACACCTCTATGGTAGTTCTTTTTGGATCAAGCTCTATTAAGTCGTAGAACTAGACTATCTTTCCTAGTCATTGGTAGCTGCAGAATCCTTAACGACTCACCACCAGTTTCACAGAATGGTTAGTTGAGTTAATTCAGTAAAAACAAGATAGGTTTGGAAGTAAGGTGAATTTTAGGGACTATTTCCATCTGAGATGGATAGGGCTCTTTCTCTAAAGGAAATTATTTAACTCCTCTATTATTAAACAGGGCCTTTTGAGAGCTCAGACTTCACAGCTTCTGTAGAGCTGGATTTGTTGTTCAACGGCTGTGCCATGTGGCCACAAGGTGGCTCCAGAGCCCTTTGCAGTAAAAATGAATGTCTGCAGGGGCCGCTGGTGCTGTTTTCTGCTTAGTTGTTTTACCTGACTTCCTCAAACTCACTGGAAAGATAGCAGGCAGTCTTTGTAGTTTTGTGGTATTATGCTGTTTGAGCATATTTCAAGGTCTAAATAATTTTCACAAGGTTTAGAGTAAGCATCAGTTTCTGTGTTATCTGTGGGATCCTCTTGGTTTTCTCATGTGTATACATATGTGTGTGCATCTTTTTATAATATGTTTTATTATCAATGTCTACATTATTTGTATCTAATATTTACTGAATGCTTACCATTTTAAGTATTTAATATAAATTATCTATTTCTTATAAACTCCCTTGCAAAGAGGTACTTCCTATCATTTTACAAAGGAGAGACTTAGGATAAGTAACCTGCTCCAGAATGCAAGGTCATTTTACTGTTTACAGCCACAATGTAATGTTTCTCATAATTTTCTCACAGCTTAAGGGAATATCAGTCATTTACACTTAGTTGATTAGAAAGGAAAGAAGTTCCTGTGACCAAAATGTTTCTCTGGTTCCTGACCTGTTGATTTACTTTTTGTGAGTGTGAAAATCTTGTCCTGATCAAAATAAACCTATTGCAACCAAAATCTATTTTGCTGAAGAAGCCTTAAATCTATGCAGATTAGCAGGAAAGTAGCTAGAAAAATCATTCTTTTCCTCAAACAGCTTCCACAACCATTTAAACCTCAGAAATCATTTAAGGGATTTACTTAAGAATCATGAAAATAGCAGTGAACTGAGACATTGGGAGATTGCTTCTTTATTCCTTGTATACTTGTTACCATTGTTTTACTACTGTTCTTTTTTTTTTTAAAGATTTTTTTTTTTATTCAAGAACCGGGGTACAGGCCAGAGGCGCGGGAGGGTGAGAGGATTCACCAAAGGCAGAGTGGGGAGCAAAACAGGTAGATGACTGAAATACACTGCTGAGGGGGCCAGTGGATGCAACAGGAGAGGTCTGCCACACCATGTGGGAATCTCCCTGCCGGCTGGGAATCAAACCAGGGTTGCAGAGGCTGTGGACAGCTTCACAGTGCTGCGTTCAACCCACTGCGCCACCAGGGAGGCCCTTACTACTGTTCTTACATGTTAATCAGGTTATTTGCAATGGTCAAGGACTTCATTCAAGATGTTAAAAGATTATTCTACGGTATACATAGGAATATAGCATTCATAGGTAGCAGTGAAGGAAAAACTGTCTTCCTAAGTGTCAGGCTTCTGATATGTAAGATGAGAAAATAATTTTGCCTATTTCATAAGGTAGATCAGGTTTAAATGAGATAATAAATGTAAAGTGTATGGCATAGATAAATTGTTCAATGAACATTGTTATTGTTGCTGGAGAATAATGGGTGAATGCAAGCATAGAATTGGTAGGAGGAAGGAAAAAGCACTGAAAACAAGGAGAACCAGATTTATTGCACTGAGGGGCAGAGGAAGGGAGGACCTTAGTTGTGTCCATAGGCTGACAAGTTGTCAGTTCTTCAGTTCTGATTACAACCAGACAGAAAGCTGTAGAATTTCTGGCAGGAGATTTAGAAATCATCTAACTTAACCATGTTGTAGCAAAGAAAAATTAATTAGGAGACTTACTCAAGGTCAGCTAGTGGCAGCTACATGTCTAGAGTCTAAGACTTGTCATTGGTTCTGATGCTGTTTTTACCACCATTCATATTGTTTTATGTTAATCAGGTTATTGGAAAGCATGAGATTGAGATAGTTTTTTTATCTGTATTAACTGAACTCATTTTAGGACCTTGAGTTGCTGAAATATAATGTTATATTGAAATGAGGGAGGGTAAGTTGTTATAACTTTAAATCAGAAGAACCACTTAAACCGAGACTTAGTTCTCCTTGGCATAGTATCCTCAAGTTCATGGTGCATTCAATACCTATCTTCCTAGAAAGGCTACATGTAATGTGATTTTTCCCCATTATGGGAGAATTATGGCTTCTTTAGTGTGTGACCTCTTCAAGATGCTTTCTATTATAGCTACTTATGATATAACCTCATAGAGACTTATTTCTCAATAAGCTCCAGAATAAGAATAGCAGTAACTTGGTTTTATGGGCTAATATATTTTCAGTAGAGTTATACTTCCTGAGCTTTTCTTAGTGGTAATCTTACTTATGTAGGTATATCAGCATCCATCTTATATTTACATGCCACTGGACAAAAGCAAATGAGCAGGAGGCTACTGACCACTTTCTCAAAATTTAGAGGCTACCAGATAGAATCGCCCTTTCCTTTAAAATTACATTGAAAAATTTCACTTGTAGTCTCAGACATAAGAGTAGGTCTACTATTTTCTGGGCTAATTTTATATGTTGCGAATTAAATTATTCATTTCACTATTTAAATAAGTATCTTTAAAAAATATCACCGGGCCTCCCTGGTGGTGCAGCGGGTTGAGCCCTGCACTGTGAAGCTGTCTGCAACCTCTGCAGTGCAGGTTCGATTCCCAGCTGGCCAGGCGAGAAAGCCACATAGCATGGCAGATCTCTCCTGCTTTGCCCGCTGCTCCCCTCAGCAGTGTCTGTGGTCCGTATGCCTGTTCTGCTCTCCGCTCTGTCTCTGGTGAATCCACTCACCCTCCCACACCTCTGACCTATACCACAGTTCTTGTATAAATAAATAAAATCTTAAGAAAAAATCATCCTCTCTCACTCATATAATACATCAATATGGGTGAAGACAAAAATTAGATAAAGTTCTTTATTGACTATTACAAAAGTTTTTTTTTAATTTTTTAATTTCATGTATTTTTTACATCATTTTTCATTTTTGCACAATGTATGCATTTTCATTTTGGTTACAGTCCCCATACAATTCCCACCTCCCTTGTTTTGATCCTACTCCTTTCCCCCTCACCCATTGTGTCTCTGGTTTATAGTTGCTTGTTGGTTTTGATTTTTACTTTGTTATAATTAGTCTTTTTCCTGGTCCCTTATTTAGATTTTCTAAATTCCTGCTATGAGTGAGACCATCCGGTATTTTTCTTTTTCTTTCTGGCTTATTTCATTGTGCATGTTCCCTTCCAGCTCCATCCAAATTGCATGTTTATCTTTTTGACTATTACAAAAGTTTATTTAACAAAAGTGTTCAGTAAGAAAAGTCTATGACCCAATTTTGTATCATATTAAAAAGATGCTGTGGAGAGGGAGCATGTGGATGTAATTGATTTATCTTGTGAACACAGCCATTGTTTATATTCAGTTAAAGGCTTCTAACATAATGGTACCATTTCCTCATATCACCACCATTCCAATATTGGTCTGTTGCCCACTGCTTGCCATCTCCATACATTCAACTATCACATGATTCATAAAGTGATCAAATCCCTGTAGTATTTCCTGGGAAAGTTTGCCACCATTTAATTTCAGTAATAATGTCTTGTTCATATTTTCTTTCATCTTGGGAGGGTGAGCTTTACTCATGGCGTCTACTCAATATGCTCAAAAATGCTTCCGGTGATAATGACATTTTAAAACATTGTATTTTTTATGGGTTCCAATGACACAATATATTACTTATATACTTATTGAATGAAATGTGGACTTTGTAGAACAGAAATAAAATAAGGATGAATAGTAACTCCACCAACCAAATGAAGTTGCTCTGTTGAGAATTTGTTCTACATCTTTCCAGAGAAAGATGTTACATGTGGATAGGGTTACACAATGTATTGCTGCTTTTTAGTCATATAATCGTTAATCAATTTCTTGGAATCTCATAGGACTACCTTATTTAAAGGTGGTTTAGTCTAATGGGAAATAGTGAGTGTGAAAACAAATAGAGTGATTTTCTTTCTGATGGAAAATATTGGACATGTCATTATCTTAAAGGGTTCGAGAAGTTTTGCTGACATAGAATTAAAAAATTTGAAAGTGTTTAAATGGAGGAAACAAGAGGAAGAAGGAAGATGAAAGAATGTAAAGAAGGAAGATGAAGGAAAATACTAGTTTTCTTCCTAGGTCAAGGATAGTGTTCAAGTGGAACTGAGTGTGTCGAGTAAGGGTTTTGTGGCTTAACATATTGAAACATCTGTTTTTGTCAGTGACGTTCTAAAAAAAACCCTTGTAGGTTTGCCAATTTTTGCCTTTCCAAACAAAGCTACAAAAACATCCGTGTACTGATATTCTTACTCACTGGCACGTTCATTTTTATGTCATAGGTGTTCAAGTGTGAGATTTCATTTTTATGTGATAGGTGTTCAAGTGTGAGACTTCTGGGCAGAGGTTGCCTGAAATGTAAATTTAATTGATAATGGCAGATTACTTCTTAAAAACATCCTTAATAACATATTTCTGTTAGCAGTTCCTTTGCCTGGCAGACCAAGCAACATTTCACTTTAGCAAACAAGTAAATTGCCAATATGATATATACGTAAGTTCATTATATGGCTACTTTAATTTGTTTTTCTCTACTCCAAAATTAAAGCATGTCTTCACAGATTATTTGCTAATTCTTTACTAATTTTTGTTAGGGTATCTTTTGCCATGTAACAATTTACTTTTATAAAGTCAACTTTTTAAAGAAAGCTTTTAGTTGTACATATATTCTAGATTTTTCTTAGGATTTTTATTGCTTAATTTTGCATTTATCTTTAATGCATTTAGAATTAATTTTTATATCATTATATTGTGGGATATGGGGGTATAGTTTTATTTCCTTTCACATGGATTGTCATTTGTATCTATTTTTTCCCTACAAAATTAATTTTTTTTTTTCATGTTTAAATGCTCTTATGTAGTGGGCTGTGTTTGTATTTGGCCTTTGTGTGTGTGTGTGTGTTTCACTATTTGTTTTTTAACCATGTCAACAAGAAGTTGATTTGAATACAGTGACTTATAGTATACTTTAATATCTGATGAGGAAAATCCTCTCCTACTTTTCTTTTATTCTATTTAATTATTTGTTCTGATTTTTATCAAATTATACATGCATACAGTTTAAAGGTATAATAGTTTTATGTCTTTTTTCCCCCCTCCAAATACTGAGCAAGGTCAGGAGAGAGCTTCAGGGAGGTAAGCAGGGGCTGAGGGGAAATGATTGCGACATCTGGACGGCCCCAATGTACAGAGTGCCAGGACAGATCAAGGCCAGTAAACAGCAGCTCCAGAGAAACAAAAATGTGAAACTGCCCCATAACAAGCCCTCCTCCCCAAAAGAGGGAACAAAGACTAACACAAAACCCCAACAGATTAAAAAGCCTTCTGAATCCTGCCAATGACAACTCATTTGCGTCCCCTCCTGACAACAGGAGCTGTGCTGCTGTGCTGCTTTCACTTCACATAAAGATTTTGCTTTGCGGGCCTCCCCAGCGGCACAGAGGTTGAGCGCTGGGTTGCGAAGCTGCCCACAGCCTCTGCAGCGCCGGTTCGATCCCCGCGGCGCTGGGCGAGGGTCCCACATGGCACACAGACCTCTCCTGCTGCCCGCTTCTCCCCTCAGCAGTGTACTTCGTCAGTCTGCCTGTTCTGCTCTCTGCTTTGGCTCTGGTGAATTCTCTCACCCTCCCTTGCTTCTGACTGTACCCAGTGCTTGTATAAATAAATAAATTAAAAAAAAAAAGATTTTGCTTTGCTTTTCTGCAAATAAACTTTTTTTTTTTTAAAAAATATTTATTTATACAAGCCCTGGTACAGTCAGAAGCGCGGGAGGGTGAGAGAATTCACCAGAGCCAGAGCAGGGAGCAGAGCAGGCAGAAGGACCGAAGTACACTGCTGAGAGGAGCAGCGGGCATGGCAGGAGGGGTCTGCGCTCCATGTGGGACCCTTGCTACATGGCAGGAGAGGCCTGCGCACCACTGCAAATAAACTTTTGCTGTGCATACTCTACTGTCTTTTCTCCTGCTTTCAAGGTGGCCACTGACTCCGTGTCCCTTCTGCGGTCTGGGGAAGCCAAGGACTTGCGGGTGAAGTGACGCATTGCCTGTTTTCAAAACCAGCTGTCTTTGTTGGCTCCTTTCTCCTTTCTTTCAGAGGCAATAATTAAATAACTTGCAATTCTTATTTTAAATTGAATTTTACATTGATATCTCATTATGGCAGATGAGAATTTAGCTCTCCTCCCCTCCCCACCCCCACCACAACAGACCCTACCCTTCAGTAGATGTATACTGTTGTTTGGTTATAATATGATTAAATTATTTTAACTCTGTAACTTCATTCATAGGTGAGATATTTGGTATACTATGATTACTTTTCCTTTCCTAAACAATTTTTAATTTCCTCAAAGATTAATAATGATCTGATTTTTGTTTGTTGCATAATCTGTTTTTCATTTGCTTACCATTAGTTCACTTTCAGACTTGGCACCAATTGTTTAAATCTCCTCCTAAGATGATCTGATTCTATTAATCTTGAAGGAAGCTAAGTGTTTTCTGATTGCTTCAGTCTGGCTCCCTGCCCCCATTCCTGATGAATTGTGTTTTCTGAGATCATCTTTCACCACCAGGAGATTATTTATCTCTTTCTCCTGTATTTGATCTCCTCTTTCATATATCTCAAGGTTTCTTCTTTCTTGATTAGCTACTTTGTTGACATCAATCATAACCTTCATTAGATTCCTAAGAAAGAGGATATGAGGATACGAGGATCAAATTGACACTTTGCATGTATGAAAATTTTATTAAAATTTTTTTTTTTTTAATTTTTTTTTTTAATTTTTTATAGAGGCATGCTTTATTTATTTGTTTGCTGGTTTGTTTGTTTGTTTTGTTTATACATGCACTGGGTACAGTCAGAAGTGCGGGAGGGAGGGTGAGAGAATTCACCAGAGCCAGAGCGGGGAGCAGAGCAGGCAGAAGGACCGAAGTACACTGCTGAGGGGAGCAGCGGGCGGCAGGAGAGGTCTGCGCGCCATGTGGGACCCTCCTCCGGTGGCCGGGGAGCAGCCGGGGATCGAACCGGCGCCGCAGAGGCCGCGCGCAGTTTCGCAACCCAGCGCTCAACCGCTGCGCCACCGGGGAGGCCCTTTATTAAAATTTTTTAAATATATTTTTTATTTTTTACATCATTGTTCATTTTCAGACAATGAAAATTTTAATTTAACTTCACACCTGATAGTTTGGTTGAGTATAGTATTTTAGGTTGGGTATTGTTTTCCTTCAGAATTTTCAAAATATTGTCGCATTTTTTTCTACTTTGTGGTATTGCTTAGAGAATTTAGAGTCAACCAAGTTCTTGATGTTTTGTATGTTATCTGTTTTATCTCTCTAGAGACTGTTCAATCTTTGAATACTCCCAGTATTCTGAAATTTGAGCCTTCTTGTGGTCCTGTTTTCTCTTAACTTTTTTAGTGAAGTAACATTGCAGTATATAAGTTTCAAGCGTGCATTTTTATAAACCAATATCTGTATGTACTGCAGATGGCTCACCACTAAAAGTCCAATTCTATCCTTCACAATATACTTGGCCTCTTATGTCTCATTTACTCACCACTTTCCCTTCTTCCTTTATGGTAACCAATAATTTGATCTTACAGTCTAGAAGTTTATTTTTGTTTTATTTATTTTATATTTTATTTATTTCATTTGTTTGTTTGGTTCCTCTATATACTATGTATGAGTGAAATCACACGGTATATGTCTTTCTCTGTCTGACTTACTTCACTAAGCCTAATAGCCTTTAGGTTCACCCATGTTGTTGCAATAACAGAATTTCATCTTTCTTTTATATAGCTGAGTAATATTCCTCTGTTTATATAACCATAACTTCTTTATCCAGTCATCCTCTGATGGACACTTAGGTTGTTTTCAACTCTTGGTTGTTATAAATAATGCTGAAGTGAACATGGGAGTGCACATATCACTTCAAATTAGTGCCTTTGTATTCTGTAGATTAATTCACAGAAGTGGGATAACTGGATCATGTAGAATCTCTATCTTTAATTTTTTGAGGCCTCTCCTTTCTGTTTTCCATAATTTACATGCTCTTGCCCCTGTTTCATCCTGAGTTTTAGGAAGCTGTTGCATGTTTGCAATATGAGATTTGATCAAGAATATCTTAATGCTCCCTTCAGCTTTATGAAACTTTAGTTTGATAGTTTTCTTTCTGACTCCAGGCTTCTGACTTCCCTTTCTTTTGAACATTTACTTTAGAAAACTTATAATTTGATGTTCCTTTGAGATGTAGCTCTTTTCAAAAGCTTTTTGCCTTCTAAGATGATCTGATGCATCAGGAATTCTATGAATCTTGAAGGAAGCTAAATGTTTTCTGATTGCTTCAGCCTGGGCTCCTTGCCCCCATCCCTGATGAACTATGTTTTCTGAGATCATCTTTCACCATCACCAGGAGATTCTTTTATTTTTTTGCAGCCCAGGGTTTTATTTCTCAAGGACTTGGGACCCATCCCTTTGAAATTCAATTACCAAGAAAGGCCCTATTCTTATATTTCATTTTCTGTGGTGATCTAACTTTGTTAGGCTGCTTGCTCCAAGTTACAAAACTACCTCATGTCATGAAACGCGAGAAAATTTCCTTTTTTTTTCTGCAAGGCCAATTATCATGCACAAGTAGCTTATCATCCCCCCATACCTCAGCAATTCAGACTTCTCTCACCCATAGTTTCAGTGGAATTTAGCTTAGATCTAATTCTGGCATCTTTCCTCTATTTGTGAACAATATATATTTGCCTGTTAAACTTTGGCACAATGTTTGCTTTGACAGAGCTTGTTATCCTTTCATTCTGGCAAGTTTTCTCAACTCTTTGCTCATGGTCTCCTCATTGTTTTCCTTCATGATTCTACAAAGACCCAGGATTTTTGTTGTTAGTGATTTCTTGTGCTCTCCCATCTCTGGGCAACCTGGAATCTTCCTCTGGATCTTTGAATCTGACCAGCAGATAATAAAGGACAAGGAGGATCACTTTGGGAGTTTTTTATCTGCCAGGTCTATAACTGTTATAAATTATTACATTCATATCCTAGTGGTCAAATTCAGTTATATATAGTCATACTTAAATGTAAGGCAAATTGGGAGAATGTAATCTTGCGTTGCTCTCAGGAGGAGAAAAAAGGACTTTGTAAGCATAAAAAGAATTCTGTGATTGTTTGCTCTCTTAGTCACCTCGGACCTATATTATATTCCTCCTGTGCATTTAGAACATGTGACTTCCATTCCTCCCCAAGACAGACAGTACAACTGGTCACTGTATCCAATTACACATCTGTGATTTCTGGATGCTGCTGCTTGTGAATCATTGCCATATGAACAAGGAAGAAGAGTTATCTGCTCTGCCAACCCCCTTGGTGATGGTGGAACAGGGACAGGATAAACAAAGAACACTCATATTCAAAAACGGAAAGGATGGGACACATATGGCAATCACCCATCCATATATTAAAATGGCCTTTTTACCTGGTGGTGGAAGATATTCCTTGTTTGACTCTCAGTGAGAAAGGGAGTGTGGTCAAAGTTCCTCTTATTATTCTAATGTAGTCCTCCTCAATTTCTATAACCCAAGGGGCTGCTTCAGCCTCATTTCCAAGTTTTGGTATTTTCACAATAGTTTCTTGCCTGTCTTTAATATATATATATATATTCACATTGTTCACTTTTGTACAATGTTTAATTTCTCCTCTCAAGTGTAGTCCCCATAAAATTCCCACCACCAAGTCACCCATGAACCATCATCATAGTCTCTTGTGCTCTTCCCCCTCCTGTTTTGATCCTTCTTCCTCCCCTTCCCCTGTTGAATGTCTCTGATTTATAGTTTTCCTGCTATCTTTTCCCCTGCTGATCCCTTATTTGCTTTCCCTATATTTCTCCTATAAGTGAAACCGTGCAATATTTTTCTTTTTCCTTCTGATTTATTTCACTGAGCATAATCCCTTCCAGCTCCATCCATGTTGCTGCAAATGGCAGGAGTTTATCTTTTCTGATTGCTGAATGGTATTCCACTGTGTATATATAGCCTATCTTCTTGATCCAGTCACCCGCTTTGGGCATTTAGGTTATTTCCATATAGTAGCTATTGTAAATAATGCTGCAATAAACATTTAAGTGCAGTTTTCCTTTCAGATTAATGTTTTTGTGTCCTTTGGATAGATTCCTAGGAGTAGAATTGCTGGGTCATATGGTAGCTCCATTTTTAGTAGTTTAAGCGTGCCCCCTACAGCTTTCCATAGTGGTGGTTTCTTGTCTGTCTTGCGTATGAACAGTTGCCATTTTTAAGGAAATGATTTTACACACACACACACACACACACATGCACACACACACACACACACACCCCTACAGATTTCTTTTCTTCCCCAGCTTTATTGAGATATAACTGAGGTATAACATTGCAATAAGTTTAAGGTATACAACATGATTTAATACATGTATAGATTGCAAAAATGATTAACACAATACAGTTAGCTATTATCTTGCCATCTTGATGACATCACCTCCATTGTTTCTTCAACAGATTTTAATCAATTCACATCACTTTAGTCTCCATTCAACTCTTCCAGACATGTGTTATCACCAGTTCTCTGATTGGGGATTTTGTAGTGTAAATTGGCTTGTTCTTGGCTTTTCTCAACTCTCAGTAGGGTTTTGTTTTTTCACATCTTGCACATGATTTACAAAACATCGATCTCCTTCCTGGCTTTTAAACTTTTGTTGCTGTTGTGTACTATTGTGTTCTCCCTGTCATTGTGAGTTTCTCTACAAATCTTTTGCTAGTTAAAAAAAAAGGTTTTCCAAAAAAAAAAAAATCCCTGTTGAATTCATTTTAGTAAGTGTTTAGGAGTGAGCAAGAGTAATTGCATACATTTAATCCACCAGATTTCTTCCCATTAACAGTGTCCTTTTCATAATTTTGTTGGATATCTCATTCCATCTTTAGAGGGAATGGTTGAACATATTTAGATATATTAATAGTACAGATATACATCAGTAAAAAGAATATTAAGTACTTTCTATGCACCTTGAAGGGATTTCCAACATATTGCATTAAAGAAAAATCAGAGCTGGACAGTAGTTAAAGCAGTAAAAACAGATTTTTCTTCAGGAAATATTGCCATAGTAGAAAATAAACTTTATGTAGACCTGGGCTCAGTTCCAAATGCAACATGAACAAGGGTGAATTTATAGCTAAGAAGCAGGTTGGGGGCTCAGTGGATGGAAAATTAATAAGAGGAAACATTAGGGATATTGTGGGATTCTGGCTAAACTCACTTGAAAGATTCTTGCTGAAGTCAGGCCAGGGTGTTCAGATACCAAGGGTAGAGCATGATGAATTGATCATATATTACAGGCATCACATATTAAGGGTCTGGAATTGATCTAAAATGACTGTAGTATTCTTGCTAAAACTGGGTGATACAGGTCTGACAGGGCAGACTCTGAAGTCCAAACTTGAAACCTAGTTGTAAAGAGGGCTTAGAGGAGCCTATATAAAGTTTGGTCAAGGAGAGGGCCTTCCCCGCTCTCCCCCCCAAAAAAAAGGAGAGGGTCTTTTCCAAGGTTGGCATCCCAACTGCCAGATGCAAGAGTACTCAGAACAAGGAGAGGCCACAAAGCACCTGGATCCAATCTCTCCACCTGCCCAGCCACCTCACCGAGGCTGAAGATTCAGCACCAGAAGAGCTGCACTTGGCAGAGTCCCTTAAGAGAAATTTCAGGTGGTCAGAAAAATCCTTCCACTTGGTCAGAAAAATCCCAGATATAAAATCTAGAGGGCCGTGAAACTCGACTGTTTCATACAGTTGGACTATGCCTCACTGGAGGTGTTACTAGTGGCTCAGTGGGGTCAGAGATACAGGCTTTCAGGAAGTTCACTCTAATGATTGAGTGGCTTATGAAGGGCTATCTGGAGCAGTCCATCCAGAGTCCTTGGGACTGGGGCTACTGGGGAGGGCTACTCGACACTTCTGTAGGGTTTTATTCATAAAATAAAAGGATTCAATGAAATAATCTCAAATATTTCCTGCAGTGGAAATCTATGATGGTGTGAGACCCTGCACAGACCTTGCCACATAGGCTGCAGAACTATAATGTAGAAAACATGAGACCCCTTCAACTTCTTCCTGCTATTGGCAAATTATTGTTTTTCATGAAAGAAAAACAACTTTTTCTATTTTTTGGTAAAGAGAGACTTTCAAGGAAAATTAAAACAGATGAAACGATGAATGAATAAAACAGATGAAGTGCAAATGATTTAATAACTTTGAGCATTAAAATGTAGTTATGATTTGATATACTTAATAAATGCTTATATTTAATACATTAAAGATGCAGAGGGTCTTTGTCAGTGGTTAAATGACTGAATAAAGTTGTACGTGCATGTGTGCATGTGTATGTGTAAAACTTTTATGACTGCAAGAGAGGATTTTAATGCAGTTTAATGCAGTTTATTGGATAGTGTGCTAACATCGGTTACCTAACTGAGAAAAGGAGACATGTGTTTGGGAGGAGGAGTGGAGTGGATGGAAAAAACAATAAAATGAAAATGAATGTAAAGAAAGGAGTTCACAAAAATAGCATCTGTCACATTATTCCATTATTTAAAATTGTATGTCTATATGCTATGTATCTGAAAACATATTTGAAAGGATGCTTAAAATATATTAATTGGGGTATGTCAGGAAAAAAAAGATGGCTAAGAATTTTTTTGACACTCCTGCTATTAAGGGATAGACATCTGTTACCACTCTCCTTTGATCTGCATCAGGGCAAGCTCTATTAATGCTCTGGCCAATTCACTGTTTTCCAGGGTCAGACCCAAAGAGAGTGCAGCTTCCACTTTTTCCTTTTGAAAACTTCCTCGTGGAGCCCTGTGCCACCATGAAAAAGTCTGACAAACCCAAGGCCCTTGAGGCTGAAGTGCCATATGAAGAGGGAGTCAAGGTGAGTAAAGAAGCCTTTGTGGAAGTGAAAATATAGTGACAGTCGTGCTTGAAAGAAAGCCTAACAAAATATTGATTGTATCATCTCTCAGTGCTGGGATTTTAGATGATTTACTTTCTTGCTCATGCCTTCTAAAGAGATAGTGTAATCTAGTAATTAAAAACAAGAGTTTTGAAGCCAAATTACATGGGTTCACATACCTGTCTGTCACCCACCAGTATTTAATCTGGGGCAATCAGTTAACCGTATCAGCTTCAATTTCCTCATCTATAAAATAGGGATAGTAATAGTATCTGCCATATAAGACTGTTGTGATGACTAAATGAATTAATTTACATAAAGAACTTAGAACAGTGTTTAATAAAGTTAACCATCATTAGCAATATATATAAAAATATAGTTTAATTTTTTTTCTCTGAGTGCCAAGGATGGCAATATGGGTGTTCACTTCCCTTCATTTTTAATGAATTAATTTCTAGTGAACCCAATATACAGTCTTAAGGAAGTAGGAATAAAATCTAGCAGATGAGGAAATTCGAGGTTTGTATTATTTTTTGTATAATGCTATGGAATTTGTACCTAAAAGATAGTACATTAAGGCTTGGTAACAAAAACTGGAAGGGCAGTTTAAAACAAGGGCCGGGCTGGCTTAATAACAGGAACCGGAAAGGTTGGGTTCAGTAAAAAGAACTGGAAGTGTAAGGTGGAAAAAGTGCATTAGAGCTTAATTCTGTATAAATCTGATGTACTAAAGCAAGAAAGAATGCAATTTTAGGAGCTACAGAGGGAAATTAGAGAATATCCATAACTAGAGAACTTGTTGAGAATGAAGTGTGTGGCCAACAGCGGAAGGGAGTTAAAAGCTGAAAATTCTTCAAGAAGTTAGGAGAACTCGTCAGTTTCTGGAATTTATGTGTCCATTGGAAGTTTATGGAGTTTAACAAGCTTTTTGGTTAGATCTCATCTCACTAAAGTTTTAACTCCAGTTTATTGGGAAATATTTTTCTTATGAAAGGGAAATTAAGACAATAAAGGAAATAAATGAGAAACACAGGATTCCCTCTATGGCTCAATTTAAAGTAAAACATTATCTGTAGATTCATTTCTTTATAGCTGTACGAATGCAAGTAAACTAAGTGGAGAGGAAATTCTCCTGATGATACAAGCCAATAAAACCTGCTCTTAATGTATTTTGGATTTGAATTATGCACACTGACTTTATACACTTATTTGAATGCATTTGTTAGCAGCACTGCAATCTTCACTCTGGTGGTATTGAAATGCCCAAATTATGTGGTAATAAGATGCACATGACCTAGTTCTCAGAGCTCATTAAACGACAGATGGGGTTTTCTCCATATTTTAATGTCTGAGGGTAAAGTATCTTGTTTTATTTTCTTGTCTTAAGAACTTTAGTCTAGTAAGTGTGGGTCTGGATGAGGGATGCAGGGAATGTTGGAAATGAAATCAATTTCCTCTTTCCTAAAGTAGTTTCAAATCATGTCTCAATTCTGGTTCATCATTTAATTTAAATGGGAAATATATTTGATTGTCTACTCTGTGTAATGCATCCTGTAGAATTTAACAGAATATTTGAAGATTCAAGAAGAGTTTAAATTTAGTTTTGGGGGCAAATTATAAGTGATTATGATACATGGTAGTATAATATGAGAACCACATTATTTAATTTAATATATATGTTTATGATCTAATTTTGAAAAGTAAATTTCAGGAATTGAGTAAACCATAATAAAGTTAGAACTCCACAGTATTATGGAATCCTAAAGAATGAAATTAATTTTATCCTGCAGAATTAGGTAAGATATTTTAGTTGGGCTGAAAGGATTATTAAGATTTTAACTAATAGAACAGAGATTATATAAACAAAATTATGTAAATATCTAACTTAGTCAATGAGTCTGTTTGGGCTACAACATTGTAGGGTAGGTAAAAAGTATCAGGCTTTTCTGTCCTCCCGCCATTAGGATAGATGACGGAACCCGGAAGTCCCAAATGCATGCCTGATGGCGGGCACCTGGAATAGGGTGTGGGCATAGGTAGATGGGATTCACCTGAGCTAAGACTGGGCTTTTAAGCCCAGTCACGGGGATGCCAGCAGAAACAGAGAAGCAGAAGCAGAACCATGAGAGGAGAGAGAGAACGCGAGAGAAGGCCGGAGATCAGATAGAATGAAGGCTTGCTGGGGGCTGGGAGGCCTACCAGCCTCCCGGCACCCCAGTACCCTGGCACCCCTGCCTGCCATGTGCCTGGTAAATCCCAATAAAAGCCTGAAAAACCACTGAGGGCTCAAGGACTCCTCCTTACTCCGGTCTGCTGGATCAGAAAAGCTGCTCAGTACCCAGTCCTGCCCCTACAAACATGAAAGTAGATAAGGGGACCCCAAGAGCTATAGTTCTCTGGGAATTCAAATATTTGAAGATTTCACTCTAGACTTTCAGATACATTCAAGAATTAGCCTAGAATAGCAATTTCTGGATTATTTTCTTTAGAAATCTAGCTCAGGAAAGTATTTAGATGTGATCTAGGGAAAAAAGATTCCATGATTAGTGAAGTTTGGGAAATCTTAGGCTAAAGCAGTCTGGACAAATTTCTAATTTTGGGACTTTTTGGAGCCTTTACTAATTATGCTAGTTATTCTTTCAATATGCATTTTCCATGTTGTTTTAGGAGTTTTGTAAACATTTATTTAGTTTCTTTCAAATATCTAATTCTAATACTAGATTCCTTTTAATCAACGACATCTAAGTCTTTTCTTCTTCCCTCCCTTATTCTTAATTTTTCTCTTTCAAAAAACATATAGTTAAATTCTAATTAAAAAATTTCTGTGTTTACAGTTTTCTGTTTATTTTAAAATGAAATCTTTAGTTTACTTCTTTAAGAATTTGATTCTAAAAACACTGAGGAAAAGTATTTTCAACTGTTGAAATTACAGCATCTTAGCTCGTATATGACCATCCTTCTAGCAATGTAACGTGACTAACCTTGTATAGACGTTTACAAGTCTTGAGTTATAGGCTTGACTTTAAAATAATTCTTTCTCATTGGGGAAGAGTGTTTTTATAGTATCTATTTTCAATTTTAACCTAGAATGCAGCGGTGAAGAAAAAAATTAGGTTTTTGTCAACTGGATCAGCTGAATGACTGTAAGTCATTGACTGATATATCTGTAAGTCAGTGACTGATATATCTGACAAACACCCTAAACCAATTTTTTTTTAAAGATTTATTTAGTTATGCATACAAGACTTGGGGTATAGGCCAGAGATGCGGGAGGTGAGAGGACTCACTAAAGACAGAGTGGGGAACAGAACAGGCAGACTGACTGAAATACACTGCTGAGGGGAGCAGCGGGCAAGTCAGGAGAGGTTTGCTGTGCCACATGGGTTTCTGTCTGTCCTGGCGGGGGTTGAACTCGTGCTGTAGAGGCTGCGGACTGCTTCATAGTGCAGTGCTTAACCCCTTGCGCCACCAGGGAGGCCCCTAAAACAGTTTTTTAATTGCTTTCAGGCTTGTTATATTCTGTGTACAAGAAAATGAGCATTTTTCTCTTTCTAAGTGAACTTGCATAAGAGGTGGAGCTACAACTAGAACTCAGGAATCTGGTTTCAAAACCACTATACTCATTGCCTTCTGTTATGTAAATAAGAACTTCTCAATAAAATCATCAAGGGATGCTGCACCTCCCCCTTCAGTGACCTCTAGGAATCCCTAGGTCCGGCTGGGCAAGGAACCAGCGTGCAGGGGGAGAACAGCAAAATCCCCTGAAGACATAGATAAGACGGAAGCCTGTTGAAAGATAACGACCACCAGGAGCCACTACAGGAATGCTGTCCAGAAGGAAACTTATCTCACCTTCTCAAGGCCCACAAACTTTATTCTAATACAACTGTCTCTCTAAAATCTTTTCTCTCTCTCTAAAATCTTTTCTTTTTCTCTGTCTAAAAGGTCATTGGTTTGCTGATTAAAAAAGAACATACGAAATCTAATAACTTGGCTAATTCAAATGAAATGTTACTAAACTCTGTGTATTAATAGAACTGTTAGCTTAATAATTTCTCTGTTGTATGCTTAGCCTTGTTAGCATTAATCTTAATGATAAAAATATTACATTGTGAAAAGTAAAATTCACCCGTGTTAATTAATAGTAATTTAGTGGTAGTGAGTAGTTAAAACAAAAAGTAATCATATAAAACAAAAAGAAAAATTAATAGCCTAACTACTTAGGAATGCACCTGAGTCCAGATGTAAATCACTGCTCTGTCAATGATAAGCTAAACCTATAAGCAAGCTGATTTCTTCACTGATGTTCGCCATTCCTATGCTTTTAGAAAACATATATATACTGGTCACCAACTCAAATTAAATTACACTCAGATTTTCACTCTTGAAGTGTGTCTGTTTGTCATTTCTTTAACCGAATCCCTGACCACCCTGCGCAATCTCTCAACCCTGAGATGGCCTCATCGTTCACTGCTGTGCAGGTCTGCGGCAAAGGGAAGGCTACCATACTGTATATTTATTCTGATAAAGTAAAAAATCCAAGAATTGTATTGCAGAATCCTAACTAGAGTTTTTAAATAATTTGGTAGAGGAGGCAGCTATTATACCTTTTGAGGTACAATAATAATGACATTATTTTGCACATAAATTTGTGGGGAACAGTATGCTCTGAATGAGCTCCACCCCTACCTCTATGCCAAAGAGATCCCAGGTGCCTAGGATTACAACTCCCATCATGCCTTGCATCTGCCATAACCTTGGAAGGGGACTGCTGGGAATGAAGGATGGAGTTAACAGCCATGCTTGATAGAAAAGGGGGAACTTATGGGCTGGAGGGAACTTGGTTTGTCTCCCTTCAGTTCTAACCTGGGGCCCCAGCTAAGGCAGCGTTACTGGTAGGACGTATTAAGCAACTAATCTCTGTATCTCTCTTTGACTCTCTGTGCTCCCCCCTTTTCATTTCCCTTGTAAATAAACCTTTTATTAACTTCTCTATGTGTACTTGCCTGTTCTGAGTTTTTTAAGCACATGGGTGAGGACTCATACCCAGGCCATCCTATATCCCTTTGGGATTGCCCTGTAACAAAATGACAGAGATATAAACACCATAAAATTTCAATTTCTTATTTATTTATTTATTTATTTTTGGTTGTGGATTGCTTCATAGTGCGGTGCTTAACCTCTTGCACCACCAGGGAGGCCCCAATTTCACAATTTAGATTAAATAAAACCTTTTACAAATTAAGACACCTTGCAAAAAGTTTAGAAAATTGTGGATTGATTGTGGCTGATCTAAAGACTATTGTTAGAGAATTTTATAAAATTTAGGAGACAGTTTTCAGAAATGAATACTGTACAAATATAAGTATATAATAGCCAAGTTAAAAATAGAAATGAATCACATTCTTTTATGGGAAGGGAAGAACACACAAAATATAAAGCAGTATAACCAGAAATTTTTAACCAAAGTGCTGGGGGCATGAAATCCTCTTGGACAAAAGTTCAGTGGAGTCCTGTGCCTCCTCAGAGCACACTCCTCAGGATGTACCAGGGCTGGAGGTGTGAATAAGGAACCAGCTGATGTGTGGAATTGGTTTTTTTAAATGTGAAATACTTGAGTTTGACATTTGTTAAAACCTATTCTACTAAAATGGTATAATTTTTAATAAATACACAAGAAACTGAAATGTCAAAAGATGAATCAATCTTCTCTTTTAAGATCTTTTGGAACTGTGCTATTCTCACCCCTACTGTGACTCTTTCACTTGAAAATTATGCACAACAAAAGGACAAGTCTCAATTTTGTGGCCATAAGGCGATAAGAGAGATGCTATTTGAATTGTAAAAGTTCTTTTTTTAAAAAAATGCTTACTTTATAATAAAGAGGCATTTTAATCTGAAGAACAAGTCTTTTTTGCATTTGCCACCTAATGCAATGCAGTTTCAACTGTTCACCTTGACAGATATATGAATCTATATGTGAAATAAATCCTCCTTTCTTCATTAGGCTATTTTACTTTAATTTTCATAATGTAACAGTAGGAAAGGCCAGGGGCTCCCCTCTTACAACCCGTGTAAGGAGTTTCATTCATTCAGCAACAATGGCCTTAACAAAAGATTAAGTAACGTACTTAAGAAAACAGATTCTAGGGGGCAGCGAAGTATCTAAGGCCCTTTGGAAAAATTTCTCAAGAATTAAATATTTTTCACCTTGACTCTTTAATTTCTCTTGTACCTCTCCCTGGCAAGTACTAATCCTCCAGTCCATGGGGGAACATTCTACGTCTGGGCTGTGGTGAGACAGAACTCTACACTCTATCTTGAGTCCTACCTTGCATGTTTGGGGAGAGGTCATGAGAGAGGGGGATCCTAGTCAGGGTCACATGTATCACTAAAATAACAGGATTAAAAAAAGAACACCTTCAGTCGAATGGAAAATGTTATTTAACAACAAATTTATGTGTACATCAGAATTACTTGCAGGGTTATTTTGTAATCAGATTGCTGAATTCCAATTCCAGAAGTTCTGACTTAATAGGAGTGGGGTGGGGAAAAGACTGCATTTCTAGTAGATTCCCAAGTGACTCCTGCTGGACTGGAGACTATACTTTGGTAATTGCTTTAGAGTTCTTATATGTGAGCTGTCACTATCTTGTGTGCCCCAAATGGGTTTCAAATGAGCTGAAATGTGGACTTACCTCATATTCTGGTAGCACATGGGTTGAAATGCAGGCTTGTTGCTTCAGGCTGTGATCAATCTTGTCTGTTTACCCCAGTGTGCCATTTAAATATCATTACTTTAATCTATTTATTTATTTATTTATAAGATTTATTTATTTATTTATAAGATTTATTTCATACAAGAACTGGGGTACCGGCCAGAGGTACAGGGGGTGAGAGGATTCACCAGAGACAGAGTGGGGAGCAGAACAGGCAGACTGACTGAAATACACTGCTGAGAGGAGCAGCGGGCAAGTCAGGAGAGGTCTGCTGTGCCATGTGGGTTGTTCCCTGGCTGGCCGGGGATCGAATTCATGCTACAGTGGCTACAGATAGCTTCATAGTGCTGTGCTTAACCCCTTGTGCCACCAGGGAGGCCCAGAATATCATTACTTTTATTTTTTTATTTATTTTTCATTACTTTTAAATGTGCCGTGATATGGAAAAGTTGGAGGTGCACCCAATTCTATAGAACTTTAAAGTTTCCAGTGATTTAATTGTATTGGGAAAAAAACCCAGTGTCTATAACTTGTATTTGGAAAGGATTATTTTTTTGGGTATTTATTTATTTTTACTATTTTATTTTATATAATTCTTACATAATTTTTCATTTTTGCACCATGTATGCATTTTCATTTTGGTTTTATTCCTTATACAATTGTACCCCCCCCTTATTTTGACCCTAATCCTTCCTCTTCCCCCCACCGTCCCCACCCTCACCATAGTGTGTCTCTAGTTTACAGTTGCTTATTGATTTTGATTTTTACTTTGTATTAATTAGTCTTTTTCCTGGAACAGAATATTTTAAATCAGGCAAAGACCCTGACCCATTTCCCAGTTACACTTTGCAAGAAGAAAAAAGAATGAGAGTATTTATTGAGCAAATTCCTTGTGGCAGGTACATGCCAGGTATGTAATATGTCATTACATTTAGTTCTCATCACTACCTAGTGAGGTAGGTATTATCTGCTCTTTTGCTTTACCTAACTGGGGTTTGGATTATGTAAGTAATTTGCCAAAGGTCACAGAGCTGGTAAGTGAAACCAGAGTTAAAACTAGTTATCTCTGACTTGAAGTTTCAAGCTCTATCACATGCCTCAGGGGTGAGGCTAATGGGGGAACCCTTTCTTTACTCCATCTGAAATTGGATCAGCTTCAAAAAAAGTTAAGTTGCATAGAAGCTATATCTAAATTCCCAGTGAAAAGGTAACCAAGGTAAGTATTACTTTATTGGCTTACCCAATTTAGATAGTTTAGGCTTGCAGAGGATTATCTAGCTAGAAATTTTAAGCATGTGGTTACCATGCCTCTTCTATGTGTGTTTACTTTCTGGTGTTTAGCTGCAGCTGATACCTATAGTGTATCATAATTCCTGGTGTCTTATGTAGGCACACTGAAGATTAATATGCAGAAACCTCACTTAATTGAGGCTAGAAAGGAGTTCTCATGCAAGTGCACTAGGCACATACAGAATGCGGTCAGAAGAGATCTGCTGTCCTCCTTTGACAGGGTTGACCGGGTGGGATGCTGCTTTGCTGTCCCAGTGAGAGGAAGCAGGAGGCACCTCACCCAACAACAGTTTGTTTAGCCAGAGATACCTTATCTCAGCAAATGAAAAGCTACCCTGGAAATCCCGGTTTCCTCCAATGGACTCTGTTTACAACAGCCCCTCTAAAATCTGTATAGGGACATTCCTTCCTTAATGTGTTTCACCAAGAATCCTCACTTCCTAAGTGCTTTTTGTTGTTATTTCTGAATCAACCCATTTTGCTAGTGAAATGACTGCTTATTTGTTTCAGGTCAACAGCACAGTGAAGTTATGACTTGGGCAGTTATATCATGGGCTTGGGGATGGGATTTGAGTGTCTTGGTTAGTTTTCCTCATCTTCCATATCACTTTATGGGGACTCAGCCAGGAGCCATTGTCTACAAGCCACCTATGGTCAAGCATTTCTGGGTTTCAGATTCTTTCACCTTTCATTTTTGTCTATCTTATCTTTGTACCACCAGACCTCTCATAACACTCTTTACATTTAATTTGCATTTCTATTATACTTGAGCTTCAATTTATCACTTACAATGTTAAGAGGGCTCATTAATTTCTTTTAGTGTGGGCTCCCTTCACATTTACTTCTTATTTCAAATGTGCCCCGTTCACAATGGGGTGTCTAAATTAAGTGTTTTAACTGGATGCTTTATTAATTACTTCAGTTGATTTTCTTCAATTACTTTAATTAGTGTTGTGTTGTGTTATTTTTATCTCTTGACTTCTCAAATTAAAGGTTCATTTTTTGATATATTGAAAACATGAAGAAAAAGAAATCACTTGAGTGAATTAAGCCTTGTATCTGGGTAATGTACTGCAATTAAAAACATGTGGGATCTTAAAAGTTTCCCATTCCATAATAGGGGAAAAAAGAACATTCAGAAACAGATTTGAAATTAGCCAAACTTGGGTTTGAAACCTGGATTTTAATTTACCAATTCTGTGATATTGGGCAACTCACTGAACACTTTTGAACATGTTCCCTTATCTGAAAAATGGGTTGGTAATAATTCAGGGTTATTGGGAAGATAAAGTATTGGCATCAAAATGGAACTAGGTACATTTTAGACCGTCACTAAGTAGTCACTATTACTGTGTTTACTAGCACATAATTTGATTCTATTAAACTATATTTCTCACTTGTCCTTTATATAAATTCTACATTCATGGAGGTATAATCTTCTAAAAGGCAGAATCATGACTTTCATAAAAATATAAAATGTACTCCTCCCAAAGATTTAAATTACATCTTCTATAATGAAGGAACCAGTAAGATGTTTAAACAAATTCAAGAGCATTTGACAGACAAAATTTGTTTGCATCTCTGGGAAATGAAATACTTCGAATTGCTACAACTGGAAACACTTGTATTATTAGTACAAATGCTTAATGTAAGTTAACTTCTTTCCCTAAAGAATTTGTTATAAACAGTTTAGTCAATAAAAGATAGTCAAAAGTTCAGATCCCCATGGACTCATTCCTGGAGAATCTACTAGACAAATGACCAGTATTCCACTGGAAGCACAGCCGGTAATCTCTTTTGTTATATACCCAAGTCTGTGGAAATTTTTCTGGCAGTCTCATCCTCTCCCACTTGTGATCACACAATAGTATCCAAATATAACTTTGATCACATTAAAGACTGATCTCAGTAGATTTGCTTGGTTATTACTGGGTGCTGGAATATTATAACTTGTGCACATGGGCCTCCCTGAGCCTACTTTGCAAATCTAGTTGGCCAACAATATGAAACTACAAAGGTCACACAATTAACTTTGATTTTGAAGTTTTCATAAGGAATATTGGATTGGAATTTAAAAAACCTGTCGTTTGTTTTTCTATTTCAAGGTTAGAAAGTCAAGTTCAAGAAATTCTTTCCATTGGACTTCACTTATAATATCTATAAATTTGGATGAATTTCTTCTTGAGGTCTCCAAAATTTGCTAAAATTCTTGGCCTACCAATAAGTGACCTTCCTTTTCCTCTCTGAGGACAGTTTTCTTGGGAAGATTGCTGGGATTGCATCCATGTATAAAGTCAAACTTGTTCTTTAATAATGGTTTGTAATGTCTGATTAATTAGATTTGTACTTAGTTATGATACTCCAGATACAATATTGATTTGTTTAATGTCCTGGGAAAAGGAAGAGAGATTTTTATTGAACCTAAGCATATAACTAGATTGCCATAAAAAATAAGAAGCCTCAGGTAAAGTAATTGTGAATTTGGGGGAAAGAAAGTCCCATATAGTATATAAAAAATAATATGTAAAAAAATTTAAAATATTTCAATATTTTATCTTACTGAGGAGTTATTTAGGCACCCACGAATTATCTATTAATTAACTTAGTTTAATAAATTACCTAAAGATATTAGAAACTACGTTTAAGCTGATGCATTATAAACCATAATTACTGTTCATCTAAAAAGTTTTTTAGAATTTTATAAATTAGTTTAACACAATATATTTTTCATAATTTTCAATAGGGTAGTAATTTTAGGAAGTTCATAATGACTAGTTATTCATGAGGAAAAACCTAAATCTTATATAAAATGAAATGTATACTTTTATACTTAACTGATAAATCAGAGAAAATATGTAGCTTATTTGTTAAAAAAACAAATTATTAAACCTATTTAATTAAACTGTACTTATTACATGATCTTGAATTTTCAAAATATTTCTGAGCTAGCAGAATTTTTCCCCCTTAAATGTCCAGCACATCTAAATTATTAGAAGTTAAATTTCCTTATTGGTCTGTGAATTATGGGCATAGTAAAGATGGTGGTTGTCATGTTGATAGATATTGCTATAAATTAACTAGAATGGTGTTCCTTTAGACATAATAAGCTAAATTATTTTTTAAAAAATTTATTTATTTATGCATACAAGAACTGGCTAGAGGCCAGAGGTGTGTGTGGGGGGTGTGTGTGTGAGAGAGGATTCACCAGAGACAGAGTGGGGAGCAGAACAGGCAGATTGACTGAAATACACTGCTGAGGAGAGCAGCGGGGGAATCAGGAGAGGTCTGCTGCACCATGTGGGTCCCTGGCCGGGGATCAAACTCATGCTGCAGTGTCTGTGGACAGCTTTGTAGGTTGAGTTTTAACCCCTTGCACCACTAGGGAGGCCCAATAAGCTAAATTATTAATGCTTCTTGGAGGTAGGAAAGTATTTTATAGTCACAAAACAAAAGGTCAAATCATTTCTCAATTAGAGATATGTAGACTTTCAAACATGACTTATGGGTAGTTCATAACCTGTATTGTACAACTTCAGACACAGGTGAAAACATCAGTAGAGTGAAAACAGGAATTCCCTAATTCAGATCTCAAAAATTTTTCTTCTTCTCAGTGGGTGTGAATTCTTAATTGATTTGTGCTCACAGACAGACAGAGAAGCAAACAAAAAAGACTAACAAATCAGATTTTCTTTTATATCTAACCCAGTAGAAAATAGATCACCATCATCCACAAAGCAAATTTACCAATGGTTAAGCTATAATCCAAATTCCCAATCATTGTTGCCGCAAATGAAGAATCATTTATTGGCTGTCTAGAAACCAGAAACAAAAACAACATGTATTTAGTAGAGAGGAAACAAAAATCTTAGGGAAACCATCAGCAAAATTAAGTTTCTATTGCCCTTTGGGATTCAGTATAGAAGTAAAGGAAATATGTGCCTAGGTTTAAACCTCTCTCTCTTTTTTTTTTTAAACATTTATGTATGCATACAAGAACTGGGGTACAGCTCAGAGTTGTGGAGAGTGAGAGGATTCACCAGAGACAGAGTGGGGAACAGAACAGGCAGACTGACTGAAATACACTGCTGAGGGGAGCAGCAGGCGAGTCCGGAGAGGTCTGCTGCACCATGTGGGTAGCTCCCTGGCTGGGGATCGAACTCATGCTGCAGTGGCTGCGGATAGCTTCGTAGGTTGAGTCTTAATCCCCTGCGCCACCAGGGAGGCCCAGTTTAAACCTCTTTTTAAGTACTCTTTTCTGAGAGGAGAAATCACAATGGACACAGCAGAAATCAAAAGAATAATCAGTAACTACTATGAACAGTTATATGGAAACAAGTTCAACAATCTAGAGGAGATGGACAAATTCCTACAACTCTACAATCACCCAAAGCTAGATAAAGAAGAAATAGAACTCCTAAACAGGCCAATTACAAGCAGCAAAATTGAAATGGTAATCAAAAACCTCCCCAAAAACAAAAGCCCAGGACCTGATGGATTTACAAATGAATTCTACCAAAGATTCAGAGACGAATCAGTGTCTATCCTTCACAAACTCTTCCAAAAAATTGAGAAGGAAGGGACAATACCAAACACGTTCTATGAAGCCAAAATTACACTAATACCAAAACCGAACAAGGACAACACAAAAAAGGAAAACTACAGGCCAATCTCCTTAATGAACACTGATGCAAAAATCCTCAATAAAATTTTAGCTATCAGAATCCAACAATGTATCCATAAGATAATTCACCACGACCAAGTAGGATTCATTCCAGCGACACAAGGATGGTTTAACATCCGAAAATCAATCAACGTTATCCAACAAATCAACAAAAAGAAATATAAAAACCATATGATAATATCAATAGATGCTGAGAAAGCTTTCGACAAAGTGCAACACCCATTCATGATAAAAGCCCTTGAAATTCTTGGGATACAAGGAACATACCTCAACATCATAAAGGCCATCTATGACAAGCCAACAGCCAGTATCATTCTTAATGGTGAAAAGCTGAAAGCAATTCCATTAAGATCTGGAACAAGACAAGGATGTCCACTCTCACTACTGTTTTTCAATATAATACTGGAAGTCCTAGCCAGAGCAATAAGACAAGAAAAAGACATACAAGGAATCCAAATAGGAAAAGAAGAAGTCAAACTATCACTATTTGCAGATGATATGATAATATGCATAGAGAACCCCAAAAACTCCATAGAAAAACTAATTCAGCTCATCAATCAATTCAGTAAAGTGGCAGGATACAAAATCAACACGCAAAAGTCAATAGCCTTCCTATACACAAACAATAAATCTGAAGAGAAGAAATTAAAAAAAAAATCCCTTTTATTATCGAAACAAAAAAAATCAAATATTTGGGAATAAATCTAACAAAAGAGGTAAAGGACTTATCCAAAGAAAGCTATAAAACACTGTTAAAAGAAATAGAAGAAGACACAAAGAAATGGAAAGACATCCCCTGCTCATGGATTGGAAGAATAAACATTATTAAAATGGCCATCCTACCAAAAGCAATATACAGAAACAATGCTATTCCAATCAAAATTTCAATGTCATTCTTCAAAGAAATAGAACAATTATTGATGAAATTCATATGGAATCACAAAAAACCCGAATAGCCAAAGCTCTCCTGAAAAAAAAAAGAAGGGAATGGAGGCATCACACTCCCAGACTTCAAACTAAACTACAAAGCCATAATCATCAAAACTGCATGTTATTGGAACAAGAACAGACTTACAGACCAATGGAATCGAATAGAAAATCCAGAAATAAACCCACAGATTTATGGTCAACTAATCTTTGACAAAGGAGCAAAGACTATGCAATGGAGCAAAGAAAGTTTGTTCAATAAATGGTCCTGGGAAAACTGGGTTGCTACATGCAAAAGAATGAAGCTTGACCACTACCTCACACCATACACAAAAATCAACTCAAAATGGATTAAAGAACTAGACATAAGAGCTGAAACCATAAAGTACATAGAAGGAAATATAGGCGAAACACTACGTGATTTGCATATCAAAGACATCTTTACAGACACATCACCCAAAGCAGTGATAGTGAAGGCAAAGATAAACAGCTGGGACTACATCAAATTAAAGAGCTTCTGCACAGCAAAAGAGACAATAACAAAAACAAAGAGAAACCCCCACCAACTGGGAGAACATTTTTGCACATAACACTAATGATAAAGGACTGATCACAAAAATCTGCAAAGAGCTGATGAGACTCAGCAACAGCAAAGAAAATAATGCAGTCAAAAAATGGGCAGAAGAGGTAAAAAGAAACTTCTCTGAAGAGGAAATGCAAATGGCCAACAGGCATATGAAAAAATGTTCAACATCACTTGTAATCAGGAAAATGCAAATCAAAACTACCATGAGATACCATCTTACACCAGTGAGAATGGCACATATTAAAAAAACTAGCAACAGCAAATGTTGGCGAGGTTGTGGAGAAAAAGGAACTCTTCTACACTGTTGGTGGGAGTGCAAACTGGTCCAACCACTATGGAGAGCTGTGTGGAGATTTCTGGACCTACTAAACATAGAGCTTCCATATGATACAGCAATTCCACTCCTAGGTATTTACCCAAAGGACACAGATACATCAATTCCAAAGAACACCTGCACCCCTATGTTTATAGCAGCACTGTTTACAATAGCTAAGCTTTGGAAACAACCCAAATGCCCAAAAATAGATGACTGGATCAAGAAGATGTGGTACATATATACCATGGAATATTACTCAGCATTCAAAAAAGATAAACACATGCAATTTGCAGCAACATGGATGGCGCTGGAAGGGATCATGCTCAGCGAAATAAGCCAAAAAGAAAAAGAAAAATACCGGATGGTCTTACTCATAGCAGGAATCTAGAAAACTTAAATAAGGGACCAGGAAAATGAATAACTATAAGAAAGTGAAAATCAAAATCAACAAAAAACTATGAACCAGAGGCACTTTTAGGGGACGGGGGTGGGAGGGGAGGGATTGGGGTCAGAATGGGGGGGCTGCAATTGTATGGGGAATATAACAATAAAATTTATTATTAAAAAAAAAATGGCCATCCTACCAAAAGCAATATACAGATTCAATGCTATTCCAATCAAAATCTCAATGGCATTTTTCAAAGAAATAGAACAATTATTGATGAAGTTCATATGGAATCACCAAAAACCCCGAATAGCCAAAGCTCTACTGAAAAAAAAAGAAGGGAATGGAGGCATCACACACCCAGACTTCAAACTATACTACAAAGCCATAATCATCAAAACTGCATGGTATTGGAACAAGAACAGACATACAGACCAATGGAACCGAAAAGTAAATCCAGAAATAAACCCACAGATTTATGGTCAACTAATCTTTGACAAAGGAGCAAAGACTATGCATTGGAGCAAAGAAAGTTTGTTCAATAAATGGTGCTGGGAAAACTGGGTCGCTACATGCAAAAGAATGAAGCTTGACCACCACCTCACACCATACACAAAAATCAACTCAAAATGGATTAAAGAACTAGACATAAGACCTGAAACCATAAAATCATAGAAGGAAATATAGGTGAAACACTACGTGATTTGCACATCAAAGACATCTTTACAGACACATCACCCAAAGCAGTGATAGTGAAGACAAAGATAAACAGCTGGGACTACATCAAATTAAAGAGCTTCTGCACAGCAAAAGAAACAATAACAAAAACAAAGAGAAACCCCACCAACTGGGAGAACATTTTTGCACCCAACACTAATGATAAAGGACTGATCACAAAAATCTGCAAAGAGCTGATGAGACTCAACAACAACAAAGAAAATAATCCAGTCAAAAAATGGGCAGAAGAGCTAAAAAGAAACTTCTCTGAAGAGGAAATGCAAATGGCCAACAGACATATGAAAAAATGTTCAACATCACTTGTAATCAGGGAAATGCAAATCAAAACTACCATGAGATACCATCTTACACCAGTGAGAATGGCACATATTAAAAAAACTAGCAACAACAAGTGTTGGTGAGGGTGTGGAGAAAAAGGAACTCTTCTGCACTGTTTGTGGGAATGCAAACTGGTCCAACCACTGTGGAGAGCTTTGTGGAGATTTCTGGACCTACTAAACATAGAGCTTCCATATGATCCAGCAATTCCACTCCTAGGTATTTACCCAAAGGACACAGAAACATCAATTCCAAAGAGCACCTGCACCCCTATGTTTATAGCAGCACTGTTTACAATAGCTAAGCTTTGGAAACAACCCAAATGCCCAAAAATAGATGACTGGATCAAGAAGATGTGGTACATATATACCATGGAATATTACTCAGCATTCAAAAAAGATAAACACATGCAATTTGCAGCAACATGGATGGCGCTGGAAGGGATCATGCTCAGCGAAATAAGCCAAAAAGAAAAAGAAAAATACCGGATGGTCTCACTCATAGCAGGAATCTAGAAAACTTAAATAAGGGACCCGGAAAATGAATAACTATAAGAAAGTGAAAATCAAAATCAACAAAAAACTATGAACCAGAGACACTTCTTGGGGGGTGGGGGGCGGGAGGGGAAGGATTGGGGTCAGAATGGGGCGTTTGCAATTGTATGGGGGAATATAAAAATAAAATTTATTATTAAAAAAAATTACTCTTTTCTGGCAACACAATTACGTGGTCCCATTAGGTCAGTCTAGCAGGGCATCCCAGTGTGATTTGCAAAAGTGCTAAAGAAAAGTTTTTAAAAACTTGAAAATATGACACTGATAGAAATTAAATATGAACACATTCAAATATTTTCTTTAACTCAAGGCAACAACTGGGGTGGGGTTTGGGAGAATGGGGGAATTCTTCACTCTTTGTTGCACTTGAAGGCAGTTTTGATTGTTCTAGTAATGAGGAAGTACTTCTGGAATTTAGTAGGTGTGGAGTTTAAATTCTTGTAATATAAGAAGAATTATCCTTGCCAAAATGTCAAAAATACCCATATAAAGAAATGCTATACTAGACTAATATATGAGAATATTTGAGTAGTTATATTCTCTATACTCAGGCAATTATTAAGAGAAATAGTAGAGAGCAAGGAGGTGGGGCATGATGTCAAGATCCCAATTACTTTGCATTAAACATTAAACTAAGGCATTTCTTAGAAGAGAATGAGGAGGCAGAGAGATTAAGGAGGACTGTTTTGCTATTGTAACTTTCCTCAAAGAAGGAATGTGGGAATGGGAAATGAGATTCTCTCCATGTTAAAAGTTGGCTGAATGTTTATATTCAAACAAACAGTTTCTTTTTCATACTGTGGGTTACAGTTTTTATAATAGATCCACTGTTTTGTTAAATGTTGAATGTTATTATGAGATATTTGAACCCAGCTCAAATCAATTGAGATTGTTTTTCTTTTGCCCGAGTGAATCACTTGATCTTTTCCTCCTCGTATTCCCAGTATGTTCCTTCTTTATTTTTGAATTTTTATAGCTTTACAATGCTATGATTTGATGTTACTTGTTTTGGGTCTCACTTTTTCTTTTCTGGAGAATGACCTGCTATTTGATGTGTGGATTTAGAACTATTGTGTTTTTTACCATCATGTCTTTTAACAATGGCAATGTTTCATTATCCTGGTCTGATTTAAGGGAATTTTATTTATGTTTATTTAGGTTCTTTTTAGCTGTATATCAGGTGTACCTAAAGGAAGATTTTTCATTCTATTCTTCTTTTCCTTTTTCCTTTTTGGGATTTCCAAGAGGGTGACAATATGCTACCATATTCAAAATGCCTGATCCTAAACATTATTATAAAGTCATATTTCAAATTAAAAGATGTGTACAAGTGAGATATAAAGATTCCATTTTGAATTTGGTTTTATTGATTTGGATATTTGCCTATGAAGTAATGTTTATCCAAGAAATTAGAATGAATTTAAACATTTTAATTTTAACGTTGCAGTCTCTGTAGAGGAGCTAGGAATATTTTTACACAAATTAAAATGTATAGTAACTATGAAGTAGGCAAAAAAAAAGAGTAAATAATGTTAGTTGATGTCTTGAGGGGTTTGGTGAGAGTTCGATTTGAGTTGGTGTGATCTTGTATACAATTGGATCCCAGACCTGGCTACATATCAGAACAAGTTGAAAGGTGTTTTTAAATGTAATTCTGATTTCTGAGTCAGGGATGAGGTTTAGGATTTTTTACTTTTCAAAATCATCCCAGAGAGTTCTGTTGTGCTAACATGTGTATTAACCAGATTTTAGAATCTTTCCCTCCTCTTTTAGTTATTTATTTTAAAAAAGATTTATTTATTTATTTGTGCATACAAGAACTGGGGTACAGCCAGAGGTACAGGGGGTGAGAGGATTCACCAGAGACAGAGTAGGGAACAGAATAGGCAGACTAACTGCATACACTGCAGTGGGGAGCTGTGGGTGAGGCAGGAGAGGTCTACTGCACCATGTAGGTCACCTCCATGGCTGGGGATCAAACTTGTGCTGCAGTGGCTGTGGACAGCTTCATAGGCTGTGTCTTAACCCCTTGCATGACCAGGGAGGCCCCAGAATGTTCTTAATGCTCAATAAAAAGTTAATTAGAGCCCTTCTCTACTACTGTGCCAACAGTAACAGCAGAGAATATTGTGGGGATGCATTTTGGGGACAGGATATTCTTTAGATTTGCTTAGAAATCTTTGTGTATTTGTTGGAAAGTCTGTGTCATTGAAATTTTCCTTATAATTCTCTATCACAATTTTTGTCTTTGCTGTGACATAATTTCAGTTGCTGAAGAGGGAAACCAGGGTGTATGTAGGTACAGACAAATGAGCAACTGCATTTTTTGGGAAAATGTTTAACAACTCAAGATGTAGTTTTTCCTGAAAGAAATGAATGGTTGTTCTTCAAAACACCTGAGGTAACATGAATGACTTTCCTCTTTGGTGTCATATTTGTATAGAATTTCATAATTGGATTTGATTTATCAAATTAGCTTTTTGGTGTACATAATCTTCCATTATAAAAATTCAGTTAAAATGTTCTAATGTGATTGTTTTCTTTTTTCCCTAGGAGACCATAAAAAGCATTCACTTTATTGCAAAATACACCTAAAAGATAATTATATCACTTTAAACTTCAGATAAATTGTTCATAAAATGACTTAAAACTGCTCTTAGTGATAAATGCTTATATGTGATGATGCAAGGAAATGGGACACAGTAAATGGGAAATAAATGGTTTTATGTGAAGCTTTAAGGATTTTTAATTACCTCTCTTGTACTATAAAGTGGTTTACTTCTTTAAATGCTGCTTATAAAACTTGTACTCTGATTTTACTCTAATACTTTTAAAAGATGTAATTAAATTTTTGCAGACTTACCTTACCTCTGATAGACCATCGTAGGAAATGTGATTATCCCTCGTAGGTTAAACATTTCCTTTATTTGCTTGATAGTGAGGAAGTGTAGCTTTAAAATGTCCATAATTTTATAGACACTCGGAACATTATGATAAATATAATCTTAGAAGAAACCTCTCTGGAGACAGTGGTTGCTTTGATGCTTTCTTGGTGATGTTTTTTTAACCATAGTCTTTGAATCTCAAAACATGTATGTTACTGGACATTTGTTGTAATACTTTTGACCATAAACTAAATTGAAGAATAATTATGCTCTATTTGGTTAAAAGTAGTAACTAAAATTGCAAAAATTATAGCTCTGTGGATGATTTCTTAAAGTTCTGTTTATCTAAGGGTAAAGAAAGAAAAAGCAGTGTCAGCCTATTTTTTATTGGAAGTGGGTAGGAATAGCTCATATTGTTGTAACTGTGTTCCCGTTAAGAGAGGCAAACATTGTATTGCTTATGTATTATTAGGTATTAATGTATTTTAGTTTGAAATGTGTTCTGGATCAGAGATAGCTTTATTTTGGTCAGTGAGACCTAGCCACAAATGATTTGATTTTCTAAACATATATACTTACGTAAGAAAGACTGCATTTTCCCTCTTAAGTGTCCTTGCCTACTGATTCCAGTGTGTGTGTGAACTGCACCTAGTTTGAGTCTAAACAGCACAAAATCTGAGCACTTACTTCCCACAGCTTCCCTTTCTCTCCTCCCTTAAAATGTATTCCCTATTAGAACCTGTTTACTTTGGTTCACTCTGCAGTGCTCAGGTACTTGTTTTTGTATTTTTTTTTTTGTGTAATTTCTAGTAGTTTTATTTTCCTGTGAGGGCTTTATGTGTTCATCACTAGCATTTATCTCCTTATCTTTTCTCTCTTGAAATATTTATTCTGATCTAATGCCCACATGTTTGTTAAACCTTTTTTAGTTTCTCAGAAAAGGTATCCTGATGGTATATTTTCTTGTTATGCTCAGGTTTGACTCCTCTTATGAACATTTTCATTAATCTCATCTTTGATAAATTACATCATTCTAATAATTCTAACTTCTTTTCCAGAAAAAAATCAAGAAATTTGTTTTAATTTGCATTTTACCTTCCTTTTTGTTCTCTCCTTTTCATTTATTTCTTAATCTCCCTCTTCATTCTGTGAGATCATTTCAAGTTTACACTTTTTCACTTTTCAAGTTTATTTTCTTCAGTAATAATTCTGCACTTTTTAGTACAATTAAAATATCTTATTTCAATCTTATTCCTTCTTAGTATATCTTTAAAAACTTATAATTACATTTAATCCTTTAGTTTCCTTTTGGCCATCTTTATTTTTACATTCACTTTGTTACTGTCTTTGAATTTATATATATATATATATATTTAAAGATTTATTTATTTATTTATACAAGCACTGGCTACAGTCAGAAGTCGGGAGGGTGAGAGAATTCACCGGAGCCAGAGCGGAGAGAACAGGCAGACAGACGAAGTACACGGCTGAGGGGAGCAGCGGGTGGCAGGAGAGGTCTGCACGCCATGTGGGACCCTCGCCCGGTGGCCGGGGATTGAACCGGCGCTGCAGAGGCTGTAGGCAGCCTCGCAACCCAGCGCTCAACCACTGCGCCACTGGGGAGGCCCTGTATATATTATTTTTATAGAGGTTGTGAGTTTTAATTTTTTGAAAGCATGGGATTGTATTGAAATGTTTCCTCTAATTTCTAAAGTGAATCACTTTTATTTATTTATTTAGTTTAAAATTATTTGTTTATTTTTGTGTAGAACAACTGGGGTATAGGCCAGAGATGTGGGGGTGAGAGGATTCACCAGAGACAGAGTGGGGAGCAGAACAGGCAGATTGACTGAAATACATTGTTGAGGGGAGCAGAGGGCGAGACAGGAGAGGTCTGCTGCACCATGTGGGTAGCTCCCTGATCGAACTTATGCTGCAGTGGCTGCGGATAGCTTCATAGGTTGAGTCTTAATCCCCTGTGCCACCAGGGAGGCCCAGTTTAAACCTCAGGCAGACTGACGAAATACACTGCTGATGGGAGCAGTGGGCGCGGCAGGAGAGGTCTGCATGTCATGTGGGACCATGACACAACAGCGGCTGGGGATCGAGCCTGCGCTGCAGAGGCTGCGGGCAGCTTCGCAGCCCAGCGCTCAACTGCTGCGCCACCAGCGGAGGCCCATCTTCTGCCCATTTCTTGACTGGACTGTTTATTTTGTTTTTGTTGACTTGTGGGGGTTCTTTGTATATCTTTGTGATCAGCCCCTTATCAGCTGACTGGAGTGCAAAGATTTTTTCCCCAGTCAGTGGGTTGTCTCTCGGTTTTGGTTAATGTCTCTTTTGCTGTGCAGAAGCTTTTCAGTTTGATGTAATCCCAGGTGTTTATCGTTTTCTTGGCTTTCTTTGCTTTGGGTGATGAGTCTTTAAAGATGTTATTGCGATGTATGTCTTGTAGTGTTTTATGTATATTTTCTTCTAAATATTTTATGGTTTCAGGTCTTATGTCCAGTTCTTTTATCCCCTTTGAGTTGATTTTTGTGCACGGTGAAAGGTAGTGGTCTAATTTCAGTTTTTTGCATGTGGTTGTCCAGTTTTCCCAGCATAGGTTGCATCTTAACCCCTGCGCCACCAGGGAGGCCCTAGCTAATCACTTTTAGATAGGTTTTTTTCCTTTAAATGTTGTACTCTTTACCTGATCTTCACTATTTTCAGTTATTTTCCCACCTTTTGTTTTTGTTCCTTGCTGGCAAAGTATTCATGAATCATATATTGTGTTTATCAGATTTCATCAGTGATATTGGTAAGGCATAGTTATAGAAATGCTCTCCTGTTTTCAGGCAATAATTTGACTATTAGCTTTAACTTCTGTTGGTTTTCACTTTTTTTTTTTTTTTTTTTGGTATTTCTAATAGACAGTCAGGGAGGGGGGCAGTTTGTATGAGGAAATGAAGGCTAAGTGCTATTTTTAATTAGACCCTCCAATAATTATTTTCCAGATAACTTATTTTCCAGATATTTTCCAGATAACTTATTTTCCAGATAAATTATTTTCAAATGCATTAACCAAACATTATTTTGGTTAATGTACAATCTCCTGGGAATCTTATGCTTATTTCAAATATTAGGAGAGAAGGGTCATTGGGATCATGAACAATTCTCAATTTTGTTTTCTCTTTTGCTAGTACTTTAAATTATATTTGCAAAAAATGTAAAGCCCTCCACTTTCCCATTATTATTGGTAAATGCATATTTCATTATGAGAGGGCATGCCTTCTTTTACGTTCTCTCCTTCATCGGAACTTTACTTTCTGAGTTCACTTTCAGGGTTGAGTAATTCAAGGAAACCCTGGAGAATAGCTGTGATTGCGGTTGTTTTCTTACACAAGGGTGCACTCATTTTACCCAGTTTTCAAATTGTATATTTATCAAACACTTTCTCCACAAATTGTTTTGAAAGAAGTTGAGAATATACGTTCAGGATTTAGGAGGGGCATGTCTCCTGGTTGGTGCAAGTGAAAAATTTCTGTAATAGATTTCATACAAATGTATTTTTTTCGGTATGAACTGCAAATGATGAGAAGTGAATTATCTATAATATTAACTTTATATTTAAAGTAGAAAGAGTTAATCTTTGGAATAAATATTAATGAGGTCCTTTTACCTCATTACAACAATTTTGTACAGTACTCAGCTGAATTATATAATATTTAGAATCTGCTAGCCTTTGTAGTTATAGTACAGTTAATTTTCAATGTGTGGCTTTGGATCCCTGGTTTCCTAAGACCCTTTTAAGCAGTTAATGAGATAAAATTGTTTTTATTATAATACTTAGACATTATTTATCTTTTTTACTCCCATTATTTTACAAGTGTACATTGGTATTTTCTAATGGTTGCTTGATGTGTGATATTGTAGCAGAATGAATGCAGACCCAGATATGTGAATCCAGTTGTCTTCAGTTAAGCCAGATATTAAAGGGAACAAAAAGTAAAACAGTGCCATGTGTGATTGACCAAATAATGATCTCCCAAAGATGCCCATGTCCTAATCCTTGGAACCTATGACTATTTGAGTCAGAGAGACTTTGCATGGGGGATTAAATTAAGGATTTTGGCAGAGGAGAGGATTTTGCATCTTCTGGAGAGGGCCCAGTGTAATCACAAGGGTTATTAAATGTGGAAGAGGTAGATGGAAGTTTAAATATTAAAGTGACAGGATGTGAGAAAGACTCAAAAGGATGTTGATGGCTTCGAAGATGGGAGGGGCCACATGCTGAGGAATGTGGGAGATAATTAGAAATGGGAAAAGGCAAGGAAAACCAAATGTTCTGTTGAATCCTTCAGAAAAGAATGCAGTTCTGCTGTCACCGTCACCTCAGTTTTAATCTGTTGAGATCCAGTTTGGATTTCTGACCTTCAGGACTGTAAGGTAATAGATTTGTGTTGTTTAAACCAGTTTGAGGTAATTTGTTAAAGAAAAATAAAAAAAAAATAATTATGCAACTGCATGACAAATATTTAAGTTATCTATGCTAAACAAATAATGCCTTTTTAATAAATGCCATGCAAGAAAATCTCCAAAAAAAAATAAATTAAATGTTTGAACTTAAAAAAAAAAAGAAGCAATAGAAAACTGTCACTCTAGTATTCGTTACAGCGTCTTTTAAAGACTGCATTATTCCTTTAGTCTATATCCTTCAATGAATCCCTGCTGATTTCAGAACAAAATCAAGCTCTATAGTTTGACCAATAATGCCTTTTGTCATTTGATTTAACTATTTATTTAGTTAAGTTCCCTAATATCCGTTCTATGTGCCATGGATATAAAACTATTGCTGGTTTTCAAAATTACCAACTTTCCCATGCCTCTGGGTTTTTTTTTTTTTTTTTCCCCACACTATGCTCCCTGCTTACATAGCCCACTTTTACTTGTTCTACCTATCCTTATAAACTCACTTTCAGTGTCATTTGGTATGCACAGCCTTGGCTTTGCCTTCCCATATGAGACAAAGAGAGAGCCTGTCTTCCCATCCTACTGTTAGCTACTTAGGGAGGTAATAATGTCATATATGTATATGTATACTTCAGTATCTTGATTCACAGTATTCCTCAACAAACATTTCATGGTTATTTAACTGATTGTTAATTGCTCAATATCTCATTAATAATTTATTCTCTTCTATGAATCAGTCTTCAACATGAATCTGTCATGTATTAAACTGAATTTAGACATTTCCTGGTGCCTCTCCTCATCTTTTTCTCTTTTTTTAATGCCAAATAACCTGGGGGGTGAGTGATTTGTGCATGCAGTTTTAGTTTTCCTCCTCCATTACCTCTTAACTCCTCGATATGTTATTTATATTCTAGAGAATTGGTTTTTCTTTTTAAAAATTCCCTTTAATCTCTGCTTATCTTCTTTGACCTCTCTGATAAATTTGACCATTCATCAGTCTTTTCTTCCTTTAGTTTCCAAGTATGTTAATACTCTTTTTCAAATCCTAAGTTTGTTTGTTATTTTTTCCTGCCTCTTTTTTTTTTCATCCCTTTATTTTGGATATTCCCCCCAAATAAATGTGTAAGGCTTGGTTCTTGTCTCTATTTGGTTAATGTCTTGAAGACTATCTACATCATGGCTTTACTGCTATGTCTGTAGTCAACACCAACTGTAGTCCTTTCCGTACAGCAGCCATACTTGAAGTCTCTTCCATTTTAGTAAACAAAGACAAACAAAAAATCAGTTCATTTCTTATAAGTGATTTTCCCATCATATGTGTCTTTTTTCTATCAGTTACCATTGTACCCACTTGTTTGGTTAGAGATGTTGGAGTTCACCTTACTTTCTCTTTTTATCTTTTTATTTGATATTTTATCAAGATATTGTTTTCTTCAAGCTGTCTCTTAGATTTTTGACCATCACTCAAATGTAGGCCCTCTTAGTCTTAAGAGCCACCTAACTTTGTTCCATGCCTCCAATAATTTTTCTCTTTAACCAATTTTTCATTCAATACTCTTCTTTATTAACCACTGTGAGACCTACCACCACTACTTTTTTCACATCCAGCTCATTCTGAAGTGCTTTCATATCCTCCTACATGAGAAACTATCGTTGATTTTTATTGGTTATCTCAACAGGGTCTTGAATGTTTTTTGACCCAACTAAACATGGAGACTCACCTTGAGTATCAAGGGCTGCATTAACGCTAACCTACTCAAAAAGAGTAAGAAGACCACAAGGCAGCACCAGGTCTTGCTTTTGAGAGATAGTTGTAGCAGTCCAATTTCTTAGGGGCAAGGGAACTGTCTAGGTCAGGAGTCTTATACCCCTACAGGTGCAATTAATCTTATAACAACCCCAGAGGGATAGCTTCCAAGGTTTTTGCAAGGACATATCAGTTACAGAAGTCACCATATTCAGGAAAGCACTAAGTATGGCATCCATATAATTTCTTTATAGTTTATTTATAATTCCTTCTGGTCCATGGGTCATTTTTACCATGTTAAGTTATGGGGCAATGCAGTGAGCATTCTACCCTTACTAGGTTACCTAGGGACTAGTGGTAGCAAGTTAACCGAGGGTTAGATGTCATGCAAGAAGGGAACAATTTTGTTAAGTTTTTGCTCAGTTAATAATGAAATTAGAGGGCCTCTCTGGTGGCATAAGAGTTAAGTCTCAGTGCTATCACTGCTGTCGCCTGAGTTCGTTCCTGGCCAGGGAGATAAACTATTTTTTTTAAAAAACATTATTTATTTTATGCATACAAGAACTGGGGTATAGACCAGAGAGGTGAGGGGAGGGTGGTAGTGAGAGGATTCGCCAGAGAGAGTAGGGAGCAGAACAGGTAGATTAACTGAAATGTACTGCTGAGGGGAACAGTGGGCGAGAAAGGAGAGATTTGCTGCGCCATGTCAGTTGCTCCCTGGCCTGCCAGGGATCAAACTCATGCTGGGGATCAGATTCGTGCTAGGGATTGAACTCATGCCACAGTGGCTGCTGGTAGCTTGATAACACTATGTCTTTCACCCCTGTGCCATTAGGGAGGTCTGGGAGCTAAACTATTACTGTGCAGCAGACCTCTCCTGTCTTGCCCGCTGCTCCCCTCAGCAGTGCATTTCAGTTGATCTGCCTATTCTGCTCCCCACTCTGTCTCTGGTCAATACTCTCACCTCTTGCACCTCTGGCCAGCACCCCAGTTCTTCTACGTGAAAATAAATAAAGATTAAAAAAAACCAAACAATGAAATTAGAACTGATATGTTTTTTATTAAGTTCTTTCATAATCTGAAAGACTCATAGCCATTTATTCAAATCTCCCAGCACTCCCCATTAGCCTCTTCTGACTCCCTCACCTTATACAATAAGAGTTTAAAATATTTTCTTTCTTCATTATATTCTAAAATTCAGTGCATGCAATAATTCTAGGCAAGCAGTAGTTATTTAAGAAATAGCCACAGGATAACAGAATTTCAGAATTATAAAAAACATTCTAAACTGATGGATGCATTCTATTATGTTTTGCATTGATATAAACTAAACATAGAAGAAAGCGAAACACTTTTTCCATTCAATGATGAATGAGGGGGCACTATTGCAAAACTCTTCTTAGAATTGGAAAAACTCACAGCTCAAAGTTACAATCACTTCCAGCCTAAACACTTGCCAGTACAATATTAAGAGAAAAAGCACAATATAAAATGAAATTCAAAGTTGAATCACAAAATTGCTTAGGTTTCAGAAGTGTAAAAGAGGTACACTCTCTGTGATGGAGGCCGGGGGCAGTGAGGCCAAGCAGAGAAGGTGGAATGTGAGGCAGCAGGAGACAGAAGACTTTGGATGTGGTTCAGGCTGACTGCTTGTATGACTGTTCTGGCAAGTTAATTAACTTTTCTGTACTTTAACACATGTCCATTAATGCACAACGTGATATTTTCCCATTATTTACCTAAGGCTACATGGCGAGGATTAATGAGGTGATACTGTGAAATGTTTCAAGTTACATGAAGAGAAAGTCAGCAGAAATATATTTTTATTTCTCCTATTGGGGATCAAGGAATAGCAGAAGAAAAGCAGGATTTATAATAAAGCTACTTTTAATTGTGTCTACATAGACCAATTAGAACATAAGTCAAAAATTTTTTGGTGAATTTGATCAATTGAGATAGGAAATTAAATTAACTCAGGCTGACCTGTATTATTTCATTTTTCAGTGGAATGAAAGCATTTGGATATAAATTATTCTTTCAATTGCTCTACCTTCTCCCACTTCCCCCCATTTTCTCTCTCTCTCTTTCTCTTTTTTTTTTTTTTTAAGATTTATTTATTTATTTATACAAGCACTGGGTATAGTCAGAAGCACGGGAGGGTGAGAGCATTCACCAGAGCTAGAGGGGAGAGCAGAGCAGGCAGACTGATGAAGTACACTGCTGAGGGGAGCAGTGGGCGCGGCAGGAGAGGTCTGCGCGCCATGTGGGACCCTTGCCCGTGGCCTGGGATTGAACCAGCGCTGCAGAGGCTGTGGGCAGCTTTGCAACACAGCGCTCAACCGCTGCGCCACCGGGGAGGCCCTCTCTTTTTGGTTTTGGTGAAAGAGTCAAGTATAAACCCTTGATCCCTTTTTTAGGTGTAATATAAACATTTAACAACTAATACTGGGAAAAGTCTATATCAAAGGAAAGAAATAGAAAATTTTTGAACTACACATATGATGTTTGTATTGTCAAGGTAAAGCTTAAGCATATGGGCAAGCTGCAAGATATGCATATCCTAAACTATTGTCCAACAAAAATTATATATCAAGTCAAAAATGCACACTAAAAGTGCATTTGTTATATTGTACTGTGCATTTTAAAAGCAAGTAATTAATATATAATAGGAATTGATAGCCTTCCTTTTTAAAATTATGAATGTCCTCAATAAAATATAGAGATACTTTTCATGGTCTTCTACATTTATAAGCTATAGTCACTGGAAAGTAATTAGTCCAATTTTCTCTTTGAGAAAACTTGAGCCCCTATTATCCTTTGCCTTGCTTGTATCAGCCTTAGTAAGTAAAAGTTTTAGAGTAGCAGAAGTTCTTCCAAGACTGCATTTAATTCAGTCTGTGGAATTTATTACTGCAGATGTCATCATGTTATAATAGCTGGATTCAAAATGAGGTTAGGAGAATTTTATAGCAAATAACATTTATAATTGTAAAGCAAGTGACTTAAGGGTTTTATCTTTAGGTCATAAGATCATACTATGTATGATCAGTTCATAAAATATTAAACTATGGAATCAGAAAGGGGATTTTTCTTGTATAATATCCTTAAAGACCTTTGATAGAGACGATTTCTGATGTCTTAAGGTAGATGAAAGTGACAACATAACAGAAACATCATTTGATATTGGATTTGATGGCAAATCCAACATTTATATAAAACTTCAGCAAAATACAGCCAGCAAAATATCAAGCAAAATTTAAAGTTTTGCCTATGTCTAGAAAAGCTAAAAAGAAACTTCTCCAAAGAGGAAATGCAAATGGCCAACAGGTATATGAAAAAATGTTCAACATCACTTGAAATCAGGGAAATGCAAATCAAAACTACAATGAGATACCATCTTACACCAGTGAGAATGGCACATATTAAAAAAACTAGCAACAACAAATGTTGGCGAGGGTGTGGAGAAAAAGGAACTCTCCTGCACTCTGGTGGGAGTGCAAACTGGTCCAACCACTATGGAGAGCTGTGTGGAGATTTCTGGACCTACTAAACATAGAGCTCCCATATGACCCAGCAATTCCACTCCTAGGTATTTACCCAAAGGACACGGAAACATTAATTCCAAAGAGCACCTGTACCCCTATGTTTATAGCAGCACTATTTACAATAGCTAAGCTTTGGAAACAACCCAAATGCCCCAAAATAGATGACTGGATCAAGAAGATGTGGTACATATACACCATGGAATATTACTCAGCATTCAAAAAAGATAAACACATGCAATTTGCAGCAACATGGATGGAGCTAGAAAGGATCATGCTCAACAAAATAAGCCAGAAAGAAAAAGAAAAATACCGGATGGTCTCACTCATAGCAGGAATCTAGAAAGCCTAAATAAGGGACCAGGAAAAAGAATAACTATAACAAAGAAAAAATCAAAATCAACAAACAACTATGAACCAGCGACACACTATGGGGGGAGGTGGGGAAAGGAGGGATTGGGATCAAAATAAGGGGGTTGCATTTGTATGGGGAATATAAAAATAAAAAAAAACAAAGCAATAAAAATAATAAAGTTTTGCCTATGTCCACTTGCTGACAAACAGCTAGTTAAAAAGAATTAAAGGAGTAAAATTCAGTTGAACTAATTATTGATATTGTGAAGACTTGAAAAGTTCTTACTGTTGTAGAACTTATCTTAAAATATTAATTCAAGTAAACTTGCTTGCATGTATAAATATAGGCTAAATGCATGTAAATAGTGAAATTGATTCAATTTTTTAAAAAGAATTATTTATTTATGCATACAAGAACTGGGTTACAGGACAGAGTTACGGAGGGTGAGAGGATTCACCAGAGACAGAGTGGGGAACAGAACAGGCAGATCAACTGAAAAACACTGCTAAGGGGAGTAGCGGGCAAGTCAGGAGAGGACCGCTGCACCATGTGGGTAGCTCCATAGCTGGGGAACGAACTCATACTGCAGTGGCTTTGGACAGCTTCATAGGTTGTGCTCCAACCCCTTGCGCCACCAGGCCCTGATTCAATTCTTAATATAAAAGTTTTCAATTTTTTGATTGCTGAATAATATTCCATCATGTATATGTACCACAACATCTTGATCTAGTCATCATTTTTGGGCATTTGGGTTGTTTCCAAAGCTTAGCTATTGTAAATATTGCTGCTATAAATATAGGGGTGCAGGGGCAGCAATATGGATGCAGCTGGAAGGGATCATGCTCAGTGAAATAAGCCAGAAAGAAAAAGAAAAAATACCAGATGGTCTCACTCATATCAGGAATTTAGAAAACCTAAATAAGGGACCAGGAAAAAGACTAATTATAATAAAGAAAAAATCAACAAGCAACTATAAACCAGAGATACACTATTGGGGGCGGGGAGGAAAGGAGGGATTTGGGCAAAAATAAGGGGGGGTGGGAATTATATAGAGAATATAACCAAAATGAAAATGCATACATTGTGCAAAAATGAAAAACAATATAAGAATTATATAAAATAAATAAAGAAATAAATTTAAAAAGTTTTCAATTTTTATTTGTGGAAGTGGATGCATTCAATACAACTTTATTAGGATTGTTTAGTGGCCCCATCTTCTAAGTAGATCTATAAGGCAGTTCTTCCTTCCTCAGAGTCAGTAGCTTGACTAGGAGTTTGATAATTTTAAAGCCATTTAGTTCTCAGAAAGTCCGAGAAGGGTTAGATATTGTCTGAGTTTAGAGATTGTCGAAGTTAAAGTGTTGCTCTTGAAACTGAAAAGCTTTTATATTGACATTGATATCCAAAGTCTTGCCTTTTAATTGCACTTTGGATATATAGAACTGTTGTGGATCAAAACTTGTAATGTGTGGCAGTATTTAATGCATGCTCATTCAATCTTATAATGCATGTCAGTGGTCTTTATACTTATGAAGTGCCAGTAGACTTTGAACAACTCTTCATTTTCTTCCAAGTTTATGTCCTGCTCTCTATTTGGAGTGTGGAAACTGTTAAGCAGGGGCTGTCTCTGGTATCTGAGTCTTCATAATATTTTCATTCTCTACATTTGCTTTTTTTTTAAAGATTTATTTATTTATTTATTTATACAAGCACTGGGTACAGTCAGAAGCACGAGAGAATTCACCAGAGCCAGAGCGGGGAGCAGAGCAGGCAGAAGGACCGAAGTACACTGCTGAGGGGAGCAGCGGGCGGCAGGAGAGGTCTGCGCACCATGTGGGACCCTCCTCCAGTGGTTGGGGAGCATCCGGGGATCGAACCCGCGTTGCAGAGGCCGCGGGCAGCTTCCCAACCCAGCGCTCAACCGCTGCGCCACCGGGGAGGCCCTACATTTGCTTTGTCATATTGTCTATATTACTTATTTTTTGAGTTTGATTTTCAAGCATAGAGAGATATATAATCTGTTGACTTGATTTAATGTTGGGCAGGAACAAAGCTAATGACCATAGAAACATAGAGCTTTATAGTGAGTTTTTATGTCTATCAAATAGCATCTATTTCCTACTTTTAATTTTACAAAGGTTAGTAGTCCCAGAGATACACAAAGTGACTTGTTCAGAAGAAGCTAATGTGATTTTATGAGTCAGTTTGACCGGATCAAGGGGTACACAGATATTTGGATAAACATTATTTCTGGGTGTGTCTGTGAGGGTGTTTTCAGATAAGATTACCACTGAATCAGCAGACTGAATAGATTGCTCTCCCCCATGTGGGTGGGACATTACAGCCTCTATAATCATGTAATCTGACTCCATATCATAATATCTATCTATCTATCTATCTATCTATCTATCTATCTATCTATCTATCTATCTATCTATCTATCTATCTATCTATCTTTATAGATATTTACCGGTAGGTTGAGTTTCTTTGGAGAACACTGACTAATAAAGCTATTCAGGACAGACATATGACTAGAATACAGGTGCTAACTCTGCTGCCATTTATCACACCATACTTTTGAAAATATTTAGCATGATGCTTAATATGAAAGAGGAGCGGGGCAATAAATGTTTTTGAAATAGCTCATAGTTTAAAAAAACATTCTAATTTTATTTTGCAACAAGTAGACAGGGCCTGGAAGTAGTTGCAAATTTTCATTTCATTTTCACATCGATCCTTATAAATTAAAAAGCTCTTTCCTCCCATAAAAAAAGAAAACTAAAGAAAAACTGAAAGCCAGTATCATCAAATGCCATTCTCTTGCCTTAGGCGTTAATTAGCTATCATCAGAGTGCCATCTCAGATGAGTCTTTTATGGGAGCTCTTTATACTTATGACCATGAGTATATACTCTATGGCCAATTCTCTGCATAAGTGGGTAGGGCATTTGAAAACTGACCAAGGTGGTTATAATGACCACATCCTAAAGTAGCCTTTAGCCACATCTGCTCGATCTTTAGAGGTAATAGGTTCAGTCAATCTATTGCCACATCTTGTCATGAACACAAGAGACAGAGTGATGCTTCTATCTAAAGTATAGTTAGTGTGCATACAAATCACCTGAGAATCTTATTAAAATGCACATCTTCTGATTCACATTTCTGGAGTGGAAACTGAGACACTGAATTTCTAGCAAGCTCTTAGATGCTGCAGAAGTTTCTGGTTTGGAGTTTACATGGGATGGGGAGAAACTAGCTACTAGAGAATTCTACTGTGTGACTCTTTTAAAAAATTATTTATATATATTTTACATCTTTGTTTATTTTTAAACAACATTCAGCCGTGCACCATCGCCGTAGTCACCTATGCTCCTCCCTCCCTCCCTTCCTCTGATCCCTCTCCCTTCCCCTCTCCTGCAGGATGTCTCTGGTTTATAATTGTCTGTTTGTTTTTGTTTTGTTTTTTTATTATTATTTCCCCTGATGTATTATTTCCCTATATTCCTCCTATAAGTGAAACCATCCGATATTTTTCTTTTTCCTTCTGACTTGTTTCACTGAACATAATTCCTTCTAGCTCCATGCATGTTACTGTGAATGGCATTAGTTATCTTTTTTGATTGTTGAATAGTATTCTGTTGTGTATATATACCACATCTTCTTTATCCAGTCATCTCTTTTTGGGCATTTGGGTTGTTTCCAGGTTTCACCTATTATAAATAGTGCACAATAAACATAAGGGTACAGGTATTCTTTTGAATCAATGTTTTTGTGTCCTTTGGGTAGATCTCTAGGAGTGGAATTACTGGGTTATATGGTAGCTCCATTTTTGAAAGGCATATGAAAAAATGTCCAACATCCCTTATAATCAGGGAAATGCAAATCAAAACCACATTGAGATACCACCAGTAAGAATGGCACATATCAAAAAAAACAAATGTTGGCGAGGGTGTGGTGAAAAAAGAACTCTCCTACATTGCTGGTGGGAGTGCAAGCTGGTCCAACCACTACGGAGAGCTGTCTGGAGGTTCCTCAGACTGTGTGACTCTTGTGTCTATGTCTTTGCCATGTTTGCCTCTAGACATGTTTTGTCAAGGATCTTATTTATTACAAGTGGGAATCATATCTTTCAGCGTTTAGTCTTGAAATTGCCATTTTCTCCTCCAAGTTATGTGAATAACAGCCTCAACCATTCTTGTCTTTGCACTTATAAACCCAGAGTCATGTTCTGTCTCATCCTATGATATTTTGTGGAGTAATGTCAGAATTTAACAGAGAGTTGTTAGAAACATAGATAAATATGTCTGTTTTTGGAAATATAGTTCACTTAAAGTTTCATAGCTTAATTTAGAGATGAAATGGTAATTTGATTTAAAATAGTTATTATTGGGAATATGGGTAGTATCACTAAAAGTTACTATGGAGCAGAAATTTACATTTGCATTGAAATGATGATAGCCACATATATCTGCACATTTTTAAAGGACAGAAAATAGAAAAAAAGACATTTAAACCACAAGGTGGCAGTAAGATATATATAAAGAAAAAGGGAATTAAAAAAAAAAAATGATTTCAGACAGACCCGTGAGGAAATGTCAAAATTAATAGCATTTCCTAATGCACTGGTATGTAGGAATACCTTATTGAAGCTACTTATTTGTGGCATTCTTGGATAACCGTACTTTACATTGTCAGTGTAGAAGCTAGTCATCTTCTTGGGTTCTCAGTAAACATTTGTAGATGACACTTTTCTATTAGGAAAAACAGCAATGTAATATTTTTTCTTTATTTTAGTTCTATTTAACCAATAGTTACACTCATAAGTTACATGTAAATATTCCCAAGATGTGAATTCTAGAAACTTTGACAAGTCCTTGGTTCCACAATAAACTGGCCTTTTACGTAAAGAATAAATTTAATGAAAATTTGAGGTTGTTTTTCTGTTCCACTCTTTGTGACACTAGAATAATTTTAAATAATGACAAAAGTCTTATTTAATCTTTCATCTTAGTCATGAAGACAACTGTATTGTCTACTAGAAATCAAATTGATTGTGTTGTGAAAACCCTGTCAGCAGTTCATTGGTTCTAAGTTCATCTAACTAGTGTCTAAGTTCATCTAACTAGTGTCTAATAGGAAACTGAGATAAATATTGCAAAGGTCACATAGGTATCTAGATATTCTTTTCCTTTTGGAAAATGGTAAAGGATATTAGGAAGGGTTCTTTGAAAGACAAAAGACAGACTGAATTTTTCAATATCTGCTCCACTTCTTGAAATAACTTCATTAAGTGAAGCTATGCTCTACATAATTGAAAACTTGGAAATACCCTCAAATGCCAACTACAAACCAAAACTTTTGATAGTCAACTGGGAATGGGAAAAGGAAGAATATTCTGGCTAGAGTAATGGGTAGAATTTCTATTTCCTGCCATTGGCAGGATGCCTGGGTGTTAGTTGTTTTGGGCCTGGAAATCAGCCATAGTGAAGCTGGGGCCAAAATGTCAAGGAATGACACCTGTGCAAGTGTGCTCGTGGCTCTGGGTCAGGTATCCCTTGTGTAAGGCAATTGGGACTGTATTTTTGTTTGTTTTAATGTCTGCCATGCAGTTGGGCAGCATTAAATAAATTACGTATGTCTAAGTGTGAGTGAGATTCCCTTAAAGTCAGTACTTAGAAATGAGTGTATGGTCTCTTTGGAATTTATGAATACTAAAGACTTCAGGTTTATGAAGTCTGTCATACTAGACTGCTCTTTTAATTAGTCTGGTTTGAATTTTAAAAAGCTGTTGTTTGAAATAGCTCAACAATATCAATCAATGTTATATTAGGGTGCTTGTAGTTATTACCTGATAATTAAAAAATAAAAAGAGAAATATTTAACATACACTTAGCAACCATTGCACGGGTGCAATGTTACAATCAGAATGATGCTGAAAGTTTATGTTTATGTGAGCTTGAAACCACTGACAGGACCGGGCTGTGCTACCACCACAGTATTTTTTTAGAGAAGCAGTGGTTAGTGATCTAGTGAAGCCATCAATACCTAAGCTGTGTTTACATACAAAACATAAAGACGTAAGTACAGAACTCAATTCAATGCATGTAGGATCATACTTCTGAGTAAAGGTATCATAATCATTTAGTTTAGTATTACTGCTACATTCAGAAAAAGTGCATCTTTTCTGGATTTCTCCTCCCGCCCCCCAAATCTAGTGACAAAGTTTTTGTTTTTTTTTGCCATTCTTAAATTAGATTTAAAAATAAATAATACAACTCCCACAAGTCAACTGATGAAACTAAACTATTAATTTAAAAAATAAACTTGATTAAAAATTGAGTCATTGTGGCAATAGCCCTATATTTCTACCAGGGAACCATCCTTTATGACACCAATATGGGAAAAATGTGCAACACAGGACTGATAAGTGCATCTATTGGATAATTATTTTTTAGCTGAGTAAATAAAATGCTTTGTTCATAATAAGTATCAACTTATGAGTGATATCTGCTACCACTCATGTCTGTAGCCAATCATAAATGGATAACCCAGCATCATAACCAGTGCCTAACAGGACTCACATCATGGCCAGAGACATCAGGAGTGGCAAAAAGACACAGTATTTTCTGGATTTTCCATCTACCTTGTTACATTCAGAGAACACATCACTAAATGACATGGTATATGGAATGTTAAATTATCATCTAAATATTTACATGCCATCCTTCCAAAAGCAGGACTGTATTCCTGGTTGAAGCAATCAAGGAATAAAACAAATACAAAAACAAAAACAAAAAACCAAAACTGGGAGATTGCCTCCAGGAGGAGGGGAATAGCCTGCATAGCAACTTGGGACACCAAGAGATTGCATCCCTCTCAATGACTGACATGGTGAGGACGTATGGGTTATAGATGCAGCTAGTTGTGGCCCAGTTCATTCAGCGCTAATTCAGGCATAGTTTGGTTACCTCCAAAGTCTAAGATTTATTTTTTTTCTCTAGAATTTCTTAGACAGCTTGTGATAGGCATTGGATTGACTAAACAGAAAATGATGGCTGTGGGAATGGTTATTAACCTTGATTCTAGTGAGGAAGTAACCTCACTACAGTATAACAAAGTGCGAACACCTTTAGGTTGGAAGCAGATAATTGTTCTGTCCAGTCAATATTATTCCCTAGTCTGTGAATTAGGCATGGGGATGGGGAATCAGAGGTGAGGGAATTCCATCTCATGTTGATGCTGACATGAGATTGTCTCCTTAATAGGGGCTTGAGAAAGAGAAAGGTTGTAACAGTAGGCCTTGACAATACACAGTGAAGGGAGGCACTTACTGACACGGTCTTTTTTTTTTTTAAGTAAAGATTTTATTTATTTATTTTGTGTGGAAGAACTGGAGTGTAGGCCAGAGGCGTGGGTGAGAGGATTCACCAGAGAGAGAGTGGGGAGCAGAAAAGGCAGGTCTGAAATATATTGCTGAGGGGAGCAGTGGGCAAGACAAGAGAGGTCTGCTGCGCCATGTGGGTTTGCTCCCTGGCCAGGGATCGAATTCAGGCCATCCCGGTGGGCTGTCATGGTGGTAGTGCTGAGACTTAACCCCTAGGCCACCAGGGAGTCCCTTTATTGACAGTTTGAGTTCTAGAGACAACGAGAGAATATGCTTGCTTCTTAGGTAGGGTGGAAAGAATGACCCTGCAAAGATTGTCTGTTTCTTTATTGTGGGACTCATACTTCTCTTCTTGTTATGGAGTATCACATGCCTGCTTTGTTCTTTAATTTGAGTATATGTCCACATTTGGCTCAAAATCCAGGGGTACTCTTTTATTCAATCATGTACTCTGAGTTTGCACCATATTACCCAATCTGAGTTTCCCTACATTCTCATATAGCTTACAACCAAGAACCACAAAAAGAGCATGGTAATTTGAACTAATTCTCAGCATCCAAGGTGTCCTTATATCCAAGGGAATTGACTCTGCCTATTGGGTGTTCCATCCTGAGGCACCATGTATAGTCTGCTGTCAGTGGTCCCTTTGGGGTTGAACTATTGTATGTGGATTTTGCCCCAGATCCTTGCTAGATGCTCTCTTTGGTGACCTCCTTTGGCTTCCTCTCTGGCCCTTGCCTGTAATTGTTTAGACAAGTAGGAAAGGAAGTTGTCTTTTTTTTTTTTTTTTAAAGATTTATTTATTTATGCATACAAGAGCTGGGGTACAGGCCAGAGATGTGGGGGGTGAGAGGATTCACCAGAGACAGAGTGGGGAACAGAACAGACAGACTGACTGAAACACACTGCTGAGGGGAGCAGCGGGCGAGACAGGAGAGGTCTGCTGCACCATATGGGTTGCTTCTTGGCCAACCGGGGATTGAACTCGTGCTGCAGAGGCTGCAGATTGCTTCATAGTGCGTTGCTTTACCCCTTGTGCCACTGTGGAGGCCCAGGAAGTTGTCTTAATTCTGGTTATTATTTCTTAAAAGAGGCACATTTTGAGCAGCTCTATTATAGGTAGTCCTGCTCTGGTCAACAGAGACACTAGATACTTCACCATGATGCATTTGTCTTCAAAATAACAGGCCTCCTGCTGAGATGCTTGAGAAAACCTTGAATGAAAACAGAGAGTATATTGATGTAGAGAATATTTTCTCCCATTTGGGAAGAAGCAGCGTTAGCAGGGCTGACTCCCTGTGATGGCAGTTCAGCTGATTTTTTTTTAAGATTTATTTATTTATGCATACAAGAACTGGGGTACAGGCCAGAGGTGCAGGGGGTGAGAGGATTCACCAGAGACAGAATGGGGAACAGAACAGGCAGACTGACTGAAATACACTGCTGAGGGGAGCAGCGGGTGAAACAGGAGAGGTCTGCTGTAACATCTGGGTTGTTCTCTCGCCGGCCAGGGATGGAACTCGTGCTAGAGGCTGCGGATAGCTTTGTAGAGCTGTGCTTAACCTCTTGTGCGACCAGGGAGGCCCCCAGTTGATTCTTAAGGTAAATTATTTCAGGATGGGAACCCTATGGTAACATCTCCCCAAAATTATATTCTCATAGTCTTTGGTTTACACAAGTTGTTGTTAAATGAGGAGGTAACAATCTTATCAGTTTGTCTCAAATGGTCATCATTTGTGTGAGGCATATCTCCCAATGAATCTTTCCCCAAGTGCCCATTAGGTTGAGCCTCTGTAACTTCTTTCTGTCCCACTTCATTTCCAAGTCATCAATAATTCAGGTTGGCTCTCAGTCTTTCAAAATATATTCAGATTCTGACTACTTCTCACCAGTTCTACAGACTTCATTTTCCCTAAGCTGCCATGATTTCTCCTGATTCACTGCCAACAACCCCACATAAGCTTCCCAGACTCCTCTACAGTTTATTTTTTTTACACAGGCTGCAATACTCGGATCATGCCACTTTTCTGCTTTAATCTTCCAGTCACCTTTATTCTCTCACAGTAAGAAGAAAGGTTCTGAGGTTGTAGTGGAGACTTAAACATCCTACAATAACAGCCTTTTACTTCTCTCCCTGCCCCATAACCTCCCACTCCCACTTCCCTTCTTCATTCCACTTCAGCTACTCTGATACATTGCAGTTTCTTCGCTGTGCTGGTTAAGCTTCAGCTCAGGAGTCTCTTGTTTCCAATTTGAGGATATTCTCCCTCTTGCCCTCTTATCCTTCCTCAAGTCTCTATACAAACACCACTTTATACAGAGATAATTTCCCTGATGACCTACTGAAAATAGAAAATTTCTGCTTCTTTCATTTTCTGTCCCCTTCTCCTGTAGAAAATAGCATATTACATATTTGTTTAGTTGTCCATTTATTTATTGTCAATTTCCTGTCCACAAGAACATTGACTACTTTTTCTTTTTAAATAGGGACTTTGTTCTGTTCATGTTTCTTTTTCACTCCCTAGAGTAGTGCCTGGCAAACAGCAGATCTTCATTAAATATTTGTTGAATGAATGAATATAGTGTGGCATGTGCTACCTAGGTCATCACTTTATCCATATCCACATAGGTTGATTTCACTCCTTTACATCATTACCTGGCTACAGGTCGTAGGCATTTGAATTTGTGACTCTTGGCCTATAGCTTGGAGCAAGAAAGGTCAGTTTAGGAACAGGTGAACAAATAGCCAATAATATCTCGATGAGAAACATAAAAATCTCTGTTAACGCAACCTCCCTACCACTTTCCATCCAACTCAGGACAGAAAGTTCAGGTTTCAAAACCAGTGTTTTTACTTTCTGAAAGGAGAAAAATACTGCTTTTCTTTTCAGTGAGTTTACAGTAGTGGTGCAGGACTTCCATTAATTTCTTTGAGGTAGAAATGTGCTACATAATAAAAGTATTGGTATAATGTCGAATAGTTTTTGGATTCAATGGGATTACACATAATTCAGAAATTATCTCCATTTCAGATCATATTGAGTTTTACTTCACTGTGGCTGTTACTACTTTGTTTCTTTGTTTCCCTTCTCTCTGAGAAAGTTAAAAGTATTGAGAGAAATGAAATTGTTATTTAAGTGAACTCTCTTGGCAGTCTTTTATATTTAATCAATTTATTGAGTTTTAATTTGCATACAATAAAGGCATCCATTTGCATTGTACAGTATGAATTTTAATAATTGCAAACACATGTATAATCAGTTGTATCCTAATCAAGATATAGAATATTTCCAGAAGCAAAACATTTCCTTTTGTCTCCTAATAATCAGTCCTCTTTAGTTCTTGTCTTAGGCAACTATAGATTAGTTTTACCTTTCATATGAAAGGTAAAATTAGTTTTAGACTTTCATATAAAATAGGTCATATGCTAGGTATTCTTTTATATTTACTTTCTTTTCCTTACCATGTTTTTGGGAATTATCTGTGGTTTACATGTATCAAGGTCTGTTTCTTTTCATACTTCACAGTTTGAATGTAGCAATTAGCCTGTTCACTCACCTGTTGATAGAATTGGGGGTGTTAATAAATAAAGCTGCTGTGAACATTTGTGTATGTGAGGATATGTTTTAATTTTTTTTGAATATATACCCAGAATTCCCAGCTCATCTGCTGAATATGTTTTTATTTCATAAAAAAAAATTCTGGCCAACTTTAAACTTATTTTTTTAAAAGGAAGCTTCCTTTGTAATCAGTTTGTTCTCATCCTCATATTTTCATAATGTGAGTCACTTTTGGGGCAAGGTGGAGACTCAAATGTGGCTACTGCATTTGTTGTAATCATGCTGATATGGAAATTCAGCAACAGCACTCAAGTGAGAGGAAAGCATCCTTTCCCCAAACCGGTGCCTGAATGCTCTCCCCTTCATTGGGCTGCTGGAAGGATTAAGTGAATCAAGAAATGAAAATGCTTATTAACAGAATGACTAGCACAGGTTGACGTTTGATTATGTTAGTTGCTATTAATATCTGAGTTTATTAATAAATTAGGATGGGAGAGAAGAGGTGATGCCAGTGCTGTAGAAGTTGAATGATAAGTTTGTTCTGTACTGTGGTCATCTTCTGTGAAAAACTTACGTCAGAACACCCTTACTAGCTTAATCACCTGCATTTTTGACTAAGTATGTGTTTTCATCTACTCTGAATATATGCAAGCAAATTCAGAAGATCAAAACAGAGAGAAAGCAGAATCCAATAATGTCACTAACTGCAAAATGAGAAAATAAAATAAGAACAAAATCACAAGGTAGAAAATTATGATAATTTAAAGTTGAATAGGTACTTTTGTAAAGACTTCAGTTTTCTAAAATATAATGATTTATTTCATTAAAGCCTATGACTGCTTTTAATATTTGCTAGGCTTTGGTGCTTAACCCTTTACTCTGATGAAGGAACCATGCTGACAGCATTCAGTGAGCTTCACTATTCTGCCTTTGATTCTTTAAATGCACTAAATCTTTAAGACTGCTTAATCTGTAGGTGGCATTGTTAAACCCAGAGGTGTAGAGAAGAAAAAATATTCAAGCTTATAAAGAAGCTGAATTTTTTTAAAAACAAAGGGAAACTGTTCCTGTAATGTGTATTTTATCCACAAGTACAAATCACTTAGTGTTTTCCTCAGCAAGTGGTCTTTATTAGAGCCTGTTGCTGATCTCCCAACTCACCATATCCAAAGCACTATGGGCGAGCTCTATTTCAGTCAGAAAAAGAGTTATTAAATACCTCTAATTTTCAGTACAGCAGAAGACCTCCTGTGTAACAGTTTTTCATTTTTGATGAGGAATCAGGTTGAAATTTTTTCTTTTTTTTTTTTAAAGATTTATTTATTTATGCATACAAGAACTGGGGTATAGACTAGAGGTGTGGGGGTTGAGAGGATTCACCAGAGACAGAGTGGATAACAGAACAGGCAGATTGACTGAAATACACTGCTGAGGGGAGCAGCGGGTGAGTCAGGAGAGGTCTGCTGCACCATGTGGATAGCTCCCTGGACAGGAATCAAACTTGTGCTGCAGAGGCTGCGGATAGCTTCATAGGTTGCGTCTTAACCCCTGACGACACCAGGGAGGCCCCTTAAGTTGAAATTTAACTGACTTGGTGAAGATAGGTGTATGATTTTTTCCAAAATGAATTTAAGATTAAAAGGATTGCAGTGGCTAATAGACGCATCAATCAAATGCATTTTTTTAAAAAAACTTATTTGCTGTGGTAGATTTCATTGAAGATTGTCATTTGATAAAATATACACATTCTGCAGCAATGGTTTTTAGTTTCATAATCTGATTGAAATTTGAGACAATTAGAGACTAGAGGGACCCAGGCTACCAAGAAATAGGAAGTGGTCTTGGATTCTTGTAAAGGATGGAACAAGAGAAGATACAATTCTTGAGTGAATTAATATCCCAGCCTGTAGTGAGAGAGGCAGGGAAGATCTTATGCTAGTGGAAAAGGACATAAAATAAGATTGTGTAAAGAAATACAAAATTTTTATAAATTGTGATTGTGTTTTTGGTGCTATTTGGGGGTCACTTATTGCCTGAATATTGACCTCTGGTATGTCTCTCTGTACTCATTAATTAAAACCACTACTAAAAAAATAAAGAGAAAAGCAGAGAAAATAAGATGTGGTATGTCCTGAAAATCCCACTGGATAAGACTGTGCCTCATCTCATTTCATCTTTCATTAGTAGTTCATCTTATCATTCATTCGTCTTACTCACATAGTATTCACAATTGTAATGTGAATATTCTTCGGATTCACCCACCTTATCCTTTTTTCACAAACCTTAAGAAACATATAGTGAAGTATTAGAAACTATAGGGTAGTCTCGCACTTCTTCCTGAGAAGGCTGTGTCATTCAGAGGTGGGGGAGAGCATAGTAGATGGTGTACAAAGAAGACCTTGTTAATTCCCCATCTCTGTGGGAATACCCATTTGTAATGGGATTTAGCTGCTCCTCCCATTAGAAGGTGGAGTGTATTTTAATACTCTTAGATTCTGATCTGGCCTTGTGACTTGCTCTGACCAATATGCTACAGAGTGAGATTTTCCGATGCGTGAACCTTGGCTCTTTGCTGTTCCTCTGAGTAGAAGATTAAAGCAACTAAGGTTTTTCTAGTTTTCAGTCATGTGTTTCTCACAGAGATTGGAGTTCTTGTACTTTTCAGTCTTTGTTAAGAAATCATTTTAAAAACACTGTCTTTCAAACTTTAAAAGCTTTTCTTTCTTTCATTGAAGTAGAAATGGCAGAGATGAACTGCTATAACTGTTGCTGGCTGGCTTAAGGATGAAATGAAATAGCTAACATATTAATTTCAATTCAGGTGAAATTCAGTAGTTCTTTTATCCACCCACCTGTACATCCATCCTGCATCCATGTTTGCATCCATATGTTTTAACCACCTCCTGTTCATGCTGTTAGAGAGTGAGGGAATCCCGTTCTAGGGTTATAAGGATGGGATGGCAGAACACCCAATTCCAAACAGTTGATATTGATAGCTCTGGGAATCAGTGCTGTGTCACAAAGAAGCCTGGACCAGCCTTATTGTTTTATTATTATTATTTTTAATTTTTGCGTAGAAGAACTGGGGTGTAGGCCAGAGGTATGGTGGTGGGAGTGAGAAGGTTCACCAGAGACAGAGTGGGGAGCAGAACAGGCGGATTTACTGAAATACACTGCTGAGAGGAGCACTAGGCGAGACGGGAGAGGTCTGCTGCACCATGTATATGTTAGCTCCCTGGTCAGGGATCGAACTCAGGCCTTGGCAGTGATAGCACTGAGACTTAATCCCTAGGCCACCAGGGAGGCTCCCAGGACCAGCCTTCTTGAGGGTGAGAGAACAAAGGGGGAGTGAGGCTCAGATGAAAGTCAACACCAACTGCCACACAGGTAGATTTACACATATTCACAGCCTGATAGAAAAGATCACCACATGCTGCGTCAGGTCTCAGGGGGTTTGCACTGAGGAATGAAGTGAGACAACCAGGGACTGGTTTTGTAGTCAGGTTTTGTAGTATCGAGAGGGTGCAGTGGCTCTTGGTTGTAGTGGGAAGCTCTCATTGTCTTGTTTGAATAATTCTACAGACTACAGAGAACTGAAGCTTGCCACTCAGGGATAAGCAGGTACTGCACCTGGTCCATTTGATAAGGAAGGTTGTTTAGCTGGGGGACCAAATGCACAGGAGCAGAGTGGGAAGGGGAACTCATGGTTAGGCCTTTAAGTTCTTCCTGATTTCACCAGGTATCAAAGATGCACATAATATTGGATCTTAATTTTAAAGCTTTGTACTGCATTCTCCTATAAAAACTTAATAAGAGCTACTATGTGCTAGACACTGTACTAGAAGCTTAGAATAATCAAGAAAAATAATATATCACCTATGCATTTGAGGGGTTCAAAGTTTAATAGAAAGAGCCAGACATATAAATAGTGCTAAATGAGCTATAGTAGACATATAAATATAGGACCTGAGGACACAAAGACAAAGTAATCAATTTTATCTGGATAAGTTAAGAATAGTTTCCTCAGTAAAGTATTTGCTTTCTGTCTCCTATATGAATAGCATGAACTCTTCTAGAATATATTCCCGTGTGTGTGTGTTGTGTATGTGTATATATACATATATGTATATATACATGTATATGTATATGTGTATATATATACACACACACATGTATGTATTTTGCTCAAGGTTATCTTACGTGCCCATACCTAACCAGTCCTTCTTTAGAAGAATTTGATAACTGATTTGATTGAGACAAGTCATCATTCTGTCACTGGGATTAGGGAGGGAGCCATGAAGCATACAGTGGCTCAAAAAGTCAACAAAATAATTTTAACTCTAATTTAGTTCTTCATTTCAAACTCCCTTATCCTCCTCCTCTTCCTTTTCTTCATCCTTTTCTTCCTTTTATTTTTCCTCCTCCTCTTCATCAAATTCTTTTTCCAAGATGTGGTAGGGATTCATAGTTGTGTAGACATCAACATTTTTTGCCTCATCTTCCCTATCTGATTTATGATTGGTCCTGTCAAGTCTAGTCCCAAAGTATTCCTTGAGTCTTTCCACTTCTGTTTATGTGCATTGCACCACATTTGTTGAAGCCAGTGGGAATCTTTGCCTGGGCAAAGATTGGAGGATCCTGTGTATCACAATCAATTTATTAATGTGCACAAAGGTGACTTTGATTGGTTCTGGTCCCTAACACAGGCACAGCATGAACCTTAATCCTAAACATTTAATCACATGCTTAACATTCTTCCTTTCCCAGGAAAATACTTTACAGCTCTCACCTGATAGTGCTAAGCTAATGTAATCACATAAAAAAAGCTATGAAGTGTTATGGGACGTGTTTCTACCAATGTCACATTTTCAGTACATTCAAAGAGTTGTGCAGCCATTACCTCAATTTAAATTTAAAACACTTCATTAATACATAGAGGATTCTTATACCTATCAGCAGGTAGTTCCTTATCTTTCTACCCTTTACCCCACCTTCTCCTAGTGCCTGAGGCAACCACTGATGCACTTTATTTCTTTATAGATTTACCTGTTATGGACATTGCATATGTATGTGGTCTTTCATGATTAGCTTTTTTCTTCCTTTCTTCCTTCCTTCCAATGGATTTTTGCAGAATGCTACTGTATATTGTTCTTCAGTAGGTCTGTGCATTTCTTTCTTTCCTAAGGATATAGGAAATCCCCAAACATAGGGAGGGTATTCTAAGGATCCTGAATGGCTCCAGATATAACGGTCATTACACATATAATGGCCATTATTATTAATTTTTAAAATAATTTTAAAAAAGATTTATTTATTTATGCATATGAGATCTGGGGTACATGCCAGAGACATGGTGGGTGAGAGAATTCACCAGAGACAGAGTGGGGAGCAGAACAGGCAGAATGACTGAAACACAGTGCTGAGGGGAGCAGTGGGTGAGACAGGAGAGGTCTGCCGTGCCATGTGGGTAGCTCCCTGGCTGGCCTGGGATCAAACTCCTGCTGCAGAGGCTGAGGACAGCTTCACAGCATGGTACTTAAGTCCCTGCGCCACCAGGGAAGCCCTATAACGGTCATTATTTTTAGGTCTTAGATTATAAATACCATGTCAGAGAGATCTTGTACAACCTAGTTAAAAAAAGTAGATCCTTGTTATAGTATCTCCCAGTTCCTGGTTTGTTTTCCCATGATAACCTGAAATTATTCTCTCTCTCTCTCTCTCTCTCTCTCTCTCTCTCTCTCTCTCCTCTCTCTCTAACTCTGTCTTCCCTATGAAAATGCCCATGTGTCAGCAAAGAGTCATGTCTATCTGCTCAATACACCTTCGGCATTGAACACAATGTTTTTTTGAATAAGTGAATGAGTTAATGAATGATAAAAAAGCATATAGTAAGAGGTAAATGCTTGCGAGGTGATGATGATGGTGAGATAAACATGGAGCTTTCATATGTGAGGCGCTGTGGGACATTTAGGAGACCGTGTCTTCTAGGCAACTGACAGATGTAGTTCATACAAACAATTGATAGAGGTGTTTTAAACTTAAATAGTGCGAGGGCCCATATGAAAAGGCAATATTTTTTTCATCTAGTCTACCCTCACTCTATCTCTCCAGAGTTTTTAGCATTTTTAATATGCCTAATTCTGAGGTGGTTACTGTGACGGTCTGTATCTTTAAATATGATTTTTAAATATGATGCTCACTCTCAATTTATCACCTTCTGAATTATATATTGTTGTGCACCATGAGGCTTAGTTCATTTACTCAAAATTTCCATCTTTCTTCCCACCTTCTCCTAATATAGTTATATACTTAAATTTTTTTTTAAGTACATTGGCAAATTCAAATAAGTTGCCTCCCCAAGTTGTAAGATAAAGATGTTTTTGTGTTTAGCCTTCCCTTTACCTCCATTTCCTAGCTTCTGGAAGCTGTAATTTTAGTTTTGTGTAGTCAAGATTGATAACATTGACACCTTGCTGCCATATGTTCTATTAACTACTCAGAATCATGTCATATTTGAATTGGTTTCATGTTTGAACTATGTTGCTTATATAAGTTTTAATATCATTCTGGGAATACCTAATTCATTTTTGGATGGGAAAGTATGTGTCTGCTTCACCATATTGCTAATATTTTCTAGTTTCTTAATGTCTATACTTTTTAAAATCTTTTCTTTTAAAAAATTTTTTTTTGTAATTTTTAAAAAAAGATTTATTTATTTATGCATACAAGAGCTGGGATACAGGCCAGAGGTGTGGGGGTGAGAGGATTCACCAGAGACAGAGTGGGGAACAGAACAGGCTGAAGTACACTGCTGAAGGGAGCAGCGAGCGAGGCAGGAGAGGTCTACTGCGCCATGTGGTTTGCTCCCTGGCCGCCGGGGGATCAAACTCATGCTACAGTGGCTGCAGACAGCTTCATAGGTTGTGTCTTAGCCCCTTGCACCACCAGGGAGGCCCAAAATTAAATTTGCAATAGCTTAGTTAACATTTAATTATATAATAAGTTGCATAAATATGGATCTCTTTACAATTTACACAGTTCTAGACTAATCAAATATTGTTTTTAATCCTAGTTTTATTAGCTTAGTTAACATTTAATAGCTTAGCTAACATTTAATTATATAATAAATTGCATAAATATGGATCTCTTTACAATTTACACAGTTCTAGACTAATCAAATATTGTGTTTTTAATCCTAGTTTTATTACATTATAGTCAAGAGAAAAAGATGGACAGAGAGTCTTCCTGAAAGATATTCCTGCTAGAGTCACAGATGTAGGTAAGAGGGAAAGTACACAACTTAATTCAAAGGCTGTTTTCTGCTGAGATATGAGTCGAGGGTGCAGCTGATGACCTGATCTGTTTCATTTATTAAGTATTTGAAAATATTTTGAGAATGAAAAACAGGTAGTTTTCATATTCTTAGAGACAAAGTATGAAAAATTAGGTATTACAGAAGGAAACAAATTTCTCAGAGTGTGTTTTGTTTGTGAAAATAGTACTCAATGGTATAAAAACATAAATTTAGGAAGCACCCACATGCAAGGCTATATATAAAAGGTCTGATTGGCACTAGGACCAAACTGACATAAGGCTTCATAATTATGCCAGGGTAACCATCCTTATCCCATTAATGTGCCCCATTATGTGATGATTAAACATTTCCATTTATCTAGCTTGCCATAACATTTGCATTCCAAGCAGAAATGAGGGATACAAATTATGCTTAGGCAAGGGGAAAAGCTTACATTGAAATAATTATAAGAACTTACAGTATACAGAACAGTGTACAGAAAGTTTGCAAAGTGCTTTTCACATAGATTTGCTCATCTGCTTTCCAACAACCCTGAGAAATGCATGTTACTATATTAACCCTACTTTATTGCTGACAAACCAAGGATAAAAAAATATTTTTATGTTTTTGAAAGGAACAGCTGATATGGAGCAGAGCAGGAGTTTTCAAACCTCCTGGAATATGGCTTTTAGCCCCTTTGCTACAACACAAAATTAGCTGTTTATTTTACCTGTTAAGTGTTTATTATGCAGACTGCAACTAAGTAAAATAGAAAGATGGGATATTTGAATACATTCTAATTGCTCAAACAAAGTGTTATTTGTACCCCACCACAGGTCCAAGTGTAGTAAGGACAGAAGACCTGATCTTGAATGCTGGTTATTTCCAGGACAGTATATGACTAAGGAAAACAATCCTGCTAGTGCCTAGCACTTTCCCTCCCTGTTTTCCAGATAAATTCTGGTAAAAATTACTATTCAAGAAAAGCTTTGAGATGGAAAAAAAGTCATACAATTATTAAAGTGAATTCCTGCTTGTTTGACCTAGTCATTTTTATGAGCTTATTGGATGAATTCAATTATTCACCTTAAATTTTTTCAGCAACTATTATGGGTCAGCACTATTTAGAATGCAAATGAGAGAAAACAATAAGAGCAACAAAATGATTGCAGATTGTGGTAAGTAATATGAAAGAAGTAAGCCAGACCAAATAGGCTTAATATCTACATCTGTCATCTATAGAACATTCCATCCCCCTAATGTACATCATCACTTTTAATAAGGGAGATGCAAGCCAAACCCACAATGAGATATCATCTCACACCTGTGGGAATGGCACATATTAAAAAGACCCCGCACAACAGGTGCTGGAAAAGACGTGGAAAAAGCGGAACCCTGTTACATTGTTGGTGGAAATGTATACCACTGCAGCCATTTTGGAAAGGAATCTGGATTTACTTTATATAGATTACCTTAAAAATCTAAAAATGCATGCTGTATAACCAGGAATCCCACTCTTGGGCATCTATCCAAAGAGCATGAAACCATTAATTTAAAAAATTATATGCACAACTGTGGACTTCTAGTGAGTCTGAGACCTGGGACATGATGGTGAGGGAAATCAGACATGGGGGACTGTCATGTCCAGCACGCAGCAAATCTTTATTTTCTTGGTGCTCATTATATACCATTTTAATTGCAGCAGGTGTAACATCAAAGCATACCATATAATGATAACATATGAGTGATTAGTCTGTTTTCTTACTATTATCTATTTACTTCAGACAGTAGGGTACCAGGTGGTTAGTCTCACGCACATAATCTTATCGCCCCCTAGCCAGAGCCTGGGAAGTTTGCTCATTATTTTTGTTATTCTCAAACTGTGGAGATGTACGCAGGTCACTTCCAGGCTCTCAACACCAAGTCCTGTCACCCAGAGGTTTTCCTCCAATACGCATGTGTTTTCACATGCCTTAGGGACTCGGGTCAAGGCCCTTCTGCTCACTACGTGGGGTGGCTGCCTCCAACACACAACAATGTTTATTGCAGCATTACTTGCAATAGTTAGGACATGGAAATGACTTAAGTTCCCAGTGAAGACTGGATCAAGATATGGTATTTCCACACAATGAAATGTTATTCAGCCATACAGAAAGATGAAATGTTGCCACTTATAATAAAATGAAAAAACATTCAAGGTAATTGTGTGTAGTAAATTATGTCAGAATGGCAAAGACAAATATTGGACATTTATGTAGTTGACAATTTAACAAAGTAAAATTTCCACTTAGTTTACTTTGTTAGGGCTGGGAAAAGATGACAATATAACTTGGTTATGGGCTTTCCAGTTTGCCTTCCTTTATCTAGTAGAGGCAGCATATTTATAGAGCTACCTGCAAACACAGAGACACCTGTATAATTAAAACAAGTTGTAAGATAGACTGGAAGAAAGAAAAACTCTTAACAGCAGGTTTCCAATTTCTTTATACTTATAATGGAAATAATTAAACTAGCAATGAAAATAAGCTGGAACAGGGATAGTCCACAGGGATACTGCCTTCAGAGCATCATTTCAACATAATGGAAAACTCCAAAGTAGGTTTAATGGGTAGTCATCCTAAAAGATGTTTGCCAATCATGTCCTGTTCCTTATTTCTATTATCTGTATTTCTGTCTGACGTTCACCATCATACAGCTGATATAGGGTCATAGCAGAGAAGTTTGGGCAATTTGGGTTGTGTACGATTTAGCTTAAAACAAAGAACCAAATGTAACAATGGCTTAATCAGGATAAACTGAATTTCTCTTTCATTGAAAAGTATGAATATAGTGGTGAGTGATGGTGTCAGGGACCCAAATTTCAGATTTTGCTTAGCCTTCACCTTCATCTTTCATTTGTACTCTAAAATAGCTACTCCAAATAGCTACTCTTTTTTTCACGAGAGAGGGCCTGCCACTTTTCCTAACAGGCAGGTTTCAGACTCTTTACATATCACTTTGATTCACATACTTTTGGCTAAGCTTCATGATTTTACCCTACTGAAAGGAACACTGGAAATGTAGTTTTTGAATTGGAAGTTAAGTGCCTATGGTAAAACTTAGTGATTCTCCTATTTTTAATGCCCAATTTGCTTACAGTACTTTAGCATTTCACCTGGCTTTTAGGGAACTTACTAGTTTAGTCACAAAACTTCTTTCCAGATACCACTTTATGTGCTTTGGTAAGAATTCAGGATGTTTTCAATTTGCTTCTTGATTGTCAACAGCCACCACCTCAAGCTAATAGAATTGTAAGTCCATCCTTGTCAGTTCTTCCTGACATTAGGCTAAAATTTTATTTCATTTTTGCTTAGTGTAAGACTAAGCATAGTAATGAGATCCCACTAAATTTAGATTCTGAATTATCCTCTAGAGTTTTCAGCTATTGGATTTGCAATTTGAGTGGACTTGGTCTAGGGTAGGGGATGGATTTGGTAATTTGAAAGGACTAGAAAAGCAGGACAACATTTTAAAAACATTTGAGGCATCACAGACAAGTCAGTGAAAAATATTTGGGTAACATCTTTTTGTTGTTGTAGGTTTTATTGATTTTATATTTATTTATTTTATTCAAGAAACATTGGCTTACACACTGTATATGATTTAGGAGCACAGATTTATGCCTCCTCAGATGTATGTCACCACACCACTCCACCACTGAAGCACCCATTCTAAAAGAAGGAGGAAGCTGAGAGGTGAGGCACTGGGCTCACTATTCCTGAGGGCATCTGGATATTCTTAGAAAAAAAGAAAAAAGAAAAAGAGAGAGAGAAATTCACTTTAAACAGTGCATTAAAATAAAATCCTGGGCCTCCCCAGTGGCGCAGCAGTTGAGTGCTGGGCTGCGAAGCTGCCTGCAGCCTCTGCAGCGCCGGTTCGATCCCTGGCCACTGGCGAGGGTCCCACGTGGCACGCAGACATCTCCTGCCACACCCACTGCTCCCTTCAGCAGTGTATTTTGTCAGTCTGCCTGTTCTGTTCCCCTCTCTGGCTCTGGTGAATTCTCTCACCCTCCTGCGCTTCTGACTGTACCCAGTGCTTGTATAAATAAATAAATCTTAAAAAAAAATCCTGAGGAGTTAAAGGTAAAGATAAAACCATAAAAAGAAGAAAATATAGACTTATATTAGGTAATATATGAAGTTACAGGAAAAAATGATAATATATCTGATTTTATAAAAGCTAAATTTCTCTACCTATGAGCCATCATAATCGAAACTCAAAAGCAAATGTCAATCCTCTTTGCTGTAGAGATGACAAGATGTGATAGCCTAAACTTCATAAAATAAATCAATACTCTAATATATGTTGAGTTATATAGTCCAAAAATTGGCTAACATCCATGTGAAAAATTTAATCACAGATACAGAAATTTAAATATAATTTGATTATATATTTTGCCAAAAAATTAGTAAAAAAGGAAAATGTCATTATGTAGAAGAAGGTATGGCAAGGTAGACACACGCATAAATTCAGTTTGTTTGCTGTGTAAATTGCCACAGACTGACATTACTCTGCCAGTCAACATTGTGGCAATAATACATGTTAGAAAATTTCAAAATGTCTCTTGCTATTAGTAATTTCACTTAGTTTCTAAGAAGGAAATTGCTCTCTAATTCTGACAAACCATGATGTATAAAGATATTTATCACAGCACTATTTACAATAAAGAAGCATTGCAAAGACCCTACATGAATAGCAATAGTGAAATGTTTCTGTGTGATTCCTACACAGCCTTTTAAAATTATGCCTGTGAGGGTATTCAGTGAATGAGGATGTATTGGCCAAAGGGTACAAAAGTCTTCAGGATGAGTAAGTTCTGGAGATCTAGTATATAGCATGGTAACTGAAGTTAATAATACTGTATTATTACATACTTGAAAGTTTTTCAAGTAGATCTTGTATCATCACCACATACACAAAAGAACAGTAAGTATATGAGGTGGTGTATGTTAATTAGTTTGATTGTGATAATCATTTCACAATATGTAAATATATGTATCTCACAACATCAACTTGTATGCTTTAAATAGATACCATTTTCTCTACATCCTTGCCAACATTTGTTATTATAAGTTTTTTTAATATGTGCCATTCTCACTGGTATAAGATGGTGTCTCATTGTAGTTTTGATTTGCATTTCCCTGATTACCTGTGATGTTGAACATTTTTTTATATGCCTGTTAGCAATTTGCATTTCCTTTTTGGAGCAATTTCTTTTTAGCTCTTCTGCCCATTTTTTGACTTCATTATTTACTTTGTTTTTGTTGAGTCTCGCCAGCTCTTTGTATATTTTTGTGACCAGTCCTTTATCATTAGTGTGTGCAAAAATATTCTCTCAATTGGTGGGGTGTGTCTTTGTTTTGGTTACTGTCTCTTTTGCTGTGCAGAAGCTCTTTAATTTGATGTAGTCCCAGCTGTTTATCTTTGCCTTCACTATTACTGCTTTGGGTGATGTGTCTTTAAAGATGCTACTGAGGTGTATGTCATGTAGTGTTTTGCCTGTATTTCCTTCTATATATTTTATGGTTTCAGAGCTTATGTCTGGGTCTTTAATCCATTTGAGTTGTTTTTTGTGCATGGTGTGAGGTAGTAGTCAAGCTTCATTCTTTTGCATGTAGCGACCCAGTTTTCCCAGCACCATTTATTGAACAAACTTTCTTTGCTCCATTGCATATTCTTTGCTCCTTTGTCAAAGATTAGTTGACCATAAATCTGTGGGTATATTCTGGATTTTCTATTCAGTTCCATTGGTCCGTGTGTGTGTTCTTGTTCCAATACCATGCAGTTTTGATGATTATGGCTTTGTAGTATAGTTTGACATCTGGGCATGTGATTCCTCCATTCCCTTCTTTTTTTTTTCAGGAGGGCTTTGGCTATTCAGGGTTTCTGGTGGCTCCATATGAATTTCATCAACATTTGTTCTATTTCCTTCAAGAATGTCATTGAAATTTTTATTGGAATAGCATTGAATATGTAAATTGCTTGCACTGCTGGTGGGAGTGCAAAGTGGCCCAACCACTATGGAGAGCTGTGTGAAGATTCCTCAGTTCGCTAAAGATAGAGATTCCATATGATCCAGCAATTCCACTCCTAGGTATTTACCCAAAGGTCACAGAAACAGGGCACAGGGCACCTGCGCCCTTATGTTTATGGCAGTACTATTTACAGTAGGTAAGCTATGGAAACAACCCAAATGCCCAATAATAGATGATTGGATCAAGAAGATGTGGTACATATATACAATGGAATATTACCCTGCTATCAAAAAAGATAAACTCATGCAATTTGCAGCAACATGGATGGAAGCTGGAAGGGATCATGCTCAGTGAAATAAGCCAGAAGAAAAAGAAAAAATACTGGATGGTCTCACTCATAGCAGGAATTTAGAAAAGCTAAATAAGGGAACCAGGAAAAAGACTAATTATAATAAAGTAAAAGTCAAAATCAGCAAGTAACTATAAGCCAGAGACACACTGCAGGGGTGGAGAGGAGGGAGTGGGATCCAAACAAGGGGGATGGGAATTGTATGGGGACTATAACCAAGATGAAAATGCATACGTTGTACAAAAATGAAAAATGATGTAAAAAATAAATAGGTACTTTTTTTTCATTTCTATCAGTTAACCCAGAAAAAAATAAAAGCATGTTTATGAATACTTTTGAATACAGGGGAAGATGTTTGTATAAGTGAATTATGAAAAGTAAAATGTCATTATGACATATATCATGATATATATGTCCACCCATAAAAAATATTTACTTTCAATAAACTAGCATGCCACTATGGAAAAGTGTGTGGAGTTTCCTCAAAACACTAGAAATGGATCTCCCATATGACCCAGCTATTACACTCCTAGGAATCTACTCAAAGAACACAAAAACACCAATTCAAAAGAAAACTGCACTCCCATGTTTATTGCAGAAATTTTTACAATAGCCAAAATAAGGATGCAATCTGAATGTCCAAAACAGAGAGTGGATCAAGAAGATGTGATATATATACACAATAGAATACTACTTAGGGCCTCCCCGGTGGCGCAGCGGTTGAGCGTTGGGTTGCGAAGCTGCCTGCAGCCTCTGTAGCGCCGGTTCGATCCCCTGCCTCTAGGCGAGGGTCCCACATGGCGTGCAGACCTCTCCTGCCACCCGCTGCTTCCCTCAGCAGTGTACTTCATCAGTCTGCCTGTTCTGCTCCCCGCTCTGGCTCTGGTGAATTCTCTTACCCTCTCGCGCTTCTGACTGTACCCAGTGCTTGTATAAATAAAAATAAATAAATCTTTTAAAAAAAATAGAATACTACTTAGCAATCAGAAAAGATAAACTCATGCCATTTGTGACAACATGGATGGAGCTGGACAGGTTGCTACTAAGTGAAATAAGTCAGAAGGGAAAAGGTAAATATCAGATGGTTTCATTTACGTGTGGAATATAGAAAAAAAAACAAACGAAGGGTCAAAGGCAAACCTTGAGAACTGATGATAGATAAAGTATCTATGAGAAGAGGGGATGAGAATGGGGGTGAGGGGTTGTTGGAGGGAGAGCACAAAGGAATGTGTTGATGGGCTGAACTATTGTATGGGTGCTATGGTGGTGCGAGAACTATGGTGACCACACCTGAGGGGAGAAATCATATATCATCCAAAAATTAAATAAAAAAGTTATCATTCATAAAAATGTAAACAAATATGTTTATTTCTGGGTGGTGGAATTATGCATAATTAATGCTTTATCTCATTATTTTAACACTTTCATTTCTTTGTTTCATTACTTTATCAAAATTTTATACCTTTCATTTTAACAAAATTGCACAGAAAAGGAAAGTGTAATTTTATCAAGGAGAGCAGGCAGGACGTTTTAGAAACTCACTCTGTGCTCAGACTATACAGAATAATTCCTATCCAATTCCCAGTGCTTGTGCATTCTTTTATCTCTGTTGTTAAATTGTCATTTCAGCAAGAACTGTTTCCTCTATTATCTGCTTCACAAATTCCTCCATTATCCTTCTAAGTTCAAGGATTATTTCCTTTGTGTAAAAATCTTGCCTGACATTTCTCCTCTTTCCCTCTCAAGAGCAGCATACTTCCTTCCCAGTGGCCTCATAGCACCCAGTTCATGTATTAGGGCAGCCGTAAGGTCTCAAAACTCAAGCAATTTCGATAAAAATTTATTGATAGGCTATTCCAATACGTGTAAACTAATATATTTCCAGACTTAAAGAACATGCTTTATATTAAAATATTTACTACATTATTTTGTAATCCTTATATATATAACTTATATATATAAGTTATATATATAAGTTATATATATCCATATATATATATATATATAACTCCTTCACCTTCCTTAGCTCTGTAGGGAGGCTTACCATGTACAGTGCCTTACTTGATGTGAGTCCTTGGTAAGTATTAATTGAATGGATGAGTAAATGAATTGACTAAAATGTATTTTTAAACAAAATTGTGTTTACTGTCTCTATTGTTTGCGAGTCTTTAAAAAATGACTTTGAAACATTGTAACCATCTTTTTATTTATTTTTTTTTTAGTCTGCAAAGTGTCCAGTCTCTGTGATTATTCCCTTTGTGTTGATTAAACTTCTTATCTCTTTTTGGTTTCTTACATCAAACTTCACTTGTGAGCAGCAAACAGAATTGAATGCATTATTTCAGATATGTGTGTGCTGCTCTTCTGTGCAGAGGTTTTACTTTTAAACTTTTGTAATGCCCAATACGTGTGAGGTTAAGCAGCATAACTGCTCTATCACCTGTACTGAAAGAACATTCCAAATCATATTTACTTATGACATTTTTGAGGCTTGCTTGTTATTTTCTGGACAGCATTTATAAGCGTTTGTCTTAGTTTTTCTTTCAACTTTGTAGTAGTTCCATCTATTGCCATGCAGTTTACAATTAGGTCTAAAAATGTATTATTCTCCAAAAGTTATGAGGAATGTTAAAAAAGTACGTTCTTTTCAAGATTTTTCTTTTTTAAAAAAATCAAGACAAAAATTATTCAACTTTCATACCATTTCTTCTGTCTTGTTTTTAGCTTGATTGCATATTCTTTAATCTTTAATACCAAGTAGATGTTTCTCCGTCTATTACCAACCAATATCCCCATCTCAAAGTCCTGGTAATATGTTTTAAACTTTGGGGTAATGGTTTTGTTGATTGCTATATCATTAATGCTTGGCTTGCTGCGTTTTGAACTCATCTTCGATATAATGTGAGACTTAATATTGAATTTTGTAACCCCCTGGTGATTCCTTGATATTTTGATGTTCATTCTAAAAAATAATTCAAGATAAGATTATATTTAGCTGGTTTCTTTATGGACATTTCTTGTTGATCTGTATTGTTTTATTTAGGAGAAAATTTGTGCAGCTTTTTATTTAGTTGTCGTGGATTTAATTACTTTTATTCTTTAGTAATTAGTAAGGTGTGCTGGGCTTGAGAAAGCTATTATGAATTTGTTTTTGACTCTTTCCGCAAGTAGCTAGAAACAATCAGCAATTTAATTTTAACACTAAGTTTTTATAGAAAACATTTGTTACTTACCTAGACTTCATAGAATTTGCAGGTGAAAAAAACAGATTCACATACCTAAGTTTTAAGATTGCTTTAAAATTTAATTAACTAAAAAATTAGGATTAAAAATTAATTAGAATTGAATACAATTTTTAAAAAAGATTTATTTCTTTATTTATACAAGCACTGGGTATAGTCAGAAGCACAGGAGGGTGAGAGAATTCACCAGAGTCAGAGCGGGGAACAGAATAGGCAGACTGATGAAATACACTGCTGAGGGGAGCAGCGGGCATGGCAGGAGAGGTCTGTCACGCCATGTGGGACCCTCGCTGGTGGCCGGGGATCGAACCGGTGCTGCAGAGTCTGCAGGCAGCTGCGCAGCCCAGGGCTCAACCACTGCGCCACCAGGGGAGGCCCTGAATACAATTTTTGATTAATTAAAATCAAATAAACTTGTGCATTCAGTTCCTCAGTTGTACTTACCATATTTAAGTACTCACATGTGACTGGTAACAACAGTATTGGGCAGCACAGGCTTGCAATAATTCTGAACAACTCCTCCCAGTGTTTTCCTAGCAAGCTTTTAACTTCTACAGTACTTTATAAAAAGCTTATTTCACATGTAATATCATTTTTCCTTTCAAGTAATTTCAAGTCAGAATGGTCATACTCCGGTTCAAGTGGCAAGTGTTTTATTCTTTGCCTTTATAGTTTCAGGGTCCTTCAAGTTGCTGTCTAGAAGCATTCACAGAGCTAGCAGATATTATCAATTACCCATGAAAGTGTACTTATTCTAGGAAGTGGCATTTTCATTTACTTACTGGATGACTAGCTATGCTCAAATTTGAATGCATATATGCTTTTATTGTTTGCTTGTATATTCTGATGTCAATTGTTTACTCAGAATTTGCAAGAAGAATTTAAAAGTCTAGTGTTACATAATTTTTACAGATGGTATTTCTTAAATCTTTAGTCTTCTTGGATATATTTACTTATAATGAATGTGCATGTGCTGATGGAGATTTAGTGTGGAATTTATTTCGTATGTTTATGCTGTTATTATGTGAAATAAGTCCAATCTACATGTCATGTTGACTAGTTTACCGAGGGTATGTTTGTGTGAGTGTGTTTTAAACTTTGCACTATTTTAAAATTAAAACTACTTCCTTTGATCTAGGGAATTCTGAGTGTCTGTATGATTGAAACCTGCATGAGGTTATATTCTAGTAGAATCATTTTAAAAGCATTGTAGATTGTGAAAAGATTAGCCATTTATTTATTCTTTCATTTGTCATACATATATGAGGTACCTACTGTGTCCAATATAATACATTATCTAAAAGAGAATTCATACCTATTTCTTGCAAGTAACTGATATTTTCACCACACGTTTCATTTTGCTGTAGTTTATTAAAATATTAGCTACAGTAGTCATAGCACTATTTTATTTGGCTATCTTGGTTGAACAAATCTATTTTTCAATTTAAAGCAGTATGAAAATAACAGGAAACTAAACAATGTATTTGAGTTTGGTTCATTGATCTGTAATTAAATTATTGAATGTCCATGAAAAAAATTGCAACCTTTTTTCACTAAAACAATATATTTAATGTGTACAATATTATTGTTTGTAAAATGTTCACAGATGAAGTTTTCAGTGCCTAGCTTCTATATCCTAGGTGTTTGAGGTCAAACTAACCAGATATCATTGACTATGTTTTTTTTTAATATGAAGATATAAATCCATCCCTGTTTACCCCACCAATGAATCACAGCCTTTTTGTTTTTTGTTTTCTTTATATACAAGATTATGATGAATGACCTGCATGTCACAATAGTCAATTATAAGGGTTAATTGTAAAAACCAAATGAGCCTGTCTGTAACTGAAAGGTATATGTTAGACTGAAAAAAAAACTTGCTACCTAAACTTGAGGGGGAATAAAGGAAACCATCATAAGTAGAGTGATCACATTCGTGGCAGCTGCAACCGTCAAACTGAAAGGTAGAAAAAGAGAAAGCAATAGAAGCACAAGTCACGAGCATTCTCCATTAGAAGGAAAATAATAGGGCCTCCCCAGGTGGCGCAGCGGTTGAGTGCTGGGCTGTGAAGCTGCCTGCAGCCTCTGCAGCGCCGGTTCAATCCCTGGCCGCTGGGCGAGGGTCCCACATGCCGTGACAGACCTCTCCTGCCATGCCCGCTGCTCCCCTCAGCAGTGTATTTCGTCAGTCTGCCTGTTCTGTTCCCCTCTCTGGCTCTGATGAATTCTCTCACCCTCCCGCGCTTCTGACTGTACCCCGGTGCCTGTATAAATAAATAAATAAACAAACAAACAAATAAATAAATAAATCTTGGAAAAAAAAAAAAGAAGGAAAATAATAGAATTTTGTATCTCCTGAGTCCCATGTTTTCCAGTGACTTCAGCTAGGTGCTTTCTTGGGGAGCAACGTCTTAAGGAGTAGAGGAAAGTGGTACAGAGTCAGCAGAGCAGAAGGAAAATGTATATGTAATTAGCAATATATATGGGTGGCTGTTGCTCCACTCCAGGGGACCATCAGAAGAACTGCACGACTGGTCTCAGAATTTTTTCTGTCAATTCGCATTCTCTTTTGTTGAAAGTCATCCCATCTGGGATTCAGTTCCTCCTGCTTTTCTGGATGATGCATGGATAAATACTAAGAAGGTCCTGGGTTGTGCTGTGCTTTAGTGTAGCACTAATCAAAGTGTGATCCATGGATGACAAACTGTCACTGGTCCATGATAAGTACAAAAATTGAAAGTGTTTTGAAATTTTTATTGCAGGTCGACTGAGTCATATTATGTCAGTTGAATCTAATAGTAAAAATATTGGACTTATCTTTCATATGCTTTTGTTTTTTATTATTTTAGTTTTTTTCCTAGAAATTCTTTTTTATGGTATTTTACAAAGTGTTAGTCAGAACTACATTGGAGGCAGAAAATGACTGTTCACCAAAGATAGCTTGAAAATGACCAATGAATTTAAACAGGGAATCCTGTGTAGAAAATATGAGCTGAAATGAGGAGGCACGAGGGAAAGTAATACTGGGTGCCACCTAGTGAGATTAGTCAGATAACCCCCTCAGTCCCTTACACACACACACACACACACACACACACAGAGCTGGTCCCTGCAGGGGCTTGGAAGAAGAGGTCTAAAATACCCAGAGAGGTCCTCCTGTGGTGGCGCAGTGGTTGAGCGCTGGGCTGCAAAGCTGCCCGGTCACTGAAGAGGGTCCCACATGGCGTGCAGATCTTTCCTGCCATGCCCGCTGCTCCCCTCAGCAGTGTATTTCGTCAGTCTGCCTGTTCTGGCTCTGGTGAATTCTCTCACCCTTCTGCGCTTCTGACTGTACCCAGTGCTTGTATAAATAAATAAATAAATCTTTAAAAAAATTAATAAATAGCCAGAGAAAAGTGAGACCTAGAGGATTTGGAGAGACATTAAGCGATGCTGACATTCAAGGTTCTCTGGATGATTTAGGACAGTAGTTGAGACTTTTGGTCATAGGATGCCTTCATAGTCTTTAGTTATTGAGATGGATCCCAGGACCTATGGTGGTGGGAGAACTATGGGGACTGCCCCTGAGGGGAGAAATCAAAGAGTTTCCAAAAATTAATAATGATGTAAGAAAAAAATTCAAAAATTAAAGTTATTGAGGATCCCAAAGAAGTTTTATTTATATGGGTTATAGTGTTTACCATACTAGAAATAAAAGTAAGAAAATTTGAAAAAGACTTATAAATTTACTAACTATAATGAATCTACCATATGTATTAATATACATAGAACAATTTAAATGATTATGTTATGAGCTCTAACATTAGATGATTATATTTTCTAAAATAAAAAAATTATTTTGTGAGAAGTATGGCATTGTTTTCTATTTTATCAAATCACTTTAATATATCAGTAGGTTTCCCATATCTGCTTCTGAATTCATGTGTTGTGGAAGTAGATTCTGTATTTAGCTAATAGATAAAATTAAACATGTACACACATGGAGAAGACTCCATCCACCTCCATTTGGATTTTAAAATTTAGAGTGAACAGTGGGTTAAAAGGCAAGTAATGAAACTGATTTGCAAAGTGTCTCCCTCTAGGCAATGTTCTGAGACTGGGTAGGAGTGGCCCTTTATTCAAAGGAGGAACTAGGGATAATGCATGATGGATTATATCATAGTGTCATATGGTTGTATATAAATTTTAAGTAGGTAGAAGATTCTCAATTTTGGTGGACAATGGGAAGTGTTCATATTTCAGTAACCCAAGGCTGGTGCAGTGAACCATAAAGCAGAATTTAAGAAGCAAAAAAGGAATTTAAGAAAGCCTGTTGGGAAGAAATGGTAAGGAAGTGGAGTAGAGCATAATGGCAAAGATTGTTTGAAAAAGATAACAAGAAAATTATTACATAAAGGAAATAGCAGAGTAGGCCTTGACTAGAGGATGAGGACATTAAAAAGACTTTCAAGAGGCTACAGGGATTTAAAAAAACTAGGACGAGACAGATCTCATATATAATTTATTACCTAGAAAACTGTTGTCAGAGTGGATATAAAATTGCAGGGTAGGATCGTCAGGTGTGCAAAAAAGGTGCCCCTGCAAAAGTTAATGTGCTAAAGCAATATGCTTTCAAAGTCAGTTAGTCAAGATTATTGAGAATAATGGGAGGAAGAGTGGACAGCTATAGTTAAAATTTATGGGGTTGTAATAAAAAGGAAGAGAAAAAGGATAGCCAGAACTTTTTGTTATAGCAAAAATGTTGAAGCTTATAAGTATTTAAAAGAATGAAGAGAAGACTTGCCTTGCAGCGGTAAAACATCATTTTAAAAAAGAAGAAAGGAAATAAATTAAAAAGAAACAATGCCCCATTGAAGACTGTTAACTTTGAAATTTATTTCTACTTAAAAAAATTCTGTTTTGTCATTAAAAATTCCCCATTGTTTCATTTATTCATTATTCACTAGAAAGCAGTGCATTCTAATTATTAAGCATTTAGGAAATGCAGGGCACACAACCATAGTTCCATCATTTAATTTAATTTTTTACAGTGTATTTTTCTCAGATTTTTTCAATGCATATATTTTTTAAAGATTTATTTATTTATGCATACAAGAACTGGGGTGTAGGCTAGAGGTGCTTGGGGGTGTGAGGATTCACCAGAGAGAGAGTGGGGAGCAGAACAGGCAAATTGATGGAAACACACTGCTGAGGGGAGCAGCAGGTGAGACAGGAGAGGTCTGCTGCGCCATGTGGGTCAGTTCCCTGGCCAGGGATGGAACTCGTGCTGCAGTGGCTGCAGATAGCTTCATAGTGCTGAGACTTAACCCCTTTCGCCTCCAGGGAGGCCTCTGCTTTTCTTTTTTTGACTTTAGTAAAATATTGATAAAAATCATCTAATTAGGTATTATTTGTTCATAGGGAAATTACAAATACAAATACTTTATAAAACCGTTTTGTTAAAGAAAAACTAAAAACTACGAGGGTCAACTGGAGTTATGTGTAATTTTCTTCTCATACAATAGTGGTGTTTGTGTATAGCTTTATAACCTTTCAGGGGCTCAATTTTGAGCAAGATTTGTTTATTCTAGCAAGCATGGGGGAATTTTCTAGGAGGTTGGGTGTCTTAGTCCTTTAGGGCTGATATAATAAAATACCTCAGGCTGGGTAGCTTAGCAATAACAGAAATGTATTTCTTGCAATTCTGGAGGCTGGACAGTTCAAGATCAAGAAAACAGCAGGCCCTCTTCCTTCTTCATAGCCTTCTTGCTGTGTCCTCACATGGTGGAGGGGCAAGGAGCTCTCTGTGGTCTCTTTTATTAGGACATTCATTTTATTCATGAGGGCTCTACCCTCATGATTTACTCACTTCCCATTGGTTTTGTCTGCTGAAATTATCATATTGGGCATTACAATTTCAATGTGTGTATTTTGGGGAGACACCACAAGCACTTAGATCAATGCAGGTAGTGAAGGTGGAGTGGCATTACTGTCTGGAGTTTCTTTCAGCAGAGTTCATAGGCACTTTATGGAAAATCAACAGTCATTTCTGTGTATTCTTTTATCCTTTCTTTCTGACCCCATTTGATAATAGCTTTCAGATCTATGCTTCTTGAGAAAGAAAGGACAGATGAAAAGTTCATAAACTTTTTGATTCTAGTATATATATAAAGAACTGAGTCAGGTTGGAATGGGAATCATCTCTAAGCTCTGATCTCTTATTTCAAGATATCTTTTTATTTTAAAATAGTCACTTGCATGTCTGTCTACCCTGCACAACCCTTTTTTCCCCTGAGGAAATCAGATTCACTCAATCATGTCCTATATACAGTTAAACTTTTTTTTCCCCTTCTTAGGAGAGCTCCACTTCAGCAGAAGTTTATATATATGTATTTTTCTGAGTTATTGTTTTAATTTCTAGTGATATTCATACCCTAAGATCTGAATTCACTGTGAAAATACAATGAGTGGTGCTTCTAGACCCGTTTACAATCTTTTATTCATTTTACTTTGAATCCACTATATTTAGCACAGAATTGGCATGCTGCATGAACACAATAAAATATTTGTTGAATAAATATGCGTTTTAGTTTTCTCTTGTGAAAAAATATACTTCCCAGATAAATTTGTATGATTTTCCCTTTGAGCTTGAATTCTGGACTTTGCTTCTGACCTTATTCCAGCCTTAATTTTTAACAGGGTTTCTCAAACCCTCTGTGTATTCGAATCAACTGTGGGATTTGTTGACCACACAGAATCTTGAGCCACATCTCCTAGGTATTCTCATTCACTAGGTGGGGCTACCCATTTGCATTTTAAATTTTTTTCTTCCATTTGCATTTTTTAGTGAGTTTGGAGTATTTGTCTTAAGTAGACCTAGAACCACTTTATAAAACACTGTTAAAATGTAGATTCAGGGGGCCTCCCTGGTGGTGCAAGGGGTTAAGCGTCAGCACTATGAAGCAATCCGCAGCTACTGCAGCATGAGTTCGATCCCCTGCCAGGGAGGTGACCCACATGGCACAGCAGACCTTTCCTGTCTCGCCTGCTGCTTCCCTCGGCAGTGTATTACAGTCAGTCCTCCTGTTCTGCTCTCCACTTTGTCTCTGGTGAATCCTCTCACCTCCCGCACCTCTGGCCGACACCCCAGTTCTTGTATGCATAAATAAACAAATCTTTTAAAAAATGTAGGTTCAGGAAGATTCAGGCAAATCAAACAGGTCTTTAAAATTTTTTGATTAGGTTTTATGTATTTCAAGCAGATATTCTAGATGACTGGCTTTAAGAAATATTCTTTTGGCAGTATTTAGATCATGTCTAGAATGAGTTCTAAAAGACTTTTGTCTTCGTTGCAAATATAGAAATCAATAGCTTGTTTTCTATTATATTGTCATGACTAAATCTCCATGACATTAAGTCTTACCTGATTAAACATTTGACTATCATTTTAAAAATGAAATTCCTTAGCAGCATTTCATTATTATAACTTCATAGTAGAAGGACTAGCCAATTACTCAAAAAAAGTGTCTGGCTGGCTAAGAAAAGGCTGAGGAGCTTTTGACAGTTTGATACTCCTTTAAAAACTTGTGATTTGCACCTTCTGGTCATTCTCAGAGTTATTCTCAACACTTGATTGCAGAAGTGGGTATCTCCATGGTTGGATTTGCTTACTGCTCTCTGAGTTTCCTCGATCCTCCCTATTCTGAGTAGCTGCTACCAAGGCTGCTTCCCTTCTGTGGCAACAACTTATTACGTAGACTCAAGAGGCATGTGACTGAAAGGGAAATGAAGATGAAAAGTCTGGTTACTGAATTGCCACTTGCAGCATATATCACTTTGTCACTATGTGATTAAAATCCCCTCTGTGACTTTTGCATTAAGACAGAAAAGAGGATAGGGGAATCTAAAAAATTGCTAATGTTATTTAGGACTTGGTAAATAAATCTATGCTTTCACAGGCAACTACAACACAAATAAAAATTCAAACTCCAGTTTACCAGCCAACCAACCAACCAAAATGCCTAGTAACTAAACTTTCAAATGGAATAATATTTATTGTAGAAAATGATTACTGTATACATGAGAATTATGAGTAATTGTTATAATCTGGAGACCTGCAAATGTTAATAAGTCATACTGTACTGCCTTTATGTAACTGTCAAGGTCTGTGATTCAGTTGGTGAAGCATGAAGGGACCACTTACTCTACTCTGGAGTTTCCTTCCATGTGGAAGATCACCATTAGCACGTCTTTCGTGGCCCATTCCCACAGCTCCACTCTTATACTCCCTTTCATGAAATGCTCTCTTTTCTTTGTGGATGTCACAACTAATATTGGGCATACATGCCTCAGTCTCTTCATTAAGAATCAGTTCCCTGTGAAAATGACATTCTCTGGGTTTGCGTCTCTAGGCTATGAGTTTTCAGTGGCCCATCACTGTAAATGAGGTCTGTGATTACTTGGCATTGTCTATGTCTGGATGCTGTAGTGCTGGGTGTCATACTAGGCTAAACTATTATTGCTCAGTACTTTAGGCATGGTCTTCAATTTGGTCTGTAGTAAACTTGGAGATGAACTCCCAGAGACCCTTTGAGGAAGGAGTTGCTCTCTAGCTGTGAAGTGGATGTGGGCAGAGTGCCTCAAGTTGCCTGTTTCTTCATGGCCTGTGCCAACTGCCTTGCTCAAAGTCAGGTCCTTCCCAGGGCAGTCTACATCTAGGGACTAAACTCAGAGTGTGTTTAAAGGTCAGGTCATTCAACCCATGGGATGACTCTGATGAGCAGTGTTAACACAGATTCCTGCCAGGGTAGCTAAGTCTTTTGTGGGGCTATAGCACTGATTTTTCTCTTGTTCAATCCTGCTTTGTCCCCTTCCTTTAATCCCTTATATATATCTTGAATTTAAAATCTGTCTCAGTGGAGATTTGTAGAGCCCAAACTGTGATGTGGTCTCTTCTGACTTATAAAGGTTTTAAATATCTTTTGGCCTTAGTTTTTGGCTTAAGAAAAGGTCACTCAGAACTCAAATGGGGAAACAATGGTACCATTTTTGAGCTCGCTTAAGATCTAACAGTAGAAATAACTCAGTCAAGGTGAGAAAACTTTTATCCCATCTCTGTGTAGCTTAGAGAAGTAGGTAACATTGATGAGAACAGGCAACCTGAGTGGAGTCCCCTGTGAGTAACTGGCTCTCCAGATATACCACCAGAGGGGAGTATATTTTCTGTCTCTTATAAATAAATAAAAAAATATTATTTCCTGTATTGACTCATGTAAGACACTTAGAGAGTCCTATTTTCAGGGAGACATCAAATGTAGTCTATGATTATATGGGATTCCTAAGAGAGCAGATATTCCCAGTTACCAAATAAATAAAATATTTCCAATTTTTATTGAATACACATATTTGCTCTTGGATTAAAGCATAAATGTTTACCAACATTCTGATTTTTTTTTAATAGAACAGAGCATTAGAATCCATATCAAAATGGGGTAGAAACATTTCTGTAAAGAACCTCCACCTTTCATATGTGATGCCATACTTAGGTAGCTCTGAGCTAATAATTGTGAAAAATAAACAGTGGTTTCCACTGAGAACAGAACAGAATTTGTAATACAACAAAAATAGATTTTTTTTATAATTACAAGAACTGGGGTACAGGCTAGATGTGTGGGGAGTGAGAGTATTCACCAGAGACAGAGTGGGGAACAGAACAGGCAGATCGACTGAAGTACACTGCTGAGGGGAGCAGTGGGCGAGTCGGGAGAGGTCTGCTGTGCCATATGGGTATGGAACTCATGCTGCAGAGGTTTCAGACAGCTTCACAGCGCTGCACTCAACCCCTTGCACCACCAGGGAGGACCAACAAAAGTAGTTTTTTTTTTTTAAATGGGCTTGGAAACATGTAATTGTTTATTCACACTTTGTTCCATATATAGGAACATTTTTCTCCCAATAGCTTTATCTTCTTTTCAACAGACGCTTCTCTTGTGAATGTAGTTTGAGCAGTTACAGATTTTTAATGGCAGTACTGTTGTTTTATATCTTTTTAATATTTTGGCAATGTAGGATTTCCCCCTTAAGGTATGGCCATTGTAGTTTTCCACAGCTAAAGCACCCAGTCCATTGTACTCCCTTTCTCCTACCCCTCTCCAACTTTTACCTCTCTGCCTTCCTTTTCCCCTCTGCTCTTGGATGCCGCAGATCGATGGTCAGTTTTCAAGGCTTTGTTTTAAAGTTTGTCTTTATTTGACCCTTCGTTTGGTTTCTCTGTATTCCATAATATAAGTGACACCATCTGGTATTTATCTTCTTCCTTCTGGCTTATTTCATTTAACATAATCCCTTCCACTTTGCTGCAAATGGCATGAGCTTATCTTTTTTGATTGCTGAATAGTATTTCAATGTGTGTATATGCACCACTTCTTGATCCACTCATCTGATTTTGGGCATTTAGTTTGTTTCCGTATCTTAGCTATTGTGAAAAGTGCTGCAATACGTATAGGAATGCAGGTTTCCTTTCAAATTAATGTTTTTGTGGTTTTTGGGTAGATACCTAGGAATGGAATTGCTGGGTCAGATGGCAGATCCATTTTCAGTCATTTGAGGAATCTCCACACTGTTTTCCACAGGGACTGGGCCAATCTACATTCCCACTAAAAGTGTAGGAGGGTTCCTTTTTTTCCACGTCTTCTCCAGCACTTGTTTCTCATTTCCTTGATATGAACCATTCTCACAGGTGTAAGATGGTATCTCATTGTAGTTTTGATTTGTATTTCCCTCATGATATGTGATGATGAACATTTTCTGTATATTTTCTTTGGAGAAATGTTTACCTAGCTCATCTCATTTTTTGTTTTCATTGAGTTGGATGAGCTCTTCGTACATCTTTGATATCAGTCCCTTATCAGATGTATGGTGTGTGAATATTTTCTCCCATTCAGTGGGGTGTCTTTTTTTTTTTTTGGTTACTGTCTCTTTCACTACATAGAAGCTTCTCATTTGATATAGGCCAAGTTGTTTACATTCTTCTTTGTTTTCCTTCCTCTGGGGATGAATCCTCAGTGATATTTGTGAAGTTTATGTAATGGAGTGTTTTCCCTATGTTTTCTTTTATGTATTTTATGGTTTCAGGCTTACCTCATGCCTTTTATCTATTTTTGTCCATGGTATGAGTTAGTGATTGTAGGGTAAGGTAAAAGGTATCAGGCTTTTCTGCCCTCCCGCCATCAGGATAGATGAGGGAACCCTGTGATCCTGAATGCATGCCTGATGGTGGGCACCTGAAGTGGGTACACCTGCGCTAAGACTGTGCTTTTAAGGGCGGCATCACAGGGACGCCAGACGCCGAGAAAGCAGCTGCAGAAGCCGAAAGAGAAGCCGAAAGGGAAGAAGCCCGAAGCAGAAGCAGAGAACGCCAGAGAGCCCAGATAGAGTGAAGATTTGCTGGGAGCTGGGAGGACTGCCAGCCTCCCAGCCCCCCAGCCTGCAACGTACCCGCTGAACCCCAATAAAAACCTGCAAAACCACTGAGGACTCTGACTCCTCCTTTACCCGGTCTGCGTGGGATCAGAAAACCTGCATTGTGGTCATTCCTGCCCTTTACAGTGATCTACTTTCATTTATTACCCTGCACATTGTATCGAATTTTATTAAAGGGTCTATTTTTTTACAAGATTTTATTTTTAGAATGTAGTGTGTGTTCACTTGTAAATTAAACTTGTGCTCATAACTGGATATCAACTCAAGAAAATGGAAAAAGAGAGTTTTATCTGGGAAGATCAGCTTTGGGAAGGCTTCATTTGGAAAAATAGGGAAGACATGAAATAAATGTCCAGTAAGTCAAACTAGCTATTCTTAATCTTGAAACTTTGAGTGACAGATGTCAAAATCAGATAGCACTTATATTTTTTAATTTGTTTAAATCAGTGTTTCTCTACTTTGTGAGAATATTGAAATAAGTACTTACTTTGCTTACTATTAAGTAAGCAAAGAAAGGGAAGATTGGCCATACCAAGAAAAATATGTTTCCAAAGAACATAAACATAAAAAAAAAAGTTCTAATTGCTAACAACCTTCCCTCTGAGTGTTCTTGATTCTTTATCAATGTTAGTCCTGGTCTAATCTTTCTGCCTTTGGGATTAAGATAATGGAGGTACCCAATCATTGAATTTTCTCTACTCTTTGATGCCTTTCAATCTAGAACTATCTACTGCTACCCTAATCTTTTCTTAAATTCATCCAGTTTAAACTTACTGTAATTCCTGCTTACTGAGATGTCCCCTAGGTACTCCTGGGGTCCCCCACATTGCAACAGGCCAAGTCATTGTAATTTTGCTCAGCTATAGGCGTTTTCTTGGTGGTCTTTGACACTGCACATTAAAATCATCTGGAGAACATTTAAAACTCTTGATACTCAGGCTGTACTCCAGACCAATTAAATTAGATTTTATGGGGTTTGGGGCTGGACATCAGAATTTTTAATAGCTTCTCAGGTGATTTCAGTGTGCAGCCAAGGGTGACAACCACTGATTTAAATGATTGTATCAGAGGTGAAGGCAGCACCATATAATACTTGAAAGTTACTTGCAACCCTGTGATTTCAACCCTGATATTGTTTTACATTGACTCTGCTTGTTGATGCTTGTGAAGTTGTCTTAATCTATCGAAGGGAGGGAGCTTGATGAGCTGGAAGAAATGGTTTCTTGATGATATTCATGATTAGCTTAGAAGGAGGTAAAGAGATATTGACAACATTCATATTTGGTTCTCGGAGTGAAAGCAAAAGAGGTTATTTGAAAAGCTCTTTCAGAATGACTAAAATGGCAAGAGGCCTTTGTTCCCTTTCACTTTCTTACCTTGCTGGACCCTCTGAATGTTAATGTTTTGATTTAACTATTATTTCCTTTAATCTGTTCTTTTAGAACTGATGGTTAAACATTTAAATATGTTTGTTTCTAAGTATTTCTGTTAACAATGTAAATTATTTTCCCCTTCAGGGCAATAGTAATTATGCTGTAGAGGTTTGAGGAGGAGCATTTGAGACAGTTATATTAATACTCTGTAATATAATGCTTAATTACCTCGTGTTTTTCATGTGTGGGATTTAATGTAGTGGAGAAGAATTGGTGACAGAGGCAGAAAAACAACACAAAATATGCCTCAAGCTAAAACATTGAGATAAACCCAGATCAACTTTAACTTTTTCCTTTGTAGTTCTGCTTAAGGCTTAAAGAACACGCTTTTTCTGGAGTATTGAACTATCCTTCATGTGGAACTGAGTCAAACAACTTCTAGACATGATTTTCTTGAGTAGGTAGTTCAGATTTAGAATATTTAATGCCAAATATTCAGTATTTGGTATTCAATATGATTCAAATTAATATTTGACCCAAGATAAATCTGTCTTTGCAAGGAGATTTATTGAAACATGTGGCACTACTGCTGATTTAGCCAGAAGTATGCTAATACTTTACCTGGAAACATAGATGACCTGAAGGTGTAATTCAGTTTAATTCACAGAATCATCAGTTTTTCTAACAGCTGCAAGAGTTGAATGAGAGTTACAAGAGGTGAGTAGGCCGTTTTTGCTTATAATTTTATTCTAGCAAATAAATTTTATCTAAGGTTGAAAATCACCCTGATTTAGATTTGCTTCTTGAGGGCTGGGGTAGAATTGAGGATCAGTTGATGCATGACTTACCTTTTCTAACAGTTACAATTTTATTATGGTTAGACTGGGCTCTGACTAATTTAAATCTTTATTTCATATGAAATCTTCTGCCTCTGTTCCTCTCAATTGTCATATTGTCCAGGAATCTATTTAAGCCATGCTGCCTTCAATTTAATGAGTTTGTAAACAGACGATCATGACTTTATTTATTTATTTTTTAAAAAAACTGCCTTTTTTTTTTTTTAAAGATTTATTTTATTTATTCAAGAACCTGGGTACAGGCCAGATGTGCAAGAGGGTGAGAGGATTCACCAGAGACAGAGCGGAGAACAAAACAGGCAGACTGGCAAAATACGTTGCTGAGGGGAGCAGTGGGCGAGACAGGAGAGGTCTGCTGCGCCATGTGGGTTGCTCCAAGGCTGGTGGGGATCAAACAGGCACTGCAGAGGCTGCGGATAACTTCACAGTGCTGCGCTCAGCTGCTTGTGCCACCAGGGAGGCCCCAGGTGATCTTGACTTTATATGAGGGTTGTGTGATGAATGAAATGAGCCCATAAACAATCTGATCCATATTATTACAAATTTTGTTAGCTGTTTAAATGAATACCTGTAAGTAATGCTACTTTCATATGCCAAATTGAGCTTTTATGGTTTTCTTTCCTTGTTCGTTCTCATGTATCTATAAGAAGTCTCACTGACAATGTATGTGCTTCATTGTTTTATGTTGTCCCTTTTATGTTTTGTCCTTTTTCAAGAGCCTAGTTTCTCAAAACTATGTTCTAGATGTTAGGATATCAAAGTGTCAGAGACAGCCAAAAACCCTGGGTGGTGAGTCAGTGACTGCCAGCCTAATAGCCTAACCCATTTAAGAGAGTATGGATGACAAAGAAGCTTCAGAGGAGACTGAGGAAGGAAGGAAGCAGGATGGAGAGCCAGAAGGAGACCTGGAGGAGACTTGTGTGGTTGTTTCGATCCTTTTCTGTGGGTCCCCATTGGAAGATGCTTTAGACTTGTGGCAGGCTTTGGGGCCTTGCTCTGGGCCAATCCTGCTTGGGTGGACTTTTACCCACGAGGGAACAGTCAGAAGCGCGGGAGGGTGAGAGAATTCACCAGAGCCAGAGCAGGGAGCAGAGCAGGCAGAAGGACCGAAGTACACTGCTGAGGGGAGCAGCGGGCGGCAGGAGAGGTCTGCGCGCCATGTGGGACCCTCCTCTGGTGGCCGGGGAGCAGCCGGGATCGAACCCATGCCGCGGAGGCCGCGGGCAGCTTCACAACCCAGCGCTCAACCGCTGCGCCACCGGGGAGGCCCCTAGCAAAATTTTAAACGCTTCACCCCGTGGACCACTTTGTCTGAAAGGAGAAATGGATTAAGCCTGCAGTTCCAGCCCAGAGGGGAGCAGCACCCACCGCTGGGGCAGACCGGGCGTGCAGGGGAGCGCGTCCCCGGCACCGGCATTTTGCAGCAGGGACCTTTCTTGCTGGAGGCTGTGTGAATCCAGCAGAAGGCTCACCGAGGAGACAGAGGTTAAGCTGGGAGGCTTGCCCACGCCGGGCACCTTCTAGCCTGCAGTTCCAGCCCAGAGGGGAGCAGCACCCACCACTGGGGCAGACCGGGCGTGCAGGGGAACACGTTCCCGCATCGCCATTTTGCAGCTGGGACCTTTCTTTGCTGGAGACTTGTGAACCCAGCAGAAGTTTCCCAGAGGAGCCAGTGGTGAGCTGGGAAGGTCGCCCAAGATGCCAGCCAGTACCAACAACACAGTGTCACAAGGAATACGGCAAATTAGAAAACAGGCAGTAGGGAGTAGAAAAACCACATGCAACCCAGCAACTCCTCAGCAAAAAAGCACACCGCAAAAAGAAAACCATCTACCAGATTGCAATGACAGTAACTTGGAAGAACTTCTGAGCCTTCCAGATAGAGAATTTAAAATTGCTGTGATTAAAAAACTGACAGAAGTCATAAAGGAAAACAATGATAAGGGGAAAATAATTAATGACCAGAAGAATGAAATTGAGTCCCTAAAGAGGGAAGTAAAAGAAATGCAGGAGATCAAAGAATTAATGGAGACGCTAAAGAACTCTGGGAAAAGCAATGAAAGCAGAATAGATGAAATGGAAGAACGAATAAGTACTCTTGAAGACACAGAAATAAAAAGAACTAAAACAGAAAAGGAAGGAGAAGTACGAAGGAAAAAGACCGAAGAAAGACTTCGGGAACTATCTGACTCCATGAGGAAAGGAAATATAAGAGTTATAGGAATCCCAGAAGGAGAGGAGAGAGATGTAGGAACAGAGAAAATATTCATGGATATAATTGAAGAGAACTTCCCAAACGTGAAGAAGGATCTGAAAATTGATATACAAGAAGCAAGAAGAACACCAAACTTCCATGACGAAAGGAAAAATACAACAAGACACATAATAGTAAAGCTCCCAAGAATCCAAGACAAGGAAAAAATAATGAAGCTAACAAGAGGGAAGAAACAGATAACATTCAAAGGGAAACCAATCAGACTGACACCAGACTTCTCTGAAGAAACACTACGGGCAAGGAGAGAGTGGAGGGACATAGTCAACAGACTCCAAGAAAACAGATGCCAACCAAGAATACTCTATCCTGCAAAGCTCTCCTTCCTCTTTGAAGAAATAATATGGACCTTCCCAGACAAACAGAAACTCCGGAATTTTATTACGACTAAACCCCCACTCCAAAAAATACTACAAGGAGTCCTAAAGCCAGAGCCTCAGAGGGACGAATAATAACAAAAGAAGGCCAAAGAAAGTTATTAAAAGAATAAATAAATAAAATCAAAGGAAAGACAAACACAATGGCAAATACAGATGCTAACATATCAATACTAACTCTAAATGTAAATGGACTAAACTCTCCAATAAAAAGACACAGAGTTGCAGGCTGGATTAAGAAACAAAACCCAACCTTTTGCTGTCTCCAGGAAACACATTTAGCTACAAAAGATAAAAATAGACTCAAAGTTAAAGGATGGAAAACAATTCTACAAGCAAATGGACCAAAAAAGAAAGCAGGAACAGCTATACTCATATCAGATAAAACAGATTTCAAACTTAAAAAGATAAAAAGAGACCCCAGTGGTCACTACATTATGATCAAGGGGACAATACTTCAAGAAGAAATAACACTCATTAACATATACTCACCAAACGAAGGAGCACCAAAATATATCAGACAACTATTGTCCTCTCTGAAAACAGACATCAGAGAAAACACATACGTAGTGGGAGACTTCAACACACCACTATCAACAATGGCTAGATCAACAAGACAAAAAATAAGTAAAGACACTAAAGCTCTAAATAAGGATCTAGAGTGCTTGGGCTTAACAGACATATATAGAACACTAAACCCAAAAAAATCTGAGTATACATTTTTCTCAAGCGCACACGGATCATTCTCTAGGATCGATCATATACTGGGGCACAAGACAAACATCAGCAGATACACCAAGATTGAAATCATACCAACCATCTTTTCTGACCATGAAGGCATCAAACTAGAAATAAACCATAAAAAGAAGGCAAGGTACTCTCCTACCTCGTGGAGATTGAAACCCACACTACTGGAAGACCACTGGACTAACAAGGAGATAAAAGAAGAAATTAAAAAATTCTTTGAATTGAATGACAAGGAGGACACCAATTTCCTAAATGTATGGGATGCAGCAAAAGCAGTAATAAGAGGAAAATATATAGCAATAGATGCTCACATCAAGAAACAAGAAAGAACTCAAAGAAACAACCTAATCTCGAAGCTCAAAGATCTAGAAAAAGAACAACAAAAAAACCCCAAAACCAGTAGAAGAAAAGAAATAATAAAAACCAAAGCAGAAATAAATGAAATCGAAACTAAAAAACAATCCAAAAGATCAATGAAACCAAGAGCTGGTTCTTTGAAAAAATAAATAAAATAGATAAACCCCTAGCCAGGCTCACAAGGGCAAAAAGGGAGAAAGCACAAATAAATAGGATAAAAAATGAAAGAGGAGAAATCACAACAGACACAGCAGAAATCAAAAGAATAATTAATAACTACTATGAACAGTTATATGGAAACAAGTTCAACAATCTAGAGGAGATGGACAAATTCCTACAACTCTACAATCACCCAAAGCTAGATAAAGAACAAATAGAACACCTAAACAGACCAATTACAATTAGCGAAATTGAAATGGTAATCAAAAACCTCCCCCCAAAAAAAAGCCCAGGACCTGATGGATTTACAAATGAATTCTACCAAACATTCAGAGACGAATTGGTGCCTATCCTTCACAAACTCTTCCAAAAAATTGAGAAGGAAGGTATAATACCTAACACGTTCTATGAAGCCAACATTACACTAATACCAAAACCGAACAAGGACAACACAAAAAAAGAAAACTACAGGCCAATCTCCCTAATGAACACTGATGAAAAAATCCTCAATAAAATTTTAGCTATCAGAATCCAACAGTGTATCCATAAGGTAATTCAACACGACCAAGTAGGATTCATTCCAGGGACACAAGGATGGTTTAACATCCGAAAATCAATCAACGTTATCCAACACATCAACAAAAAGAAATATAAAAACCATATGATAATATCAATAGATGCTGAGAAAGCTTTTGACAAAGTGCAACACCCATTCATGATAAAAGCCCTTGAAATTCTTGGGATACAAGGAACGAACCTCAACGTCATAAAGGCCATATATGACAAGCCAACAGCCAGTATCATTCTCAATGGTGAAAAGCTGAAAGCAATTCCATTAAGATCTGGAACAAGACAAGGATGTCCACTCTCACCACTGCTTTTCAATATAATACTGGAAGGCCTAGCCAGAGCAATAAGACAAGAGAAAGACACCCAAGGAATCCAAATAGGAAGAGAAGAAGTCAAAATATCACTATTTGCAGATGATATGATAATATACATAGAGAACCCCAAAAACTCCACAGAAAAACTAATTCAACTCATCAATCAGTTCAGTAAAGTGGCAGGATACAAAATCAACACGCAAAAGTCAGTAGCCTTCCTATATACAAACAATAAATCTGCAGAAGAAGAAATCAAAAAAACCATCCCTTTTATTATTGAAACAAAAAAAATCAAATATTTGGGAATAAATCTAACAAAAGAGGTAAAGGACCTGTACAAAGATAACTATAAAACACTGTTAAAAGAAATAGAAGAAGACACAAAGAAATGGAAAGACATCCCCTGCTCATGGATTGGAAGAATAAACATTATTAAAATGGCCATCCTACCAAAAGCAATATACAGATTCAATGCTATTCCAATCAAAATTTCAATGTCATTCTTCAAAGAAATAGAACAATTATTGATGAAATTCATATGGAATCACAAAAAACCCCGAATAGCCAAAGCTCTCCAAAAAAAAAAAAAAAAAAAGAAGGGAATGGAGGCATCACACTCCCAGACTTCAAACTCTACTACAAAGCCATAATCATCAAAACTGCATGGTATTGGAACAAGAACAGACATACAGACCAATGGAATCGAATAGAAAATCCAGAAATAAACCCACAGATTTATGGTCAACTAATCTTTGACAAAGGAGCAAAGACTATGCATTGGAGGAAAGAAAGTTTGTTCAATAAATGGTGCTGGGAAAACTGGGTCGCTACATGCAAAAGAATGAAGCTTGACCACTACCTCACACCATATACAAAAATCAACTCAAAATGGATTAAAGAACTAGACATAAGACCTGAAACCATAAAATACATAGAAGGAAATATAGGCGAAACACTATGTGATTTGCATATCAAAGACATCTTTACAGACACATCACCCAAAGCAGTGATAGTGAAGGCAAAGATAAACAGCTGGGACTACATCAAATTAAAGAGCTTCTGCACAGCAAAAGAGACAATAACAAAAGCAAAGAGAAATCCCACCAACTGGGAGAACATTTTTGCACCCAACACTAATGATAAAGGACTGATCACAAAAATCTGCAAAGAGCTGATGAGACTCAACAACAATAAAGAAAATAATCCAGTCAAAAAATGGAGAGAGGAGCTAAAAAGAAACTTCTCTGAAGAGGAAATGCGAATGGCCAACAGGCATATGAAAAAATGTTCAACATCACTTGTCATCAGGGAAATGCAAATCAAAACTACCATGAAATACCATCTTACACCAGTGAGAATGGCACATATTAAAAAAACTAGCAACAACAAATGTTGGCGAGGTTGTGGAGAAAAAGTGCTGCACCTCCCCCTTCAGTGACCTTTAGGGCTAACCGTCCCTAGGTCCGGCTGGGCAACCAGTGGGCAGGGGGAGAACAGCAAAACCCTACCTGCTGCACCTCCCCCCGCAGTGATCTTTAGGAATGGCTTTTGCCATGGTCCCTAGATCAGGCTGGGCAACCAGGGCGTGGGGGGGGGGGGGGAGAACAGCCTGAAGCACAGGAAGTTCAGAGGAAGTTCCCTGAAAAGGCAGAAGCTTATCAAAAGATAATGACCACCAAGAACCACTACAAGAATGCTAAAAATCTTATCCACTTCCTTCTTTCTTCTATAATGGTCATTGCTTGTTATGTAGATCACCTCCCTGATGGTGATAGACTGAGCCCATGAGCAAGCTGATTTCATTGATATTCATTCCTGTGCTTTTGGAAAACATATATATACTGGTCACAAACTCAAAGAAAATTACACTCAGATTTTCACTCTTGAAGTGTGTCTGTTTGTCATTTCTTTCGCCGAAGCCCTGACCCTTGAAGTGTGTCTGTTTGTCATTTCTTTCGCCGAAGCCCTGACCACCCTGCACGCTTCTCTCAACCCTGAGGTGGCCTCATCGTCTACTGCTGTGCTGGTCCCTGGCAAAAAAGGAACTCTTCTGCACTGTTGGTGGGAGTGCAAACTGGTCCAACCACTATGGAGAGCTGTGTGGAGATTTCTGGACCTACTAAACATAGAGCTTCCACAGGATCCAGCAATTCCACTCCTAGGTATTTACCCAAAGAACACAGAAACATCAATTCCAAAGAACACCTGCACCCCTATGTTTATAGCAGCACTATTTACAATAGCTAAGCTTTGGAAACAGCCCAAATGCCCAAAAATAGATGACTGGATCAAGAAGATGTGGTACATATATACCATGGAATATTACTCAGCATTCCAAAAAGATAAACACATGCAATTTGCAGCAACATGAATGGCGCTGGAAGGGATCATGCTCAGTGAAATAAGCCAGAAAGAAAAAGAAAAATACCGGATGGTCTCACTCATAGCAGGAATCTAGAATACTTAAATAAGGGACCAGGAAAATGAATAACTATAAGAAAGTGAAAATCAAAATCCACAAAAACTATGAACCAGAGACACTTTTTGGGGGGTGGGGGGCGGGAGGGGAGGGATTGGGGTCAGAATGGGGGGATTGCAATTGTATGGGGAATATAAAAATAAAATTTATAAATTGAAAAAAAAAAAGAGAGAGTATGGATGACAAACCATTTTTAGTTATACTCAAGCCTGGATGCAAGTTAGAATTGCCTGGGGTCCTTTTAAACATTAGTAGTGTTCTGCTCATCCATAGAGAGCCAATTAATAAGTCAGGATAGGACCCTGGTTGAAGGATTATAGAAGTTCTGTGCTCAGATGTGGTAGCTCCTAGATTTAGGACAGGGAGGAGTTGATGTTTCCCATTCACAAGGCTCACACACTTCTAGAGTGTGAATTGTCATGTAAAGCAGGAGAGTGCTAATCTGAGAGTCCAGGAAACCTGTTCTCAAACTAGTATCACCACTATCAAGCCCTGCTGCTCCAGGCATATCATTTCAACTCTCTTACCTTTAGTTTTATCATGTATAAAGTTAAGAAGTTTAACTGTGGTCCCTTTTAGAGCTGAATCAATGATTTTAGCTTTTCATTAAAAAAATCTTTATGTATCTTTAGCACATAAAAAAAAAATCCCTCAAATGATTTGGTATATTTGAACAGTGCTAAGTTAGTCTAGAAGGTTTAAAATAATTTAATTTTAATTTGTAGTCAATATTTAAATAAGTTCTGACTTTTGTTGAATTAGTTAGCTATCCTTAGAGATTAGCTTCTGGATATATGAATTCTTGAATTTTATCTATTCTAAGAATAGTGGGAGTTAAAACAAATGATCACATAATCCAACTGACTGTTCCATGAAGTATATGACTTTAACAGTGACAGTTTTGGCAATTACAGATATTCAATTATAGATGATTTTTAAAGTTGGTTTCTTCCTCAGCATCTGACTATACTTTATTTTAAGAAATCTTAGAATCTCTTAGTTTTTATTGTGGAGAAGGAGTGGAGGAGAGTCTATTCAGGCCATTATATTAACACTCATTAAACATTTCCATTAGATTTTTTTCAAGAGAATGTTTTTAAAAACAGAGAAGAAGCAATTTGACCTTTATTTTAGAGAAGGACATGGATGGGGCTGGTGAGTGTATTTCTGCCTTTCCTTGTCAAACAGAAGGAAAAAAAAAACCTTTAAAAATAGCCCACCAATTTTCAACCATTATATTTTAAGCCACAGGAGCTTGCGAGTTATCTTTCATCTTGGTTCTATCATATAACCGAGAAATTACACAATGTCTCCCAAAGGAGAAGTCTAGCTGGGAAGCAATTCAAACAAAAATATATTATAGAAATGTGATTGTTCAGTATGTCATTATAACAGTTATTCATCTTTGCCTCTTAATCTAGTTTTCTTGCTTCTTTCCTCACTTAATCTTTCATGTATCTGTGATTTTCCAGGGGTGCATGTGGCAGGAAGACTGGCCATGAGACAGTGACACATGGGGACGAATGTTCAAGGAATTTATTGGACTTAAATATCACTGAGTAGTATCTACAATGCCTTTGCAAAGAGAAGGCATTTGAATTTGATTACCTCTCCTCTCATTTTGACTTGCATCCCTGGAAGGAATGTTAGCCATGTTCAGGATTAAAAGAGCCTTATTTTAAATGTGGACAACAATAACAATTTGCCTTCTAGAAGGTGAATAGTATTCATTTAGGTCAACCATCATTACAAAATACATTTTAGTACTTGTTCCTTTGTAGGGCTATATTTCCAATTTGAAAAATAACATTTGACATACTGTCTATAACAGGAAGGATATTTAAATTTTGGATTGTGTTGGAAAATTAGGAAATATGGTATTTCATTGCATCGCTTATCTATTACTATTCTAAGAAACCACCTGAAAGAACAGTTATTTCCCCAACCCCGTGAGTAAATAATTTTGGGTGAGTAAATAAACTGGGTATCTCATCTGTTAATCTCTCTTGGCTTTATTCATATTGCTACATTCTATCGTTCTAGTGGGATTGTATAATGTAAATCCTCCTGACATGTCACACAGTTTGTATTAGATATAGGTTGGTTGTCTAGTTGTTTTGGGATGATTCATCTCTGCTCTAAGTACCCCCTTACTGACTGTTTGGCTTCTTCATGGCACTCCTAAAGTGACATTTCAAAGGGCAAGAAAAGAAGAATCAAAATCTCTTAATTTCTAAGATTTGGAGCTTTCACAACAATGGGCCTGCCCAGATTAATGGATTTGGAAATAAACTCCATCTCGAGATGGGAAGAGGAACAAAGTCATGTTACAAAGGGACATACATACACAAGTGGGGGCATTTTTTTTTTGTAGTCATAATACATTCTTTCATTCTTTTTTTTCTTTCATTCTTCTTTTCCCCACTTAGAAGGTCCCCATATTCTGACTTTTAGCCTACTAACTAGAGGTCGCTTTTGCCAGATCAGTAAATTCATTAGGCACATCCTCTAACATTCAACTTATTATAATTTTTATCATCCATTAGTATGGTATCAGTATTACAAATATGGTTTGTCATATTTGCCAATATATAAGAAGGGTCACTCTTTTCCAGCCTGTAATTATATTTTCTTCACCACTGTCAGAGCTGCACTAACAATTTCTCCCTCACTTTTCTAGACTCTCTGCACCTCCTGGCCCCAAAGCTAATGTTAAATGTTCTAAATTTTGTTGCAGTACCCCACTTCTAGTGCCAATTATGTGTGATATCTATTGCTGCATAAAAAGCCACTCTGAAACGTAAGGGGCATAACAGACTAATAAGTACTTGTGTGATTCCATGGACAAGCAGTTTGGTCTGAATATAGCTAAATAGGTCTTTTTCTTATCTCACCGGGAGTCACTCATGTGGTTACAGTTAACTGAATGAGACTGGATGGTCTGAGATGGTCTTATTCACGGACCTGGTAGTTGTGGATTGACTGGTTGATCTGGAAGGTGTCATTCAGGTCAGCTTGGTCATATGATCGCTCATGCTTCAAGAGTTTGGTGTTCTTCCCATGAGTCTTAGTGTAACACTTCAAGAGAGCAAGAACAGTTGCTGAAAGTTTCTTGAGGCCTAGACGTGGAAGTCACAAGTGTTATTTCCACAACATTCTATTGGTCAAAACAAGCAAAAAAGAACAGCTCTGATTTAAGCTGTGAGGAATATTCTATACTTCTTGATGGTAGAATATTCAGAGTCACATTGCAAAGGATTGATGTGCATATAAATGTGGGAGGGATTTGTGTGACTGTAAGAACTATACCATAAACACTTGAGAGTTATTTACTCTTAAATTAACTAAAATTATATAGAATATTTCATCTTTTTTGATATCTGTGAAGAGAAGAGGGTGCAACCATACCCTAAAAAGAGAAAATTCTGTTTGGCCTATGAAACATGAATATAAGTGATTCCAGACAGTGTAAAAACTGGACTTTAAATAAATGACTATTTATTTTACTCTCCATTTGTCGACACAAGGAATTTATGAAATAGTATCTCTTTTTTCCCCTGAAAGTTAGGCTTTTCAATCTATTCTGTGTGTACATGTTCAAAATTGTGGCCCCTGATTTCCCCAGTTTATTTTCTTTTCAATAGCTCAGAACAATGTAGTTTTTCATCTCCTAGTTATTTTTCATGAAACTAAAAGAACTCAGAATTTCAGGATATGTTTTCTGAAACAGGGGAAGCTGAAAACTCTGTGGTAACAGGAAGTGGGATAGATTCTGAATATGCTATGCTGGAATTTCATTTAGCAGTTAAAAGCATGGATGAGTTTGGGGAGTGGTTAGTTATTTTTTTATCCTTCTGCAACATAAACATAGTTTGAAAATTCTCTTTGTTTTGAAGATAATTTAATCAATTATCATTTCACTAAATACCTAGTATCACCTTATACAGCTTAGTCTTGTCTCTGTGTTGGAGTCTGTACCAAAAAACCTTCAAGCTTGTATTAGAGGGCTGGCACATTATGTTGAGAAGAAAAACTGGTAAGTCAATTTCTATCTTTACTTGGAATATAAGACATATAATACTTCATTTTTAAGAAAAGTATTTAAGAAAAGTGAGAGGCTAGAAAAGTTTTAAAATTTTAACTTCCAGTGCAAGTCATTGTTGCACTGGAAATGGTTTGTTTGGAATCATTTATTACATTTGGTGAACTCGATGAAAATCATGAAAGGAACACCCCTTTTATTTCCTCACTCTTCCATAATGATATTTACTGTGTGCACAGTAATCATTCAGTTTCAAATATTCACCACCTTCTGCTAATTAAATTTCTCTTTGATTTCACTGCCAAATCTGTTGGATTGAATTAACAAATGCTGTTTGCTTTAGTGGGAACGACCTCCAGCTTGTACAAAATAATAATCTCTTCAATGATATATTGATCCAATACTCTTTATCTTCTTTTAAAGAAATATGCAGTGGAAATGTCTTTAGCATCCTGGAATTTGTAGGACCACTTTGCTTGTTTTAATATATTGGAGACCTTGATCGACTATATATGATAACTCCTTTCTCTTTACTGTTCTTCTGAAGTATTACCAAATCTTGATTACATTAAGGAAAAATTTCAAAATGATCTTTTAGTTGATAAAATGTCCCACTCTTGAAAATTATCTATGTCAAAGGGCCAATTAAGGAAGATTAAAACCTTTCTTTTTTATTTTTTTATTATATATTTTTAAAGATGTATTTATTTATACAAGAACTGGGGTACAGGCCAGATGTGAGGGAGGGTGAGAGGATTCACCAGAGACAGAGTGGGGAACAGAACAGGCAGACGGGAGCACCATTATAGTTAACAGCAAGAATTATTGGAAATATTTGAATTAAATTTGATATAAAATATTTGAAAGTATAACAAGGTTTTTATAAATTTACATGGGCCTAAGTCTTTGCAAACGATATACCAAATATTAGAAAATTAAAATGATGGTCTATGAATTTCATTAAAAAAAGAAATTCAGGGCTTCCCCGGTGGTGCAGCAGTTGAGCACTGGGTTGCGAAGCTACCCGCAGCCTCTGCAGCGCCGGTTCAATCCCCAGCCACCGGGCGAGGGTCCCACATGGTGCGCAGACCTCTCCTGCCACCCGCTGCTCCCCTCAGCAGTGTATTTCGCTAGTCTGCCTGCTCAGCTCTCCGCGCTGGCTCTGGTGAATTCTCTCACCCTCCCACGCTTCTGACTGTATCCAGTGCTTGTATAAATAAATAAATAAATCTTTAAAAAAAAATAAAATAAACCTTTAAAGAAAAAAAGAAATTCAGTGATAGAAAGATAACAGTAGAATAAGGAATAAGGGTTGAGTGGGAGAGAAGTGTGGAGAAAAAAATCGAGGAAAAAATACCAACAGTAGTTACATTCTAGAGATTAGGTTATAGTACATACATAGTATGTGTATATTTTCAAATTTGTTACTGATCTTCCTCTCTCCTCTTCATGTAACTTCCTTTTTCACAAAGTAAGTGAGCAGGAAGAGATTCAGTAACTCCCTAATTTATAGTACACAAGAGAACTGAGATCAACCAATTGACCTTAAGTCAACTTAACGTTATAGCTCATTCCTTTCTTAAGACAACCTACTCTTTGAGAAGTAATCACTTCCAGATTCTCAACCCTCTGTTCTATTTCCTGCACAAAAATATAAATAATCTCCCTCACTTAAATGGAACTCAAGAAGGTGACACTGGGAGTGAAGCTGAAATGGAAGTTGTGTTTCCGCTGCTCTACCATTCAGCTTCATCTTCTCAAGTGTGAGCATCTAAGTGAGCTGAGTGTGATTCTAATGGGTGTTTTTTGCACATCATCCCTTTCTGTAATCCAGGTACTTACCTTGGGCCCAATAAAAGAATTAATGATCTATTCCATTGTGGGAAGAAGGCTGGCTGATTTGGATTTACTGAGAGGTTATTTTTGTAGGTTATAAGCAATGGGCAATTTAAGGCAATGTGAAAGATAATTGTGATGATAATTTCCACCTTGTGTGTGGACAGAGAACCTGTGATCTCCATTTTCCCAATTCCTCCTGTCTTTCTACCCACATCTCTATTGCTTCACTGTCACCTTTGAGGCATGGTATTCTTGAGCATAGCATCTTATTCTAGAACGTGTGCTAATTGGCCTTTCACACTGAGATCTTGCCACATCTTTGAAGGTATCCAGACATCTCATTTTTCGCCCATTTTGGAGAACCTTTTTTGGCTAGTTTCCAAGAAAGTACTATCTCTCCATTCATTTTTTTTTTCATTCTATTGGCTTTATTTTCTTCAAGGTATCCATGAGGTAAAGAAACATGGGTTCCACTTTCCCTTTGAGTTGGGGAAAGGGAGGAAAAAAAGATAGGTAGGAACAAAAATTCAGATTTAAAAAACTTGGCCGGCCATGGAATTATGGTCAGTCGAAATGTTTTCCTATTCTGGCTATATATATTTTTAAGTAATTTATTTATATTTATTTATTTATTTATTTATTTATTTATTTATTTTATAGCGGCATGTTTTTTTATTTATTTGTTTGTTTGTTTGTTTGTTTTGTTTATACATGCACTGGGTACAGTCAGAAGCGCGGGAGAGTGAGAGGATTCACCAGAGCCAGAGCGGGGAGAAGAGCAGGCAGAAGGACGGAAGTACACTGCTGAGGGGAGCAGCGGGCGGCAGGAGAGGTCTGCGCGCCATGTGGGACCCTCCTCCGGTGGCCGGGGAGCAGCCGGGGATCAAACCGGCGCTACAGAGGCTGTGAGCAGCTCTGCAACCCAGCGCTCAACCGCTGCGCCAACGGGGAGGCCCTATTTATATATATTTTATATCATTGTTCTTTTTTTTTTTTTTTACAGTGTTTGCTTTCTTTTCTCAGGTGTAGTCCCCATAAAATTTCCACCACCAATTCACCTGTGCTCCATCACCATAGTCCTTTGTGCTCTTCCTGCCCTTGTTTTGATCCCTCTCCCTCCTCCTCCCCTGCAGAATGTCTTTGATTTATAGTTCTTTAATTATTTTTGTTTTGTTGTGTTGTGTTTTTTTTTAATTGTTATTATTTTTCCCCGGATCTCTTATTTGCTTCCTCTATAATCCTTCCATGAGTGAAACCATCCGATATTTTTCTTTTTTCCTTCCAACTTATTTCACTGAGCATAATCCTTCCTAGCTCCATCCATGTTAGTGTGAATGACATGAGTTTATCTTTTTTAATTGCTGAATAGTATTCCGTTGTGTATATGTACCACAGCTTCTTTATCCACTCATCTGTTTTTGGGCATTTGGGTTATTTCTAAGTCTTACCTATTAGAAGAAGTGCTACAATAAACATAGGGGTGCAGATATCCTTTTAAATTAATGTTTTTGTGTTATTCTGGCTATATTTTGTCCTGAATTCAAAATTGCTCCGATTTTTATTTGGCATTATGTAAATTGAATAAAAGTAACTTTTTTACTTTCAAACCAAGAGGAATGGTTTTCTTTAGTGATAACAGTTTGCTGGGAACTGTGCATTAACTGATGCAAAATCAGTCGTAGGAAGATAAGCTGGTCCTATTCAGTATGGCCTGAAGTTGTGGCATAGGCTTCAGTAGGAGTTAAGGAAGAGATTTAGAGTGGCAATTAGGCAAAGAGCTATCCTTTTTTTGTGTGCCCTTCTGACATGGGTCTAGAACTTTGGTGACAGCTGTCTTAACCAATTTGTGGGTTTTGTCTGTGATAGGCTTCAAGTCCTGGATTTACCTTTGGTCTATTAAATGTCTAAGTGTCATGATTCCCTCTTATTAGCATTATTAACTTCTTAGTACTTTCATTTTTCTTTTTAAAAATAAGAATCTCATACTCAAGCACTGTGAGAAAGTGCTGAGGTTATTAGGCTAACACTTTTCTAAGGAAGGGCCAACTTATTAGCATTCTTCCACTATTCTCAGGTTATCTACAAAAGAATTTCAATTGGTCAACCTTTCTATTGTACTTGAACATAGTTCTTGAGAGTATTTCTTTTTTCCCTCAAGTGAGTAGTATTTTTCATTGTCATTTTCATTGACACTACATCAATATCAAAGAAATTATTTCCAAGTAATTGTGCATAAGTTGAAGTTTCCAATTGATCTTTGCAGTTCTTTTCCTGCAAAGCGAGGTTGAGGAACAAACAAACAGAATAGTTGTGATACGATGAAACAGTAAGGCAAAAGGGGTGTGTAACTGGGGCTGTATTCTAACCAATTGATTTGGGACTGACACTGATGAAGGACATTCTGCAGTGAAGAGTGATGAGGTCACTAGTTATTACTCAGATAGAAGTGTTTTTGCACTTTATCGCTGTCTGTGAGCAATGATAAGATTGAAGTGGCATTCCAAACTATGCTGTAGCATTTGTAGTGATTGCTGGGCCTTGAACAAGCCTTATTATGGGTTGGCTATTTATCTCTTCAGAAGGAACTAAAATATATCTGGACAATGTCCTATGATTAATTTTTGGTGAGGGACTTCCACATTAAAACAAAATAAAATGAAAAGAAAGAAAAATGACCCATTGCATGAAATTATCAAAAGGAGCTATGTGTTTGTTCTTCCTTGAAAGGATAGATTGAATATTGCAATTTGGCGATAGTTACAAATAGACTGTGATGGGTTTGATTGCATACAAATTATTTTTTTTATATGTTTTGGGATAAGTGCCTTCTGTTGGTAATTTGCTGTAAGGTAAGTGGTAGAAAGTCAAAAATGTATTAAACTTCTTAGTCTTATAGTGTTCACTGGGCTGGGCAGATGGATTCATTAACATTATACTCTAGTCCTCCTTATTATTCCCAGATGTCTTTACTTTCAGTATTTAATTTTCAGTTATTTCAGTTATTTCTTTTCTTTTCTTGCTGTAATAATCTCTCTTCCCCTTTCCTTGGTTATTTGACATGCTAATTTCTTTGGTCCTTTTTCCTCTGTAGACATGATTTTAGCTATTTCTAACCCCCTTTTGCCCCATGTACTTTACCCTGTATTTTAGGTAAGAACCCAGTAACTGCTTAATATGTATGCACTATGTTCCTTACATTTTATATATTTTAGATACTTTATATATACAAAGTGAAAGGTGAAGGAGGCATTTTTCCCCTCTTTTAATATTGATAGTGAAACTGAAAACAAATGTTTTCCACAAATTATCATAAATTTGTTAACATAATATGAATAACTCTCTCTCCTGATTCCTGAGTCTTTGTACACTTGATCTTAGCCAAAAGGCTGAGAAGCGATGATTCCTAAATCTTTGTATCAAATTTTAATTTGGGTGACTCACAGAAGACATTGACTGTGAAGTGAATAAACAGTAATATCTTTTGTGACTTACTGCTTAGCAGTAAGGTGCAGAAGGCGTTATGGTGGTATATGGAAGTGTCATCAAACCACACAAATGGAAGCTCCACTCTGAAAAGATGTAACTTTCCTTGCAAAAACAGTTGAAAATTCCCATCCTGTCTCTTTAATACTAGAAAAAAATGTTGATGCTAATCAGAAAGCATAGTAAGAGGTGAAGTGATAAAGCACAGGTGCTCAGTAAGTCCCAAAGAGAAATAAATGTGCTTTTGTTTTGTGTTTTTTTTTAGATTTAATTAATCCACTAAGCTTCCTTTTATTTGGTTTTGTAAATTTTAATTGAGGAAACATTATTTTACAATACTATACATAATTTAGAGGAACAGGTCCATGCCTCTTCAGATGTATGCCACCACACCCACCACCAAAGCTAATGTATCAGATTTCTTTCTCTAAACTTCCATCTGGCTCCCAAACAGTCATGTCCCTTAAAGAGTGAGCCAAAGACATATTAAAACTTAAATTTACAAGAAAAAAGGCAGAGAAACCACTGTTGTACAGGCTAGATAAATTTGGAACTCTCAGTCTACAGGAAGCACCGTGCAGCCTATGTAAGAATGTAAATTCTTGAAATTTACTTTGAAAGAATGTAAATTCCCTGGGGTAAGATCCTTGACTTTCTCCTCCCCACTAATTTGAAAAGCATGTTGGCCTGACTTATCCAATATTTTCCTTTTCTAGACTTTCCAAAATAGGCCATGTTAGACCGATCAATATTTAAGACTTTATGATAGGGCCTCCCTGGTGGCGTAGTGGTTGAGCGCTGGGCTGCGAAGCTGCCCGCAGCCTCTGCAGCACCTGTTCGATCCCTGTCCACCAACGCCAGCGAGGGTCCCACATGGTGCGCAAACCTCTCCTGCAGCGCCCACTGCTCCCCTCAGCAGTATTTCGTCAGCCTGCCTGTTCTGTTCCCTGCTCTGGCTCTGGTGAATTCTCTCACCCTCCCGTGCTTCTGACTGTACCCAGTGCTTGTATAAATAAATAAATAAATCTTAAAAAAAAAACCACTAAAAAAAAAAAAGACTTTATGCTAGAGAATCAGGAATAAAAGGAAACTAGAGAGAAACTCTGGTATAACCCATTTCTGTATAGAATCCCCCATGCCTATTTATATTGGATAGATGAAGTGTAATTCTAAAGGAAAATAGCTTTTTGTTAAAAAAAATATATATGTATTTATACAAGAACAGGGGAACAAGCCAGATGCGCGGGAAGGTGAAAGGACTCACCAGAGACGGAGCGGGGAACAGAACAGGCAGACTGATGAAATAGACTGCTGAGGGGAGCAGCGGGCGAGACAGGAGAGGTCTGCCACGCCATGTGGGATTCTTGCCTGCCGGCGGGGATCGAACCCATGCTGCAGAGGCCGCGGAGAGCTTCACAGCGCTGCGCTCAACTGCCTGTGCCACCGGGGAGGCCCGAAAATAGCTTTTTATGTATAAAATACATTTGTGCTTCAGATAGTATTGATTTTGGATAAACAAGTTGGAATTTGAAATTTTACTTGAGTGAAACGAAAAGATATTTTTCATGTATGTGAACATGTATATTCAGGAAAACCAGAATCATACTAAATATTTCATAGAGAATGTCATCTATGGAGATTCTGTTAAATAAATTAAAAAAAAAAAAAGCAGAAAGAGTAAAATGAAGGAGTCCAGAAATAGCCGCAGACAATGATATCCCTAGGTCTAGGAGCACAAAAGAAAAGGTTACGGTTTTCAGAATCCTGGAAGGTATAGACTCTGTAAATTGAGGCTCGATAGTGACTGCTGGTCCTGCGATGAAGGGTATAATGGAACTAGTCTGGGAATGGCAGTGGCTGCTGCTGGGATAAAGGGCTAGTGCCAGACAACAAAGGCAGGAACAGGAAGGAATAATTCCCTTGTCCCTTTCTGCCTTCTAGAATTTCCTACTGGCTGCACCAAATAGGAAGAAAGCTGACAAAAGACAAAAGTAGTTTCCCAGGGTCTTGGTTTTAGTATCATAAATAGTATAGAATGAGGGCATAAATAGTATAGAATGAGGGATTTGGAGCTGAGTAAGCAAAAGTTTTGCAGAAAGTAGATAAGGGAGGTAATTGACTTAATTGGAATATGCCTTCTACTGACTGCACCCAAGCTATTCTTTTTCCAGAAAACCATGGGTCCAGTGCCTTCCAAGTATTAATTTGATTAATGGTGAGAGTGTTTTTATCTCTTAGGTTTAGTTTGTGATTAAATGACTTGAAAGATATTTCTTATCAATTTCAATGTCAAGATTTAGAACAATTTCTGGAGTACTATATATAGCTGACAATTCCACAGACATACATAACAGTATCTGTGTTGTCATGGTGGAGAATGAGGACCTTAGAATTCCATTTTTATTACTGTGATTCAGTGCTCTATCAAAAAAAGATGTATGGTCCAGGGTTTCCCCTCAGTGGCTAAATCACACTGAATGACCTTACTGTGAAATCAATGTAGCTTTAATTTTATCTACATAATCCTCTATATTAGGAGTACCTTTAAGTGTAAGAACTTTAGTACTTTCTACCCTTTTCCCATATGCTGCTTTTTAGGCTATCAGTTTTTTTTTTTGTGAAGGCATGATTGTGTGTGTGAGTGTGTGTGAGTGTGTGTGTGTGTGAGTGTGTGTGTATGTGGAGGAGCAGGGAAATAACACTGGCTGACTTACTGATTGTATTAGTCTGCCTCTACGGCCATAACAGAATACTACATACTACAGACTACAGACTGATTCCTTAGACAAAAGAAATATACATCCTCACAATTCTGGAGGCTGGAAGGTTATGATAATGAAATTCGAAGTCTGAGAACATAGTGCCAGCATAGTTGTGATAGTGCACAGGTGAATTGGCGGTGGAAATTCTATGGGGACTATACCTGATGTAAATATAGATATACATATCTATATTTACATACATAAATATGTATATATATATGCACAAATAAGGAAATTAATAAAAAAAGATGTTACTAGATTTAACATATCTTAGTCTTTCCACCTAATTGAGCTTCTAGTAGGTAGCTGAGATTTGCATGGAGACCCAAGGAATATTGTGTGTCTTTAGGCATTTTTTAAAAAAAGCAAATGACTTGGTCTTTTAGAACCACAAGACAGTACCCAATCTGCATGAATAAAGTAGATCAGCACTACTTCAGAGATTTGAGGTTAGTTAGGACTTTCTTTACCCATCACGTGCTAATGAATACATTATTATGAGTAGAACATAAAAATTCATTCTGAACCTTATTTGAACATACTTTTGATATCATAATTATTCTATTTTAGAACATAAATTCATATTTCTTGCTCTATTTTCACTTGTGAGGCTTAAAAATATGCCTAAAGGTTTTATTTAACATGATGTATAAACTATAATTTAAATATGTACAATAAAATACTGATATTTAATTTTCTATTGGGAAGAGAAAATTGATCACTGCAGAGTACAGTGAGTAAAATATATACTGGAACCAAAGAATCCTCAAATTTGCATTTTTAATTGGATAACATCCCAAGATATTATTCTTTACAAATAGGAGAATCTATTGAAACCTCAATAGAGCTGATTGAATGTTACCACTTCCCAACTCCATATTTTTTAAATTTACTGAGAGAGGAAATTGAAACTGAAAATTTTACCTTTTGAAGTTAATATTTTTTGAAAACTAAGTGCTATATAATAAAATTTGGTGCTATATAATAAAATAAAATGTGCAAGGCATACTATGTGTCAAGACTATGCAAGACACTGGAATTAGAAATAATTGGATAAAATAGGGATCTTTCTTCAGTAAAGACTGCTTGAAACCGGCAGAAGGCTCCCAGAGGAGTCAGAGGTGAGCTAGGAAGTTCCCCCAAGCCAGGCCCCTTCTGACCAGCAGTCCGAGCCCAGAGGGGGAGCGGGCACCCACAGCTGGAGCAGACCAGGTGCGCAGAAGAGTGTGCCTATCTCCAAAGTGCTATTTTAGAACAAGGACCATTCTTCAATAAAGACTGCTTGAATCTGGCAGAAGGCTCCCCGAGCAGTCAGAGGTGAGCTGAAGGCCCCCACAAGCCTGGTCCCACCTGGCAGGAAGTCAGAGCCCAGAGGAGGATCCAGAGATTTGGAAACCAGAGTGCAATCCAGCTGCCCCACCTCCAGGGAAGTCTGTGGGACTTCAAGACGCACATTTGTAACTAAACACAGAAGGAGGAGAGATTCTGTGACAGTGACCATTAACATACTCAAAGTACCACTGCCTCATTAGACTTCTGGCATAACAGTTTTTGACTCATTTGGATTGCCAGTTTCTGAAACTTCTGAAAGAACACACCAAAAAGATGCCAGCCAGTACCAGCGGCACAGTGTCCCAATGGAATAAGGCAAATTAGAAGATAGGCAGCAGGGAAAAGAAAAACTATAAACAGAGTAGCAACCCCTCAGAAAAAAGATACACCACAAAAAAAAAAAAAAAAAAACCACACTCAAAAAAAAACACCCACCAGTTTGCAACTACGGTGACGTGGAAGAACTTCTGAGTCTTCCAGAAAAAGAATTTAAAATTGCCATGATGAAAAATTTGACGGAAGTCATTAAGGAAAACAACACTCAGAAGAATGAAATTGAGTCCCTAAAGAGGGAAGCAAAAGAAATACAGGAGATCAAAGAATTATTGGAGGTACTAAAGAACTCTGGGAAAAGCAATGAAAGCAGAATAGATAAAATGGAAGAACGAATAAGTAATCTTGAAGACACAGAAATAAAAAGAACCAAAACAGAAAAGGAAAGAGAAATATGAAGGAAAAAGACCAAAGAAAGACTTCAATAACTATCTAACTCCATGAGGAAAGGAAATATAAGAGTTATAGCAATCCCAGAAGGAGAGGAGAGAGATGTAGGAACAGAGAAAATATTCAAGGAAATAATTGAAGAGAATTTCCCAAACGTGAAGAAGGAGCTGAAAATAGATATACAAGAAGCAAGAACACCAAACTTCCATGACGAAAGGAAAAATACAGCAAGACACATAATAGTAAAGCTCCCAAGAATCCAGGACAAGGAAAAAATAATGAAACTAACAAGAGGGAAGAAACAGATAACATTCAAAGGAAAACCAATGAGATTGACATCAGACTTCTCCGAAGAAACACTATGGGCAAGGAGAGAGTGGAGGGACATAGTCAACAGACTCCAAGAAAACAGATGCCAACCAAGAATACTCTATCCCGCAAAGCTCTCCTTCCTCTATGAAGAAAGAATAAGGACCTTCCCAGACAAACAGAAACTCTGGAATTTCATTACGACTAAACCCCCACTCCAAAAAATACTACAAGGAGTCCTAAAGCCAGAAACTCAGAGGGACGAATAACAATGAAAGAAGGCCAAAAAAAAAGTTATTAAAAGAATAAATAAATAAAATCAAAGGAAAGACAAACACAATGGCAAATACAGATGCTAATATATCAATATTAACTCTAAATGTAAATGGACTAAACTCTTCAATAAAAAGACACAGAGTCGCAGGCTGGATTAAGAAACAAAACCCAACCTTTTGCTGTCTCCAGGAAACACAGTTAGCTACAAAAGATAAAAATCGAGTCAAAGTTAAAGGATGGAAAACAATCCTACAAGCAAATGGACCAAAAAAGAAAGCAGAAACAGCTATACTTATATCAGATAAAACAGATTTCAAACTCAAAAAGGTAAAAAGAGACCTCAGTGGTCACTACATTATGATCAAGGGGACAATACTTCAAGAAGAAATAACACTCATTAACATATATTCACCAAACGAAGGAGCACCAAAATATATCAGACAATTATTATCATCTTTGAAAACAGACATCAGAGAAAACACATACGTAGTGGGAGACTTCAACACACCACTATCAACAATGGCTAGATCAACGAGACAAAAAATAAGTAAAGACACTAAAGCTCTAAATAAGGATCTAGAGTGCTTGGGCTTAAAGACGTCTATAGAACAATAAACCCAAAAAAATCTGAGTACACATTTTTCTCAAGCACGCACGGATCATTCTCCAGGATCAATCACATACTGGGACCCAAGACAAACATCAATAGATACACCAAGATTGAAATCATACCAACCATCTTTTCTGATGATGAAGGCATCAAACTAGAAATAAACCATAAAAAGAAGGCAAGGAACTCTCCTACCTCATGGATATTGAAACCCGCACTACTGGAAGACCACTGGACTAACGAGGAGATCAAAGAAGAAATTAAAAAATTCTTTGAATTGAATGACAAGGAGGACACCAATTTCCTAAATGTATGGGATGCAGCAAAAGCAGTAATAAGAGGAAAATATACAGCAATAGAGGCTCACATCAAGAAACAAGAAAGAACTCAAAGAAACAACCTAATCTCGAAGCTCAAAGAACTAGAAAAAGAACAACAAAAAAAAACCCAAAACCAGTAGAAGAAAAGAAATAATAAAAACCAAAACAGAAATAAATGAAATCGAAACTAAAAAAACAATCCAAAAGATCAATGAAACCAAGAGCTGGTTCTTTGAAAACATAAATAAAATAGACAAATCCCTAGCCAGGCTCACAAAGGAAAAAAGGGAGAAAGCACAAATAAACAGGATCATAAATGAAAGAGGAGAAATCACAACGGACACAGCAGAAATCAAAAGAATAATCAGTAACTACTATGAACAGTTATATGGAAACAAGTTCAACAATCTAGAGGAGATGGACAAATTCCTACAACTCTACAATCACCCAAAGCTAGATAAAGAAGAAATAGAACACCTAAACAGACCAATTATAAGCAGCAAAATTGAAATGGTAATCAAAAATCTTCCCCAAAACAAAAGCCCAGGACCTGATGGATTTACAAATGATTTCTTCTAAACATTTAGAAACGAATTAGTGCCCATCCTTCACAAACTCTTCCAAAAAATTGAGAAGGAAGGGATAATACCAAACATTCTATGAAGCCAACATCACACTAATACCAAAACCGAACAAGGACAACACAAAAAAAGAAAATTACAGGCCAATCTCCCTAATGAACACTGATGCAAAAATCCTCAATAAAATTTTAGCTATCAGAATCCAACAATGTATCCATAAGATAATTCACCACGACCAAGTAGGATTCATTCCAGGGACACAAGGATGGTTCAACATCTGAAAATCAATCAACGTTATCCAACACATCAACAAAAAGAAATATAAAAACCATATGATAATATCAATAGATGCCAAGAAAACTTTTGACAAAGTGCAACACCCATTCATGATAAAAGCCCTTGAAATTCTTGGGATACAAGGAACATACCTCAACATCATAAAGGCCATATATGACAAGCCAACAACCAGTGTCTTTCTCAATGGCAAAAAGCTGAAAGCATTTCCATTAAGATCTGGAACAAGACAAGGATGTCCACTCTCACCACTGCTTTTCAATGTAATACTGGAAGTCCTAGCCAGAGAATAGACAAGAGAAAGACATACAAGGAATCCAAATAGGAAAAGAAGAAGTCAAACTATCACTATTTGCAGATGATATGATAATATACATAGAGAACCCCAAAAACTCCACAGAAAAACTAATTCAACTCATCAATCAGTTCAGTAAAGTGGCAGGATACAAAATCAACACGCAAAAGTCAGTAGCCTTCCTATACACAAACAATAAATCTGAAGAAGAAGAAATCAAAAAAACCATCCCTTTTTTTATTGAAACAAAAAAAATCAAATATTTGGGAATAAATCTAACAAAGGAGGTAAAGGACCTGTACAAAGAAAACGATAAAACACTGTTAAAAGAAATAGAAGAAGACACAAAGAAATGGAAAGACATCCCCTGCTCTTGGATTGGAAGAATAAACATTATTAAAATGACCATCCTACCAAAAGCATTATACAGATTCAATGCTATTCCAATAAAAATTTCAATGTCATTCTTCAAAGAAATAGAACAATTATTGATGAAATTCATGTGGAATCACCAAAAACCCCGAATAGCCTAAGCTCTCCTGGAAAAAAAAAAAAAAAAGAAGGGAATGGAGGCATCAGTCTCCCAGATTTCAAACTATACTACAAAGCCATAATCACCAAAACTGCATGGTATTGGAACAAGAACAGACACACAGACCAATGGAATCAAATAGAAAATCCAGAAATAAACCCACAGATTTATGATCAACTAATCTTTGACAAAGGAGCAAAGAATATGCATTGGAGCAAAGAAAGTTTGTTCAATAAATGGTGCTGGGAAAACTGGGTCGCTGCATGCAAAAGAATGAAGCTTGACTACTACCTAACACCATGCACAAAGCCAACTCAAAATGTATTAAAGAACTAGACATAAGACCTGAAACCATAAAATACATAGAAGGAAATATAGGCGAAACACTACATGACATGCACCTCAAAGACATCTTCACAGACGCATCACCCAATGCAGTGATAGTGAAGGCAAAGATAAACAGCTGGGACTACATCAAATTAAAGAGCTTCTGCATAGCAAAAGAGACAATAACAAAAACAAAGAGAAACCCCACCGACTGGGAGAACATTTTTGCACACAACACTAATGATAAAGGACTGATCACAAAAATCTGCAAAGAGCTGATGAGACTCAACAACAACAAAGAAAATAATCCAGTCAAAAAATGGGCAGAAGAGCTAAAAAGAAATTTCTCTGAAGAGGAAATGCAAGTGGCCAACAGGCATATGAAAAAATGTTCAACATCACTTTTAATCAGGGAAATGCAAATCAAAACTACCATGAGATACCATTTTACACCAGTGAGAATGGCACATATTAAAAAAACTAGCAACAACAAATGTTGGCGAGGATGTGGAGAGAAAGGCACTCTCCTGCAATGTTGGTGGGAGTGCAAACTGGTCCAACCACTATGGAGAGCTGTGTGGAGATTTCTTGACCTACTAAACATAGCGCTTCCATATGATCCAGTAATTCCACTACTAGGTATTTACCCAAAGGACACAGAAACATTAATTCCAAAGAGCACCTGCACCCCTATGTTTATAGCAGCACTATTTACAATAGCTAAGCTTTGGAAACAACCCAAATGCCCAAAAATAGATGACTGGGTCAAGAAGATGTGGTACATGTACACCATGGAATATTACTCGGCATTCAAAAAAGATAAACACATGCAATTTGCAGCAACATGGATGGCGCTGGAAGGGATCATGCTCAGCGAAATAAGCCAGAAAGAAGAAGAAAAATACTGGATGGTCTCACTCACAGCAGGAATCTAGAAAACTTAAATAAGGGACCAGGAAAAAGAATAACTATAAGAATGAAAATATCAAAATCAACAAACAACTATGAACCAGAGACACTCTATGGGGGGTGGAGGGCAGGGAAAGGAAGGATTGGGATCAAAATAAAGGGGTTGTAATTGTATGGGGAATATAAAAAATAAAATTTAAATAAAATGTGAAAAAAAAGAAATAATTGAAAAAAGTCAGATGTTTATTAGACGCAAACCATAGATTTGTCCACAGATTTTATAATGTGGCAGGACTAAGATAATAGGGAAAAAACTAAGTGAAGAGTACAGTGATACAGTAGAGGAAATGATGAATTGAGACTCTTAGGGAGTGACAGGTCCTAACAAGGGCTTAACAGAGGATATGACACCTGAGCAAGAGAGGGCTAGATATTATCTCTTGACACAAGTATCTATTTCCTTCTCTTCAATGTTCCTAGTGCTTGGAAGGCTAAAAACTGTAATGAGAAGCACTAGTGTAAAATATGTAAAGCAGGGAGGAGTAGAGGAATCATTTTCTGTTAGTGATGGCTGTTGATATATAAGGATTCAGCAAGCAGTGTTTTTCACAATGACCAGCCAGGTCACCTGCTGTGGCTCGGGGGACAGGTGTGACTTTGGCAGCTGCTTCTGATTTCTGCATCACAGTGCAGTGTTGTGATCTGGAAGTTTATTTATTTTTTTAAGATTTGTTGATTGATTGAAGAACTGGGGTGCAGGCAGACGTGCAGGGCTTGGGAGGATTCCCCAGAGACAGAGAGGGGAGCAGAACAGGCAGAATTACTGAAATACACTGCTGAGGGGAGCAGTAGATGAGACAGGAGCGGTCTACTGCGCCGTCTGTGGGTCAGCTCCCTAGCTGGGAATCGAATTGGGGTTGTATTGGTGATAGTGCTGAGACTTCACCCCTAGGCCACCAGGGAGGCCTTAATCTGAAAGTTTCTAGGTGGCCCCTCTCTTGTGCTTCTCTAATCCCTTAAATGGTTTTCTTGGCACATGTTTCCCTGCATTGAATCCCCTCCTCTCTGACATACCAAAGGTGACTTCAACTGCTTACATTGACTGATGCAAAATATTTGGATGATGAATGGGGGCTCACTATGTGAACAAAAGAAGAAAGATCCAGTCTCTCAAATCAAAAAGAATGGACACATTATTGGGTGGGGGGAATGAAACATTATATTTATTAATATATTAATATATTAATTATACATATATATCTTGATAATTATAATATGTTGATACATATATTACTGTGTATCAAAGTAAGTCATTATTGCTGGAGTATAAAGAGGGGGGAGAGATAGGAAATGAGACTAGTAAATTAAAGATGAAAGAGATTATGTAGAGAGTTGTAAGCTTTCTAAAGCTGGCATTAGGTAGCTTTTGAGGTAATTTAATCAAGGAATGGTACTACGAAAGTTATAATTTTAGGTTTTCCTTTCTCATGATACTATGGAAGATGAAATGGGGGGAGGCGGTTCAGAGAAGAGAGAAGAGTTAGAAACATATGGAGTCAGATTGTCAAAGAGAGAAAATTCTATTCATGTTTAGGGCTTTGAATTAAATCATTAACTCTTTTTTTTCATGGAAAATGTTCTCAAGTCTGCATTATGCTAGTTTTTTTCCAATAGTTTTTCTATTTTAGAAAGAACTAAGGTTTAAGAAAAATTATTTTTCTTTCTCATGCTCAGAACACATCTTTCTTTGTTATCGGAATGCATCTTCATTCTTACATATTTTATATGTTCTGGGAAAATATGCTAAGAGGAAAAGATTACTGATCTGTGCAGAAAGGAGCTATTTTTGTCTTCCCTTGACGTTTGCATCAATTTAAATGAAAATTTCTTTTCAAAGCATAAATACACTTATCCAAAACTTCTCTTTTTGTAAATTATTGTAGCACAGGGTGAGAAGAAGCAAGATTAAAAACAAAACAAGTGGGGACACTGGGGAAGTACACATTTGGCAATAAGAATCTGGGTTGGCATGGTTAGTCCCAGGCACATGAAGCTACTGCCAAGCTGTTGGAGAAAACAGCTAAGGTTGCTTCATTTCCTCACTCCACACCTTTTTTTCACAGTGTTTTCAGACAGTTCTCTCTTGGAAATGAGCCTCTGACTTCTGTTTCCTAGCCCAAAAGAAGTTGAACAAACATTAGGATACCTAATGTTTGCAAGAAAAAGTTTGAGGACTATATATGTCTTTAAACAGACAAGACAAACATGAATGCATTTTTTTTTCCTGTACTCAGACCAAGTGATTCAAATTTCTAAAAAGAAGCAATAGGAATTGGCTTGTTTGGGTGTGTTAGTTCAGGCTGCTTTAACAAAATACCAAAGACTGGTGGCTTATAAACTGCAGAAGTTTATTTCTCACAGTTCTTGAGGCTGGAAGTCTGAGAGGAGGGAGTAGCACGGTTGAGTTGTGTAGAGAGTTCTCCTCCGGGCTGCAGCCTGCCGACTTCTCCCTGTGGCCTCAAATGTGGAGAGCAGTGATTGGAAGCAAGTGCCCTCTTGTAAGTAAGGGCACTAGTTACATCATGAGAGTTCACCCCCACGACTCTAATCCTAATTATCTCCCAAAGGTCCCACTTCCTAACACCATCACAGGGGGGTGTGGTTTCATCATGTGAATATGGAGTCTGAGGGTGGCATAAATATTCAGTCCATGATAGTAAATCTCTTCCATACTCATGCAAAGTTGAACCATGATAAAGGAGAGTAGTTTTTCTTCCTGTACAGTAACTATCTGGATTTTTACAGAGAAGCAGAATTATTTGCTGATGAAAGTTTGTCTATAAATGGGTAATTCTACATATTAACTAAAATGTAGTGCAGATGTGTTTTTTAGATAAACATCTTTATTGAACAATCCTTTTTTTTGAATTAAAGAATCCTAATGGAATCATTCTAAAGAATGAGTATATTTATATTATGTAATGAATATCATTCATAATTTTCTAAATTAGTAGATCAAGCATAAAAATATTAGGAATAATTATGTTGTAATGGAGTTCTGATCTTAATTTTCAATCCCTTCTAAGTAAGATTTGGAGTACTCCTTAATTGTATCATCCCCTTCTCTTACTTACCTTCAAGGGTTCCCAGTCTCCCTTTGTGAATCATGTTAGTTTCCATAAGATTGCTTAGTTATCAAATATTTGAATATTAAGATAAGAGTTTTTTGTCTCATTAAGTTGAAGAACGCTTTGTAATTATTCAATGGTGCACTATTTACCTTGTTTGTTTTGACAATTGCATAGACCCATATGCCTTGTTAGGATCAGGAAGATTTCTATTTCTTTCATCATGCATACTGAGAAAAGTCACCTTCTAGGGGAATTATTTCCTTTTTCTATGTTGGAGCTCACTGAATATGTGCTTTATCTCTCTGTTCTGTGACCTTTAAAATTCCTGTCTCTCTTCTCTATCTGCAGTACGGTGAGAGATATGTTGTAGCTCCTTTTGGAAAGGGGAGAAAACTTTTAAGAGGTGATGACTCTCCTCCAATACATTTTGCTCCCTTTGCAATGCCAAAACTGTGGGTTTTGTGGTTCACACCTCAGACTACACTATAGCAACTTGGGAGGCTCTGTTTAACCATTTCATGTTTACTGTTGTACAGGTCATAATCCTTTGTGCAGGCAACTCACTATTCCCAAATCATTGCATTTTATTTCTTCTCTGTTTTAACAGTTTCTCCTGCCTGAAATGCTTTTCAACCTCACTTCTTACTTGTCACGCTGCTACCCATACTTTGAAGTAAGTTAAAAGGACTCTTCTTCCATGAAACCTTTATTTAATGGCTCTAGACATAAGTGAGCTTTTCTTCCTTTGAAGCCCAGCTTCCTTGAATTTACTATTTTGATGCTATTTTAGACTACAATTTTATAATTATTTACCTTATAACCCGTATTTTATATACATATATCTTATTTGTCTATAAAAATATTCAAAATAGTTCTTATTAGAGGGAAGCGCCATCTTATATATGATGGTGTTAGTTATAACAGATAAATCCTCACATCAAAATAGTTTAACACAACCAAAGTTTACTCTCACTTTTAAACACTTCATCAATATGGTCTTTAGCAGGCCATCTTCTGTATGCGATGTACAAACCAGGCTCTTTCAACCTTGGGGTGCTGCCATCTTTCACATGTGACTTCTAAGGATGCCGGGGAAGGGCATCTGCTTCTCAATTAGCTTGATGCAGAATCACTTACTTCTCTTTTGCTTACACTCCATAGTCACCTGACCACAGCTAAAGAAGGATCAGGAAATACAGCATCTGTGGTGCAAGGGGTAAGACGCAACCTGTGAGCTATCTGCAGTCACTGCAGCATGAGTTCGATACCCGGCCTGCCACGGAGCTACCCACATGACGCAGCAGACCTCTCCTGTCTCACCTGCTGCTCCCCTCAGCAGTGTATTTCAGTCAGTCTGCCTGTTCTGTTCTCCACTCTGTCTCTGGTGAGTCCTCTCAACCCCTCACCTCTGGCCTGTACCCCAGTTCTTGTATGTATAAATAAATCTTAAAAAATAAAAGGCACTTCCTAAACTCTATGGGCTAGGCACTCAGCTATTTCTTGAGCAGATATCTCTGCCACAACTATAGAGGCAGTCATAGGTCTCTAAACTCCCATGCCCCTTAAGAGGTGTTTAATACATGTTTGTGAATGTATGAATGCATGTTTAAAAATTGCATAACCAGTTCAAGGGTAGAGGCATAGAAGGTGAGATCCTCACATTAACATGTGTTTTATGGCTACTGACTGTGATAGTTTTCAAATGTAATGTCGGTGATACAATAGCTATTTGCTCTAAGGGAGAAATAACCAGTTTGGGACATATCTATATTCCTTTTTCCACGTCTCTGTAAAGATCACAGATTATTCTATAGAAATAGTAATGAATACTTATGAAAGTATATAGTTACCTTTTTTGAGTACATTTTATCATTTAAGCATTTTAAAATCATTTATTTCTCTAACATTCTAGAAGGCATGTTTCTATTTTAGAAAATAATTGTTCTCACTGCTGGACAAATACCCATTTATTTTAATGATTAAAGAAGAGCTCTGTTACCTTGGGAAAGTCTCAGATTTTTCAGGTAGGGACAGAATCACATAATTTCTAAGGGAATGAAATATGTTTTCCCCCATGCAAAAGATTCATAGGTACTGCTTTTGCTATGTTTTTTTTTTCCTATCAAGAGGCAATAGATAGGCTATCTATTCAAAAGTGTATAATGTTGCAAAGTGACAAGATGTCAAGTGCACATACTAGGGGAGAATATATCTTAATGCAACATATTTTTTGAAGCTTCTAGCATCCATTAAATTTTACAAGTGAACAAAATTGATAGGTGTTAAAAATAAATTAAGGCATCAGCCATGGTATTTTTAGAGTCTGTAAATAAAACAAAACACTTTGTGTCTGAACTTCCACTTCATTTTACATGTGTGTATACTCAGGAATTGTTATGCCTTATCACTTTTATTGTTCTTTTATCACAGCTGTGTGAAAAATTACAGTTGGAGCAGTAGTCATGCTTTTACTAAAATACATTTTATTTCATGCTATGAAGCATATTGCTAACGTTTGCTACTTTTATTTTATGGCTGCATGACTTCCTCCACTCCAGTTAAGGTTGTGTCAGTATTTCTATGAAGAAAATCCTTTATGTATTTGTTTTTATTCTATGATCGCTTTAGCTAAGTAGAGGTGAATCTCAGAAGAAGTCATGTTAAGTTAAAAAAAATTGGACAAAATAAAACCTAAGTACCAAACACTGACTATAAATTCCACACAACAAATGTTGCATCTAAAATGAAGGTAAAGTTCAAAGCGGATTACTTGCACAATGTTTGATAAGAAGGGACCTTTACATGGTGACTGAAATGTCACCAGACAAGGGAGTATGCTCAGGGTTCCTCATCTGACCCCATCCTCCCACAATGCACGCAGATAAACTGGGAGTGTAACCGCTGTTGTCCACTGCTCCACCCACCAGGAATTGGAGGGGTGAACCAAAGGGTCTCACTTGCAAATCCAGGAACTGCTCTTGAGACCCTCTGGTCAAGATTGAAAAGAGGACTCCATAGACACCAGCGATGACAGGCAAGGAGTCAGCAATTATTGAGCAGTGAAAGAGCAAGGAGAGAGAGAGAGCTCCAGGAGACTTCTCTGCAAGAGAGAGACTCCTCAAGGTGTCAGGGCTAGAGGTCTATCTGGTTTTTAGCACTGAACTTTGAGAACAAAGAAAGTAAGCTTTATTGGCTGGGGAAGGAAAGAGTAGATTTGGTTAAAGACCATTTCCATCCAAATGGGGTTCATGTCTTGTTACTGGTTGTGAGCACTGGTCAGCTGCAGCTTGGTGGTCATGTTGGGCTTGTGAACATTCCAAGTGACCATCTCATGAAGGCTGTGTGCCTTCAGCTCTGGTTTGAACTCATCTGGTCTCATAGTCTGTAACCACTTTCTTTGATAGTAGCCTACTTGATGAGCTGTAAAGAGAGAGCTTAGGGATGTGCAGGCTAGGGAAAATTAGTAATAAAAACAGTGGGCCAAGGAAATTTATAGTAACAGATTGTCTGGACCTAAATTCACTAGGCTTATTTAATCACTTGTTTAACAGCCTATGGGGGCAAGCAAAGTCCTGTCCTTGTGTCCTGTCTTGTCCTTGGACCCTTCCTGTCTTATTAACTACTCAAGTTCTTGAAACTGAGAGGATATGCTGATATTTCAGGTTTTAAGAATTCAGGTGAACTATTAGAAAGTAGACTCTGGGTTGAAACTTGCTATACAGGTTTTTACCTGGAAGCATAAGGAAAGCTGGAGAGGAAGGGACTTCTAGCCATGCAATACACTTTGTGTAGGAAATTGAGTTTTTCTTTCCACTGTGGTAGTTTAAAAGATATATTGTCCACTTAGTTTTGCTGGAATGAAGACCACCTGTAGTGCTGTGGAACATCATTTTAACTCTTTTTACTACATTTTGCATAGAAAGGGCTGATGCTGTTTTCCTTTTTAAGCCACATGGCTTACCCTCTGCTGGTAAGAGAGATAACCCAACAAACAAATATTTGTAGTTTCAGGTTCAAAATTCATTCGTCTTTGCCTAGTGAAAATCTACTCATTCATAATTATGGTCAGGTGTGTGCCAGGGCAAAGTGAAAAATTATACCTGAAGCAGAGGGCTAAGAACCCCACAGGTGTGAGAGTTAGGAAAAGAAACTGTTGGGTGCTTTTCTAATATTTAAATTTGCGTCTTACTTTTCAACCAAGTTCCATAAATTTTTGAGGCACAAGGTTATGGATAAAAGTGTGGCATGGGGAAGACTCCAGTTATTTAACTTCCTTTGGACTTGGAGAGCCTAGGAAGGAATAAGAATAGGATAAAAGCAGAAAAACTTTGGGATCCAGACACACATGTTTGGTGCAATCTATTCCTATAGTCAAGAAGACTCTGGGTTCTATATCCTCTATTGTACATTCCAAATATCTGGCACCAAGGATTATGACGTCTATCTATATCTCTGTTAGTCTGGTAGTACTACACTCTACATTTCTTAACTATATGGGATTCTGTATTGCTACCCTAATACGTGAGAAAGTGAAATGAAATTCTAAACCAGAATCTTGTAGGTGTACTAATGTAACATTCTCAAGCTAAGGTAGATTCCTGTAATTAGAAACATTTAGGTTCCCTGCCACATCTACAGGGCATTTATTCAAATATTCAACATTTCTTTAGCACCCAAACAAATAAGACTGGTTCGTGAGAATGTGTTCCACCTAAATAGAATCTTGAGACTCTAGTTATTTATAACTACTGTGGTTTGAAGTCTAAAACAATAAACATTTCAGAGCACTAGAGGATAGTCTAATAACTGTGATCAAACAGAACGGTTAGGCTGGGACACTGGCAACACAAATTCAATAGTTTTCTAAGGCAAGAGGAAGCGATGCAGCCTAAGGCCATTTAGGAAATCATTGTAGCAAATATAGATAGATAACTGAAGAAATCATCGCAGAGGCATGAAATGCCTTAATTTACATAGAAGGAAGGGAAAAAATTCTGTTTGCATTGCCAGCCCAACTCTCTGGGACTACGTTGCGTCTATACAGAAAACACATTGCATCTGAGATTTGTTCTGCAGATTAGGAAGGAAATTATGTACTCTGCCTCGAGGCTGCGAGGCTGCAAGCTGAACATTACAAATAGATGCATCTGGGCTATGTTGGAAGAAGATATACTCAAAACTGTCCAAGGAGACAGAGAAAAGCCCATCTGTGTATAAAAGCCAGAATTGGGCTGCTTTTGCTTTTGTTGTAAAAATCCATTCTGTTCAAATCCCAGCTAATGAAAATGTGCATCTGTAAATAAAAAATAAATCAAGGGAATCTATTAATCCTGCAGCTGCTGTCCACTTAAGTTTACTTATAAAAAATAACTCAATTTTCTGGTCTGAATGCTCTTGCTATTTAGCAATGTGATGGCAATTTTAGGGGGACAAAATAAGTTTTGAAATCTATTTATGTATAACAACCTTGGCAAAAAGGCCGCTCTGCAGTAACTGTACAGTCATTTGCTTTTGTAACTGTGTGGATACTTGAGGTCCAGAATCTGACCCTAGAAATCCATTACCTGGCTGTTAAATTGCTGTTTTATTTGCCCATGTTATTAATTAAATTGTTTCTCTAACCCAGGACTGGCACTGTGCATAGGTCAGCTGGGCAACCTTCCATGTTTTATAATTGGAGAAGAATAGAAAGGGCTCCTGATCAAGTTTTTTCTTACTTGCTTTCCACGGTGATAAAAATGTATGTATAAATTAAATTGTTAGACTATTTTTTCTAGGAAGTACAATATGTTATTTAATGTTATATAAAAATTAATTTGTCTCCTCTATCATAATCTGTTGTAATTGGAAATGAGACAGGGCTTCAAAGAAAAAGGAAACAAGACATTTTATTTATTTATTTATTTTTAATTTATTTTTATATTTCCCATACAATTGCAACCCCCTTATTTTGACCCCAATCCTTCCTTTCCCCGCGCCCCCCCCCATAGTGTGTCTCTGGTTCATAGTTGTTTGTTGATTTTGATTTTGATTTTTTCTTTCTTATAGTTATTCTTTTTCCTGGTCCCTTATTTAGGTTTTCTAGATTCCTGCTATGAGTGAGACCACCCGGTATTTTTCTTCTTCTTTCTGGCTTATTTCGCTGAGCATGATCCCTTCCAGCTCCATCCATGTTGCTGCAAATTGCATGTGTTCATCTTTTTTTTTTTTATTTATTTTTATTTTATTTTTTATTTTATTTTTTTTATTTTTATAAATTTTATTGTTATATTCCCCATACAATTGCAGCCCCCCCATTCTGACCCCAGTCCCTCCCCTCCCGCCCCCGCCCCCCTAAAAGTGTCTCTGGTTCATAGTTTTTTGTTGATTTTGATTTTCACTTTCTTATATTCATTTTCCTGGTCCCTTATTTAAGTTTTCTAGATTCCTGCTATGAGTGAGACCATCCGGTATTTTTCTTTTTCTTTTTGGCTTATTTCGCTGAGCATGATCCCTTCCAGCGCCATCCATGTTGCTGCAAATTGCATGTGTTTATCTTTTTTGAATGCTGAGTAATATTCCATGGTATATATGTACCACATCTTCTTGACCCAGTCATCTATTTTTGGGCATTTGGGTTGTTTTCAAAGCTTAGCTATTGTAAATAGTGCTGCTATGAACATAGGGGTGCAGGTGCTCTTTGGAATTGATGTTTTGGTGTCCTTTGGGTAAATACCTAGTAGTGGAATTGCTGGATCATATGGAAGCTCTATCTTTAGTAGGCTGAGGAATCTCCACACAGCTCTCCACAGTGGTTGGACCAGTTTGCACTCCCACCAGCAGTGCAGGAGAGTTCATTTTTCTCCACAACCTCGCCCACGTTTGTTGTTGCTAGTTTTTTTAATATGTGCCATTCTCACTGGTGTAAGATGGTAGGTATCTCATTGTAGTTTTGATTTGCATTTCCCTGATTACAAGTGATGATGAACATTTTTTCATATGCCTGTTGGCCATTTGTATTTCCTCTTCGGAGAAGTTTCTTTTTAGCTCTTCTGCCTATTTTTTGACTGGATTATTTTCTTTGTTTTTATTTAGTCTCATCAGCTCTTTGGAGATTTTTGTGATCAGTCCTTTATCATTAGCGTTGTGTGCAAAAATGTTCTCCCAGTCGGTGGGGTTTCTCTTTGTTTTTGTTATTGTCTCTTTTGCTGTGCAGAAGCTCTTTAATTTGATGTAGTCCCAGCTGTTTATCTTTGCCTTCACTATCACTGCTTTGGGTGATGTGTCTGTAAAGAAGACTTTGAGGTGCATGTCATGTAGTGGGAAACAAGACATTTTAGTTCTGATGGCGCAAGAGAAAGATGGGAGAATGGTGCTGTCTTTTAAAGATCATCTCTCCTGGATGCTGAAAATTCTTATAAACCCTGACATATATCCATTGCTAGTTTTACCATGGGATGAGGGCAGAGATAGATGCAGCTCATTAAGAATAATTTTATCCTAGGAGAGAAGTCCTACAGATAGGATGTCTGGCTAGAGTACAGTAAAAGTGACATGGAAGGAGCAAGTTTAACAATGGAGAATTCCCAAAATCAAGAACGCAAAGTCTGACAAAACAGCTTGGAAATTTCAAATACAAATAAAGGTAAATAAAATTGGGTAATTCCCACTTTCTTTTTTAATTTGGCAATTCATCTGTGTTAATAATCCTAAGACCCTCTTAATTGAAAGAACTCTTTAAATTCACAATTCATCTGTGTTAATAATCCTAAGACCCTCTTAATTGAAAGAACTCTTTAAATTCACAGAGACAAGTCACAGGGTTAACATTGGCTAATTTTTCAAGATGTGTGCTTATTTCTGTTTTGTGCTGTTAACCCATGTTTATTTGACAGGTGCTGGCCAAAATGATGCAAAGAGGAAGACTTTAAAATTCAGTAAATGTTCATACCACAGGAGCAATCAGTTTTCATTTTTGTCTTTTTTAGAATCTTCAAAATAATCAGTAAACCTCTTATTGAAATGACTCTCATAACTGACAATCCCATAGTTTGTAATCCTCAAGGCTGGAAGAGTTTGTTCTGGTGAAATTTTGTAGTGGTTAGAGAAAAGTCAAGGGTTTCTCCTAGCATCCCATCTCTTAATCCCTATACTTATGATTTCAGATTTCCCTGGAGATATAAACAAAGTACATTCAGTGTCTTATGAAAAGTGTTGTCTTATTTTTTGGTATCTCATTTTTCACAGTGGGCATAGCCGAACTATTTTTTCTTCTCTGTTAAGCCTGATTGTGCCCACCATGCCTGTTGCTTCCTGAAACAATGAGATTGATGGCAGCTTTTTGCATTCACCTGACTGTTTCTACTGTTTTTACCAATCCATTTTCATTTTTATGTGTTTTCATGAGAGGCAAGCAGAGGAAATCAAATAAACTTGCATAATTCCATTTTGAAATTCAGCTGATTATTCTGTTTCAAGGGTGATAAGTAGACAACAGGCAGCAGCTGGATAAAGTCCATGGTTTGCTGGGCGCTGGTGGATTTTAAGATATGTGTAAGAGTTTCTGATGCTATTTTCCTAGATTTTATTTGATAATAGTAATTAAATTTTAGATAGGTGCTTTGGATGATTGGTTTCATTATTTTTCCTCATAAGAAAAAAAATATGGGCGTTAAACAGATTTGTGATTAATTGTGTTATTTTCTTTTCAAAGATGAGAAAAACAGCCTCATGTAAACATACGTTCCCTACCATGCTCCACTACTAAAATGCTAATGTTGATGGGCATTTGTAGGTGATTTATATATTTAGCACAAAAGTTGTGCTGGGCTTTTTATGAATAAGCAGCATGCTACCTATTTATCATCCAAGTGTTTATCATTTCCACAAATTAGAAACTCATTATATACCCAGCTTTATATCTTTTACATTGAGAACTTTCAAATAGTATACTCATTTCTATTTTTTATTTATTTTTTATGTAAACAGATGTTAATATTTCACTGTTTATCTTTTTCTTTTTTTTTTTTAATTGAAGTAAACTTGGTTTACATTGTTGTTTGTGTTTTAGGAGTATAGATTCCCCTTCAAGTGTTATTACCATAGTGCGCCCACCACCAAAGCAACCTAGTCCTCCACCACAGTCCATTGTTCTCCCTCCCTACTTTGTGGTTGTTGTTTTTATTTTTTAAAGATTTATTTATTAATACATATAAAAACTGGGGTACAGGCCACAGTTGTAGCGGTTGAGAGGATTCACCAGAGACAGAGTGGGGAATAGAACAGGCAGACTGACTGAAATACACTGCTAAAGGGAGCAGTGGATGAGTAGGAGAGGTCTGCTGTGCCATATGGGTAGCTCCCTGGCTGGGGATTGAACTCGTGTTGCAGTGGCTGTGGACAGTTTCATAGGTTGCGTCTTAACCCCTTGCGCTACCAAGGAGGTCCTCCCTACGTTGTTCTTGACTTCCCACTCCCTCTCTTACTCTGGATTCCTCAGTTCTATAATCAGCTTTCAAATTTGGCTTTATTGGGCCTCCCCTGGTAGCACAGCAGTTGAGTGCTGGGCTGTGAAGCTGCCCGCAGCCTCTGCAGTGCCTGTTTGATCCCTGGCCCAAGGCGAGGGTCCCACATGGCATGACAGACCTCTCCTTCCACTCCCGCTGCTCCCCTCAGCAGTGCATTTCATCAGTCTGCCTGTTCTGTCCCCCGCTCTGGCTCTGGTGAATTCTCTCACCCTCCAGCGATTCTGACTGTACCCAGTGCTTGTATAAATAAATAAATAAATCTTTAAAAAAAAAACAAAACAAATTTGGCTTTATCTATCCCCTTTGTTTAGTTTCTTTATATTTCACCTATAAGTGACATCATCCAGTATTTTTCCTTTTCCTTTTCACTTATTTTGCTTATCATAATTCCTACCAGCTCCATTCATGTTGCCAAGTATGGCATGAATTTGTCTTTTTTGATTATTATATTTTTAAAGATTTATTTATTTACTTACACAAGCACTGGGTATAGTCAGAAGCGCAGGAGGGTGAGAGAATTCACCAGAGCCAGAGTGGGGAACAGAACAGGCAGACTGACGAAGTACACAGCTGAGGGGAGCAGTGGACACTTCAGGAGAGGTCTGTGCACCATGTGGGACCCTCGCCAGTGGCCGGGGATCAAACTGGTGCTGCAGAGGCTGCGGGCAGCTTCTCAGCCCAGCGCTCAACAACTGCGCCACCAGGGGAGGCCCTGTCTTTTTTGATTATTGAGTAATATTCCATTGTATATAAATACCACATCTTCTTGATCTACTTGTCTGTTTTTGGATATTTAAGTTGTTACCATATTTTGGCTACTGGAAATAGTGCTGCTATGAATACGGGGATGCAAGTTTCCCTTCAAATTAGTGTTTTTGTATTCTTTGGGTAGATACCTAGGAGTGCAATTGCTGGGTTTTATGGGAGACCCATTTTTAATCTTTTGAGGAACCCCCATAAGGGCTAAAGCAGTCTACATTCCCAGCACCAGCATTTGTTATTTCTGGTGTTTTTGATACGGGCCATTTTTGCAGTAGTGGGGTGGGTCCTTATTGTGGTTTTCATTTGAATTTTCCTAATGATAGATAAGTGATGGTGAATATTAATTCATGTGCCTGTTGGCCATCTGTGTTTCTTCCTTGAAGTATTTATTTGGTTTTCTGCCCCCCCTTTTTTTAAAGATTTATTTATTTATGCATACAAGAACTTGGGTACAAACCAGAGGTCTGGGTGGGGGGGTGAGAGAATTCACCAGAGACAGAGTGGGGAGCAGAACAGGCAGATCTACTGAAATACACTGCTGAGGGGAGCAGCAGGTGAGTCAAGAGAGGTCTGCTGTGCCATGTGGGTAGCTGCCTGGTGGGGGACTGAACTCATCCTGCAGTGGCTGCAGATAGCTTCAAAGGCTGCGTCTTAACCTCTTGTGCCACCCGGGAGGCCCTCTGCCCATTTTTTGATTGCTTATTTCTTTTCTTTCTGTTCAGTTGTTTGAGTCATAGAGCTATTTTTAGTGTCCTTGGAAAATGGACCCTGTTGCAAAGTTTAGATGCTAATACTTTTTGTAATCCAATCTCAGGGCAATCTCAATCCCATAGTGAGAGTAAAAACAAAGGGGAGTTAGTTAAGGGGAAGAAAGCAAACATAAGCTATGAGCTATGTTTTGTTTCACAAAGGGCCACAAAGTGGTCTTCCAGTCCTGTAAGAGTTTTCTTGTCAGGATTTAGAAGCATCTTACCTACAAATGGTCCACAGCCTGGGGAATGCAAAATGAATTTATCAACTGCCTCCCTCCCATCTCCATTCTGTCATGGTCAAACTTAGCTTTTTGGGAGCTGATACCTCCACATCTGGGGGTTTTGTTCCTAGATTGTGAAGCTAGGAAATATATATCTTTTGTTCTGTATCTGGGTACTTCATCTGGTTCAAGAAGTGATTGGAAGAAACAGAGATTATAGGTGTTGTCAGCGCAGGAAGCTGAATCACATAACTGCTTTAGTCTTAGAGTTGGCCTGTCAGGTGACGACTTAGTGGAACAGGTTGAAGGCCCAGAAGACAAATGAAATGGAGAGATTCTGAAGCTATGCATTTGCTGTATCTACCAGGAGATCATTCCATCCTTATTAGCTGCTCTTTGTTACGTATTCTGACAAAAAAAAAAAGTTATTGTTGCCTACTAACGATGCTTTGTATTAAATTAATTTGTATTTGTAATTTATAATTAATTTGTATAAATGTCAATAAATTGCTCATTCACAATTACAAGAAGTGCTTTAAGAATCTCTAAACAAAACAACTAGAAAAGTTATAAGCAGTAATCTGGAAATTATAGTAACTGATAATATACCCAGGCCCAAATTCATGTGAGGGGAAAAAATGTTTGTTTCAATTTGAAACACTGAATTTATTGAATACTAGAGTAAGAATTGACTGTGGAGTATCTTTGAAATCTTAATAAAGCTTTCTAACTAACACCTTCTGGGTCCAAACCTCAGTTCATTCTTCCACTTACTGGTTTTGTGACTTTGAACAGTTGTTCATCCTCTTAGGCTTTAGGTTTCCTTATCTGTGAAATGGCAACAATACAGGCATTTCAATATGTTCCATAAAACGTGCAGTTTTTTTTAGCTATACAGAGGAAATAAATGTAATTATTTGAGCACATAAAAATAGTACTAGACCTTCAATGTTTAAGACATCAGTAAGTGATTATTTCTTTCTGAAATCCTGATGCATCCATAGTGCACTTCCCCTATTCCAGCTGTTCGACTTCACCATGAGCTCAGATTTTCAAATGATATGGTGTTCAAGTACTTCTTTGAACTCTTATCTTGCTTTATTATATCTGGAATATAATAAAGTACTTTCTTCTCACTATCTGTAAGCAATTCATATTTCTTTTGTTGAATAGAATTTTCTTGCAATGGTCCTATCTCTTTTGGGTCCATGGTTTCTATTTTAAGAAACATTCTACTGAGTATTTTAGTTGACAAAGATTACTGAGCAACTGCTATATGCTAGGCATGATTTAAATCATTAGATATTCAGTAATGAAAAAAGACAGTTCCTCATGTGCTTATCCTGGAGACAGATGAAAATATAAAGCAATATATAGGATAGGATAATTTCTAGTACTGATAACTAATGAAGGTGTTAGTAGTGAAGAAACTGAGGAAGACTGAAAATCTTGGGGTAAAGGACCACACATACTGGGGATATGATTGATGTGCCAATAACTTCTGCTATTGAAGGAAGTGCTTGGGCAAGTTATGTTTGTTTGTTTGTTTCTTGTACAAGCTTCTATGTCTTTATTTTTTAATAATACCCCTACATCTTAAATTTGACGGTAGGCCAGCTAAAGTGATTTTTTGAACATAAGATTGTTCTATGTCTTTTAATTTTATGCATTAGTACATATTGTGCAAAATTCAACCCATCAGATTATTCCAACCCAAAATACACATTGTTTATTACAAAGCAACTTGTCTCAAGAGGTCAGTTTTTTGAATGTGGATTTATCTAGTTAGTGATTTCTCTAGTAAGTTTCCCAAAGGCTTCTAAGTCTTGTTATTAAGTGAGATTGCACATATTTTTAATTCCTATTTCACATTCAAGAAAAAAGGCAATAATTTTTTTCACATTTTAATAAATCATTTGAGTTGTTGATACTTTTTTTTAGGTTTATTTTGGAAATATATTCTTGAGCTTTTGTAGCATGAACCTGGATAATATTTTTAGTTATTAATTCTTTTTCTTTTTATACTTACATGTTTTATATAAGGAATTAACTGGCTCTGGGTTTTTTTATTTCTGTGGTATGCTATTTTAATGCATTTTAAAATTTCACTTTTTGCTTATAAAGTTACAAATATATAAAAATAAGCAAGATAAAGTTACAAATGTACAAAATGAGGTTCTATTTGGTTTACATTTTAACATTACCTTTCTAAACATCTGCTTTTGGATTTTCTTTTTTTAAACCCCTTTAACTTTTATTTATATCTATTTTACATCATGATTAATTTTTAAAAAATATTTATTTATTTATATATACAAGAACCGGGGCACAGGCCAGATGTGCAGGAGGGTGAGAGGATTCACCAGAGATAGAGTGGGGAACAGAGCAGGCAGACTGACCGAAATACACGGCTGAGGGGAGCAGCGGTCAAGATAGGAGAGGTCTGCTGTGCCATGTGGGTATGCCAATGGCCAGCTGGGATCGAACCTACACTGCAGAGGCTGCAGACAGCTTTACAGCACTGCGCTCAACCGCCTGCACCACCAGGGAGGCCCCATCATTGTTAATTTCTAAACAATGTTTGCCTTCTTTTCTCAGGTGTAGTCCCCATAGAATTTCCACAACCAAGCAGCATCACCAGCTCTGGGTTTTGTACACAAGGGCAGATATAATACAAGTGAGAAGTCAAGTACCCAAGTTTTTGCAGTCATTCATTTATTCAAGAAGTATTAACGGAGTGCCACATACTATTCTGGGTGCTGGGGGCATAGCATACAAAACAGATTAGAAAGACAACCTTGTGCAGATAGATTTTGTAGTTTATTTTATTTCTTTTTAAGATTTAATTTTATTTATGCATACAAGAGCTGGGGTACAGGCCAGAGGTGTGGGGTGTGAGAGGATTTACCAGAGACAGAGTGGGGAGCAGAACAGGCAGATCTGAAAAACACTGCTGAGGGGAGCAGTGGGTGAGACAGAAGAGATCTGCTGTGCCATCTGCGTTAGCTTCCTGGCGGGGTATTGAACTCATGCTGCAGTGGCTGGTGATAGCTGAGACTTAACCCTTTGTGCCACCAAGGAGGCTCAAGATTTAGTATTTTAGAAGTTCCTCAAAGTTTTAGGGAAATGTAGGGACTGGTGAGGAGGAGAAAAAAGAAAGGAAATTTAGCATGAAGCCTTTTATTAGAAACATGAAAGGAGGTGGGATTTTTGAGACTGAAAATCTAAGCCTTCCCTGACCTGGGTAGTTTAATGGGTTGACTTGTGTCTTCCAAAAAGATATATTGCGGGGGCTTGAGTGCAAACTGGTCCAACCACTATGGAAAGCTGTGTGGAGATTCCTCAACCTTCTAAAGATGGAGCTTCCATATGATCCAGCAATTCCACTCCTAGGTATTTACCCAACGACACAGAAACATTAATTCAAAAGGCACCTGCACCCTTATGTTTATAGCAGCACTATTTACAATAGCTAAGCTATGGAAACATCCTAAATGCCCCAATATAGATAACTGAATCAAGAGGATGTGGTACATATACACAATGGATATTACTCAGCAGTCAAAAAAGATAAACTCATGCAAAGAGATAAGGAGATGTGGTACATATACACAATGGAATATTACTCAGCAATCAAAAAAGATAAGCACATGCAGTTAGCAGCAACATGGATGGAGCTAGAAGGGATCATGCTCAGCAAAATAAACCAGAAAGTAAAAGAAAAATACCAGATGGTCTCACTCATAGGAATTTAGAAAACCTGAATAAGGGACCAGGAAAAAGACTAATTATAATAAAGTAAAAATCAAAATTAGCTATAAACCAGAGATACACTATGGGGCGGGGAAGGAGGGAGTAGGAGCAAAACAAGGGGGGGAATTGTATGGGGACTATAACCAAGATGAAAATGCATACATTGTGGGAAAATGAAAAATGATGTAAAAAATATGTAAAATAAAAATAAATAAAAAAAAGCAAAAAGATATATTGAAGTTCTAACACCTGGTATCAGTGAATGTGATGTTGTTTGGAAATGGGATCTTTGCAAATGTAATCAAGGTCATCACTTGTGTCCTAAAGAAAAGAAAACACCATGAGAAGACAAGGAAGCATAGGGAGAGCTCCATAGAGGCAATAGAGGCCAAGACGGAAATGATGCAGCTGCAAGCCCAGGAATAGCAGGGACTGCCAGGTACCCCCGAGGCTGGGCCTAAGCAGGTATGTGCTTTAGCCAAAGTCTCAAAGTAAGCATCACTTTGGTGACATCTTGATTTTGGATTTTTACCTTCCAGAACTGTGAGAAAATTAATATCCCTTGTTAGAAACCACCCAGTTTATGTTATTTTGTTGTGACAAACATAAGGAATCATTGCTAGTCATGAGGAAAAAATGACGCAAAAATGGGATGAGAAAGTTACAAGATGCAGGTGTGAGGGCTAGGAGTAAGGAGTTGGATAAGTTGGATGTTTCTCAAGAAGAGAAAGTAACTGCTGTCTAGAAGAACCCGAAGAGTTTACTTGGCAGTGTGTTAATTTTCTAGAACTACCATAACAAAATGCTATAGACTGGGTGTCTCTTACACTGGAATTAATTCTGTCACAGTTCTGGAGGCTTCTAGTCCATAATTAAGATGTTGGCAGGTTTGGTTGCTTCTGAGATCTTTCTACTTGGCTTGCAGATGGCTGCCTTCTTGCTACAGCTTTGCATGATCTTTGTGTGTGCTTGACTGTCCAAATATCCTTTCTTATAAGGACACCAATCAGATTGATTAGGACCCACACATATGACCCTCATCTTACCTTAATTATCTTTTCAAAGGCCCCATCTCTAAATACAGTCACATTCTGAGGTGGTAGGGATACCTCAGAATTTCAACATCTGAATTTGAGGCAAGTCGGGGTGGGGCATGCAGTTCAGCCCGTAACAGGCAAAGAGGGATATTATTGCACATTCAGTAGCAATATGGGAACTGGATCACAGGCTCTCTAGCTTTCCTCCCAGGAAGCCCACCTTTGCTTATAACACATGGACTGTAAGGATTCCTTTTGATAGCAATGGTGAAATTTTTGTCAATACCTTCTTTGGTGATTGCTCAATGGGAACAATTTCTGCCGCTGCCTAAGACTAACTTAGTTTCCATTTAATTTATTCTATCTCTACATCTCCCCTTAGGCAACCTTAGGGTCCATGTAAGTCTAAGAAAGCGACATCTAATGGGAAGGTGATGGGTGGAAGTCTTCTACCCCTATATGGAGGGAGGCACATGAACCAGCTTAGGACCAATGATATCAGATAATTATTAATGACACCAAACTACAAGTATATTTTATTGATGAAAAATTATACCAATAAGTGTATAGATAATCCTGAGTCAGACTCTCCCAGACAATGTGAACTTTTGGAATATGCCTAATGTAAGGAAAAGAGTCAATTGTAATCAACAAGGAACAGAAGATATAATAAGCACAATTAAAGATGTAGAAAATACTTTCTCTTCCATTTATTAAAAGTGCAATGTGCCAAACTTGTTTATTCCCTGAAAATGTTACTTTGGGTTTTTTGTTTTGTTTTGTTTTGTTTTGTTTTGTTTTGTTTTTAATAGGAAGTCGACTGCAAGCTTGCTTTTTGGGGGGTTTTAGGGAGTATTTTGATGGGTACATCACCCAGCCTTGAAATGCAAAGGCCAGCGCTGGAAGGTGTCACTGCCAGATGGAAGTTTAATAGGGTCTGGCAAGGTATATTGTGTTTGGCCAAGGCCTTTAAGTCTGCATGTGGTAAGGCAGCCCTGCTGCTGTGAACTGTGGGGGAAATCTCAGTAGTTGCCAACATGGTGCCAGGCAGCCCCACTGAAGGGGAAGGGTGGAAGGAAATGAAATTGCAGGAACATAAAGTATTCTTCATTCTGAATTCAGCAAGATTTGCTACCTTTTCACATTGTTCCCTATGTTTTCTAATCAATCTAAAATGATTCCTAAAATGCTTGTGTAACATAACTGACTAGGAGGAAAATGCAGGCTTTTAGATTTGTAGTCAACTTTTGACACTCACAAAAATGTTGTTGGACTATTTGAAAAAGTTCACTTTCTCTAATAATATAGCATGAAATTTGTTGACAAGGAAAAGACTACATAACTGTGTTAAGAGTTATTGCCTCTAGCTTACTACTTCTATCATAGTGTTTCTCAAAATGTACAGAATCACCTGGAAGCTTGTTAAAAATGTAGTTTCTTTGACCCCACATCAAATCTACTGTATCAGAATTGCTGCATTTTTTTCACACACCTTGAGTTAATGTTATGTATACTACACTTTGAGAAGTATGATACATATCACTCAAATTTATATCTAAGCAAAATTACGAGCTTGAGAAGTCACAAAACTTCTGGAGGTTATTCTCAAAATGATGTAGTTCTGAAGTTAATAAGTGAAAATCCCTAGATTCTAGTGACTACTACTTCTTTATGCAACAGAAGCAGCGGAAGAGATTAGATACTTTTTTCTGTTTGTCCATTTGCTCTCCATTTTCTTTCTTCTTCCTCTTACCAATAAGAAACAAACATGCGCCATAAAAGAAATAGGAAAAAGAGCAAGACTCAAAAACAGTACATCTTGTGTTGTGTATCCTGAATGTTGTGAGAACTTATAGAACTTAAAAAAATTATTAGATGAGGTGGGCGGAGCAACATGGCGGCGAGGAGACGCTGCAAGTAAGATCTCCCATTAAAAAAAGTTAATAGGGAGGAAAAGCGGCAGGTCCCAGTGAGAACTGGGACACGGAAGATAAACGGACGACTCCAGCAAACTGCCCGAAGAAGAAAGTTGCCATAAAAGAGGACGAGAAGGGAGGGAAGCGCAGAACCCTGCTCCCCTCCCCCGCCCACAAAGTCGGCACTCTCCGACAAGCAGAGAGGAGGGAAACAACAAACCAAAACGGCCAACAAGAAAAACGGACGCAGCAAGAGGGACTGTGAGTGGAAAGGAACTATTTCAGCCACCACACCCCGTGAACGGGAGAGGCGAACCCTGCAGGATCCGCCGCGGAGGTGAGCTCCAGGCGCCATTAAAGAGAGCCACGCCCCCCAGAAGGAGACCAGCACCAGCACACAGCCCCGGCCGCCCGGTAAGGTTGCGTGCGGAAAGCGGCGCGGATCCGGACCAGATCGCAGCTGCCCAGGTCCCCGCGCCTGCGACCTAGGCTTGCGGGGAGACGGCGGAGGCCCTCCCTGAGTGAGCAGGAACAAGGCGCCCAGGCAGGGGAGCGGGATTCAAAAGGCGCCATTCCCGCGCCACTGATCTGGGCTACAGCCCGCGTCCTGGAACTGAGGGCTTTGGAACTGAGACCCGGGGCACGAAATTAGGGGAAGACTGCGGAGGCCCTCCCTGAGTGAGCAGGAACAAGGCGCCCAGGCAAGGGAGCTGGACTCAAAAGGCGCCATTCCCGCGCCACTGATCTGGGCTACAGCCCGCATCCTGGAACTGAGGGCTTTGGAACTGAGACCCGGGCACGAAATTAGGGGGAGACGGCGGAGGCCCATCCTGAGTGAGCAGGAACAAGGCGCCCAGGCAGGGGAGCAGGATTCAAAAGGCGCCATTCCCGCCCCACTGATCTGGGCTACAGCCCGCGTCCTGGAACTGAGGGCTTTGGAACAGAGACCCGGGGCACGAAATTAGGGGCGTGGGTTCCCCACGACGGTGGGGCACAAGGCAGACACAGCACCCCAAAGCCGTTGAGGTGTACCCTACCATCCCCGCTCTGCTCCCTGTCCCACGGGGTGGAAAATCAGCTCCCCAAGGGCTCTAGGAGAGATCTCTGGCACCACCTAGCGACTTGAAGCCAGCAGAGGCTCCTGAAGGAGCTAGTGGCCAGCTGGGGAGTTTGCCCACACCGGGCCCCTTCCGAACAAGTAGTCTGAGCCCACAGGGAGAGCGAGCACCCACAGCCGGGGCAGACCAGGTGCACAGAAGAGTGTGCCTGAGACCAGACACGCAGGGAGTGTGTCCCACATCACCATTTTAGAACAGGGACATTTCTTCAGTAAAGACTACCTGCAGAAGGCTTCCTCAGGAGCCAGAGGTGAGCGGGGGAAGTTCGCCCACGCCAGACCCCCTCTGGCCTGCAGTCCAAGCCCAGAGGGGAGCAGGAACCCACCGCCGGGGCAGACCAGGCGCACAGGGGAGTGTGTCCCTACATCGGCATTTTAGAACAGGGACCTTTCTCCAGTAAAGACTGCTTGAAACTGACAGATGACTCCTGGAAGAACCAGAGGGGAACAGAGAAGCCCACCCAAGATGCCGGCCAGTCCCAACTACACAGTGTCCCAACGCATACGGCAAATTAGAAAACAGACAGTAGGGAAGAGAAGAACCACACGCAACCTAGCAACTCTCCAGAGAAAAAGCACACCACAAAAAGAAAGCCAGCCCCCAGATTGCAAAGACAATAACTTGGAAGAATTTCTGAGCCTTCCAGAAAGAGAATTTAAAATTGCCGTGATTAAAAAACTGACAGAAGTCATAAAGGAAAACAATGATAAGGGAAAAATAATCAACGATCAGAAGAATGCAATTGAGTCCCTAGAGAGGGAAAACAATGGTCAGAAGAAAGAAATTGAGTCCCTAAAGAGGGAAGTAAAAGAAATGCAGGAGATCAAAGAATTAATGGAAGAACTAAAGAATTCTGGGAAAAGCAATGAAAGCAGAATAGATGAAATGGAAGAACGAATAAGTAATCTTGAAGACATAGAAATAAAAAGAACCAAAACAGAAAAGGAAAGAGAAGTACGAAGGAAAAAGAACGAAGAAAGACTTCGGGAACTATCTGACTCCATGAGGAAAGGAAATATAAGAGTTATAGGAATACCAGAAGGAGAGGAGAGAGATGTAGGAACAGAGAAAATATTCAAAGAGATAATTGAAGAGAACTTCCCAAATGTGAAGAAGGAGCTGAAAATTGATATACAAGAAGCAAGAAGAACACCAAACTTCCACGACGAAAGGAAAAATACAGCAAGACACATAATAGTAAAGCTCCCAAGAATCCAGGACAAGGAAAAAATAATGAAGCTGGCAAGAGGGAAGAAACAGATAACATTCAAAGGAAAACCAATCAGGCTGACATCAGACTTCTCCGAAGAAACACTACGGGCAAGGAGAGAGTGGAGGGACATAGTCAACAGACTCCAAGAAAACAGATGCCAACCAAGAATACTCTATCCCGCAAAGCTCTCCTTCCTCTTTGAAGAAAGAATATGGACCTTTCCAGACAAACAGAAACTCCGGAATTTCATTGCAACTAAACCCCCACTCCAAAAAATACTACAAGGAGTCCTAAAGCCAGAACCTCAGAGGGACGAATAACAATGAAAGAAGGCCAAAAAAAAAAAGTTATTAAAAGAATAAATAAATAAAATCAAAGGAAAGACAAACACAATGGCAAATACAGATGTTAACATATCAATAATAACTCTGAATGTAAATGGACTAAACTCTTCAATAAAAAGACACAGAGTTGCAGCCTGGATTAAGAAACAAAACCCAACCTTTTGCTGTCTCCAGGAAACACATTTAGCTACAAAAGATAAAAATAGGCTCAAAGTTAAAGGATGGAAAACAATCCTACAAGCAAATGGACCAAAAAAGAAAGCAGGAACAGCTATACTTATATCAGATAAAACAGATTTCAAACTCAAAAAGATAAAAAGAGACCCCAAGGGTCACTACATTATGATCAAGGGGACAATACTTCAAGAAGAAATAACACTCATTAACATATACTCACCAAACGAAGGAGCACCAAAATATATCAGACAACTGTTGTCCTCTCTGAAAACAGACATCAGAGAAAACACATACGTAGTGGGAGACTTCAACACACCACTATCAACAATGGATAGATCAACAAGACAAAAAATAAGTAAAGAAACTAAAGCTCTAAATAAGGACCTAGAGCAATTGGGCTTAACAGACATCTATAGAACACTAAACCCCAAAAAAACGGAGTACACATTTTTCTCAAGCGCACACGGATCATTCTCCAGGATCGATCACATACTGGGGCACAAGACAAACATCAACAGATACACCAAGATTGAAATCATATCAACCATCTTTTCTGACCATGAAGGCATCAAACTAGAAATAAACCATAAAAAGAAGGCAAGGAACTTTCCTACCTCATGGAGATTAAAAACCACACTACTGGAAGACCATTGGACTAATGAGGAGATCAAAGAAGAAATTAAAAAATTTTTTGAATTGAACGACAAGGAGGACACCAATATCCTAAATGTATGGGATGCAGCAAAAGCAGTAATAAGAGGAAAATATATAGCAATAGAAGCTCACATCAAGAAACAAGAAAGAACGCAAAGAAACAACCTAATCTCGAAGCTCAAAGATCTAGAAAAAGAACAACAAAAAAACCCCAAAACCAGTAGAAGAAAAGAAATAATAAAAACCAAAGCAGAAATAAATGAAATTGAAACTAAAAAAACAATCCAAAAGATCAATGAAACCAAGAGCTGGTTCTTTGAAAAAATCAATAAAATAGACAAACCCCTAGCCAGGCTCACAAAGGAAAAAAGGGAGAAAGCACAAATAAACAGGATCATCAATGAAAGAGGAGAAATCACAACGGACACAGCAGAAATCAAAAGAATAATCAGTAACTACTATGAACAGTTATATGGAAACAAGTTTAACAATCTAGAGGAGATGGACAAATTCCTACAGCTCTACAATCACCCAAAGCTAGATAAAGAAGAAATAGAACACCTAAACAGACCAATTACAATTAGCGAAATTGAAATGGTAATCAAAAACCTCCCCAAAAACAAAAGCCCAGGACCTGATGGATTTACAAATGAATTCTACCAAACATTCAGAGACGAATTAGTGCCTATCCTTCACAAACTCTTCCAAAAAATTGAGAAGGAAGGGACAATACCAAACACGTTCTATGAAGCCAACATTACACTAATACCAAAACCGAACAAGGACAACACAAAAAAGGAAAACTACAGGCCAATCTCCCTAATGAACACTGATGCAAAAATCCTCAATAAAATTTTAGCTATCAGAATCCAACAATGTATCCATAAGATAATTCACCACGACCAAGTTGGATTCATTCCAGGGGCACAAGGATGGTTTAACATCCGAAAATCAATCAACGTTATCCAACACATCAACAAAAAGAAATATAAAAACCATATGATAATATCAATAGATGCTGAGAAAGCTTTCGACAAAGTGCAACACCCATTCATGATAAAAGCCCTTGAAGTTCTTGGGATACAAGGAACATACCTCAACATCATAAAGGCCATCTATGACAAGCCAACAGCCAGTATCATTCTCAATGGTGAAAAGCTGAAAGCAATTCCATTAAGATCTGGAACAAGACAAGGATGTCCACTCTCACCATTGCTTTTCAATATAATACTGGAAGTCCTAGCCAGGGCAATAAGACAAGAGAAAGACATCCAAGGAATCCAAATAGGAAAAGAAGAAGTCAAACTATCACTATTTGCAGACGATATGATATTATACATAGAGAACCCCAAAAACTCCACAGAAAAGCTAATTCAACTCATCAATCAGTTCAGTAAAGTGGCAGGATACAAAATCAACACGCAAAAGTCAGTAGCCTTCCTATACACAAACAATAAATCTGAAGAAGAAGAAATCAAAAAGACCATCCCTTTTGTTATTGAAACAAAAAAAATCAAATATTTGGGAATAAATCTAACAAAAGAGGTAAAGGACCTATACAAAGAAAACTATAAAACACTGTTAAAAGAAATAGAAGAAGACACAAAGAAATGGAGAGACATCCCCTGCTCATGGATTGGAAGAATAAACATTATTAAAATGGCCATCCTTCCAAAAGCAATATACAGATTCAATGCTATTCCAATCAAAATTTCAATGTCATTCTTCAAAGAAATAGAACAATTATTGATGAAATTCATATGGAATCACAAAAAACCCCGAATAGCCAAAGCTCTCCTGAAAAAAAAAGAAGGGAATGGAGGCATCAGACTCCCAGACTTCAAACTATACTACAAAGCCATAATCATCAAAACTGCATGGTATTGGAACAAGAACAGACATACAGACCAATGGAATCGAATAGAAAATCCAGAAATAAACCCACAGATTTATGGTCAACTAATCTTTGACAAAGGAGCAAAGAATATGCATTGGAGCAAAGAAAGTTTGTTCAATAAATGGTGCTGGGAAAACTGGGTCGCTACATGCAAAAGAATGAAGCTTGACCACCACCTCACACCATACACAAAAATCAACTCAAAATGGATTAAAGAACTAGACATAAGACCTGAAACCATAAAATATATAGAAGGAAATATAGGCGAAACACTACGTGATTTGCACATCAAAGACATCTTTACAGACACATCACCCAAAGCAGTGATAGTGAAGGCAAAGATAAACAGCTGGGACTACATCAAATTAAAGAGCTTTTGCACAGCAAAAGAGACAATAACAAAAACAAAGAGAAACCCCACCAACTGGGAGAACATTTTTGCACCCAACACTAATGATAAAGGACTGATCACAAAAATCTGCAAAGAGCTGATGAGACTCAACAACAACAAAGAAAATAATCCAGTCAAAAAATGGGCAGAAGAGCTTAAAAGAAACTTCTCTGAAGAGGAAATGCAAATGGCCAACAGGCATATGAAAAAATGTTCAACATCACTTGTCATCAGGGAAATGCAAATCAAAACTACCATGAGATACCATCTTACACCAGTGAGAATGGCACATATTAAAAAAACTAGCAACAACAAATGTTGGCGAGGGTGTGGAGAAAAAGGAACTCTTCTGCACTGTTGGTGGGAGTGCAAACTGGTCCAACCACTGTGGAAAGCTGTGTGGAGATTTCTGGACCTACTAAACATAGAGCTTCCATATGATCCAGCAATTCCACTCCTAGGTATTTACCCAAAGGACACAGAAACATCAATTCCAAAGAACACCTGCACCCCTATGTTTATAGCAGCACTGTTTACAATAGCTAAGCTTTGGAAACAACCCAAATGCCCAAAAATAGATGACTGGATCAAGAAGATATGGTACATATATACCATGGAATATTACTCAGCATTCAAAAAAGATAAACACATGCAATTTGCAGCAACATGGATGGCGCTGGAAGGGATCATGCTCAGCGAAATAAGCCAAAAAGAAAAAGAAAAATACCGGATGGTCTCACTCATAGCAGGAATCTAGAAAACTTAAATAAGGGACCAGGAAAATGAATAACTATAAGATAGTGAAAATCAAAATCAACAAAAAACTATGAACCAGAGACACTTTTAGGGGGGCGGGAGGGGAGGGATTGGGGTCAGAATGGGGGGGCTGCAATTGTATGGGGAATATAACAATAAAATTTATTTAAAAAAAAAAATTATTAGATGATCAGAATTTTGTTAATTTTAACAATCCTTAGTGGGTGACACATTGTCATCATTAGTCTATGTATGACACTCTTCCTGTACCCTTTCTTGTGAAAATCACTAATAGAAGAACTAAAATTGTATCAGTAACTTACAATGATTTCTGTGTACCTCTTCTGTTCTATTCTCATAGACTCCTCCTCAGACATAAATACTATCTTAAATTTTGTCATCGTTTGTTATTTAGAAAGTATTTGACCCATATATTTTATGTCAAAATAATAAGGCTCAATTTGCTTTGTTTTTAACTAATAAGAGTTTTATGACTTTATAACTCTATATTGTTTTCCCAGACATATCATTTTGACTCTTTATTATGTTGTTAGTTGATGTTGTTGCCTGTGTCCATAGTTTATTCATTCTGCCTTTTGTATAACATTATAGTATGATATTTGCCATAGTTGATTAATCTTTTTGTTTATTTCTGGGTATTTTACACATTTTCCACTATCTTAGTGTTAGGAACACTTTACCTACTCATGTTAGCCCATGCTTCTCAAATGAAAATTTCTGTGGATTGCAGAGTATGATTATAGGCACCTTTATAAAGTAACACCAAATTATTTTTCAAAGTTGCTGTACTGCCAAGTAATTTAAGAAAAATCATTCTCACCTCTGTTATCTCCAACTTTTTGTATTTTCAGATTTCTTGTTTCACTTTCCCCCAATCATACAGGTTTAAATTGTATTCATCAGATTTCTGATTTGTATTTTCTGAATTATCGTATTATAAAGCATTTGTTCCTGTTTATTCTCAATAAGTGGTTCTTCATCTAAAAAACATCTAATTATAACTTTGCTCATTTGTATATTTTGTGTTCTAAGGAAGAACTTGGTTTCTAAAGATTCTTTATAATGTTTACATTGTTCCCTTTGTCAGTTTTGTTAAGTTTTCTCCAAGTTTTAGCTTAACTTTTTACTTTTATTAAAGTGCCTTTTATGAATATAAGGTTTTAATGTAATCAAGTTTTCAGTATTTTAAAAATCATTTCAAAATTTTCTATTTTGTTGAAGCTATTCTTCCACATATACCTCAAAGCAGAACAATATTAACTTATATTTTCTTCTAGTTTATGAGTTTTGCTTTTAACATGAATACTTTTAATATGCTTGGAGCAAATTTTATGTTGGTGAGGTATCTCTTTATTTTTTTATGTGGATAGCTAAATTTTTAGCTCCTTTTGCAGCATACTTCTTTCTTTCCCCACTGATTGGTCATGTTATTTTTACCAACTATCATAATTTCATATATGTTGTGAGCTTAGTTCTGGATTCAGTTCTTTGCCATTTATTAGGTTTTCTTTCCTTATGCTAATATATTGCCTTTTTTTGGTATGGCATTATAATGAGTCTATATATGACGGGGAAAATCTTCCTTTTCTTCTGAAGTCTTTTTTTTTTTTTTTAAAGATTTATTTATTTATGCATACAAGAACTGGAGTAGAGGTCAGAGGTGTGGGGCGGGGTGGAGGGTGAAAGGATTCACCAGAGACAGAGCGGGGAACAGAACAGGCAGACTGAAATACACTGCAGAGGGAAATAGCAGGCGAGACAGGACAGGTCTGCTGTACCAGGTAGGTAGCTTCCTGGTGAGCTGGGGATCGAACTCCTGCTGCACTGGCTGCATATATAGCTTCACAGTGCTGTGCTTAGCCCCTTGTGCCATCAGGGAGGCCCTGAAGTCTTATGCTTGACTCTTCATTGTTCCACAGTACATCTATAGAAATTTTAGATGCATTTTTTTTTCTAATTCTGTGAAAAATCCGATTGGCATTTTGATTGGCAATGCATTAAATTTATAAATCAATTTAAGGACAAGGATGTTTTATGATATGAGAACTTCTTACCTAAGATCATGGGGTAGTTCTCCATTTATTTAGGCCTACTTCAATGTTTTTATTAAAATTTTATAACATTATGTTTTTGTACAAACAAATGTACAAATACACTTGTAATGTATTTATAGATTTTGGTGCTATTTAAATATTGTCTTAAATAAATAATATTTTTGATTCATTGCTATAATTATGGATAGCTGTTGTTAGGCTTTGTCAGGAAATCATGTACAGAGGTTACATATATCTAAATAGGTGATGTTAATTATCATCAATTAGTTTATCCACACTATAATTTCCTCTCTTGCAACTAATAAACAATCTGAGGAAACATTAAGATCATGCAAGTATTCTACTCCTCTAAGTGTTTGATGTCAGTGTAAATCTCAGATTCAGCATGCTCAGTTCAAGGATTAATGTGCAGCTATAATACTGAGCCATATGGCAACTCTGGGTCACTTTGTCCTTTCCTGGTCTATTGGTCTTGTCTGACTTTTTAGACTCTAGGCTCCTAACTATCCCCACTTTTCACTGTTTGCTATTTCAAACTCAGGTATGAATGATCTGTCTGTTTATGTGTAGGTGTGGAAGGTGCTTATTCACTTCCTGTAAGACCAGAGCGCCATATACTTGAGGTCTGGAGGTAGCAGAATAGGCAGGTCTTTTAGAGCTTTGAGTTAGTCTTGACATTGGAAGACAGTGGCCTCTGGGATTTTTGGAATAGGATTTGTTGTTTTATGAAAATAGATTTTTTTCATTATTAAATTCACTTATTCCTATCAGATATCACATTTGAATCAGCTAACATTACAAAAAAAATTAGGCTATTTTCTTTTTCAGTTGACAGATCTAGGGGAGTATGGATACCAAATGTTTCTTTCTTTTTTTTTTATAAGACTAGTTGGCTCTTTTTTTTATTTTTAAAGATTTATTTATTTATTTATACAAGCACTGGGTACAGTCAGAAGAGCAGGAGGGTGAGAGAACTCACCAGAGCCAGAACGGAGAGTAGAACAGGCAGAGTGATGAAATACACAGCTGAGGGGAGCAGCGGGTGGCAGGAGAGGTCTGTGCACCATGTGGGACACTCACCCAGTGGCCGGGGATCGAGCTGGTGCTGCAGAGGCTGCGGGCAGCCTCGCAACCCAGCGCTCAACCACTGAGCCATCAGGGAGGCCCTGGATACCAAATGTTTCTGAAGCATTAGAATGCTTCAAAATTAATACTGGATAGTATCACTGATATGTAGACTATAGAAAACAAAACAAAGGCTCAGATAAAGCCAAAACAAAACAAAAACCCCCAAAAAACCAAAAACAACTAATCCCTGAAACCTGACTGTGGAGTGGGGGCAACCAGAGGGGGAAGAGGAGTGGGGGGCATGAGAACAAAGAAGGAGGGAACAAGAGGGTGTATGGTGGTGGACTAAGGTTTCCTTGGTGGGGGGTGCACTATGGCCACAATGCCCAGAGGGGCGGAAATCCTACACTCTCATGGAAACAATGATGTAAGCCAATATTAATTCAATAAAAAACACCTAAAAGAAAGTTTAAAGTGGGTAAGGCCATTCTTTGAAACCAATGAATGGCAAAAAAACCTGGGACATTAGATGATCTCTAGATCTAACCCATGATAATATCTAAAACCTTTAAAAGATGTTTTGAAACACATGACCATCATAACTTTTAAGAGGCTATAAAATGAATTGTTATTCTTTCACAGTTTTTCTTCACATGTAAATTGTTGTACACATTCATAAATGCTAGAACCTCCCCCCTCCCTGTCATACCCACTCACTGCCTCCCCACAAGGAGACAGAAATGCAAGTCCTATGGCAGCTTTTTTCTCCCCAAATCTAGATTTGTTTCAACAATGCTGTCAGAACACTTTTTGTAATAGTATTATTTTGTTAGCTTTGGGGAACTATATGGGTTTCTAGGCTGCTGTAACTAACTTGGTGGCTTAAACCAACAACAAAGTATTTTCTCACAGAAGCCTGAAACCAAGTTGTTGACAGGGATGTGCTCCTTCTGATAGGGGAGAAATCAGTTTTTTGAGTCTTTCAGCTTCGGTTGGTTGTTGGCATTCCTTGGTGTCCTTGATTTGTAGCTGGCTCAGCCATCTCTGCATTTGTGATCACATTGCCTCTTCCATGTGGCTTCTGCTCTGTGTTTTTGAGTCAAACCTCTCTGCCTTTTCCTCATAAGAAGGCACATGATTGCATAACCACCTGCATAATTTGGAGTAAGCTCCTCTTCTCAGGATTGCTAATGATATCTTCTGCCATATAAAGTAATATTCACAGGGTCTGGGAATTAGGATGTGGTCATATCACTTTTAGGGTTCATAGATTGGCCAACTACACCTGCTTTCTGGTCTCCCTCCAAGCATGTACATCCCATGTACAAAATATATCAGCTCTACCACTTCCCCAAAATCTTAACCCATTTCAGCATCAAGTTTAAGTCCAAGAATCTCATCTAAAAATGATGCTCAAAAAGTCCCAAATCTAATATAAATTATTTATTTACATTATAGGAGAGATTTTTGGTATGATCCACCTTGCAACAACATTCCTTTCCATACGTAGACCTGTGAAAGAGAAAACAAAATATCTGATTCCAAAAGACAATGGTGGGACAGATGTGGTATAAGAACTATAGATGTTCTCATTACACAAGATTAAAGGTTACTGAGAGTCAACTACCATGGGCTAAATAGTGGTCTACAAAAAAACACATCCAAGTCTTAATTTCCAGATCCTGTGAAATTTATTTAACACAAAAACAAGTGATTAAAGATCTTGAGAGAAAGCTACCTGTGTTATCTGGGTAGGCACTATATAATTCCATATAAGAGAAAAGCAGAGAGATTTTTAGACACATAGGGAAGAAGACACAAAGAAGAGGAGACTGTTGATTCTAGGAACAGCTTAGGCACAGGCAAGTGACATAGGCACAGGCAAGGGATGCCAGGGAATGTTAATACACACCAGAAACTGGGAGAAGCAAAGAATAGATTCTCCCACAGACCCCTCTGAGGTAATGCAGCTTTACTGATAACACAATTGCAGACTTATGGCCTCAAAATCTGTGAAGGGATATGTTCTATTGCTCTAAGCCGTTGTGTTTGTTGTAATTTGTTATAGCAGCCACAGGAAACCAATGTAGGAACGCTTGAAGTTTTCCTAGCTTGAGATTGAATTACTTCTCCTCATGTAAAATAAGAATTGTGACCAATGAAATTTTCATCATTAAACTATGAAATATCCATTAACAGGCAATAGTAAAGGAAAAGAAGAGTTGAAAATTACACCATGACTTCCATGTGTTTGCTGTATTGTCAGCAATGGGTGACACTAGTCACTGGCTAGGAAAGCTTCACTAAGTGTCACATTTTGCTTTCTCTTTTTATATGTGTGCAGACAAAATAGGACAGAAAAATTAGTGCACATCAATCAGGCAGGGCCTGGAAGGAATATAGACATTAGTTATTTTCATAGAGGTAATTTAATATAAGGCTCTAAATAAACAGGTATTAGAGAATTGAAAAGAAAATAGGAACATTGAAATACACAGAGAGAGTAATAGAAGGATTCAGCTGCCACTCAGGGCTCAAGAAGCAAAAATTGACATTATTAAAACTGAGAACCCCAGAGGAGTGACCCTGTGGATCTAGTTCTGGTGTTTCTGAGGTGACACAAGGTGGTTAGTTCTTAGTGTGTGGGGGAAAAAAATGGAAGCTGCAATCACATATTAGATATGTCAGTTGCTGCTATTGGAATGAAGTGTTAGTGCAGGATGACAGAACAGTGAACAGAAGGGCAAGTCTCCTCTGCAGCCTTTGGGTTCCCTTTTGTACAGCCACTTACTATATCTAAGAGGCTCTCTTGGAGCAGGGAAGATGTTTGCAGTCTCAGCTTTAGTACCCAAAGCAGAGGGTAGGTTTGGAGCTAAGAGTCCGTAGGTTAGTAAACATTTCAGACATGCAAGTGTTATCCATAAATGGAAACTAATGACGGTGACCTAAGTCATTTTGATTGTAAGGCATCGAGTCTTATTTCTTTCCTAAGTTCTGAAGCATCATAAAACTCATTTGGAGTGAATGAGAGGCAGACTTCTCTGCAACAGAAGTTGTTTGTTTATTGAGAGGAGAGTGGACTCTAAATGCTCATGTGACTCATTTGCTGGACCACTGAGGTAGAGCAGTGACATTTCCAGAATTGAGGTATCAACTTTCCTGGGATCTAGGGCCTACTGAAAGGGGGTGTGGGTGGATGGAGGGATGCCATGAAGTCTTAAGAATGTGGTGGTGACTGCATTAAAGGAAGATGCTTTTGCACAGAAGGAACAGCAGCTATGCTTAGTCTTGGTAATCATCTAGAACTGCTGCCAACTGCCCTACTTAGTCATAAAATGGATGTAATTTGAGAAAATTATACTCCTGGCAAGCTATTTTACTGGAATCAGAGGGCATTTTGATATTATTCAGTTATATTTCATCTTGAATGGAGACTTAGTAAAAAATGGTTTTTGTTGTCGTGTCTGAGGCTAGATGCTTTCTTACCCTTCCACACTGCCCTTTTCCTGCGCACAGAGGTCCAACCTGCTGTAACTTCTCAGTCAGAATATTTCTTTTGTGTTAATAAGTGTCTTGCCCTGTAACATTTGGCTCTTGCCCCAAGTACATTTAGTTAGGAGAGTACAGGGCTGCAGCACCACTGAAATTCCCTGGCACCACTCCAAATGGGTGAAAGATATGTGTAGACCCTCTCTTACTTCTGAGGCATTTCAAGGTGCCTGTGAGCCTGGTTTCCCAATACCTGCAAGGGCTTCCTGGAAAATATGGCTCTGTAGATACATGTTAGCTAGTTTCAGTATCATTTTCTCCAAAGGAACTCTCTTTCACCATGCTATTCAGCCCCCACCCTCCCCGACAAGTTTGGATTTCTATCAAGATTTTATCTTCCTCCTTCCACACTCACCCAACATGCCAACATGTCGGATCCAGACAGAGAGGACAAAGTTGTACCTGCCAGACTTGCCTACCTCACATGTACTAGAGGATGGGCTGTACAATGTCACCATGAAGCACCTGGATTTTAAACATAATCTTGCAAAATATCCACCCAAGCAGTTGTGTAAGTGGTGAAAGATGGTAAAAGGACTGCTTTCCTGGGAAAATTGCCATATTTTTATTTAGTATGGATTTCCTTGGTGATATAAGCTGTTTATATAAGCACATCTACCTGAACTTTTTGGGTTAATAGTTGAATTTTTGGGGACATTGATCTCTGATAGGGGCTATATCCATCTCTAGATCTATATTTCATATTAGAAATGTAGGTTTTCTGGAAAATTTGTATCTGTGACCCTCATATTAATGCCCTCCTCACCCTACTTATGTTTTGCTGCTTTCTCTGAGCCACCAAGACTGCCTCCTCTTTCTGACTGACAGAATTAATTGGAAGGGGACAGAGTGGCTGGAAGGGACAGAAAAGGAAGAAGAGAAGAAGAAAGAAAAGCTGAATCAGAAAATATTTAATATGTGTTTCTGAGGGTGATATTTGTTTGCTTTTTTTCAGAGTCTAAGAGATTAAAACTAGAAGAGGGAATAGGAGAACTCAGAAGACAAAGAAAGTGGAGGGGCAGGAGGCAATAAAGCCCTTTATTGTAGAAAGTGCAGAAAAGAATAAAAATGACTGACTGTCAAATCTTCATTAATTGTGGACTACCCAATGAGATGTTAATCTATGGGTAGAGGACTTAAATCTCCAATGGGAACCCATTACTGCCTAGTTACCCCTCCATGCTTCCCATACATATTTTCTCTCTACCTCTTCCTTCTTGTCTCATTCTATACTGATGTAGTTGCCTCTGATACTTCGATAAGAGAAATAAAGTAATCAGAGTGGAACTATTTTATAATCCTGTCACCAAATCTATTCACTCTTCTATGTTATTTGTAGTATGTTTTTTGCTTTTCTGGAGTGTCCATGCTCCAAACAAAGCCAAACACACTAAACAAGCTAGCGCCCTGTCCCTTGATCATCCCAGCATTGTTTCCATAGTTCTCAAAATGTTGCTTCTATAGATCTCCTTCATATCTACCTCATATCAATTCCTTTTACTCCACCTATTCATTCCTATCAACATGATGCCATAAAAAGTACACAGAATGCTCCCTCCAAAGCCTCATAGAGGTGTCCTTATATTCCTTTTAAGTCTAAGGTGTTTTCAGCCCTGGGATAATACTTATGGCACATCTTTTCGAGAATGTCATGACACAGGATATTTTGATAAGAAGCAAGGTATGTTACATATAATGTTTACTATTAGTTTACTATTAGTATTTACTATACTATAGTGTATGTGTTAACATTTGTAATAGTTTATTTTTACAATGGATTTTGTGTTCCTAGTACTGTCACTCTTATTTGAGAGTGCATCCAAATATACCCTCTTTAGTGGGGAGTAAAGAGGTCAAGTGAAACCATCCATTTTAAGAATAGGTGTGTCCTTGTGGGGATAAATTGTTGTGACGGGAGAAAAGTTTTTATGGCTGTTTCTGCACATCATTTTATGCTTTCCCTAACTTTTTTGTTTACATAGAAAATTCCTTATTTCACCAAGCAGATAGTTTTAGAATTTCATTTTCTTTGAAAAGTGTTTATAGATATTGCAAGAAGACTAATTTCCAAAAAAAAATAGTGATGTTGCTAGGTGGATATCGTTAAAAAAATGTTTTTTTGGTGAATCTTGTACCTTGCTTATTTAAAACAATATAGTGATTAAGAAGGAATTAATGACAACTAAACCCTAAGATGGGAAACAATAGCTGGAACTGAAACCAATTAAAATTCCATTACCTTTTTACTCAGTTACAAATCATCATAATAAAAAAGTAAACATACCAGGAGACAAAATAAATCAGGAACCAGCTCTAAGTTTTCTAAAACAACTACAGTAGACTGTCAGAAATAAGACCTAGGTTGAAACAGCATTTTAACAGTGACACAAACTTATCATGTTTGAAGTGCAACAAGTTGAGGACACATTGATATTCCTGGATGATGTTGTCTGCTTATAAACTCATTGAGAGCCAAGTCTGAGATAGTGCTGGGCACTTAATACATGTGAAGTAAATCCCTGGTAACTACCTCAGTCTGTCATGCTTACCTGAACCCATGATCACGTCCTGATTTTACCTCTCAGTTATAAATTATATGCAAAATTCATCAGGTAAGAAGTAGGATAGCCTTAATTTCTTCCTGAACTTTAACCCTCTTCCTTCTGAACTCCCAATCCCCTTAACCCTGAGGTGGACTAGAACAGGTAATTATCACCATGCAGCATTATTACTGATATAGAATTTTCAACTTTAATTATTTTGTATGGGTATGCCCTTTTTTTATTGTGATACCATTACATTACAACACTGTATAGGTTTCAGAGATGAAACCTGTATAGGTGTTGAGATGAGTTTTTCATCTCAGCAACAGTATGTATCACCCCATGTCCACCATGTAGCCTGTCACTTTACTATCTAATAGCTTTTTATTGGAGTTTTGGGATTTTATATGTTTATAATTTTATCTGAAAATAGTGATAGTTTTACTTCTTTCTTTCCAATTTGGATAACTTTTACATCCATTTCTTTTTTAACTAGATATCTAGCACTATGTTAAATAATGGTGAGAGTAGACATACTTGTCTTGTTTCTATTCTTAGATTGAGGAAAGGCTTTCAGTTTTTCACCCTTGAGTATGATGTTTTCTGTGGGTTTGTCATAAAAGATCTTTATTATATTAGGCACAGTTCTTTTATACCCATTTTGGGGAGGATTTCTTATTTTATTTTATTTTTTTTTAATAATAAATTTTATTTTTATATTCCCCATGCAATTGCAGCCCCCCCATTCTGACCCCAATCCCTCCCCTCCCACCCCCGCCCCCCTAAAAGTGTCTCTGGTTCATAGTTTTTTGTTGATTTTGATTTTCACTTTCTTATAGTTATTCATTTTCCTGGTCCCTTATTTAAGGTTTCTACATTCCTGCTATGAGTGAGACCATCCGGTATTTTTCTTTTTCTTTCTGGCTTATTTCGCTGAGCATGATCCCTTCCAGCGCCATCCATGTTGCTGCAAATTGCATGCGTTTCTCTTTTTTGAATGCTAAGTAATATTCCATGGTATATATGTACCACATCTTCTTGATCCAGTCATCTATTTTTGGGCATTTGGGTTGTTTCCAAAGCTTAGCTATTGTAAACAGTGCTGCTATAAACATAGGGGTGCAGGTGTTCTTTGGAATGGATGTTTCTGTGTCCTTTGGGTAAAGACCTAGGAGTGGAATTACTGGATCATATGGAAGCTCTATGTTTAGTAGGTCCAGAAATCTCCACACAGCTCTCCATAGTGGTTGGACAGTTTGCACTCCCACCAGCAGTGCAGAAGAGTTCCTTTTTCTCCACATCCTCGCCAACATTTGTTGTTGCTAGTTTTTTTAATATGTGCCATTCTCACTGGTGTAAGATGGTATCTCATGGTAGTTTTGATTTGCATTTCCATGATGACAAGTGATGTTGAACATTTTTTCATATGCCCGTTGGCCATTTGCATTTGCTCTTCAGAGAAGTTTCTTTTTAGCTCTTCTGCCCATTTTTTGACTGGATTATTTTCTTTGTTGTTGTTGAGTCTCATCAGCTCTTTGAAGATTTTTGTGATCAGTCCTTTATCATTAGTGTTGGGTGCAAAAATGTTCTCCCAGTTGGTGGAGTTTCTCTTTGTTTTTGTTATTGTCTCTTTTGCTGTGCAGAAGCTCTTTAATTTGATGTAGTCCCAGCTGTTTATCTTTGCCTTCACTATCACTGCTTTGGGTGATGTGTCTGTAAAGATGTCTTTGATGTGCAAATCACGTAGTGTTTCGCCTATATTTCCTTCTATATATTTTATGGTTTCAGGTCTTATGTCTAGTTCTTTAATCCATTTTGAGTTGATTTTTGTGTATGGTGTGAGGTAGTGGTCAAGCTTCATTCTTTTGCATGTAGCGACCCAGTTTTCCCAGCACCATTTATTGAACAGACATTCTTTGCTCCAATGCATAGTCTTTGCTCCTTTGTCAAAGATTAGTTGACCATAAATCTGTGGGTTTATTTCTGGATTTTCTATTCGATTCCATTGGTCTGTATGTGTGTTCTTGTTCCAATAACATGCAGTTTTGATGATTATGGCTTTGTAATATAGTTTGAAGTCTGGGAGACTGATGCCTCCATTCCCTTCTTTTTTTTTTTTTTTTTTCAGGAGAGCTTTGGCTATTCGGGGTTTTTTGTGATTCCATATGAATTTCATCAATAATTGTTCTATTTCTTTGAAGAATGACATTGAAATTTTGATTGGAATAGCATTGAATCTGTATATTGCTTTTGGAAGGATGGCCATTTTAATAATGTTTATTCTTCCAGTCCATGAGCAGGGGATGTCTTTCCATTTCTTTGTGTCTTCTTCTATTTCTTTTAACAGTGTTTTATAGTTTTCTTTGTATAGGTCCTTTACCTCTTTTGTTAGATTTATTCCCAAATATTTGATTTTTTTGTTTCAATAAAAAAAGGGATGGTTTTTTTGATTTCTTCTTCTTCAGATTTATTGTTTGTGTATAGGAAGGCTACTGACTTTTGCGTGTTGATTTTGTATCCTGCCACTTTACTGAACTGATTGATGAGTTGAATTAGTTTTTCTGTGGAGTTTTTGGGGTTCTCTATGTATATTATCATATCATCTGCAAATAGTGATAGCTTGACTTCTTCTTTTCCTATTTGGATTCCTTGGATGTCTTTCTCTTGTCTTATTGCTCTGGCTAGGCCTTCCAGTATTATATTGAAAAGCAGTGGTGAGAGTGGACATCCTTGTCTTGTTCCAGATCTTAATGGAATTGCTTTCAGCTTTTCACCATTGAGAATGATACTGGCTGTTGGCTTGTCATAGATGGCCTTTATGATGTTGAGGTATGTTCCTTGTATCCCAAGAATTTCAAGGGCTTTTATCATGAATGGGTGTTGCACTTTGTCGAAAGCTTTCTCAGCATCTACTGATATTATCATATGGTTTTTATATTTCTTTTTGTTGATGTGTTGGATAACGTTGATTGATTTTCGGATGTTAAACCATCCTTGTGTCCCTGGAATGAATCCTACTTGGTCGTGGTGAATTATCTTATGGATACATTGTTGGATTCTGATAGCTAAAATTTTATTGAGGATTTTTTCATCAGTGTTCATTAGGGAGATTGGCCTGTAGTTTTCCTTTTTTGTCTTGTCCTTATTCGGTTTTGGTATTAGTGTAATGTTGGCTTCATAGAACGTGTTTGGTATTGTCCCTTCCTTCTCAATTTTTTGGAAGAGTTTGTGAAGGATAGGCACTAATTCGTCTCTGAATGTTTGGTAGAATTCATTTGTAAATCCATCAGGTCCTGGGCTTTTTTTTTTGGTGAGGTTTTTGATTACCATTTCAATTTCGCTGCTTGTAATTGGTCTGTTTAGGTGTTCTATTTCTTCTTTATCTAGCTTTGGGTGATTGTAGAGTTGTAGGAATTTGTCCATCTCCTCTAGATTGTTAAACTTGTTTCCATATAACTGTTCATAGTAGTTACTGATTATTCTTTTGATTTCTGCTGTGTCCGTTGTGATTTCTCCTCTTTCATTGATGATCCTGTTTATTTGTGCTTTCTCCCTTTTTTCCTTTGTGAGCCTTGCTAGGGGTTTGTCTATTTTATTTATTTTTTCAAAGAACCAGCTCTTGGTTTCATTGATCTTTTGGATTGTTTTTTTTTAGTTTCAATTTCATTTATTTCTGCTTTGGTTTTTATTATTTCTTTTCTTCTACTGGTTTTGGGTTTTTTTTTGTTGTTCTTTTTCTAGATCTTTTAGCTTCGAGATTAGGTTGTTTCTTTGAGTTCTTTTTTGTTTCTTGATGTGAGCTTCTATTGCTATATATTTTCCTCTTATTACTGCTTTTGCTGCATCCCATACATTTAGGATATTGGTGTCCTTCTTGTCGTTCAATTCAAAGAGTTTTTTAATTTCTTCTTTGATCTTGGGGAGGATTTTTTAAATGACAATTTGATGTTTGGATCACAATGGTATAAAACTGAATATCAACCAAAAGAACAAAGAAAGGAGTACCACAAATATGTGGAGACTAAACAACAACATAATACTGAACAATTATTGGGTCAATGAAGAAATCAGAGGAGGAATAAAAAAATACTAGGAGATGAAAATGTAGATAGGACTTGACAGAACCTATGGGTTGCAGCAAAAATTGGTACCTAGAGAGAGGCTTATAGTATAGACCTTTCTCATGGAATAATAAAAATAACAAAAAAATCTAAGCTTATACCTTAAGGAACTAGAAAAAGAGAAAAAACAAACCCTGCCAGAAGAGCTAAAAAGAAACTTCTCTGAAGAGAAAATGCAAATGGCCAACAGGCATATGAAAAAATGTTCAACATCACTTGTCATCAGGGAAATGCAAATCAAAACTACCATGAGATACCATCTTACACCAGTGAGAATGGCACATATTAAAAAAAGTAGCAACAACAAATGTTGGCGAGGATGTGGAGAAAAAGGAACTCTCCTGCACTGTTGGTGGGAGTGCAAACTGGTCCAACCACTATGGAGAGCTGTGTGGAGATTTCTGGACCTACTAAACATAGAGCTTCCATATGACCCAGCAATTCCACTCCTAGGTATTTACCCAAAGGACACAGAAACATCAATTCCAAAGAACACCTGCACCCCTATGTTTATAGCAGCACTGTTTACAATAGCTAAGCTTTGGAAACAACCCAAATGCCCAAAAATAGATGACTGGATCAGGAAGATGTGGTACATATACACCATGGAATATTACTCAGCATTCAAAAAAGATAAACACATGCAATTTGCAGCAACATGGATGGCGCTGGAAGGGAAATTGCTCAGCGAAATAAGCCAGAAAGAAAAAGAAAAATACCGGATGGTCTCACTCATAGCAGGAATCTAGAAACCTTAAATAAGGGACCAGGAAAATGAATAACTATAAGAAAGTGAAAATCAAAATCAACAAAAATCTATGAACCAGAGACACTCTATGGGGGGGTGGAGCGTGGGGAGGGGAGGGATTGGGATCAAAATAAGGGGGTTGCAATTGTATGGGGAATATAAAAATAAAATTTATTTAAAAAAACAACCAAACAAACAAAAAAACAAACCCTGCCAAAAGTCAGTGGAAGGAAGCAAATAATAAAAATTATAGCATGCACCTCCCTTTTGGTGCAGGTGGTTGAGTGCAGCACTGTGAAGCTGTCCGCAGCCTCTGCAGTGCGGGTTCGATCCCTGTTGACCAGGAAGATACCCACATGGCGCAGCAGACCTCTCCTGTCTGGCCCGCTGCTCCCCTCAGCAGTGTATTTCGGTCAATCTGCCTTTTCTGTTCCTTGCTCTGTCTCTGGTGAATCCTCTCACCCTTCTGCACATCTGGTTTGTACCCTGGTTCTTGTATGCATAAATAAATAAATCTTAAAAAAATTATAGCAGAGATAAGCAAAATAGAGATCAAAAAGAAAATTAAAAAAATCAATGAAGTAAGAGCAGGGTCTTTGAAAAGGAAAACAAAGTAGACCTCTTGCCAGACTCACAAAGAAGAGAGAAACTCAAATAAATAAAATCAGAAATGAAGGAGAAGTTATAATAGTTACTACAGAAATACAAAGGATCATAAGAAAGTACTAGGAAGAGTTATATGGAAACAAACTATCTAGAAGAAATGGAACAGTTCTTATAAACATACAACCATCCAAGACTGAGTCAGGATGAAATAGGAAATCTGAACTGACTGATCAGGAATAAGGGATTGAAACAGTCTTTAAAAATGTGCATTATCTTGGAATGATAATATTTCACATTTCACTTAAGTCTTTGCTTGGCTATCTGAGCAGATGACCATTTATTCTGTTTATACCAGATTGTGTATATAGTTGTGTGGTTGACTGCATTCTTACACATCTTTTAATTATTGTTTTTGCTTTGGCTATAATCAGGGGTATTTGTTCCTTGGCCATAGGTGTGGATAGGATAGGACCATCCTTGCCTCAAGTAATATGCAGTATTTAAATGGCATGCTGGACAAGCAGTGGGTCAGGAAGCTGAAAATCATCCCCCATAGGGCATAAGTAGATCAAGTCAAGCCTCCATTACTGTGTGGTATATTGATGTAATAAAAGCTCACCTTGTTAGGATTCTTTCACTATTCCAATGCAATCATATTTCACAACAAAATGTATTAAATCTGTTTGCTAATATTTTCAAAAGTCTCTTGGCAGTGCTACTTTGAATTTATCAAATGGATTTGTTAAGGAATAGCTTTTCAGAATTAATTTGTGCCAAGTAGAGAGCATTAGGTGTGTGTATATATTTACGTGCATGTGTGCACATGTGTTGAACCCATACTGTGTAATCTGGCTCACACACTTACTGTTGTCTATGAAATAGGTCCCACTCAAGTTTTCCTATTCCATTTTCTTATTTTTAAAATGTTGCTTAGGATTAGTTTTTGAGTTTTACATGTTGGAATTCATTCATGATTTAGTTGGCTCCCTACAGAACTTCTGTTCTTGGATCAATGGAATCCTCTCTTCTTATGTGTATGATAATAGTTCTTGCCTCTAACAATCCTTTTAAAATGTCTCTCTGATATGTGAGAGAGACTATTTAATAGTGTCTATTGTACTATCATATGCATGAACATGGTTTCATGAAAAGAGTCAGTCTGACAGAAGCATGAAGGAAAGACCCCCTGAAGAGAATCACAATATAGTTAGAAACTGAAAGGGCAGCGAAGGTCTTAGGGCAAATCTGGGAGTCATCCAACATTCATCAATATGGTGCAGTGAGGAATATCAAAGACAGACAGAGAGAAGGACCATTTTGTTCGACTGAGTCCTTGTTCACTACAACTGCACTGAAGTTCCACTTTAACAGCTACCTTAATAGTTACCTCGTACTCTACTCAGGACAGCATTTGTAAAACACAAGTCAGGGTGAAGTTCTGTGTCCTCCTTCAGCTACATCAACCCAAATTCATCAAGGAAAATGATGTTAATGGGAAATAGAGAAATCTAAAAGAAGGATGAAATGAAAATCATGCATATGTAGGCAATTAGAAATTGTCCAGACCATTCAAGTAAAATCATGCTTTCCCTTTCAGTCAAGAGACCATAGTTGATAAGATATTCAAGCAATTCTCTTTTCATAAACATTAGCATCTGGTTTTGAGTTAACTGAAGTTATTCACAAATTTTTTTTAAAAAGAGCATATCTAAAATTAAGAGAACTTTTAATTCAAAGACTGAAAAGCTAGGACAGAATATGTCAACTCTATGTCCATCCCTCCACTTTAACAGATTCCATGAGGGTAAGTCAAATAGGAATTTCATGATTTGCAAATTGATTAAGATGTCAATGTAGTGCATTTATTTTTCATGTTTGATTTTTTACTCTGTCATTATATAGCACAAGATAAAATTATAGAAGTTAGACCAACATTTCTTCATTTTCCTGGCATATACCATTATATATGAGTATAGAACAATTAGTTTTTCAATCTAATCTCTGTTCAAAGACTTCTAGTTATTTACTCTTATGAAATTAGTGAAGTGAATAATTTTTATTTCTTTCCATATGCACCTATGTTAGATTTATTTAGGAAAAACACTTTGAAGGGAAACTACTTAGAGGAAATGAATACTTTCAGCGTTTGCTAGATAATTGACCACCTACCCTGTAAAATGGAGGTTATAATTTACTTTATGTAAGTTCTCATTTTAGCATATCTGCCAAAACATATATGTTAGAATTTCATTTTTGTCTATCTGATAAATGTGGAATGTTATACTGATCTAAGCTTACACTTTAATAGTGCTGGTGAGCATATTTTCATTTCCTCATTTGCCATTGTGGATTCTTGTTCTATAAATGGCCTCTTTATAGCCTTTGCCCCCCTTCTTTTTCTTTTTAACAGTTTTGTTTTACAGTTACTTATTTTATATCATAGATAATAATTTTATATATGGCAAATATTTTCTCTTAGTCTTTATCTTGCCATTGAACTCATTTTACCAGGGAAAGGTAAATAAAACAAAAATAGGTAAATAATACCAGGGAAATAATAAAAAAAATAATACCAGGGAATAATAAAAACAACAATAGGTAAATACTACCCTAAGTAGGTAAATAATATCAGGGAAAGGTAAATAAAATATAAAAAGAAAAATAAAACATTTAACTTTAAAAGAGTCAAATTTTATCACCTTTTTTGGGTGGTTTATTTAAGAAGATTTTATTATCTCCATGTCATACAGCTTTTATTATCTCCATGTCATACGCTATATAATTTTTTTCAAAGCAAGCTAAACTTTTAAAAATTGCACTTAGATATTTATCCATTTATTTTATTTTATTTTTTTTTAGAATTTTCCAATATCCATTTGGAGTTTAATTTTCTGTATGGATGGCCAATTATTGCAGCACTATATATTGAATGTTGATCTTTTTTTCCTGGTTTTGAATGCTACCTGTGTGAAACTAGCTTTTTCTATATGTCTGTGTGTGTATGTGTGAGCGTGTACATGCATGCACGATTGTCTGTAAGTCTCTTGATCTGTTCATGATGATATTTCCTCCCCACCAAGGTCAAGAAATAGAATTTTCCCAGCCACCAGATGCTTCTTACATATCCTTTCCCAATTAGTCTTTTCTCCCTAGTAACAACTATTCTGTCCTCTCCCTGGTAACAACTATTCTGATTTCCACAGTAATCATTTTTTTTTTGTGAGATTTATAAAAATGACTCACGGATTTTTGTTACTTTGGACTTACTTTTCTATGCTACCATTCTTTATTTATTTCTTTATTTCTTTATTTATTTTTTTATTGAGGTAGCGTTGGTTTACAATACTGTATATGATTCAGAGGTATAGGATCACATCTTTCAGTTGTATGTTACCACATTAAACCCATCCCGAAGGCAAGCATAGTCCTCCACCATAGTCCATTGGGTGTCCTCCCTCTCTTCTTGCTACCTTGCTACCTTCTCCTTCCTCCATTCTAGACTCAACTTTACAATTTCAAGGGTTTGTTTTGTATAGCTCATTGTTTTGTTTATGTATGTTCTCTATATAAGTGAAACCATCCAGACTATGCTTGCTAGTTTTGCTTAACAAAATGAATCCCCACTGATTCCATCCATGTTGTCCCAAATGGCTAAAGTTCATATTCTTTATAACTGAATAGTGTTCCAATGTGTGTATATGCCACATAGTCTTGGTTCACTCATTTGTCTCTGGGGACTTAGGTTGCTTCCATAACTTGGCTATTATAAATACTGCTACAATGAACATAGGAGTGCATCTATCCCTTTGAATTAATGTTTTTACATTTTTTGGGGTTGATTCCTAGGAATGGAATTGCTGGCTTATATGGTAGATCTACTTTTAATGTCTTGAGAAACCTCCATACTATTTTCTTTAGAGTCTGGACCAGTCTACATTCCAAACATCCCTGTGTGAGGGTTCATTTTTCTCTATATCCTTGCCAGCACTTGTTATTTCTGTTTTTTTTTTTTTTAAATGGACCATTCTTACAGTTGTGCAATGGTATCAGATTATGGTTTTGATTTGCATTTCCCTCATGATAAGTGATGATAAACATTTTTTTCATGTGCCCGTTGGCCACCTGTATGTCTTCTTTGGAGAAGTGTTTATTTAGCCTGTGCCCATTATTTGTTTTTGTATCTTGTTTTCTTCTTTAATGATTTTGTCAAATGGAAGGCAAAACATGTTTATAGTGTGTGACTTTAGCTTATATTATGCAGCTACATGTCAAGTCTCACAATAGTGAGTGTGCTTGGTTATGTTCTTCCAGTTGAAGGTTGGAAGACAATTCTAAGACTTTTCAGTCTCATAATGGAGTTGGTGCTGAACACATATAGGATTTAATAATCAACTAGAACCTATCAGTTAGATAAATGTTATTTACCAGACCATTTATGACTATCTACTCACAGGGGCTTGTAGAATTTGATAAATTAATAGCTTTGACTTAGATGATCTTAGAGAGTTTTTAGTTTTCTTTTTTTTTTAATTTTATTTATTTATTTATTTTTAAATTTTTCTAGAGGCATGTTTTATTTGTTTGTTTGTTTGTTTTGTTTATACATGCACTGGGTACAGTCAGAAGCGCGGGAGGGTGAGAGAATTCACCAGAGCCCGAGCGGGGAGCAGAGCAGGCAGAAGGACCGAAGTACACTGCTGAGGGGAGCAGCGGGCGGCAGGAGAGGTCTGCGCACCATGTGGGACCCTCCTCCGGTGGCCGGGGAGTAGCCGGGGATCGAACCGGCGCCGCAGAGGCCGCGGGCAGCTTCGCAACCCAGTGCTCAACCGCTGCGCCACCGGGGAGGCCCCTTAGAGAGTTTTTAATCTAAATGTATTGGATAGTGACAAATTTAGTGTACCTCTTGCCTTCGAAAGGGTCAAAATTAATTGACTTTCCTTTTGGTACTTATTACTACAATTTTTTTTTTTTTTTTTTTTTTTTTTTTTTTTTTTTTTACAGTGCTGCACTTAACCTGCTGTACCACCTGGGAGGCCCTGTATATATATCTTAATACATACATTCTTAATAGTGCTACATCTTGAGCATTTTAATATATATTTCTGGCAACTTAGATCATCAGACACGTACAATTTTAAAGATGTACCTGTAAAGATGATTTAATTGTCTCCATCCCTTATTCTGAATTGCAATTAAAGCCATATACAAAAAGCATCCTCTGTAATACTATGCTAATATTATAGCTATTATTAATAATACACATTTAAAACTACCTATTTTAAACAAAGAGGGTAAATCAGATTATCATATAAATCAAATTATATCCACACAACAAAATATTACATGTCTATCTTTATGTGTAAAAGTGGATTTATTAACTTGGAAAGATGTTTATGATAAGAGGCTGGCTAAGTGAAAAAATGTAGCTAACAAAACAAAGGGATAATAATAGATATCTCTGGCAGCTCTTTCTGCCCGTTTGTGTCTATGCAAGTGTCCTTTTTTTTTTTTTTCTTTTTTTTTTTTTTATAAATTTTATTGTTATATTCCCCATACAATTGCAGCCCCTCATTCTGACCCCAATCCCTCCCCTCCCGCCCCCGCCCCCCTAAAAGTGTCTCTGGTTCATAGTTTTTTGTTGATTTTGATTTTCACTTTCTTATAGTTATTCATTTTCCTGGTCCCTTATTTAAGTTTTCTAGATTCCTGCTATGAGTGAGACCATCCGGTATTTTTCTTTTTCTTTTTGGCTTATTTCGCTGAGCATGATCCCTTCCAGCGCCATCCATGTTGCAGCAAATTGCATGTGTTTATCTTTTTTGAATGCTGAGTAATATTCCATGGTATATATGTACCACATCTTCTTGATCCAGTCATCTATTTTTGGGCATTTGGGTTGTTTCCAAAGCTTAGCTATTGTAAACAGTGCTGCTATAAACATAGGGGTGCAGGTGTTCTTTGGAATTGATGTTTCTGTGTCCTTTGGGTAAATACCTAGGAGTGGAATTGCTGGATCATATGGAAGCTCTATGTTTAGTAGGTCCAGAAATCTCCACACAGCTTTCCACAGTGGTTGGACCAGTTTGCACTCCCACCAACAGTGCAGAAGAGTTCCTTTTTCTCCACACCCTCGCCAACATTTGTTGTTGCTAGTTTTTTTAATATGTGCCATTCTCACTGGTGTAAGATGGTATCTCATGGTAGTTTTGATTTGCATTTCCCTGATGACAAGTAGTAATGTAAATAAGGATAGGTATGTGGTACTTATGTCAGTGAAAAGGGTACATATTTTAATCAAAACAAAGACCAAGAAGAAAACTTATGCCATATTTGGGTCAAGGTAAAGGGACAAGGGAAATACTCCATGTAGAGGTAGGGTTTTGAATTTTTTAAAAACTAAGTTTAATGTAGTTGTATAGACCATATCTTTTAGTTCTTTCTTTTATTATTTTTTTCTTCTTGGAAGAAAGCAAAAAAATCTTGAGGGGATGGAGATGGGAGTTGGTCTTAAACTTTTTATTTAGAGCAGAATTTGGAATAATTTTCATAAGTAACAAATAATAAATATTTAATACTTGAAGGCTATAAGGTCTCTGTAGGGACTAATAGAATATGCCACTGTGTGAAATCTGCCAAAAACAGTATCTCAATGGATAAGATGACTTTGTTGCTATAATACTTTATTTACAAAAATGGGTGCCTGTAAGTTGTAGTTTGCCGACTCTTGCTGAGACCCTTCTGAATGTAAGGATTTTTTTCGTGGACGTATTTTCTTTCACTCAAGTTTAATTAGCTTGAAATACAAACGTTAATTAAATTTAGTGAAAAGAAAATGCTAATCTTTTAAAATCATAAGCAGAGAAGGTGAAAATATCTGTGTGCAATGTTGATGACCAAGGTGGCTGTGAAGTATTATAGTTCTTCAACTCCTACAAAAGCTACAAATTTTTTGATAGAGTTTTACGCAGGCAATGGCAACAAGTTTTGCCTATTTACTTGACTTTGGGATGATATGTTTTGAATTTTATCTCAAAAAATACACAGCAAAAAATTAATACCTGATCAATGTCCTTTAACATTAATAGCTTTTCCTAATATGTTAGCTATTAAAATGATTTAAAGATAAAATGGCTTTGCAAAGTTTAATAACAAAGTTATATTTCTATTCCTGAATTGTAATGTTATTTTAGTCAGTTTAAAGATTTTGTGGAAAGAAAATATTGTCAGGAGGAAGCTAATCATCAATTTGCTGCAGCTGAAACCAGCACAGCTGGTGGATGAGTGTTTTAATGTATTTCTAGATTAAGCAAGGCAGTTTAAAGAAAACATCATGCAAAAATTCAATCTGCTATGGGTTTAAAATAAAGTCTTCATCTGTGTTGCGGCAGAAAGAATAGCAACCGTATGTTTTATCATATTGTAGTGGATTATCTTTAATGAAGCGTCTATCCCCCGAAGCATTATTGTGATATTTTGTGTTTGTCTTGGTCTACACTAATGCAATGGTTTAGGTTTAGTGAACAGAAGAATTGATTTTACTCTTAGTAATTCCCTGGCAGGTTTTCTTTTCTGAAGTTGTAAATGGAAGCAGTTCACACGTATTTAGAGACCTTTACTATTGATTTCAGTAGGGTCTCACTGTAGTGATAGTGCTGAATTCTCAGTGTCTGAAAAATAAGAGGTCCTCATAAAGGAAATACTTCATAATGAATTTATTTAAGATCAGGGTGTAGAATGATTTGATTTGAAAGGAAAAAGAGAGCCAACTGATGTATCATCTTTTTTTAAATATATTTAACTCTACATCCATCTATCATCTGTTATTGCTTTCATTCATCCACATTTCCATCTATCTATTTACTTAACTACTTACTAACCTACCTATCTGCCTACCTACCTACCTACATACATATGGGAAGATATGCCCTGAGTAATATTTGGCAGAGACAAACATGGGTGTTAGTTATTTTATCATTTTTTTCCCTTAGCTGTATTTTTATGATAAACATATTGTTTTGTGATAATAAAACTAAGAGAGTCATATTTAATAAATACAAATGTATTATAAATTGTTTGGATTGAAAAAAATTGAAATTCCATATTTGAACAATATACACTTAATTTGGGGAACCAGCGTGTATCACTCAGGAAGCTGTTCCCTTTTCTGTCATTAAATCCAGTGTCTTGAAGCCGAATGCTTTTTCTTTTTTCCCTTTCAAGACATTGTTATTTCAACTTTTTCTAAATGTGAACTTACGAAGACTTATCCTCGATCACCATCATATTACTGGTGCCCCACTCTGGGTCTTCCATTTACTCTGTAACTGATGTACAGTGAGTTATTATCCCAGCCAGCCAGCCTCCTTCCCTCTCTTCTTCCTTCTTTTCTCCTACTCTTCCTCCTCCCTTATTTCCACCTGCTATTACAAAAGCATACCATTTTGCATATTGTTCTATATCTAACTTTGTTGTTGAACAGTCTGTTCCTATGTCTCTCTCCTGTGAGTAATGTATATTTTTCTTTTCTTTTTAAAGTTTTCTGATTATTTAATTTTCATAATTTTTACTAACATTTGCTTTTGACAGTTATTTTTATGTTTTCATCAAATCTGTAAACATTTAAATATTATATCTTAAAATGTTTCTTCTGTTCTATTTCTTGTTACATTCTCTCTCCTTTCCTTCTGGGTTTCACTTGTATGTGCATATTAGACTTTACTATTTTCTCAGGTCTTAGATAATTTTTTGAACACTTTTTTTTTATGTTTTGGTTTAGATATTTTCTATTCATCTTTCTTTCACATACACTGATTATTTTTCTTCTGTGTCCAGTGTGCTGTTAAGTCTACTGAATGCATTTTTTATTATTTTGTATTTTTGGTGCTAAATATCAAATTATTATTATTTTTTGCTTACAATCTATTTTTATATGCTGCATTTCTCCATTATGTAAGTTTTTGTCTTTTTAAATTAGGTTTCAAGATTTATTTCCAGACTTTTTGAGGTGTAGTTGGCAAATAAAAATTGAACATATTTAAAGTGCACATGTGATTTGTTAAAACCAAATTTATTGAGGTAACATTAATTTATAACACTGTATGTGATTCAGAGGTGTAGGATCACATGTCTTCAGATATATGTCGCCACACCACACTCACCATCAAGGCACCCATTGTTCTCTATGAGTATTTATTATACCCTCCACCTTCCCTTTCTCCCTGTAGTAGTCTTTTTTTTTTTTTTTAAAGATTTATTTATTTATTTATACAAGCAGTGGGTACAGTCAGAAGCGCAGGAGGGTGAGAGAATTCACCAGAGCCAGAGCGGGGAGCAGAACAGGCAGAAGGACCAAGGTACACTGCTGAGGGGAGCAGCGGGCTGCAGGAGAGGTCTGCGCACCATGTGGGACCCTCCTCCGGTGGCTGGGGGAGCAGCCGGGGATCGAACTGGTGCTGTAGAGGCTGCGGGCAGCTTTGCAACCCAGCGCTCAACCGCTGCGCCACCGGAGAGGCACTCCCTGTAGTAGTCTTAGTTCTTAAGATAGATTTCTAGGGTTTGTTATTGGTATGGTTTTGAATGACCTTTTCCTCATTTGTTTCTTTATATTCCACATATAAATATGAGATGTTTGTCTTTCTACTTCTGATTTATTTGATTTAGCATTATCGCCTCCAACTCCATCCATGTTGTAAATTGTGCTGCAATGATCATAGGATTGCATAGATCTCTTTGGATTAGTGATTTTGCATTCTTTGGGCAGATACTAAGAATTGATGAATCATATGGTAGATCTTTTTTTTAATATTTTGAGAAACCTCTACACTGTTTTCCATAGATGTTGAATCATGTTACATTCCCACCAATAGTGTATAAGGGTTTCTTTTTCTCCACATGGTCATCAATATTTGGTATTCCTAGACTTTTTGGTATGGTCCTCTCACAAGTGGTATCTCATTATGATTTTGATTTGCATTTTCCTGCTGATAAGTGGTGATGAGCAGTTTTTCTTGTACCTATTTTATTTTTTTCATTTTATATATTTTTACACCATTTTTCATTTTTGCACAATATATGCATTTTCATCGTGGTTATAGTCCCCATACAATTCCCACCTCCCTTGTTTTGATCCTACTCCCTCTGTCCCCCAACCCCCCCACCCCCACCCCACCGTAGTGTGTATATCTTATTTGGAGAAGTGCCTATGTAGCTCTTCTCATTTTTTTATTGGGTTATTTGTTTTCTCTTTATTAATTTGTATAAATTCTCTGTAGATCTTGGATATCATCCCACTGTCAGATGTATTATGTACAATTATCTTTTCCCATTTGGTAGAATATCTTTTTGTTTTACCAATATATATTTTTTCACTGTAGAAGCCTATTATTTTGATGTAGTCCCATTTATTTGTATTCTCTTTTGTTTCTCTTATTGTTGGAGACAAATTCACAAAGACATAACTGAAGTCATTATCATGGAGTGTTTTCTCTTTGTGCTCTTTTAAGTCTTTCATGGTTTCAGGTGTTAAATCTACGTCTTTAATCCATTTGGAATTAACTTTTGTGTAAGGTGTAATATAGTGATCTAGTTTCATTCTTTTGCATGTAACTGTCCAGTTTTTCTGGCATCATTTGTTAAAGAGACGTTCCTTCCTCCAATGTATATCTTTGTCATAGATTAACTGTCCATAGAGGTATGGGTTTATTTCTGGGCTCTCAATTCTATTCCATTGGTTTTAGTGTCTGGTTTATTCCAGTACCATACTGTCTTGATTACCACAGTTTGTGGTGTAGTTTGAAGTCTGGAAATATGATACAACCATTCATTTTTGTCAGGATTGCTTTGGCTACTATGGGTCTTTGGTGGCCATATGAATTTCAGTAATGTTTCTTTTATTTCTTTGAAGAATGTTGCCGAAAACTTCATAGGGATTGCATTGAATCTATATATTGTTTTGGTAAGTTTGTCATTTTAACATTGTTAATTCTTCCAATCCATGATCATGGAATATCTTTTCATTTCTTTGTGTCTTCTATTTCTTTCAACGATGTTATATAGCTTTCATGTACTGTTCCTTCACTTCTGTTGTTAAGTTTATTTCTAGGCATTTAATTCCTTTTGATGCATTTGTAAATGGTAGTGTTTTCTTTCTTTTCTAGCTCATTGTATATAGGAACAGAACTTATTTTGTAAATTGATTTTGTACCTACCACTTTACTGATTTTTTTTCTTTTTTTAAAAGACTTATCCATTTTATTTATTTATTTATTTGTTTATTTTAAAGATTTATTTATTTATACAAGCAATGGGTACAGTCAGAAGTGCGGGAGGGTGAGAGAATTCACCAGAGCCATAGCTGCGAGCAGAGCAGGCAGAGGGACCGAAGTACACTGCTGAGGGAAGCAGCGGGCGGCAGGAGAGGTCTGCGCGCCATGTGAGACAGTCCCCTGGCAACCAGGCATTGAACCGGCACTGCAGAGGCTGCGGGCAGCTTCGCAACCCAGCGCTCAACCTCTGTGCCACCGGGAAGGCCCTGATTTTTTTTTCAATTAGCATTTTAGTTGAGTTTTTAAGGTTTTCTATGTATACTGCCATGTCCTCTAGAAATAGTGGTAGTTTCATTTCTTTTACTTTGTTGGGTTATAAAACAATTGTCAATTAATTTATAGAGACTCAAATTATACCCAGTATCTTCTTTTATCATAATGGCATCAAACTAGAAATAAACCATAAGAAGAAAGAAGAAAATACCTCTAATATGTAAAGACTTAACAGCATACTATTGAATGACTTGGTTAATGAGTAAATAAAAAAAAGAAATTAAAATATGGCTGGAGACAAATGAAAATGAATACACAACCTAACAGAATCCATGGGACACAGCAAAGAAGTAATCAAAAGAAGGTATATAACAATACAGGCTTACATCAAGAAGCAAAACAGAGCTTAATTCTCAATTGTGTAAACTTATGCCTTGCCTTAGGGAGCTAGAAATAGATTAATAAACAAAACTAAAATCTGGTAGAAGGAGGGTAATAGTAAAAATTATAGTAGAAGTAAATGAAATTGAAATAAAAAAAGACAATCCATTTATTTGTATTCTCTTTTAAGTATAATAAAGCCAAAAGCTGATTCTTTGAAAAAAGTAAATAAATTAGGCAAACCCCTTGCTAGGCTTACTAAGAAAAGATGGAAAAAACTCTAATAAATAGAATCAGAAACAAAAGTGAAGTTACAACACATCTCTCAGAAACACAGAGGATCATAAGAGATTACTATGAAATCTGTATGCCAGTAAGTTGAATAACTTAAAAGACATGGATAAATTCTTAGACATATATGACTGAATCAGGAAGAAACAAAAAACCTGTGTAGACCAATTCCAAGCAAGGAAATTGAAACAACAATCAAAAGTCTTCCCTCAAAGCAAAAAGGCCCAGATGCTGAGTTCTACCAAATCTTCAAAGATGAACTAATACCTATTCATCTCCAACTTTTCAAAAAAATTGGGGAGAAGGAAATGCTTCCAAACACATATGAGCCCAACATTACTCTGATACCAAAAGCAGACCAAGACATCACAAAAAAGGAAAAGTACAGACCTATATCCTCGATGAACCTAGATGCAAAAATCAACAAAATCTTAGCAAAACAAATCCAACAAAGCATTAAAAGGATCAAACATTAAGACCAAGTAGAATTTATTCCAGGGACACAAGAGTAACTCAACATCTGCAGATTAATCAAATTAATTCACCACATTAACAAAAACAAAGATAAAAATCAAATGACCATATCAATAATATCAATAGATGCAGAGAAGGACTTGACAAGATTCAACATCCATTTGTGATAAAAATTCTCAACAAGTGGGGATAGATGGAACAGCATACTAGAGACCATAGATGATAAAACCACAATAAGCATCATATTCAATGGTGAAAACTGAAAATTTTTCCTCTAAGATCAACTATAAGACTAGGTATCACTACTATTCAACAAAGTATTGAAGGTTCTACATAAAGTGGCTAGGAAAGATAAAGATATAAAACTAATCCCAAATTGGCAGAAATCTCTTTAAAATTTTAATGAGACTCCATACTCTTGCCCATAATGGTTGCACAGATTTCTATTCCCACCAACATTGTATACAACAGTTCTTTTTCTTCACATTCTTGTCAACATTTGTTATCTGTTGTGTTTTTTGTAATAGCCAACCTAATAGATATCAGGTAAAATATCTCATTGTGGTTTTCATTTTTTTGATGTTTGATAATTTTTTTTTTTTTAAGATTTATTTATTTATTTATACAAGAACTGGATGAGAGATTCACCAGAGCCAGAGCGGGGAGCAGAGCAGGCAGAAGGACCGAAGTACACTGCTGAGGGGAGCAGCGGGTGGCAGGAGAGGTCTGCGCGCCATGTGGGACCCTCCTCCTGCGGCCGGGGAGCAGCCGGGGATCGAACTGGCATGCAGAGGCCGCGGGCAGCTTCACAACCCAGTGCTCAACCGCTGCGCCACCAGGGAGGCCCATGATAATTTTTTTTTAAAGATTTATTTATTTATACAAGCACTGGGTACAGTCAGAAGTGTGGGAGGGTGAGAGAATTCACCAGAGCCAGAGCAGGGAACAGAACAGGCAGACTGACGAAGTACACGGCTGAGGGGAGCAGCGGGCACAGCCGGAGAGGTCTGCGTGCCATGTGGGACCCTCGCCCAGCAGCCGGGGATCGATCCAGCGCTGCAGAAGCTGCAGGTAACTTCGCAGTCCAGCACTCAACCGCTGCGCCACCAGGGAGGCCCATTCATCAGTACTTTAATTTGTAATTTTCAGTGAGGAAATCTTTCACTTCTCTGGTAAATTTGTTTCCAAATATTTTATTCTTTCTAATGCTATTGTAAATAATTTTCTTTTCATTTTGGATAATTTGTTGTTAGTGTATGGAAATGCAACTGATATTTGTATGTTGGTCTAATATCCTGCAATTTTACTGAATTCACTTATTCTAACAATTTTTTCATGGTGTTTTTGAAGATTTTTCAATATTGAATTTTCAATATTGGATTCAATATTTCAATATTGGATTTTTCAATTTTTCAATATTGGATTTTTTCAATATAGTCTTGTGATAGATGGTCTTTATTGTCTTTGGTGAGTTTCTTCTGTACCTAACTTGTTGACAGATTTTATCATGAAAGATTATTGGATTTTGTCCAATTCATTTTCATATCTATTGAGGTGATGATGTGAATTTTATTTTTTATTCTGTTATTGTAGTGTTATTATATTGATTGATTTGTATATCATGAACCATTCTTATCTCCTTGGGATAAATTCTGTTTGATTGTGGTGTATGATATTTTAATTGTGCTGCTGAACTTAGATTGCTAGTATCATGTTGAAGATTTTTGCCTCCATGTTTGTTAGAGATGTTGATTTATTATTTTGTTTTCTTGTGACCGTCTGACTTTGATATGAGGCTGTTGCTGGCCTCCTGAGAGTTTAAAGTATTTCTTACTATTCCATCTTTTGGATGTTTAAAAGAAGTATTAGTACTAATTTATTTTATTTTATTTTATTTTATTTTATTTTATTTTATTTTATTTTATTTTAATTTTTATACAGGAGCTGGGGTACAGGCCAGAGTTGCAGGAGGGTGAGAGGATTCACCAGAGACAGAGTAGGGAGCAGAACAGACAGACTGACTGAAAGCAGTGCTGAAAGGAGCAGCAAGTGAGACAGGAGGGGTCTGCCCTGCCGGAAACTGAACTGGTGCTGCAGAGGCTGTGAACATCTTCACAGCACAGTGCTCAACCCGCTGAGCCACTGGGGAGGCCCCTAATTTATTTTTTAAATGTTCTATAGAATACACCTCTGAAGGCTTTAGGTCTGAGCTTTTCTTTGTTGGCATGTTATTGATTACTGATTCAATCACCCTATTTAGTATTGATCTTTTCATGTTTTTATTTGTTATATTTCAGTTTTGGTAGATTGTATGCTTTTTAGGACTTTTTTTATTTCTTCTAGGTTGTCCAGTTTGTTGGTGTAAATTGTTCATAATAGTCTCTTATGATATCTATGCCTGTGGTATTGTTGTAATGTTTCCTTTTCCATCTGTAATTTTATTTATTTGAGTTTTATCCCTTTTTTCTTAGTCTAGCTAAGCGTTTGTAGGTTTGTCTCTTGTCTTTTCAATAAACCAAATGTTAGTTTTATTAATTTTTTCCTATTGTTTTATATTCTCCATGTAATATTTTGGGCTTATTACTTACTTCCTTCTGCTAACTGTAGCTAAATTTATTCTTTTTCTAGTTTCTTGTGATGTAATAATAGGTTGTCTATTTGAGAGCTTTAATTTTTTTAATGCTGGCATTTGTTGCTATATGCTTTCTTTTTAAAACTGCTTTTTCTGTATTCCACAAGTTTTTGTATATTATGTTGCCATTTCTATTTGTATTGAAGAGTTTAGTCCATTTACATTTAGAGTTAAATATTGATATGTTAGTGTCTGTAGTTGCCATTTTGTTTGTCTTTTCTCTGGTTTTATTTATTTTTTTTAATAATTTTTTTTGGCCTTGTTTCATTCTTATTCATCCCTCTGTTGGTTCTGTCTTTAGGACTACTTGTAGTATTTTTTGGAGTGGGGGTTTAGTTATAATGAAATTACAGAGTTCCTGTTTGTGTGAGAAGGTCCTTATTCTTTCTTCATAGAGGAAGGAAAGCTTTGTGGGATAGAGTATTCTTGGTTGGCATTTGTTGTCTTGGAGTCCGTTGACTATGTCTCTCCACTCTCTCCTTGCCCATAGTGAGATATTTTCTAGTTTCTCTTTTAATTTCTTCTTTAACACAACTGTTGTTTAAGAATGTGCTATTTAATTTCCATGTATTTGTAAATTTCTCCATTTTTCTTTTGTTATTGCTTTCTAGTTTCACTCCATACTGGTCAGAAAGGATAGTTGGAATGATTTTTAGTCTTCTTAAATTTGTTAATACTTGTTTTGTGATTTAGTTTGTGATCTATATTGGAGTATATTACATAGTGCTTATAACAAGAATGTGTATTCTCTTATTGTCATATGTAATGTTTTGTTATGTCACTTTCATCTGTAGTGTTGTTCAAGTCTGTTGTTTCCTTATTACTTTTTTGTTTTGATGACCTAGCAATTATTATGTGTGAGGTATTGAAGTCTCTTGCTATTTTGTGTATTGTTATTTTTCTTTCAGATTTGTCAATGTCTACTTTATATTTAAAGTAGATGATGCTCTGATGTTGGGTGCATATATATTTATAAAAATTTTATATCTTCCTGATCTTTCCTATTGTCATTATGTAATCACCTTCCTTAGATAAACTATTTTATCTTATAAAGTTACAACCATCTCTGCTCTCTTTTGGTTATCATTTTCATGTAATGTCTTTTTTAAATTCTTCTTGCTTTCAGATTAGCTGTGTCCTTCAATTTAAAGTTGGAAATTTGTTTTTGTTTATTTACTTAATAGTCTTTGATAATTTTAATACATTTACATTTATATTAATTATTGTTACATGAGGATTTAATTTATTCTTGCCATTTGGTTAATAGTCTTGTGCCTGTTTTGTGGTTCCTTTGTTCTTCCTTTCCTTTCTTGCTGTCATTCTTGCAATGTGCTAATTTTTTGTGGTAATATACTTTGATTTTTAGAAATACTGAGTATTTTTTGTATAGCCCACATTTTTTTTTTCTTGTTATTTACTGTGACCCTGGAATAACAATTCTCATTTTTATAGTAGTCTAATTTAAACTGATAGCTTCCATTGCACACAAAACCTTTGCACATTTACTTCTTTCTTTTGATTGGTAGAACTCTGTTATTGAGATTCCTTTTCTCCTTAATAAACTTTTTTTTTCTCTAAACAAAAAAAAATTCTGATATTGAAACTGCATTAAAATCTTTGGTTAATTTCCATTTGCTTCCTTTATGGTTTCTGTCTCTTTGTTGAGCTTCTCATTTTATTCATGTATTTTTTTATTTTATTTGATTGTCAATCTCTGTTCTTTTGTGGCTCAGTGAATTGTCTAAAGCAATGATTTTGAATTCTTTTTAGAAAGTTCATAGATCTTCAATTCTTTAGGGTGGTTAATGGAGATTTATTTTCTTCCTTTGATAGTTTCATGCTTCATTGATTCTTTATGTTCTTTGTAGTTTTGCTTAAGTGTCTGCATATTTGAAGAAGTATAATACTTTCCTAGCCTCTACAGACTGATGATGATAAGGAAACGTTACAACAATACCACAGGTATAGAGAAGATCATAAGAGACTATTAGTGTAACAGGGTGGTCCCAGAAAGGGGGAGTGTCCTATAACATTAGGAGCAATTTTACACCAACAAATTGGACAACTGAAAAATTCCTCAAAAACATATAATCTACCAAAATTAAAATATGAACAAATAGAAAACTTGAAAAGATCAATATTAAGTAGGGAGATTGAATCAGTCAATCCAGTCAGAAGTTCTTGGGCCTGCTTCTGGAGTCTGCAGGTGGGAAGGTTTGGTATTATTATCCAATAGTGAGTGAGTCTGATACTGGTGTCCATAAGTCAGCCTGGTGCTGGCCTAGTGAGTAAGTGGATATAGTGGCAAGGTTTATAGGTGGGCCTTGAGCGTGGGTCTATGGTGAGGTTGGTGATTATTTTCCTTTCTTTTTCTCACAAGAATTCCCAAGTCGATGGGATCTCTGTCAAGAGTGAGACCTTGAAACCATAGACTCCTACCCAGGTGTCACCTCACAGAGCAGCAACTTTGGGAGTGTTGCGCGATGGAAGAAAAACAACTCAAAGTCCAAAAAGAGAGAGAAAAAGAGAGAGAGATAGAGACCTAAAGGGGCTATATCTCTGGAGATGTAGTGCCTTCCCCCAGGAAGAGTCTTACATTTATTTGGGGTTCAGATTCAGGGAAGGTGGGCAAGTATGTGAAGGAATGTGTGGAGGAATGTGGATGGTAGGGATGTGTATTGGGGATACATAATAGCCTGGCACAAGCTAGGGGATATTAAATAGGGGCTGTTGCTTGGGAGGGCTCCAATTTTGCTGCTGATCAAAGCATTCTATCTCTAGTTCTTGTTTACACTTAACTTCCTGTCAGGGTAGTCTAGCTGGTTATGCTAATCTAGCCATAATATCTCCCTGGTGTTTTCAGCAGATATCCTCATACCAAGACTTTTGTCCTGGTAAGAGGTTTCATGCCTGACTCTACGTTTAGCTTAACCAGAAGCAACTTTGGATACCAAGCAACATCCTAAGAATAAGAGGGGCTGGGGAATCCACATGCAGGAACCCAATAAAAGCAGAACCCCAGGTCCATGGTTTCTCCCTCTCTTTTCCTCTTCATGAGAGTAATTGCTCTTTGTTGTGACACTTGTTTTAAAAAAGTGACATGGGGCCTCCCCTGGTGGTGCAGCAGTTGAGCGCTAGACTGCGAAGCTGCCCGCAGCCTCTGCAGTGCCAGTTCAATCCCTGGCCATCGGCGAGGGTCCCACATGGTGCACAAACCTCTCCTGCTGCACCCGCTGCTCCCCTCAGCAGTGTATTTTGTCAGTCTGCCTATTTTGTTCCCCGCACTGGCTCTGGCGAATTCTGTCACCCTCCTGTGCTTCTGTCTGTACTCAGTGCTTGTATAAATAAATAAATAAATCTTAAAAAATAAAAAATTGACATGGTTTTCATGAATTTCTGTTGAATGTATCTTTTTAGGTGTGGTTCATTGGAAAATATTTGAACCTGGATAACTGTGCTGTAATCTTGGTTGAATAATTAAGATTATATGAATTTAAATAAGTGAACTTCTCTGGGCCTTTGTTTTATCTGCAAGAAGTAAAGACTTTGCAATTCATTAATTCATTTAGCACATGTCTTGGCAATCCATTATCCATCTGGATTTGTATGTGTTGGTCATAAAGTAATAAAAGAAAAACCCAGAAAACTTCCCTAACTGAAAAATTATATTTTTGGGGGGTAGGCTAATTAGTAAGCTAACAAAAATACAAAATATAAAATTGAATAACAATAAGTACTCTAAATGAGATAAATGTATGTCCCATGATATTGATGTCCTTGTCTATCTTCTCTGTTTTTATATACCGTGTACCTTTAACAGTATCAGGTCATATGAGTACTCAATAAATACTTGCTGACTAAATAAATCAGTGTACAAATTAAACATTTCCAAATTACCTATTTGCAAAGATAGGTTTATGAAAGAGACCCAGGGACTTCAGAACAAAGAAATCTGTAAAAAATAATCACTTTCAGTGATTTAACTTCCAAACAAGGAACCTAGTTGTGATGGTTAAATTTCATGCATCAATTTAACTAGGCTATGTGCTCAGTTGTTTGGTGAAACACTAGTCCTGATGTTGCTATGAAGATACTTTGTAGATATAATTAACACCAAAACTCAGTTGACTTGTAGTAAAGGAGATTAATATAGGTGGACCTTGTACCCTCCTTGGTGGCCTAGAGGTTAAGTCTTAGCGCTATGACAGCGATGACCTGAGTTCCATCCCTGGCCAGGGAGCTGACCCACATGGCACAGCAGACCTTTGTTTCACCTGCTGCTCTCCTTAGTAGTGTATTTCAGTAGATCTGCCTGTTCTGCTCCCCATTCTGTCTCTGGTCAATCCTCTCACCCCCTGCACCTCTTGCCTGCACCCCAGCTCTATGCAAAAATAAATAAATAAATTCTTAAAAAAATATGGGTGGCCCTTATCCAAACAGAGAATTCAAGAATAAAAACTGAGGTCCCTAAACAAGAAAGAATTATGCCTGAAAATTGTAACATAGAAATTCTATCTGAATGTCCAGTCAGCTAGTCTGCTATACAAATTTGGAACTCAAAACAGCAAAATCAATTCTACCTGAATTATAAACCAGCTGACCTGCTGCATAGATTTGCCCACCTGCACAATCTTGTACATTAATTCCTTAAACTCTCCCTGTCTCTGTTTCTCTGTATCTTCTGTAGTTTCTATAGTTTCAATTGATACACCAATCTAATGATTTAACAATTTTTATCTTCCAGTAACAATGTATTTTTAGTGTACAGATTTTTAGGACAATAACTTAAGAAATTCTGAAACTTTCAACACATGTATTTAGTTTTCTCTGCTAATTTAGAGGTAGATGAAAACAAATAGAAATTTTAATATAAAATGTAATATAGTTAACCTTGAGGCTAGCTGTATTATGACTATCCCCACACTATATGTATCTCTCCTTTTATTAATTTTCCTGATATATATCTATGTTACAGACAAGTTGTGGGAATTAGCAACAGAAGCAGAAGGAAATCTTCGATTCAACTATAAATTAGCTTTGGAAAATGGAGCATGGATCTAATGAGGTGGAGGAGTCATGTTCTGCTAGAACCCTTTTGAGACTGAAGGTTAGCAAGAATATATGCAATATAAAGTTTGAAGTATAGCTTTTATGAAGAAGATAGCTGTAATGTGTTTCAAAGTGTATGTTGCACATGTTCTTCCTCACCTTCTCCCTATGTTTAACACTCATTTAGATGCCAGAAAGTAATCACCAAAACGGCAGAACTTTAAGATGAATGTGGGAGCAAATTGGAATATAACCAGATCCTAAAATTATTCGTTCAACTCTTTTTTTCTTAGGCAAACAAGGAATCTAAAAAAACAGTAAAATCTTCTAAAAGAGAAATAAATTTAAAATATCTGACTTGAGACAGAAGAGACTTTAAAATATTATTTTTATTAATGTATGCCTTTAACTCTAGGCAGGTTGTGTACTTTGAATCACATTTTAAAAGTCCTCTCACAGAGAATAAGTGTCCACAAGTCTCTCCTTGCTATCCATTTTAGTATTAAATAATTCCTACTATGAAGAATTCTTTCTTTTATTGAATGTAATTTTTCTCTTGCTATGCTCCAAATTGGACTTGGAAAGAAGTTGATGATTATTCTCTGTGTGAAGGTCCTTCAAATATTCATAGATTGTTATTAAATTGTCTCAAATCAACCTTTAATCTTCATGCTGAATAATATCCATTCTTTTGACCTCCTTTAATAGAACTTTTCACTAACCTTTCAATCACCATTTGTAGCTTTCTGCTAAACCAATTCCTTTTTTCCCCCTTTCTGCTTACTTGTATATCACAGCACCCGAAAAGATATTTTTGGGAGAGTGGGAGTTTGATGAAAGAATTTTATCCTTTGTATTTATGTATATGTGCACCTTTCTTTCTACAATAGATATTTAAAATAACATTTTTGCAAATCAAATGATATTGTAATATCATAAAACTAGCAAGTTTACCCTTTTGAGGTTGTACTGGATTTCTTTGAAAATGAATACTCTTAGTAGGTAAATGTATAAAGAGAAGAATTTTTAAATTAAGATTTTTTTTTATGTTTATGGAGATTTCTTCAAGTAGAGACCTGGTCTATTATTATACCATATTTATCTTTTTTATTCCATAGCAATTCTTTAACTAATTTCTGCTTGTGAATTATTATGTTTTAGATTTTCTTTTGAGTATTACATTTGCATATTCAGTTTAGCATTTACTTGGCACATATCAAAGATATTTGTAAAAATGTGAAAAATAAATCATTCTCTGTTCTTAAAGAGTTTGCAATCTAGAGAGAGAGATGGCAAGCATGCAAATAATTAAAATATAAATTGGGAAGAATGTCAGCATTATAAATTGACACCTATTTCCATCACCCCACCAAAGGAAGGATTATCTGGAAACAAGAAAGATTTTTCGAAGAGGTTGCATTCGAGAAAGTCTTGACATTGTTATAACTTTTGTACAGTTAGAAATAGACCAGGGTAATAACTAGTAGAAAGAACTATCTGAGAGAACCAGTGGGACTGAGAATGGTCAGTAAAGAATCCGTTAAAAGAAAGAGAAGAAATAAAGTTAGACAAGGAGTTAAATGGAGAGATTATTGCCTTGATCCTCTATTTAGGAGTGTAAATTCAAAGGTAACTGTTTCATTTGAAGGAGGTTATAGTTAACCTTTCTTTTGAAAATTATAGCTAATATAATTATTATTATTTAATGACTCAAAAATCTAATCATCATTACTATTTTGGGGAAATACCCTATTGTAAGGTATTAGTTGGAGGCCAACATCGCCTATTTTTTTTTCTTTAAAGATTTATTTATCCATTTATTTATACAAGCACTGGGTACAGTCAGAAGAGCGGGAAGGCGAGAGAATTCACCAGAGCCAGAGCGGGGAGCAGAGCAGGCAGAAGGACTGAAGTACACTGCTGAGGGGAGCAGCGGGTGGCAGGAGAGGTCTGCGCGCCATGTGGGACCCTCCCCAGTGGCCGGGGAGCAGCCGGGGATTGAACTGGTGCTGCTGAGGCTGCGGGCAGTTTCGCAACCCAGCGCCCAACCGCTGCGCCACCGGGGAGGCCCCAACATCTCCTATTATAGAAACATAATTGTGAGAAATAAATTTCTGTCTGGTAGATTAATTTTCCAGCTTATGCTGTTCTGTTAAGTTTCCTAAGATACCACTGATTTGAAGTGCCTTTTAAAGGAACTCTCCTCCTTTGCTGGTGGGAGTGCAAACTGGTCCAACCACTATGGAAAGCTATCTGGAGGTTCCTCAGTCTACTAAAAATGGAGCTACCATATGACTCGGCAATTCCACTTCTAGGGATCTACCAAAGGACACAAAAACATTGATTCAAAGGAACACCTGTACCCCTATGTTTATTGCAGTACTATTTACAATAGGTAAAACCTGGAAACAACCCAAATGCCCAAAAATAGATGACTGGATCAAGAAGATGTGGCATATATATACAATAGAATATTATTCAGCAATCAAAAAAGGTAAACTCATGCCATTCACAGCAACATGGCTGGAAGTAGAAGGAATTATGCTCAGTGAAATAAGCCAGAAGGAAAAAGAAAAATATCGAATGGTTTCACTTATAGCAGGAATATAGGGAAACCAAATAAGACATCAGTATAAAAAAATAATTACAGTGAAAAAACACAACAAAGCAAAAACAGACAATTATAAACTAGAGACATACTGCCGGGGAGGAGGAGGGAGAGGGATCAGAGGAAGGGACGGAGGAGCACAGGGGACTGAGGTGATGGTGCACAGGTGCATTGGTGAAGGAAACTCTATGGGGGCTACACCTGAGGGGGTGGGGGGAAGCAAATATTGTTAAAAATGAACAATGATGTAAAAAATTTAAAAAATACAAAAATAAACACAATAAAATAAAATGGTTAATTTTTAAAAAATGAAGTGTTTTTTAAAATATTTCTGATAAAATCTGAATTTGGCATCAAAAAGCCAAGCAACAAAAGCAAAACTTTATAAGTGGGTCTCCATCAGAATAAAAAGTTACACAGAATAAAAATCCACAAAAAAGGAAAATGAAAAGGCAACATACGGAATGAGAATAAATATTTGCAAATCTATATCTGAAAGGGGGTTAATATCCAAAATATGTAAAGAACTCATAGAACTCGACAACAAAAAATCCAAGCAATTTGATTGAAAAATGGACAGAGGAGCTAAATATTTTCCAAATAAGATATACAAATGGCCAATAGATACATGAAAAGATACCCAACATCACTAATGAGCAGGGAAATGCAAATTGAAACCTTGATGAGAAATTACTTCATATTTATTAGAATGATCATTATCAAAAACACAAGAGACAAATGTCAAGGATGTGGAGAAGAGAAAACCTTGTGCATTGTCTGGGAATGTAAATTAGTATAGCCACTATGGAAAACTATGAAAGTCTCTCAGAAAATTAAAAATACAACTGCCATATGCTCTAGCAGTTCCACTCTGGGCATATATCCAAAGGAAGGAAATATTTGGAACCCCATGTTCATTGCAATGTTGTTCACAATAGCCTAGATGTGGAAACCACCTAAGTTTTTGTCATCTGATGATATGATTAAATAAATATGAGGTGTATACACACACAACACACACACACAGAGGAATATTATTCAACCATGAGAAAAAAATCCATTTATGATATGTATGAAACGTGAAGGCATGATATTCAGTGAAAAAAGCTAGATAGCATAAGATAGCTATTATATGATATCAGTAATATGTGAAATCTAAAAAAAGTTGTATTCATACAAACAGAGAGTAGAATGGTACTTACCAGGGCCTAGGAGGAGTTGGGGAATAGGGGAATGTTAGTGAAATGATAACAAGCTTCTATAAGATCTGGGAATGGAGGGCCTCCCTGGTGGCGCAAGGGGTTATGACGCAGCACTATGATGCTCTCCACAGCCACTGCACAACAAGTTCACTCCCCAGCAGGTGAGCTACCCACAGCAGACCTCTCCTGTCTCGCCTGCTGCTCCCCTCAGCAGTGTATTTCAGTCAATCCAACTGTTCTGTTCCCCACTCTCTCTCTGGTGAATCCTCTCACCCCCCACACCTCTGAAATAAATAAATAAATAAATCTCTAAAAAAAAAAGATGTGGGAATGGAATCTACAGCATGGTGCTCATCACTGATAATACTGTATTGTTTACTTGAAATTTGCTCAGAGAGATTTTACAAAAAATGGTTATGTGGTAATGATGGTGGTGTTAGCTAACATATGGTGGTAATCATTTTGCAGCATACAAGTATGTCAGATCAACAGCTCATACACCTTAAATTTATACAATATTGTATGTCAATTATATCTCATAAAGCTGAGGGGAAACCCATTTGAGTTTAGGGTGAAGGTGAAAATGGAAGGAGTAATTATCGTGTGATTTTGATCAATGTCAGTGATTACTGAAAAAGGAACAGTATGATATTTTTAAAGTTTTGCTCATGGAAGAAAAGGGTAATAAAAAAAAATGAAGTGAAAGCAGAATCAGACTTTATTTTATTTCCATACTATGAAATCTGCTAAGTGAAATAACAGAAAATGGTATGCAATTTAAACTGGAGTTACTGACAAATAGTGAAAGTATCCGATAATTATTAAAACCCGAACTCCAGCAATGTGTTCATATAAACTAAAGAAAAAGAGTTGTGGGCCTCCCTGGTGGTGCAAGGGGTTAAGACGTAACCTATGAAGATAACCGCAGCCTCTGCAGCATGAGTTTGATCCCCGGCCAGGGAGCAACCCATGTGGCACAGCAGACCTCTCCCGACACACCTGCTGCTCCCCTCAGCAGTGTATTTCAGTCAATCTGCCCGTTTTGTTCCCCACTCTGTTTCTGGTGAATCCTCTCACCCCCCCCACACCTCTGGCCTGTACCCCCATTCTTGTATGCATAAATAAATAAATCTTTAAAAGAAAAAGAAAAAGAGTTGCTGTCTCCTTCCTTAATATTTTAGTCTTCATGAAATGATTAGCACATGAATAAGAGTTCTTGAAACTGCCTAATACGATCCTATCATATTTGAAATTAGAATGTGTGATTTATGGAAAAAGCAAATGCTCTTGTAATGCCAAGAGATTTACTTTTTACCCTATTTTTCTGAATTCTGATGTGTTTGAGGTTAGCAGGCAACACTGGCAGGTAGAAGTGAGAAGCACAGGTAACTGGCCATTGTGTATCCTTGGAATATTTCTCCAGTAATGCTCCTATATCAGCAAGCCCCAAGGATGACTGTGGCTGTTTCAGCACTGAACTAGGCCATGTGGTACAGGAGATACAGGAAGACTCATAGGATTGGTATTATTCTGCATGATAAGTTGCAGAGGTCTTGTTTTATAATTTGAATAGTAGAACTTATATTTATACCTTTCTTGATACTTTTATTTTTTTATTTTTTTTCCTCTTTAAAAAATTTTTTTTTGCTTCAACTCTAACTCTTACCCTAACCCTTTCTTGATACTTTTACAGAAAAACTTAGGCCTTATTTCTGCATGGGACTTACTTCAAACACATTATTTTGTCATTTTATTTACCAGTGGTTTATAATAATATGTAAATTTCAGGAGTATAGCTTAACACTTCACTAAATGTGTGATTCACACTACATCTACCACCAAAGTTTTAGTACTATCACCATTCTATAAAGTTTCCCTTTTCTATCTATTCTTCCCCCTCTGGTAACCATTATTTTATTGTGAGAGTCTAAGAGTTGTTTTTGTTGTGTTTTGTTTGCTTGTTTACTTTCTTTCTTTATATTCCACACATGAATGAAATCATCCACTATTTGGCTTTTTCTTTCTGACTTATCGCACTTATCAATAGTATTCAATAGATGGAACTTAATCTCAAATTCCATCAATGTGGTTGCAATAACAAGATTTCATTATTTTATAGCTGAATAGTATTTTTTTGTGCATGTGTTTCTCTCTCTCTCTCTTTCTCTCGCTCCTTCTCTCCTTTTTGCAGACATTTGTTGATGGGCATTAGATTTTTTCCATGGTGTCTTGGTTAACATGGATAGTGTTGAAGTGAACATAAGGGTGCATTTTTTTTAAAATTAGTGTTTGCTATGTGCTGGATCACATGGCAGTTTTAATGTTAGTATTTTGAGGAACCTTCAAACTGTTTTCCACAGAGGGTGCACCAATTTGCATTCCCAACAACAGTGTATGAGTGTTCCTTTTCTTCACAGTCTCACCAGCACTTGTTTCTGGTCCTTTTGATATAGGCCATTCTCATAAATGTGAGGTGGTTTCGGTTTGCCTTTCCTGAATAACTGTTGATAAACATTTTTTTCACGTGCCTGTTCCTCATCTGTATGTGTTCTTTGGGAAGTATCTACTCAGATTGTCCATTTTTGATTGGGTTGTGTTTGTTTTTTTTTTTGTTGTTGTTGTTGAGTTAAATAAGTTCTTTATATATTTTGGACACTAATCCTTTGTTGGTTGTGTGAGCTATAAATACTGTCTCCCAGTCTGTAGGTTGCCTTTCCATTTTTGTGGTGGTTTCTTTAACTGTATAGAAACTCTTTAGTTTGATGTAGTCTCATTTGCTTATTTTTGCTTTTGTGTCCTCTTCTGTTGGAATCAAATCTCCACAGACATCTGATGTTAACAGTATATCACTTATGTTTTCATTTCAATATTTTGTAGTTTCAGGTTGTACATTCAAGTATCCATTTTAAAATTTTTTTCATGTGCCTACATCTTTTCAGTTTTTGTTATTAATTAGATGCACTTAGTTTTAAAATCTTCTTGTGAGAGGTAAATATTCAGAAAATTTCAAATCAATGTAAAAAGTCATAAATATGACATCTATCGCTATAAAATAAAATATACTCAGCTTTGAGTATAAATCTCAAATATCTGGCCCCATATAACTTTCATTTTACTTTCCTAGGACACAGATCTTTTAAAGTTAAAATTTTCTTTTTCATTAGCAATTTCCAAAAATAAATCACACTGAACCACCTGCTGTTAGAACAAGGTCATCTGGATTAATCAGATTTAAATGGGAGGCGAACTGAGGAACATCTTATGAATTGTGAAGAGGCTTTGTAATCAAGATGTAAACACTAAATTCTATAGAACTTCTTAAGAACATGAAAAATCATTATTTTGATTTCTTCTTTTCCAATATTCTCATCAAGATGCAAATATATGGTACTTAGTATTTCCTAATTATACTTTATTAATCAAGTTTTAAAAAGCAGCTGCATTTTAGGAATTTGCAGGTAGGTATTAGTCAGTGTTGGTTCTGCAAAACTCAAAGTAAAAGAGGAAGCAATAGTAGATGTGAGAATTAGATTGGGTTTGCTCCATATGTGTAGGATATAAAGCCTTTCTGGTGAGGATGGCAACAAGAAAGAATGTTGACCTATGAAAAGTTAGACAGACAAGGTGCTAAGAGTTCAGTCTTCATTTATATGGAAAGAGGGTAAAAAAGTGCTGTTTGTTTATCTACAGCCTGAAAGAGGTTTTTTTTGAAAGCACTGCTTTTCAGTCTCTCCCCCATCCCCCAAAATATACCTAAGCAGAAGAGATTGAACTGGGTCTGTGAATATAACCCAAAGCTTTCATCCATCATGAATGGAGACATTTCTTAAAATTTTAGAATTATTTAAAATATTCATTTGAATGCTGTATCCCACTAATAGTTTATTCATGCTTTGTTTGCTTTTGTGTTAAATTAATATTCTATAAATACATGGATTTGTTCTGTAGCTTTGAGATAGATAGGATTCTTAAATTTTTATTTAGATTGTGGGTATGGAGAATTGTCATTAATGGAAATTTGCAACAATAAACAATAATGATGATATGTCTTTAAGACTTTAATAACTTCATATTTGTCAATTCTGATCTTTGGCCTTACCCTAAAGAAGTGGGATTACTATCTAAACAAATTCAAACTGCTCAATACCACCAAAATTGTGGTATGCATAGATATATGTACAAATCTAATTTTTGTGGCCATTTTTGAGTTAAGAGTTCTATCAATTCTGTACCTTCTGATCTTTCCAAATATTTAATTTCTGTTGCTCATATGTAAACATTTAATTAGACATAAATTTGGTAACTAAATATTAACATGTGGTGAATTTTCGCATCTAAATTGTTTTGCTGTAGGGCTGTTTTTTATTTTATTCTGTTTAAGTTTTAGGTCAAACGAACTGGAGAGAGAAGGTGGGAGATAAATTAAACTTAATTGAAATGATTTTCAATAGCTGAGGTTTACCACAGTAAGAAGTGTACACCTAATGGAATCAAATGATTTAACAAAATGAACTTTATATTACTTGGCAAAAAGTTTGCCACATAAAAGCACTAACTTGCTTATGTACTGCAGGTTTAGTCCCCATCGTACATAGCTCTTTATTCAGGGCCAGTGGCTATATATGCCCTGCTAGTAGAAAAGTGGCTTTCTAGCTAACTTAGCTTTTCAATGCTAAACTGAGCCTTTAAAAAGCATCTTCAAGAGATAGTAAGTGAATGGATAGCTTTGATTAATGACTTTTGTATGTAGGCAACTATTTTGTCATACTGTTTTAATATAGCAAAGATCTGAGTTGAGATTGTCAATTATAACAAGGAGAGTATATCCGAGAAGGCAATGTTTTATTACCTAAATGAATACTTTCATCTCTTGAAAGTCAAATTTAAAATGCATAATTTACTTTATTTTTGATTTAAATACTTGAAAGCAACTACTTTTATGACTTTGATAGCCCCAACCATACTTAGAAGGTCCTAAAAATTTTATGCAGTATTTATGATAAGTTTTATTCTGGAGTAGAGTCCAACATGAGTTTTTGATAGGGTCTTGTCAGATTGGAATATGTTTTTTCCCTGATTTTAGTGTTTTTATTTATTTTTTTATTTTTCTAAAGTTTTTTTATTTTTTAAAGATTTGTTTATTTATTTATACAAGCACTGGGTACAGTCAGAAGCGCGGGGTGGAGGTGGGGGTGGTGAGAGAATTCATCAGAGCCAGAGCAGGGTGCAGAACAGACAGACTGATGAAATACACTGCTGAGGGGAGCAGCAGGTGGCAGGAGAGGTCTGCGCGCCGTGTGGGACCCTCGCCTGGTGACCCAGGATGGAATCGGTGCTGCAGAGGCTGCGGGCAGCCTCGCAGGCCAGTGCTCAACTGCTTCGCCACCGGGGAGGCCCTCTTTTTATTTTTTCTAATGAATTTTGAAGGTACATTGAGATCATGCAGAAGTTAAATAATGATTTAACATTGAGGATTTAGTAGTAGAATCTGGAATATGATAAGCTGTCAATTATTTTATCAAGTTCTAAAGGCATTGTAGTTTGAGGCATTGTAGTTTCTGTAGTGAGCCAACAGGCATCATTTCATGACCTCTTTAAGCTTGTATTCTGGTAGGAAGAGACAGATAATAAACCAAAATGTAAAACATATGTACTGTGTGAAGAGGAAATGAGCCAAAATGGAGGAACGGGATTTTGAGTGTGGTGGAGTTTGAAATTTTGAACAGAATATCTAGGAATGACATCTGAGGTTTGCTATTTTAGCAAAATTCTGAAGCAGACTCGTGATTCTTGCAAATATGGGTAGGAATTGCATTTTTGCATGAGGAATAGCAAGTGAAAATGTCTTGAGGACAGGAACTTATGAACGGTGTTCCAGGACTAGCAAGGCAGCCCTGAAGCAGCAGTGGGTGAGTAGAGGGAAGTAAGTGATCAGGTCAGAGAGATACCAGGGGAGATTTTTATGTCATGTAGGGATTTTAGCCTGTATGAGAATGTTTTTACACTGAGTGAAGTAGGAGTTCATTAGAGTAATGTAACCCTATATATTTTATAGAGTCACTCTGGCTTCTGTGTTGAAAATTACTCTGGTTTCTGTGTTCTTTTTTTTCCTCTATACAGGAGGGTGGAAGAACAGAAGAGAGATGAAGGCGTTACATATTATCATGGTGAGAAGTGTAGAATTTGAAATATATTTTTGAGGAGAGTACAGAAAAAGATTTTCTCATGGATTGGATGTGAGATGTGAGTCAAGGTGAGTTAAGTGTTTTATGGCACTGAGTGGTTTAGGCTGCCACTTATTTTTACATGGGAATATTGCAGGAGGAGATTTGGGGAGGAATATAATATTTAAGAAGCATTGATATGGCTATAGGAATTCACCAGGAGAGAACAAGGGTGTGGAAGTAAAAATGTTCTAGGCAAAAGGATCATTATGTGAATCATTGAACTTAGAAAATACTTTATTTGATAAATGCAGAGATATTCAGAGTAATGCAAGTGCAGTGTACATTAGAGGTTGACAGACTGTGGCCTGCTGGCCAAATCCAGCTTATTGCTAATTTTTTATGACCCATGAGTCATACCAAATGATTGCGAATAAAGAAAGAATTATAATTTGTGACAAGTGAAATTTATAGGAAATTGAAATTTCAGTGTCCATAAGTAAAGTTTGATTGGAACATGGCCATATTCATTCATTCATGTGTTATTTGTGCTACTTTTACTCCAAAATGAGAGAATAAGTAGCTGGGCCCTTTATCAAAAAAGTTCTCCAGAATATGTCTGCTGTACATAGAGGGAATAGTAGAAGTTAAAACAGAACATTATTTGGGGATAGATTGTGAAGTACCTTGTGTGTCTTTGTTAAGGAGTGGGGACTTGACTTTGTAGGCAACTGAGACCTTCAAAGGTCACTATCTACTTAAAATATTTCAAAGTATGCAAGAAAAAGAAATCCTTGTCCAACCTAATTCTCAGAAGGAAAAATAAACAGAGTCATCCAGTGATTTACTAAGAGCCTCCCCGTTCATTGCTAAGATTAAGTACAGTAGGACCTCAAGTTCCAGAATTGTTTTACTCTTGTTTCTCATCATCTGTTTTGGAAGTTCTTCATGTAATAAAGTTCTCTCCAAATCTCATATGTTAGTCTGCTATAGGATGTCAGGAGAAATAATTTCTTAGATTTTAATGTTTTATCATAATCTACCTACATATTTATTTTGTAATCCATAATCCAAAATTTATTTGAGAAAGGACTTTTCATAAAGTTTAAATGAAATTTAAATGAAAATTGAGCTATTATTTTAATAAAGTTTGATCCTGAGCAAAGCTAAATTAGGGTGAAATTTGGCATTTCTGCCTGTTATTAAAATATTCTCATTTGACTCATTACCCCTTCACCCCATCCTATTTCCCTTAAGCTCTGTGATATAAATGTTAGCAACAGGCCTGTAATATTGTCTTTCATTGTCATTAATTATTAAAATTAGCAAATGGGGCATATCATTGATTATAGGTACTGTTGGATGGAGGAGAAATTATGAATTGACAAGTCATTATAGGGAGAGAGGCCAAGGAGAAGCATTAGTAAAAATTGTGTTATTGCCAGTGCTAAACGGTAGACCTAAGTTAGAAAATCCATTTATGGGGAAAGGATGAGGGAAAATAGGTAATACATGGAAACAGGTGAGTGTGTTAAAAAATACAAGTGGGACATGATCTCGGGAAGGAAAATGATAAGAGCAAGAGAATAATACTCCTAGCTGTCTCTTTCAGGACTGGTGCTGACTACTGGTGAATGCAGGGAGAAACTTCCTAACCTTTTTTCCCCCCTGAAAAAGGGAAATTGGACTCTGCTTATAAAATTTGAGAAAAGAAATGATGCAGCATCCTCTCATGAATCAACTTACTGTAGCTAACTGTAGCTGTCATTAAGTGCCTTGTTTATAGGCTGTATTTACCATTCTGGTTATTTCTCAGTCGACCTGATTGAAATACTACCGGTGAAGCTAAGGACATAGATACTGAACAGCAGAGCTCCAGCACTCTCTGTGCATGAGTCATGGTGATGCACTGCTGCAACAGCTGCTTGGCTATGATGGAAAGCAGATTACTGCCATCTGTCAAGTATATTAGAGCTTGATTTGTCCCTTTGAGTATATCAGACATAAATTTGGATGGAAGGCATTTAAAATAAACTGAAATGGAACCCAGTGACCCAACATTACTAGTAACTTCTTCTGGAGGTACACAAGGGGTGTTTATGGGGAGCATTATGGTGCACTCAGATGGAGACATATTTGAGGGCACAATATATCCTCCAATTGACAGCCTCCCGTGGTACACAGTCATTTTCATTGTGGACTATATTTCCAAATTGCACTAATACCGTAGATGAGAAATAACTGCAACATATGTGATAGATTGATAGGCTATGGCCTTACACTCCAGATGTGCTACAGAGATTTTTAGGGGATGACTCTGGGTATTGAGTCAGTAATGTTTCTGCATGATCATCATGATGAAAAAGTCTTGCTAATCCAAATGTTGACACTAGAGGGAGCTTTCTTCCAGAGATCGCTGCAAGAGAGGCTGATAGAACTCTTAAGTAAATGAACTAAATTGAGGAGTTATTTTTTTGAGCACTGTAGTCATTGAAAAGTAGAAGGTTTGTATTCTCACCAAGAAAGGATTATAGATACACTGGTCACTGCTGAATCTGATTTTTTAAAAAGCCTAGCCGAAGGTTAGTCTAGGTAGGTCTAGGAACTATAGGTATACTTATGGGAACCACATGTTAATTCTACATTGTGGTAGGCTGTCACTGGACAGTGAGGCTTTTATCATTGTTTTCTAATAATCAGGGTATCATGGAAACAATTAATCATGGAAACAATTAATCTGTCTTTCCTGTGATATTTGTTTGGAGAGGATAGATGATGAACACACTTTTTGTACCTATAAGAGGTAGAGATATTAGAAAATGATACTTATGTCTGTAAATAGCTATACACTGATATCTGAGATGCAGTTATAGCAAAAAACAAATAGAATGAGTGATTCTTCTAAGTCACCATCCCAGTCATTGAGAATGTTTAATGTGTGGGGAAATATTTCTGTTGGAAAGGACTGGAGACTGACTATAATTTTAACTGATTTCATGGTGTGTTAAATATTACTTTAATCTTTCTGCCAAAGTTATCTAGTGGAACAAATGACTGGTTAGTTGATATAATTATACAACAATTAGAAAATATTTTGGAAAGTTTCATCTGAGGTCCATAGATGATATGTATGGAAAACCAGTTCACTAGAAATATGAATGAATTTTAGAAATTAAAAATTTAGAAATAATTATATACAGAACTAGATACCTCTATCCAACTATATATATAAATAACTATAGGTGATAGAGGAAAAAGAGTAATCAAATTTGTAAGAGAACATCAAAAGACCTGTGAAGGGATGTGGCCACAATTGACATCATTTGGGTTCAAATCATGGTAGTTGTTAGGAAGTTTTCCAGCAAACAAAAATACCTAAGATATATGTCATGGAGGTTTAGACTGACATCAGAGTGGACTGCAAGAAAAATTGTGAGTTGTGGACCTGCAAACCTTCTCCCTTTCCTTTTGGGTGCCTCACAGTTCTTGTAAATATTCTAGAGCTAGATCTCCTGGCAAATTTACTAGCATTAGAATTTGATATATGGAATGCTTTTAGTACACGTATCTTGCATATCAAGATGCTTATATTAAACCTGGAAATGTGTGAATTTATGGGTCATGGCTACCATGAAAATATCACATAACCTGTGCAATCATCTGAAACCATCTGACTAAAAGATGGAGATGTTTCATGACAGTAATACATCCCATTTTACGTAAGTGATGATAACATATGTAACACTTAAACCTCATGCATTAAATCAAGACCACAGCAGGTGTTAATGTAAGCCCAACAGGATCAGGGGGTGGCACTCGTTATCCCAGACACCCCATCCTTCTCTTTCTCATAATTTCCTGTCTCCTTGAAATTATTAATATAGTTTGATTCTGGGTAACATCTTCATTCTTCTGAATCTGATTTGACAATTCAACCCTTTATATCAGTTCAATCTATATCCTCAGTACCAGACATTTTCCACTAAAACCTTTTACATTGGCCTCCTATGTTTTCTGGATCCAAACATTTTCTCTCTGCTTTAGAGTCACATTGAAACTTGTGTGCACTTCAATGCAAATCCCCTAGCTCTTGCTTCAACTCATTCATAATTTAATCATTGATAATATATACTTATTATTTTTGTTTGTGTTACTGGTTAAAGAAACCGAGTCACATGTCTTAACACACAATTACAGTGACAGGCTATGTTATTTTCTCATTTTATTCAAGTGAAATTGACTTCTTTTTCCTTTTGAATCATTCATGTGACTTTTTAAATGTCTCCCTTGACACATTGGCCTTGAAATAAAAGTTTTTATAAACATGTCTTATGTTTAATATTCATATAGATATGTGTGTCACTGTTTTCTAAAACTCTCAGTGTTTGACAGAATATATTTTCTCAAAAGGTGCTTCATAAATTTTGGCAAATTAAATTGTGTGTACAGATAGGCCTTCTGGTTTTCCTCAAAGCAGGGGGAGATTGTGATGGTAACATTATTAGTAAATCAATATATTCTACTCCAGTTTCTTTTCTTTCTTTCTTTTTTTAAAAGATTTATTTATTTATACAAGAAATGGGGTACAGGCTAGAGGCTTGGGAGGGTGAGAGAATTCACCAGAGACAGAGCGGGGAACAGAACAGGCAGATGGGTAGAGGAAAACACTGCTGATGGGAGCAGTGGGCGAGGCAGGAGAGGTCTGCTGAGCCATGTGGGTTTCTCCCTGGCCTGCCAGGAATCGAACCTGTGCTGCAGAGGCTGTGAACAGCTTCACAGCGCTGTGCTCAACATGCTGAGCCACCAGGAAGGCCCACCAGTTTATTTTCTAAGGTCCTACCCTTTGAAGAAAAAAAATGCCTTTTCTCTCTTACATTTTCTTTATGGAAAAGACTAAGGTTTAATTTCTTTCAGTGGGGATGTTGAAGAATTTCAAGGAATTTTATTGAATCTGTCCTGTTAAGTTTCAGAAAATTCCTGAATTTTCCAGCCAACAAAAATACAGAAGAAAGGAGAAATTAGGGAATTAAAAAAATAGGAAATGTATTGCATGTCACTGATTTGGCAAATCAGTATCTGAAGTTTAATGAAAAGTCACTGAAAAAGGGTCCAATGGGGAAAATTAGCATTTAGAGAAACTTGTAATTTGTTCATTCCTAAGAATTGTTCACATTGAGGTCCAATTAAAATCAAAATAGTTTTTATTGGTAGTTCATTAAATCCAACAGATGGTCAATGCTTTTTGTTGAGGGAGTTATAGTTTACAAATGAAGATTTTAATGAGTATTTAGGTACTTGAATGCTTGGAGGGCACCTCTTTTCAACAGCATTTCCTACCTCTTCTCATTCATTGATGAGCAGTCTAATCAATCACCTTGACACTCCTTGAGGGACAATAGGTGTGGGAACTTCTAATCTCTATCTTTGTAGGTTAGGACTGTCACAAAATGTGCTCAGAAAAAAGTTACTCTCTAGGACTTTCTTTTTTTTAAAAAAAGATTTATGTATACAAGAGCTGGGGTACAGGCCAGGGGTGTGGGGCCTGAGAGGATTCACCAGACAGAGTGGGGAACAGAACAGCAGATTGACCAAAGTAAACTGCTGAGGGGAGCAGGTGAGTCAGGAGAGGTCTGCTGCACTATGTGTGTTGTTCCCTGGCCAGCCAGGGGTCGAACTTGTGCTGCAGAGGCTACGGACAGCTTCATAGCTGTTCAGTTTGCGTCTTAACCCCTTGCACCATCAAAGAGGCCCTCTAGGACTTTCTTTCTTCAGTCATTCATTCTTTTGCCATTAGTCTTTATTTGTGGGTCTTTTGGTATTTTATCTATTCATGCAAGCAGATAACCAAGTAGGGGAAAAGGGAAATAGTTATGTTAAGAGGGCTGACTTTACTCTCTCCCTGAAACTATTAATAAAGTTACAAGTGTAAAACCAACTTCTCTAGGGAAATAAATAATTTATCACATATAGTCTTATGCACTTGGAATTTAAAAATGGCTTTTTTCCCCTAAGAACTTAAAATACCTTTGTGAAATAACTATGTGTCAATTATTGCACATCTTCATTTTACAGGGATGTAGATATGGACTGTCATACAAATGGGACATCTCTTCACCAGCCGTTTTACTGGCCTCAGAGACTGTCAGCCTATTTGTGTTTCCTTTATATGAATACAGTATCAATACTGTCTATTAAAATCTGTTTTCTTGATTGCTAGTCTTATACCCAATTTTAGAGGAAACACTCTTCACCATTGAGTATGATGTTAGCTTTGGATCAGTCACCCATGGACTTTATTATGTTGAGGTATGTTCCATCTCTCCCATCTTTTGAAGATTTTTATCATAAATGGATGTTGAATCTTATGAAATGCTTTCTCTGCATCTGTTGCTATGAACATATTTTTATCTTTTGTTGATAAGGTGAATTAGATTGATCAAAATTTGCAGCTATTGCTCCATTCCTGTATCTCTATAATAAATTCCACTTGTTCATAATGTATGATCCTTTTAATGCATTTTTGAATTTGATTTGAATTTGATTTGCTAAAATTTAGTTGAGATTTTTGCAACTATGTTCGTTGGGGATATTGGCCTGTAGGTTTTTTTTTTTTTGTTATTATTATTATTTTTTTTTGCGATTGCCTGGGCTGCTTATGATATGAGAATACTGTTGGCTTCATAACATGTGTTTGGAAGCATTCCCTCTTTCACAATTTTGGGGAAAAATTTGAGAAGAATAGTATAAATTCATCTTCAAAAGTTTGGTACAACTCATTAGTGAAGTTTCTCATTTGAGCTTTTGTTCTTTTGGGAGACCATTGATTACTTTTCCAATTTTCTTGCTTGTAATTTGTCTGTTCAGATTTTCTATTTTTTTCTGTTTTAGTCTTGGAAGGTTGTATATGTTTAAGAAATTGTCCACTTCGTTGAAGTTATTCAATTTACTGGCATGCAGAATTTCATAGTAATCTCATCTTTTGTATTTCTGAGATATTTGTTGTAACTTTTTTTTTGTTTCTGATTCTACTTACTAGAATTTTCTTCCTTGTTTTTCTTGTGTGCCTAATTAGAGACTATTTTGTTTAGTTGGGTATTTTGTTTATTTTTTTCAAAAAAAACAGTTTGATTTATCACATTTTCTTTAGTGTTTTCCTTAATAATAGACTCTAGGTATCATTTTCTCCTGTCTGCTTTTATAATAAAATTTCTTTATAATAAGAAATTTTATTATGATAAAATTTATAATGGTTTATTATATGGTTTAATAGAATATGTAATACATTAATATAACATATGTCATTTATAATATACTTAATATATCGTATAATTTATTATAATAAAAATGAAATTCCTTATAATAAAATTTCTACCTAGATTATTCCATTGAATGAAATGAGCCCTCTCTTTGGTAGTCTAAGTACTGATGATCAATCAAGATAAAACATAATCCTTTTTTTATTAATTTTTTATATCATTGTTCATTTTTATTTTATTTTTATTTTTTTAAACTTTTATTTTTTAATTTTTTTTAAAGATTTATTTATTTATTTATACGAGCACTGGGTACAGTCAAAAGCGTGGAAGAGTGAAAGAATTCACCAGAGCCAGAGCGGGGAGCAGAACAGACAGACTGATGAAATACACTGCTGAGGGGAACAGCGGGTGCAGCAGGAGAGGTCTGCGCACCCTGTGGGACCTTTGTCTGTGGCCGGGGATCGAACCGGTGCTGCAGGGGCTGCGGGCAGCTTCACAGCCCAGCACTCAACCACTGCGCTACCAGGGAGGCCCCATTGTTCATTTTTAAACAATATTTGCTTCTCCCCGCCCCCTCAGTTGTAGTCCCCATAGAGTTTCCTTCACCAATGCAACCATGCACTATCACCTCAGTCCCCTGTGCTCCTACCTCCCTCCTCTGATCCCTCTCCCTCCTCCTCCCCTGCAGTATATCTCTGGTTTATAATTGTCTGTTTTTGCTTTGTTATATTTTGTACTATTGTATTTTTCTTTTACAATGATATCTTATTTGGTTCTCCTATATTCCTGCTATAAGTGAAACCATCCAATATTTTTCTTTTTCCTTCTGGCTTATTTCACGAAGCATAGTTCCTTCTAGCTCCATCCACGTTGCTGCGAATGGCATGAGTTTATCTTTTTTTGATTCCTGAACAATATTCCATTGTGTATATATACCACATCTTCTTGATCCAGTCAAGATGGTACATAATCTTAAGTTCTAGAGGACTGAGCCAAATTACCTGAGACTTCATCCACATGGAGAGAATGATACCTAACACTTCCCCATCTGGGGTGTCATTTTATATCAGTTATGGCATTGTGACAATACATAGAATGGTCAAATGGATGCAGGAACTATTAGTTTATTGATATCAACCAACTTCTGCATTGTTGGGGGTCTTTGTGCTACTTGTCTAATCTCCAATTAGATCTAGACTTAATATAAGTTGATTTGTTTAATAATCTTTTCTTCATTGTGAAAGGAATATAAAATATCTTTTAAACATTTATCATAAAATAGATATATTGTGATGACAATGCTTTATATTTTTATCTGCTTTGTATTATAGAAATAACTTTATATATTACCAAGTTAAGTCATACAACCATATTCCACAGTAATTTCTGATACATTCATTTTATAGATGAATAAAGGGATGCTTAAGGAGAAAAAGAAATTGAACTGCTAGCAAGTGGATTTTAGACTCAACTCTTAATACCATGATTCCCGTGTTTCCTCAACTACTACTTCATTTTCTGAGTAAGTCGTTGTGTTAGCCATTCATTCTTGCCTATGCAGAATGAACAAATGAATGAAATGAACATAAGATAACTACTTACTTAGAATGTGGTAAGTACTAAGTAGCAGTGCAGTGGAAATTGGAAGGGTATGGCAGTGTGTATGTGTGTGTGTGTGTCTGTGTGTGTGCTTGTCCAAAACAAAATATATAAGAAGGTCATTGACATTTATAAGGGAGATGTATCCTAAAAAATAGGTCTCTATTGGTAATATTTGATAGGTATTTATGAAAATATATAAGAGGTTGAATAGATGACCCATAGAAAATCATAGGGGAGCAAAGAGTTGTGCAGTTTGATATGAAGTATATATAAGGGATTTGTAGGGGATAAGAAGAGATTTGTTGTACACAGTAAGGATTACTGTGCTGAGAATTTTGCCTTTAGAACTATTTCCTGTTTTGGGGAGACACTATTTAATTGTGAAGGATGGAATTAGATACAATGTTATAAATGAATCACTTTTTTTCCCCTTGGCTAAAAAAAGATTGATATATAAGCTTTTTGAATAGGAAGCTTATATTAAATTGTTCTTGATTATGATGCTGCAAGCATGGGGAGTTTGGAAATTTCTAGAGATTTTTGTAATCCAGTGTTCTGTTTCCACTCCAGATACAGATTCTTTAAAATATTCACTGGAAAAGAGATTAGTAGTGTTATAAAGACCCCTAACTGGGATTTTAATTAAAGATAATGTTTTTATGCACCAAGAAGAAGGTTATTAGAAATTATTAATAGCACAATTTAAAGTTTATAAAGATAATTTTATAATTTTTCAATAACTTGTCTTTTATATGGGTGAAGTTTATAACATTTTCATTTTCTTTTTTTTACCTAAAGCTGTGGTAATGCTCTCTCCTTTTCTAAATAGTGATTATATTGGTCAACTAATTATTTAAAATATTTGTCTCTATAAAACCATTAAAATCAGCTACCAACTGCTTGGTTGTTCAGTTAGCACAGGTGAAAAGTGAAGTGTTTGGTATTTTATACAAATATACATTTTCTAAAATATAATTAAGCCCTATTTTTCTGTTTTCCCTAATATTATATTTTTCTTTTTCTTTTTTTGAAATTATGTTTCAAAAGGTAATGTTGATTTGCTAGACTATAAGTGTTTTAAGGGTATAGGTTCACCTCTACAAATGTACATTGTCACACAGTGACAATAATTCTCAACCATAGTCCTTTGGGGTCCTTACCTTCTTTGCTCTTTTTACCATTTTAGTGGGTGCTCTTGTTTTTTGCCTTTGCCTTATTTTTCCATAAAACTTTCAGGATTAACTAATTCCTAGCAAAGAAAAAAAAAAGATCATCCCATTCCTCAGAGAATTCAAGTGAAAACCAGTAATAAAATGAAGTATGAGCCCAGAAGAACCAAACTGGAATTGCAAAAAACAGCCCAGTCCACATTATGACATTTTTTTTTTTTCAATTTATACAAGCACTGGGTACAGTCAGAAGCTCGGGAGGGTGAGAGAATTCACCAAAGCCAGAGCGGGGAACAGAACAGACATACTGTCGAAATACACTGCTGAGGGGAGCAGCGTGCGAGATAGGAGAGGTCTGTCGTGCCATATGAGACCCTCTCTGGTGGCTGGAGATCGAACTGGCGCTGCAGAGGCTGAGGGCAGCTTTGCAGCCCAGCGCTCAAACGCTGCACCACCAGGGGAGGGCCCTATGACTTTCTTTAAAGATTTATTTATTTATGCATATAAGAACTGGGGTACAGGCCAGAGGTGCTGGGGTGGAGTGCGAGGATTCACCAGAGACAGAGTGGGGAGCAGAACAGTCAGATCTACCAAAACACACTGCTGAGGGGAGCAGCACATGAGACAGGAGAGGTCTGCTGCACCGTGTGGTCACCTCCCTGGCCAGGAATCAAACTCCTACTACAGTGGCTGCGGACAGATTCGTAGTAGCTTTATAGTTCTGAGACTTAACCCCTTGCGCCACCAGGGAAGACCCATGATGGGAAACAATTTTGTGCTGTGTTTAGTTCAGGCTGCAAAGAGAATCTTAAAATATTTTGATGCAGTTTTTTAAAAAGAAAAAATCAGATACTGAAGATTTTGAACTCTTATTTGTACACTGAATCAAAAATTTAGAGACACATATGTAAGCACCATTGAATTAAAGATTAAATCTTGAAACATTTTATTAGTGAGGCACTTTATAATTAAGTTTCCAAATAGGAATAAATGACTCAAAGATCAAATAATAATTTTGACTACGATTGGGTCTGGTTCTATTGGTACTTAATATTTCTAGGCTTTAATGGATAATATCTAGAAACTTGAATTTCCATGTCACTTTAAATTTTGAGTCATGGCTTATAGTTTTTCCTGAGAAAATGCATCATATGAATGTATATTACCATCTATCCTTACTTAAAAATTATTTTCTTCATTTATGGACTTTAAAAGGTTCATCAAAATATACATCTGTATTTATTCATTTATTTATTTATTGAGGTGACACTGGTTTCCAACACTGCGTATGACTAGGGGAATAGGTTCTCACTCGTTAGATGTGTGTTATTACACCACAGCTGTCACAAAAGCACAGTCTTTTGCCATAGATCATTGGTCCTCTTCCTCCTTTGGTCCCATCCCCACAATCTCTCTAGTAGCTTCAATTCTGTAGTCGTATTTCTAGGGTTTGTTTTGGTTTATTTTGTCAATTCATTTGCTTTGTTTCTCTAGATTCCATGTGTGAGTGAAATCATTTGGTATTTGTCTTTATCCTTTTTATTATATCACTTAGCATGGTCTCCAAATCCACCTACGTTATTGCAAATGGGAAGAGTTCATCTTTTTCATAGCTGAGTAGTATTCCATCATATATAATCCTAATCCACTTCACTGTCATTGGATACTTAGGTTATTTAAATAATTTCGTCTATTGCAGATAGTGCTGCAATGAACATAAGAGTGCACATATCCCTTTGAATTGATGTTTTTACCTTCTTCCAATAGGCACCTAGGAGTGGAATTTCTAGGTCATAAGGTTGATCTAGTTATAATATTCGAGAAACTTCCATACTGCTTTCCATCAGGGATGGATTAGTCTACATTCCTTTCTATAGTACACAAGGGTTCCTTTTTCTACTCCAGAACACAACTCTTCAGGCTCTTCTCTCCTCCCACCTCCCATTCCATGTAGTATTAATCTCCTCAGGATTAACCTTGTTGAAATTTGCACTGGTCTACATGGTGTTCATGGAATAATCAGTTGCACTTCTATCCATGAGACTCTCTCTGAATGCTATCCCTTTGGATCACTGCTTCAAGAGCTACTACAACCAGTGGAGACCAGATCCTGTTGTTTCTGCCAGAGCTTGTCAAATCTGTGTTTGTTGGCAGGGCCTGCATCTCTGAATGCCATGGCCTGTTTTATCTGGACTGCTTCCAGATCCCATCCCAGGTTTCTTTGGGGCTTCAGGGGCCTTATGTGGTAAGACTGGCAGGTCATGTTGGGGCTGCTTGCCACTTGCTCTTTTGCTGCAGGACATGCCAGGATGGCAGCCTCACCTCACCTACTCAGGCTACCTGCTTGGCCCATTTCACTACTTGCTGACCACCCCTCTCCTCATTGTTGCTCTCAGTGCACTGTAATCATCTACTTTCCCTTTAGAGGTTATTGGATTTGTTCTACTGCAATCTAGCTGTGAGTACATCGAGGATGTGAGTTAGTATCTTTACTTTGCCGCCATCTTGTCACCAAAATACATCTGTATATCTAGAGATATTTCCCAAGCTATAACTGTGTTTAAACATTGTCTTTCTAGTTCCTGTAATTATCTAAAAATGACATTTCTAAATTTGTATTTATTCTATATTCTTTCATGATCTCAAATTTGTATCTCCAAAACTGAATTGCTCTCTTAAGTTTCACATTCACACATCTAATTTATGTTATATCTTCATTTGGAGATCTGATATTTTGAAACTTATGTTTCTAAACAGAAATATAGATTAGTCTCTTCCACTTCAAGGACATAATTAATTTTCTCCAAACTATATCTTCATAAATTATAGAAATAACTCAAACAAAAGTTAAGAAGAAAAATAAATCAAGTAAATTACTCTTGACTTTTATTTCTCTCATACTTGCTTCAGGATGCTAATAAGCTCTGCATTCCTTTCCTAAAATATTTATATTCCAAATATGACCACTTTTCTTACTTTGGCATAACCTAGTCCAAACAACCATAATTTCTTTCCCTAATTTCTACAATAGCCACTTTAACTAGTCTGTCTAATTATACTCTTGTCCATAATAGTCTAGCCTTCATACAACAAACTTTCTAAATAACAAATTGTGTTACTCTTTTGCTTAAAATCTTCTAAAGGCTTTACATTGTATGCAAAAGCCTGTTCTAAAAACTATGTCTATAAAACAACTGCCAAAGAATGCTAACACTCACACATGGGCACATAACTGAGCTACATTTCCACCTGGTTTGTTTAGATGGACTGAATTTGTGCAATGAAATGCATATAGAAATTGTGGACATCACTTCTAGGTATGCTAGGTCTGGCTCATCAAAATCTCCCATATGAAATCTTGTACTTTCTCTTTTATTGTTTGGTAAAGTTGGAGACAACCTCCTATTGTTTTTCCATTAGAGGAAGGAAGGATGGGTTCTTCAGTATCTTCATGGAGCAAACTGCCCACCTTTGTCAACTTTTATAATGTAAGAAATAAAACTGCTTCATTAAGCCAAGTTTTAAGCCTCATGTGTTGCAGTTCCTTACCTTCTCTCACAGTTATTTTTTTTTTTTTACACTTCTCCTTTCTCACTAGACCCCAGTTACTTTGAATTTCTGTCCAATTCATGAAGGCACACCAATCAGAAGCTTTGCACTTGTTAACTTTCTGCTTGGATTGGTTTTCACATCAGATCAAAACATGACCACTTCCTTTATTTTGATCAGTCATTAACTCTAATCTCATTTCTTCCAAGAGACCTTTCCTTACCACTCTATTTAAAGCAGTTTCCCATGCTGATCACTTTCTATAACATCACACTGGCATATCTTCTTCTCATTAATCGTTAGTAACTGAAATGATCACTTGGTGTTTAATTATTTTCCCCTTCCTAGAATTTCAACCCAATAAGGGGAGGGATTTTGACTGTCCAGTTAAGTTCTTAAATAGTGGTTAGCACATAATAGGCACTCAGCAAAAGTTTTTAGCTGATTGTCTTGTGTGCATAGCTATGTCATTTGAAGATAAGGAATTTTGTTCTGTAGTGCAATTGAATCTAAAGCATGTTTCTAAAGTAAATTATGTCTAATATAATATTGAATTGCATTAAAATAAGGTGATAACAGAAAGGCATAAGATTTGGAGACAGAAATACCCAATTTAAAGTCTCTCTCTGCCCACCCCACCCCCAGTTTTAGCTTGAAATCGTTGCCATATATCACAATAGAAGTTTAAAGCATGCAGTATGATATCTGATTTACACATACTGTCAAATGATTGCCAGAATAGGTTCAGGAAACATTCATTATCTGATATAGATAGATATAAAGAAAAGAAAAATGAAAAAACATTTTGCTTGTGATAAGAACTCTCAGGATTTAGAAATTTCAATTCAAGTTTGGAGCCTTTTATGTTATTCTAAGAACCAATTCTTTTTTGGCTCTATTTTCAGTGAAAATTTCATATACCATATTATGATGACAACCTTATAATATTTGTGAATAAGCAAGGTAAACTATATAGAGTTTATATTGTATAAGACTTAAGGCCACAAACCTGTTTTTAAACACATATAGAATACTTAGTGTGTAGACATTTTGTGTTTATGGGTAGGCAATTCTAACATGTGATATGCATTCTAATTAGAAATGTTATTAAAAAACAAGATTCTTGGAGCCGTGTAAGATTCTTTCTCATAGTTTCTTGGCACTTCAAAATAAAAAAATCATTTTCGCTTAAATATGCAGTTCTTAAATTTTTCTTTAACAATCTGCTATTCTTGTCTGTGGGGGTGAATTAAGTGTCAATATAGATGTGAAAACACAAAGTTTTGTTTTGGTAGAAATAAGAAATTTTTCTTTAGGGGTTCTATTTAACATTGTTCTGAGAGCCCACCATAAAATTGCCCTTTATTTGCCTAAAATCTCCCCAGATTTACAAACTGGGAACACACAGTGTTGTGGAAACAAATATTTATTGTTCATAAGCAGGTTTTTCAATCAAGCTATTATCTATGTGTATTTTTTCGAGAAAGGATGTATTAGAACAAATAGAACATTCTAATGCTTATAAATTCCTATGAGAGACACTCTTTGGGAAATTAGACTTGCTTGCTATTTAATACTGCTATTAGAGAAGATGGAGCCTTCTCCAGTGAACCTGCCTTGGGGAGGAAATGAGTTATGATTCGTTATTACCTCTGCTCTTATTTCTGCTCTATGACATAAAGTGGTCGGAATGTCTCCTGTCTTTCAAGAAGTCCATGTTTGTACCCCTGGATGAAGTCTTAGGCTACAGGAAGTTTCTGTGTCTGCCTCCCAAGACTGAGAGCCCTTGCCTTTTCAGAGCTGGACAGCAAAGTTTCTAGATTGCTCAGAATTTCCCCTGTTCAGCAGAGGGAAGAAATACAGTGTGAGATGTATCTTAATTGAATTGTTTTAAAACATTGCCCTAGGGGGAGAAAGGTAGGGTTTCTTTGACTGGTTTCTCTTTCTTGATGTGCTGAAACACCTATCTTACTGCTAATTAAAGACAGTATCAAAGGAGGCCTAGTTCTGAGGTCAGATCATTTCTGAGGTTGACAAGGCCCCCAAAGAAAGTAGTTTTGAAATGCCATTATGCAAGTTTCACAAAGCAAGTTTTCTGTAATACTAGCAAAAGAAAATTTCATGATTTTGTAATGAAATCTACAAATCAAGGAACATTTGAATAGAGACCTAGGAGAGCACTTCTATTAATGTTTTATGATACTTATTTAAAAGAACATAAAGGAACCTGAGAGATTTTGTGTCAAGATGGAATTGAAATGCATTATTGCTTGCCAATGAGCATATACAGGAGTTTTTTCATAAATTGATTCCAGCTAACCTAATACCCTACTATAAAAGGGCTTTTACCTTATGGATGTGTACTATTAGCAAACTTTATGGTGCTAAATATATTGCATTTATATGTCTAGTGGGGCCTGATCCCGCTTTTGAAAATTGTGCTTAATTAAACACTAGTGCCTCTTTGAACATGCTTACTTTGAAGTGAGGAAGAGAATGAACTCACATGAGCTATTGCTCTGGATATGAGTTAGGTATAAATTTTGTTTATGTTTCATTTTAGGCAAAGAAAACCTACCATGGCTAATTTGATCCTTTTCTTACTTACTTGACAGTTCTTGCTGTATTGAAATGTAAATTTTAGCAGGAAAGAGAAATTCTTGCAGTTCAAAGTGATCTCAGATGCCAGCAGCTAGGCTAACCGCCCCTATTGATACTTTGGAGCATGTTGTACATGCACATGGTCAGATAATTTAGATAATACAGAAAATGTAAACTGAAAATAAAAAGTTACCTTTCCACTTTCATTCAGTTCCAAACCTAAGTTTATAACTTTTGAAACATTCTTTGGGTGTGCATCCACAAAATCATTGCGTGCCTGAATACACATATATGATGAATATATCCTTGTGTCCTATCAGTAGGAAAATATACTTTAAAAATTGTTTGTGAAAAGAAGGATGCTATCACGGTATACTCAATACTCAGGCATGCATCTTTTCACAAGCACATAGACATGATAAATTCTCAGAAGTTCAATTACTGGGGTCAAAGGGCAGGTACATTGTAAATTTTACTTATTTTTACCAAATTGCACTAAGTTGTGCCTGGTTTACAGTCCTACCAGTCATATCCAAGAGTGACTCTTTTTCCCATATTTTCACCAAAGCTAACTTTACTTGACTTTCAGTTTCCGGTTTGGGCAAATTTTACCTACTACATGAAATTTTTGCAAATTAATAAAAGGGAAATTACTGCTCTTTCCTTTGCAAAACTGTGAATGAGTTTGGAGTGCCTAGAGAACTTGAATGTTGAATTAAAGAGTTAGTCTTTCTCTCTGATCATTGAAATCCAGTAAATTCTTACAAATCTGAGACAGACTGTCTGATGGCATGCAGTTTGTGTGCTTGGGAACACAGATAGACTTACATGTGTGTTTGGGAGAATTTTTTCTTTGTGTCTGCTATAGGTTTTGAATGATTTTCTTTCTAATTCATTTTCATTTCTTTAATATATTTTAACTTTTGTTGAAAAGGAATTGTCTATTGTGACTATTAATGCTTGGTGTATTTTCCTTTTGATACATTTTGAAATATGATCCATTTCTTACCTTGATAAAATGTTTAGCAAAATAGACTAGCTCTCTTTATAGCAGTAGCTATGAAATAAAGAAGAGTTTTACAAAAACTTATTTTAGTCCATCATTTCTTTTACTTATTGTTTCAAAGTAGCCATAGAAGTCTTTCCTTCAAAATTGTATGACATTTAAATTGCACCATTTTCTATACCTAACTTCACTGGGGAATCTGGTCTGCATGGTTCTATATTCTATATTTGTTTAGTTTTTACATTTATTATTGTTATTTTTATTTGTTTTTTATTTGACTATTGGAAAAAAAGCAGCAACTACCACTGTGACTTTTTCTTTTACAAATATTTTCACTAAATCCAGGAAACAGGGAAGCATCAAGCTATTTGCTCCTTAAGCCAAAATGAATTTTAGATTTACTTTCATTTCTAAAAATGGGAATAGTATGAAAAGTTTAATTTTGGATTTTCTCTGTACTTGGAAAAGGCTTCTTCCATGTAAAGCATTTGCATTTCAATCGCTAGGAGGATTGGCCTGTGAGGACAGCCTATTGTTCATAGTTAATTTTAGCGGGTTCTTTCCTTTGCTGTTATCTAGATAGCATTTCCACTTGGCTGGCTTCTATCTTTTCTCTCATCTGGTCTTTCATTAGGCCTGGCTGACCTGAATTGGCTCTGTTCTCTGTCTTTTATTTCACACTTGTTCCCGTGATTGTCTGTTGGTCTTGGCGGTGGGCTTTCATTTTGTTCCTGGCGGAGTTCCCCATGTGGAATAGTGGTGCAGTGTTCATATCATCTGATGACAATGCTGAATCTCCTCCTTCATCTATCCTGCTACCCTTCAGCCACCCTTCAATTCAATCCAACAAATTTTGTATTTAGTAGCAACAGGGTCTTTTTATAGCAGGAACTGATTTAAAAAAACTAGTTCTGAAAGTCAACTCTAATGTTGAAATAAATAAGGTCTAAACTAGTTATATATTTCATGCTCCTTTTACGTGCATCAGATTTAGCATCAGACCTGGTCTTTGACAAAATAAAATAGAACTAGAAAATAACTCTGTCCTCTCCTGGAGATATTTCTTCTAGATGTGGGATATCAATTTTTATTTTATTTTATTGAGGTTTGATTGCCAAATAGAAATTATATACATTTAAATGTGTACAACTCAATGTTTTGATACATGTTTATATTGTAAAATGACCACCACATCAAGCTAACTAACAAGTCCACTATCTTACATATATGAGATGCGAAGATAGTATACAAAACAGTCAAGAACCAATCAAACAACAGGAATTCTTTCCTTCCATCCCTCCTTTCTGTCAACACCCAGGAAATAACTTCTTAGCAAATTTCCAGCATGTATACACAATATTAACTGTAGGCCCCATCTCCAGAATTTACTCATCTTACTTAACAGAAACTTTGTACCTTTGACCACCTCCTAACATTTCCCCTTCCCCTGCCCCTGGCAACCATCATTTTATATTCTGCTTTTATGAGTTTGACTATTTTAGATTTCTTATCTAAGAGAGATCATGTAATATTGTCTTTTTGTGTCTCACTTATTTCTCTGAGTATATGATACTCCAGGTCCATTTCCCTTTTCATGGGTGAATAATATTCCACTATGTGTAAATAGGTACATCACTTTCTTTTTCTCATATTTTATTGATTTTCCAATTGCTTAATAACTATGTAATTTTGAAAGTACAACTTCACACATCCATATGTGAACTTGCTTCACTTACTCTCCACCAAAACTTCAGTGCCAATAGCCTGTCATATTCCCTCCTGTCTTCTCTCTCCCCCATACTTTGGTAACGACTATGTTTTACACAGAGTAAGAATTATTTTTATTGTGCTTTCCCAGTTTTTTTTTGATTATTTATATTTAGCAAATGAGTGACACCACCCAGAAATTGTCTCATTCTCTTGCTGACTTATTTCTTTTAGTGTAATCACCTTAAGATCTATTTTTTCCAAAAGCACTATTTTATTTTCTCTAATAACTGATTACTATCCCATTGAGTATATATTCCACAACTTATTTATCTAATCATCTGCCTATGGGCATTTAGGTTGGCTCTATGCCTTGGCTATTGTGAATAATGCTGCTATGAGTATGGGACTGCAGAAGTCCTTTCATATTAGTGTTTTCATATTCTTTGGGTGAATACCTAGAAATGGTGTTGTTGGATCATTTGGTGTTTCCATTTCTGCTTTTTTGAGCAATCTGGTATGTATGATTTTTAATGCATTCATTTTTTGGTGGGCATTTTGATTGTTTCCATATCTTGGCTATTGTGATTAATGTGGCGATGAACGTGAGAGTATGGCTATCTCTTTGAGATATTGATTTCAGTTCTTTTGCATATGTACACAGAGATGAGATTGCTGATTCATATGGTAATGCTATTTAAATTTTTTGAAACTTCATAATGTTTATCATAATGACACTACCAATTTACATTCTCACAACAGCTCACAAGGGTTCACCTTTCTCCACATCCTTGCCATTACTTGTTATCTTTTGTCTTTTTAATAATAGTCATTCCAACAGGGTGAGGTATTATCTCATTGTGATTGAATTGTATGTAACTATTGGCCATTTTCATGTCTTCTTTGGAAAGATGTCTATTCAGGTCTTTTATCCTTTAGAAATTGGGTTATTTGTTTGTTTTTTAACTAGTGGATTTATTTATTTATTTTTTAAAGATTTATTTATACAAGCACTGGGTACAGTCAGAAGCACAGGAGGATGAGATAATTCACCAGAGCCGGAGTGGGGAACAGAACAGGCAGACCAATGAAACATACTGCTGAGGGGAGAAGTAGGCACTGCAGGAGAAGTCTGCATGCCTTGTGGGATCCTCGCCGGCGGTCGGGGATTGAACCGGTGCTGCAGAGACTGCAGGCAGCTTCGCAGCCCAGCGCTCAACTGCTGCGCCATTAGGGGAGGCCCAGAAATTGGGTTATTTGTTTTTTCACTATTGAGTTGGATGTTATCTCTTCTCAGATATATGGCTTGTAACTATTTCCTCCCATTCCACAGGTTGCCTTTAGACTATGTTGATTGTTTCCTTTGATGTGCAGAGACTTTTAGTTTGATATAGTTTCACAGCTTTTTTTCTTTTGTTACTTGTGCTGTGTCATATCCAAAATATTGTTGGCATGGCAAATATAAAGAAATTATATTTTATTTTAGGAGTTTCATAGTTTAAGGTCTTATGTTTAAGTCTTTAATCCATTTCCAGTTGACTCTTGACTATGGTGTGAGATGAGGGTTTAATTTCATTCATCTGCATGTGGATATCCATCTGTATGTGGTTTTTCCAAACCATTTATTAAAGAGATTGTTGTTACCCCGTTGTGTTTTCTTAGCACCCTTGTTGAAGTTCAGTTGGCTTTAAATGCATGAATTTATTTCTGAGCTCTAATTTGTTCTCTTTTTCTTTCTGTGTGTGTGTGTGTGTGTGTCTGCCTATATCTGTCTTTATGACACCACCATACTGTTTTGATCTCTCTCTTTCTTCTATCTAATCACAATTTAATATAAGATAACTCTGACTCAGTCTCATTTCAAACAGCTTGTTTATTTGAAACTACAAGAAGATTTAAATCAGTCTTATATAAAGTGATTTAATTTTACTTGAATCTGAGTGTCACAATTGTCCTTGGGTTATCCACTTAACTCTGGGTTCTCTATTTCCTCATCCATAGACTGGAAATGCTTTATAAATGTAAGTACTATAGATAGAAGGGACCAAATAATGTTGAGAATTATTATTATTTGGGGGTTGTTTATAGAGTTTAGAGCTTTATGCTTTTAAATATTTCCTAAAAATCACTTGCAACTTGATAGGAATAGGAAACTAATTCTTCAACTCCTTTAAGCTCATCTATAGTTTTAGACTTTATTCAGGGAAAAATAATTAACTGATGAAGCATTTTGAATAAGAGTAACTAATTAGGGCTATCCTTTTCTAAGGCCACTCAGGTTTCATTGTGAGAATGAAATGGGTGGTAAGTGGGGATGGTGCAGGCAAAGTGAGATCTTTTAGGAGGCTGTTTGAGTGATCACACAAAGAGACAATGGCATTTTATTTTACAATGAGAAGCAGCAAACATTGATGGGGGTCTCAGCTTTGCAAAATTTTGAAGCCGTGAAATTGATGCCCTGTTAGAGAGGTGTGTGTCTCAGTGAGTGGGATCCCTGGGTTACTTCTGAGAAAGTTTCACTGGCGACCCCTTTCTGCAGCATGTAGACCCAAGCAGGTGAAGGTTACATTTTTAAAAAGACAGTTTTATTAGAAAAGAGAAAGAAAAAGAGATGGACTTGCATAGTCACAGATGGACAGGAGAGCTGCTGTTTCTGTTTTGCAAAGGGAAAAATTTTGTGAAAAGAAACACCTGCATAGAGACAGGCAGGCAGGAAAGCTGCATCTGAAAGGGACAGGTTTGTTAAAAGAGACACCTGCATAGACACAGGTGGGCAGCCTCTAGATGAGAGCTGCATCTTGCCAGTGCCGAAATTGTACTGAGACAGCGTTCTTATTGGGAAGGTTTCCTTTGTGAAATTATCTATTGTTAAATTAATTACTTTCAGGATATGACTAGGTTGATTTGTAAGGATCAGTGAATCTCACTCTCCACATCCTCACCACTGGTCTGAGCCTCCTAATACTTTCTATAACAGTCTGATACTTGCTATAGAATTCAGGGCCCAAGAATTTTTCATCTCTATAGATGGTTTAATGACTATGTTAATCATTTCTACCCCACCTCCAGTTTCTGATCTTGTGATGCCTCCATCCTAAATTGCCTTCATCAGAATCACCCAGACAGGAAGAAAAGTTGTAAATAACATCTAGTTCTCTGGCTTGATCAGTTAGCCAGAACTTTACAACTTTTCCTCAGAGTAAGAAACTTAGGAGGGTTTTAGTGAGCAAGATTTTGCTCCTTTTCATGGGGCACAGAAAGAGCAATCTTGGGAGTTGTTATTGGAGCATTTGTGGGAGTCATTATTGGTTCATGTTTGTGTAATTAAAGCTTGAAACGTTTAGTGGATAAATATCCTTACAGTTGCATAGTTTTTTTGAAATTCAGGAGGACACTGAACTAGTGATGGTAATTGCTGCCAGGAGAATGAATGATCTTCTTTAGGATGAGAGTTTGTAGACTAAAAAGAATGGATGAGACTGTCAGTATGTAAGCTATGAACATGAAAGCCTATCCTTTGCCTGTCCTACCTGAGAAAAAGTCGCTAAGACCATCAGGGAAATGGGGTATAACCTAGGTCAAGGGAAGACAGTTTGACGCTGAGGGTTGCTCAACAGTGTTACTTACTGCGAAGACAACAAATGAGAGCTTCACAGCTCTATTGAATTTACCAAAATAGAGAGCATTTGTCACAATAGTTAAACTGTGTTAGTGAGCTGAAGGTAGAAAACGGATATAAGTTGACTAAGAAATGGAAAGTGAGGAATTGGAGACAAAAAGAATGGACAACTGAAAGGACTTCGACTGCCATATCAGGTGCTTATTTGCTGAATGAATAAGGGAGTTTTATTTGAAAGATAGTGGAAATATGGGCATATTTAAATTTTCTTTGATTGAATGACAGAACAAGAGAAAATAAAGTTTTCAGAGTATGAGAGTAGGCAGAAACAGTGGAAAGAGACACCCAAGGAGGCAGGTGTTGATGAATACAAAACACTGGGAGTGCACTGCTGTCCCTTCTCTGCAAGAGAAAGAAAAGAAAAACAGTAGGCTTGGTTGCAAAGAATTGAGGTAGGTTTCTCCTGCTGTCTTCTATTTTTTTTTAATTAACTATGTCTATCTTATGTTTTTTACAGATGTATTTATTATGTATACAAGAACAGGGGTATAGACCAGATGTGTGGGAGGGTGAGAGGATTCACCAGAGACAGAGTGGGGAACAGAACAGGCAGACTGACCGAAATACACTGATGAGGGGAGCAGCGGGTGAGACAGGAGAGGTCTGCTGAGCCATGTGGGTATCTCGCCAGCTGGCTGGGATCGAACCCGCACGGGCTGCGGACAGCTTCACAGTGCTGCACTCAACTGCCTGCGCCACTAGGGGAGGCCCTATTTTTTTAAAAAAAGATTTATTTATGCATACAAGAACTGGGGTACAGGTCAAAGGTGCAGGGGGGCCGTGAGAAGATTCACCAGAGACAGATCAGGGAACAAAACAGGCATATTGACTGAAATACACTGCTGAGGGGAGCAGTGGGTGAGACAATAGAGGTCTGCTGTGCCATGTGGGTAGCTCCCTGGCTGGCCGGGGATCAAACTTGTGCTGCAGAAGCTATGGATAGCTTCATAGTGCTGTGCTTAACCCCTTGCACTGCAGAGGCAGGGGTTAAGCAGGAGGCCCTATTTTTTTATGTAGAGGAGGAGGGAAGGTCATTTGCTTAATAATGAGGGTTTTGGTGGAGTTTCAGGTTAATGGAGAGATATGAAATAAATGCTTCATAGAGTGAATTAGAAAAACCAAGGAAGGAAACATCAAAGTCTGGCAAGCAACTTTGTCAACATCAAAGATTTAAAATGTGTTGTGATACCAATATACCTATTTGTGTAATTTTTCTTGAAATGCCCATCAGTCTGAGTGCAGGCACGGAAAAGATGAGAGGTTGGATGTATTAGGTATTGGCATTTAGTTAGGGACAACTGATGAAAGTAAAACAGAAGATAAGTGTTACAGATAATGGCAGAGAGGTGTTGATGTGATCATCTGTGAAGTCTAGGGAAAATGGAGAAGGAAGTAAAGGTTGAAGATAAGAACACATTCCTTTGGGAAGGATCAACTACTACTTGCCTCTAAAAATCAAAAGAATAGATGTTGTGAAAGTAATTGTGTGAGAGAAATCTGTGAAATTCTAATGTTTTAGGAAGTGTGTGGGGATCGGTACCCAGTGAGGGAACCCAACCAAGAAGGAGGTTCAGGGTGTGACTTAGAGTGAAGATGAAGTGGATGTCACTGAAACTGATGATGTTAAGAAATGATGGGATTAAAGGGATAGATATTTTGAAGACTCTAAGAATGATGGGAATGCTTGAGATGAGGAGGAGGACTATGATCTGAACCCTAAAGTTAATTGTAGAAGAGAGAGTTGCCAGGCAGTAAGAAGATGTAAAGAACTGGAGAGAGAAATGGTGGTATAACCTAAAATTACACTTAAAAAATGGGGAAAGTAGCAACTGAGTCAAATTTGAGCCATGAATATGCTTAATTTGGTTCATAGTGTGTAAAATTTGATGAAATTATTAATTATTTGAGTTTTCATGCATATGTGCACGCACATGCCATGTACACGTATTTATAGGCAGGTATATACACACATAATGAATTTCTACCTCTGCTTATAATTTAGAACAATCTTGAAACAGAGTGCAAGTTTTCCTAAATGAGAACTGTATGAGGTAGGTACTTGGTAAAAATTTGAATAAATTTAAGAACAATTTAGCATTTAAAGATTATTCTCCCCTTTGCTCTTTCTTTGTCAATAGGAATGTGCATTAAATTTAATATTTATAGGAATCATCTGACTACATAGATTTACAACAAGCTATGTGATGAGGTCTACTAAAACATGGTAGCATTTTAAGATATTTTTAAAAGATAAATTGTGGTAGTATTTTAAAGATTTCATTTTCATAGCATATTATATGGTATATATACAATATATTTATGCATTATATTTATTAATATTATTTCATGAATTCTTAACAGATTATTGTGGAGCTTAAATGGAAGGACTTGCTCTTCCTATACCTTTGATAATATTGTTCCAAAAGTGATTTTGTGCTCTTAGCTAGATTATTTACTGTTCTATTTTTGAAAGGTCATAGACTTCTTAGCTGCACCTGGCTTTGATTCCTTATGGAAAAAGAATTGCAAGAGAGTTGTTTGTTTTGTTCCTTCAAATAGCCCTCTTCCATCAGGAACTTTACTGTAAAAATAAATTTGGTGTCTGATACAAGATTTGAAGATTCTACTTTCATTTTTCTGAGTTTTCTTAGAAAAATGTTGCTTTATTCTCTTTGTGATTTCCAAAGTTAGTCTTTTCCTCTGCCTTTTTTTTTTTAAGATTTATTTATTTATGCATACAAAAACTGAGGTACTGTAGGCCAGAGGTGAGGGGGTGAGAGGATTCACCAGAGAACGGGTGGTGAACAGAACAGGCAGACTGGCTGAAATATATCGCCAAGGGGAGTAGCGGGTGAGAGAGGAGAGGTCTGCTGTGCCATGTGGGTATCTTCCTGGATGGGGATTGAACTCGTGCTGCAGCGGCTGCGGATAGCTCCATAGGTTGCATCTTTTTTTTTTTTTTTTAAGATTTATCTATTTATATAAGAACCAGGGTACATGCCAGAGGCACAGGAGGGTGAGATGATTCACCAGAGACAGAGCGGGGAACAGAACTGCCGACCAACCGAAATACACTGCTGAGGGGAGCAGTGGGTGAGACAGGAGAGGTCTGCTTGCCATGTGGGTATCTCCAGGGCCACCGGGGATCGAACCGGCACTGCAGAGGCTGCGGACAGCTTCACAGTGCTGTGCTCAAACGCCTGTGCCACCAGGGAGGACCCATAGGTTGCATCTTAACACCTTGTGCCACCGGGGAGGCCCGCCTCTGCCTTTCTAACAACAGAAAAATCTTGTTCATCACATCTTACAAGGGAAACAGTAACTACTTGTAAAAATTAAAAAGTCATATATTTGTTTATTTGCAAAGGTGCTGAGATGGTTAATTTTATATGTCTGGGCCACTGGATGCCCAGACATTTGGCCAAACCCTCTTTTGAGTGTGTCTGGGAGGGAGTGTCTAGTGGAAGTTAATGTTAAATTGGTGGTTTAAAGGAGATAGTGGATTGAAGGGGACAGAACATTCACACCGGAGTTTTGGTGGAGGATGAGTGAAGCATGTATATATGATATATGGAGGTGAGAGTTGTTCCCCCAGAATTATATAGTTCCATAAATGACTTTTTTTTTTTTTTACAAATTAATACATTTTGAGGAGAAATAAATAAATTGGTAGACTGAGTAAGGCAGATTCTTTCTCTAATGTGGAAGGGTCTCTTCCAACCAGTTGATGAACTGAATTGAATAAAAACCCTTCTACATGTGAGGGTAAATGCTCCTGCCTGATTGCTTGAGTGGGGTATTGGTTGTAGTCTCCCTTCAAACTCAAACTGAAAAGTTAGCTCTTCTTGGGTATCCAGCCTGTTGGTTTTCAGCCTGGAATTTACACCATTGGCGCTCTCGGTTCCCAGGTTTCTCCTGGATCTCCAACTTGCTAACTGCAGATCTTGGGACTTCTCAGCTTTCATTTTATGTGAGCCTACTTGTTATAAATGCTGCTTAAATCTTTATTGGTTACTTTTTTCTGGAGAATTGTGACTAATACAGAGGCCAAATGAATTTATGGTTCTCTCTTAAAATTTGATTTTCTTTTTTCTTTTGGAACAGAGGCCTGGAAAAGGCAGATATCAGTGGAAATAGAGCCTGAGTACTTTAGGCCATTCTCTGTTTTACAAAACCAGATATCAGCTGATGCCTTGAGTGGTCACATATAATGGTACTACATAGTAAATGCTTAATTTTCAATTTGAACTTAAGCTTATTCATTTGATAATACAGAGATAACTATCTCTTATGTTCTAAAGATCTACTGTCCTAATGATCTAGTTAGTGTGCATCATAAATGATTGCTTCAGATAAATGTCTACAAAATTATTTTGATAAAAACCGTATTTTCTCTTTCCTAATCTAATATTTATGTTTCTTCTAACATTTACGATTAACATGAACTTCAATATTTATATTAAAGTGCTTTATTTCTTTTTGGCTCATATATCCATGAGGCTATAGTAACTTCCTTATCTTTTATGACTTGATATTATTCTCAATGATTTCAACAAAGATTGTGTAATATAACTTTTTATTAGAAAATAAAGGTATTCATGTAGTAAGTAGGTAGTCTTACAGATCAGAGATCTGATTTTCAGATCAGAAATCTTAGTGTAAATCCTAAATATAATCCTTTCTGAGACTGATAATACTTTCTACTAGTCAAAATCTTGTTCTTAAACTACTTGCAAATATCAAGTTGTATGACTTCATTCAGGCATATGCAATTTACTAGTAAATTAATTAACATTATCTCTACTAAAAGTTTTTAAGTGGTTATGGTAATTTTGAGAACTTTATTTTGTTTTTGTTTTCTATGAAAAGATTATTTGATTAAAAAATATTGTAGGATAAAATATGTTCAAAGAATTTTAAACAACTTAGCAAATAAAGAGCTCTCTTTGGTTCTGCTCCTTTTTGCTGTAGCTTAAAAAGAATTCAGCTTCAATGACCACAATGAACATTCCGATGTATATTTCACTTTAAAGTTTTACTTTACCATGTGTTTGTTTTCGAGTGTTTGCTCATATTTTGTGATGCTGGCTGCTGAATTACTACTGGTGGAGATTGTTTTTATCTTTGAAAACTGTGTTCTGGACTTGCTGTTCATGTGCCTTTTTAACTTGAAAAATCTGTCTTTTTGTAAAATTCCCAGAAATTCCCAGGATATATTACTATGACTATCAAATTATAATCATTATGTGCTATTGAGGTATTTTGATTTGATATTAAAGGAGTGATTTTAGCAGGATTGTAAGTAGGGTACACAGGGCTGTTGGTGTTAATGACTGAATTGTACCTTGAATTCATATGTTGAAACCCTAATAACTTATGTGACTCTTCAGTCATTGGCTACATAACTATATGTTGGTCAACAATAAACCACATTTATAATGGTGGTCCCCAAATTTATATTGCTTAGGGGTGTCATACCTCTCTTAACATTGTAGCATTTTACACTGTTCACAATCTGATATATCTTATGTTTACTGTGTCTTGATGCACTGTAGTCACTGGTGCTTAACTTAACCTCATATTATTTTGTTTTTCATAGCCCCAAAATTCACAAAGTCTGCTGCTGATTTTGTGTTTGCACAGCATAAGGACAAAGTCTCGTAACAATACATTTATCAGAACTTATTTTCCTCATTAAGTGATTTATGAATGTATTTGGAAATAGGGCCTTTCAAGAGGCAATAATGTTAATTAAATTCATAAAGGTGGGACTTTAACCCAACATGACAGGTGTCATACTCACAGAGTGTGGTGTACACTCTCAGGGACAAGGCTATGTGAGATCATGGTGAGAAGGTGGCCATCTGCAAGCCAAGGAGAGAGGCCTCACTAGAAACCAACCTGGCTGGCATCTTGATCTTGGACTTCAGAGCTGGGTGAAATAGGTTTCTTTTGTGAAGCCACTCTCTGTCTGTGGTATTTTATTATGACATACCCAGAAAGTAAATTCATTAGAAAAACTTTTTTTATGAACATTCTTTTCAAGTGAAATACAATGTTCCTGGCTAATTTCCTAAATTACTGGGAGAAAAAGGTACCAAGGTTGTTGCTACTCAGATATCATGGCTCTGTTTGTATTAAAACAATAGATCTTCCTTCTGCATTTCCTATTGCCATTTATTTAATGCTGGTTATGTCATTACTCATTATGCTGCATCATCCATCATGCCACCTGTGGATACCTGCTTCCCATGATGCTCTCAAAGGTTGTTACTATGGGGTCCCCCTAGCGGTTCAAGGGGTTAAGTCTCAGCACTATAAAGCTATCGCAGCTACTGCAGCATGAGTTTGATCCCCAGCCAGGGAGCTAACACACATGGCACAGCAGACCACGCCTGTCTCGCCCGCTGCTCCCCTCAGCAGTGTATTTCATTCAATCTGCCTGTTCTGCACCCCACTCTCTGGTGAATCCTCTCAGCCCGGTACCATTGGCCTATATCCCAGCTCTTGAATGCATAAATAAATAATTTTTTTTTAAAAGGTTGTTACTATGCTTCCTTGAAAATGACCACAAATGTAAGACTTACCCAGAGTATACAGGAAAATGAGAAGCATGCATAATTCACTTTCTGGGTATACTAAGTTTTTCAAAAGCTTTGAGAATAAACAGAACAACACATCTTCCAAACATATCCTTTTTGGAATTTCGTAGGCTGCAATCACTGCATTCTAAGCAAATGATGTCTTTTGACTTTGAACTCACCCTTTTCTTCTATGTACTCCTGTCTTCCCCACATTGACATCAGTGGGAGGATCTGAAGCCCTAAGAACAATCCTGGATGTAAGGAATGTCTGTCATCTGGGATGACTTAGACCTACAGGGGACAGTATGATGTCACTATCCTCATGATTGGAATGGTGATGTTGGTGATTTGACATAGCTTAGCAACAGTCTCAAAAAATCTTCAGTGGACAGTGGGTAACCATTTGTGGGGAGGCCATAAAAAGGGTGAGGTAACCACTCTGTTGCCATGGCAGGCATGTATGGGCACAGTGTAAATAATGCATGCTGCTACCTCACCTTGGGTGGTGTAGACTGAGGTGTTGTTAGAAGAATGACACATGGGAAGCATGTGTGGTTCAAGTCCAAGTGTTGCTGCAGACCACTGGTAGCCCATGGCACTGTGGTCATCCCTGTGAGACCTGAGTGAAAACCCCAAATTGGATACCAAATAGTCAGTGGGAGCTATGCTAAATTGGAGCTCTCAAAGTGGACATGGCAACCCCAAAGTTCTGAGGTTCTCTATTCTTTGGTTGATTCCATGTTGTAGAAGGGCACAGTCCCAAAGGAGAGAAACAGAGTGAGACCCCAATTAGATCCCCACCCCATCCTGCTTACACATTCTGTCTTGTAGGCACTGCTAGTCTCAGTCTATCCCTGATATTAAAAGAGAAATTAGAAAATCAAGGAGGGCAGTCCAAATTTTTAGAACCCCCAAAACAGTACTTGCCTAGGTCTAAGGAGGTGCTGGTTTTTAGTGCCATGTCATGCAAACAGTGGTCTTTATTTGGCAATTGATCAATGAGGTGTCCTTTCTTTCAACTTCATTCTGTTTATTTCCCTCTTCATGGATACTTTATTAGCACTACCAACCCTTCCCCAAGTAATGCATGTTTTGGACTAGGGTCTACACAACATTTAAACTGCCCCCCCCCAAGCAATTAATGTTTTATTTATTAATAATATTTTCTTCTGGGTCTCCTCTGGTGGCGCAGCGGTTGAGTGCTGGGCTGTGAAGCTGCCTGCAGCCTCTGCAGCGCCGGTTCGATCCCTGGCCACTGGTGAGGATCCCACATGGCGCGCAGACCTCTCCTGCAGTGTCCGCTGCTTCCCTCAGGAGTGTATTTCATCAGTCTGCCTGTTCTGTTTCCCACTCTGGCTCTGGTGAATTCTCTCACCCTCCTGTGCTTCTGACTGTACCCAGTGCTTGTATAAATAAATAAATAAATAAATCTTTAAAATAATATTTTCTTCTACTAAAAATTTGTAATGTCATCTTTCTTCTGAGTACTCTTATGTGTGTTGCAATATTTATATTAAAAGCACAATTGTACTAGGTTTCTATTGCTATTGTAGCAAATTATAAGAAATTTGGTGGTTTAACCAATACAGATTTATTATCTCATAGTTTTCTAGGTCAGGAGTCTGACTCATGTTTTAGTGGGCTAAAATGAAATTATTGCTAGACTGTTCCTTCAGGAGGTACTGTGGTCAAATCCAATTCCTTCTTTTTTCCGACTTCTAGAAGCTGCCACGTTCCTTGGGTAGTGGCATCTTCCTCTATCTCTCACTGCATTTTATTGACCTTCCCACACCCCCAACCCCCAATCACAGCTCTTTCTGATTGCACTCAGAAAGTTTATTTGTTTTATATATTGAGATTGGGAGAACATTGGGACCTCTGGGATAATCTTTTTTTTTTTAAAAGATTCATGTATGTATGTATGTATGTATGTATGTATTTATTTATTTATTTATACAAGAACTGGGGTACAGCCCAGATGTGTGGGAAGGTGAGAAGATTCACCAGAGACAGAGCAGGGAGCAGAACAGGCAGACTGACGATATACACTACCAGCAGTGGGTGCGACAGGAGTAGTCTACCACACCATGTGGGATCTTCGCTGGCCAGGATCAAACCTGCGCTGCTGAGATTGTGGACAGCTTCACAGTGCGGCGCTCAACCGCCTGCGCCACCAGGGGAGGCCCATCTCTGGGATAATCTTCAACAATCTCTCTGTCTCAAACTCCTTAACCTTAATGACATGTACAAAATGCCTTTGCCATGTAAGCTAACATATTCACAGGTTCTGGAGGATTATGGTGTAGACACATTCCTTCTACAATACTTTAAAAAATAAAGTAGGGTGGCACAATCTTTATGCTATAAGGAGTGATGCTCCTAATAACATAAAAAATCACATTTAATCTTTTGATCATTCACGGTAAGAAAAATGAATAAAATATTCATGTTCTGTGCTTACAGGTTTTTTATTTTTGATTGAAAATGTGACTATATCACATATGGATTATGCAGTATTATTTTTAGTGTTCTGCTGTACTGTTTAAATGATAAAACATCAATACTCATTATTGACATTTCCTTTTATTCAATGAACTTCAAAATGCCAATGTTGACATTTAATATTTAGTTATGTATATAGAAAGATTAGAGTCTTATATTTACCACAACCCCCAAAGCAAGAGAAAATTTTATACTCTGGCAAAGGAGCTGTTTAAATTCATCACCTAAGGTGTTCTTGTTAATTTGAATTCAGCTCGAGAGGGAGAGAGTAACGATGGCCTCAACTGCCGCAAACCAGGCTTCTTGGGGCTGGTTAACTGGAAATGTAGCCCAAAGAATGTGGGAATCTTCTTTTTTTTTAATGATTCTTTTTTTTTTTAAAGACTTTTTTTTTTAAGATTTATTTTTATTTATTTATACAAGCACTGGGTACAGTCAGAAGCGCGGGAGGGTGAGAGAATTCACCAGAGCCAGAGTGGGGAACAGAACAGGCAGAAGGACTGAAGTACACTGCTGAGGGGAGCAGCGGGCGGCAGGAGAGGTCTGAGCGCCATGTGGGACCCTCCTCCGGTGGCCGGGGAGCAGCCAGGGATCGAACCGGTGCTGCAAAGGCTGCGGGCAGCTTCACAACCCAGCGCTCAACTGCTGCGCCACGGGAGAGGCCCAAGAATGTGGGAATCTTTGACAAAGAAATGGAAAATATCTTTTACTGTCTTGAAACTATGTAAAGAAAATTGCTCTGAGATCCTGAGTATTGATACCATGTGGTGATATGATTAATAAAATACACTCAGCACTAGACTAGACATCAAGAGGTATTTAGTTTGACTCTATCACCAACTTATGTAAATAAAATGCTCTACTTCCTGCGGGTAAATTGGAAACTTGGGATCTATTATCTCTGAGGTCTCATATAGTTTTAAAACTTTATAATTCTCCACTTTTAAAAGAAATTTTCTTGGAATATACCTTGCATGTGTTACCAATTTCAAAGAACTAGTTTTAAGCTTAGAATTCATCCTCCTCAAGCCTAACAGACAAGAGCTCAATATTCCCATTTATGTATTACCATA